>NC_134688.1:238544400-239156900 GCF_050947455.1 Rhinoderma darwinii | reverse complement strand
TCATTTTTACTGCACAGTGGACATCATGACCCAGAGAAAATGAAGAAATCGCAGTTTTTTCCCAATTCCACCTCACAAAGATTTTTTTTCAGTTTCACAGTACATTATATGATACTTTAACTGGTGACATTAAATCTACAACTCGTACTGCAAAAAACAAGCCCTTATACGGCTATGTTGATTGAAAAATAAAAAATATATGGATTTTGGAAGGTGGGGAGAAAGGGGTTAAGGACTTGTTCTGGTAACAGATTCTGTCTGCATTGTTGATATTGGAGGTTGGCAGCGCTGCTTATACTGGGAAGAGCAGAAGGGGGAGACACATTTCTAAATCTAGCATCAGTTGTTTAATGCCCTATTGCAGAGGCATGGCGTTCCTCTCTGGAATGTATGTTACTGGATAGATGTCATACATTTTACAGTCTTCATACCCATCAACATTATTAAGTAAAACAACTGAATTGTGTTTCCAAAAAACTGGCTTTTACAGTGCAAGCAGAACATTTATTAT
Organism: Rhinoderma darwinii; assembly: GCF_050947455.1. Classification (NCBI taxonomy): domain Eukaryota; kingdom Metazoa; phylum Chordata; class Amphibia; order Anura; family Rhinodermatidae; genus Rhinoderma; species Rhinoderma darwinii. Next base: position 239,156,389 of record NC_134688.1, on the reverse strand, counting down.
GTCTTCAGAATCTGTATAAACCCACCTGTTTTTAAGACAGTTAGCCGAGCTTAGTACCCAGAAACTACTCAATAAGCTGCCAATGCACACAGTCATTTGATTTTCTTGCAAAACAATGTGCCAGGGCCAAGAATGACTCGAATTACAATATGTTGGACATGATGCCAACTCTGAAAAAAAAAAACAGAATAAACAAATAATCAAATTAAAATAATAATACATAATATCTCTGGTCTTTTGTGAACTCTATTCTCCTCAAATGACTGCTACAGAGGGCTCAGATTCAACTTTGCTTCAAGGAGTCCAAGTTAGGGTGGGAACGATAGTGATGTATTTTGCCATCTGGTTTTTACTTATGAAGACCACCAGGAGAAACACAACTTTCCATCACTGCACCCCCTACCTGTCTATCCAGCTCCGGACTTTAGTTTTATGTATATTTTAGTCACTTTCCTGCTCCACCTCCTCTTTACTTCTGATCCGACAACATATTGAATTTTAGATTTTACCCTGCTTTCTCTTTCTTTAGGCTATGCTACTAATCCCATACATCCCAACCATCCTGGATTCAGCGGGACAGTCCCGGATTTCGGGCGGTTTCCCGCTGTCCCAGGCAGCCAGTGGTATGTCCTTATGTCAACTGTATCTTGATGTCAGGAGATCCCTCCAGGAGCGGAATTCCCGGCCAGAGCTTTGCAGACGCTCTGGCTGTGGATTCCGCTCCAGGAGGGGACCCTGGTGTCACTATCCATGTATGGACTGTGACGTTAGGGGCTCCTCCTGGAGCGGTATCTCCAGCCAGAGCTTTGCTGACGCTCTGGCCAAGGATTCCATTTGTGGAGAAGTCCTTGGTGTCACTATCTATATATGGACAGTGAAGTCAAGGGCTACTCCTGGAGCGAAATCCCCGGCCAGAGCATTGCCGATGCTCTGGCCGGGGATTCCACTCCTAGAAGGAGCCCCTGACGTCACTGTCCATATATGGACAGTGATGTCAGGGGCTCACTCTGGAGTGGAATCCCCTGCCACAGCGTGGCTGATGTTGTGGCTGGGAATTCCGCTCCTAGAGGGATCTGCAATGGTGTTATCTACAGGAGGTGGTACTATTTTCAGTGGGGTGTGGCTTTATCTACATGGGCACTATGGCACTATATGGGCACTATCTACATGGGCACTGTGGCACTATGTGGACACTCACACTTTATATGTGGGCACTATTTCACTATCTACGATGGGCACTGTGGCACAATGTGGGCACTGGCACTATGTGGGCACTATCTACAGTGGGCACTGTGGAACTATCTACAGGGGCATTGCAGCACTATCTACATGGCCACTGTGGTGTTTTCAGGGGCTTGTGACAAAAAAAACGGAAAAATTAAATCCATCCGTTTTTTTTTTTTTAAAGGCCATGAAAAACAAATAGCGACAGATAACAAATGGCCATTAAAAGAGGACAGACGGACTGGAAATAGATGAAAATTTGAAGACACACTGATTCAAAACGGCCCTGAAAAACTGAGGCCTCATGCACATGATCGTATTTTTGCGGATGAATTGTGAAACCATCTTTTCTATGGCCCCATGCACACAACTGTCATTTACACTGATCAGTGAGGAGGGCTCAAATCCGGACGGCAAAAACGTAGAACTAGTCAGATACGGATGGACAACATGGGTTTTCCGTGGTCCAACAGACCCGTGGTTTTGCGGACCTCAAAACCAATATAGTCGTGTGCATGAGGCCAGACAGTTGATCAGTTTTTAATAGCCATTTCTTTTTCACGGTCGTGTGAATGTAGCTCATGTATTTTTTTTTATATTTTTTTATTAGGCCATTATACTGTAGGGTGGCGGCAAAGGGGGCATTATACTGTATGGGGGCTGCTATAGGGGCATTATGCTGTATGGGGCAGACATGGGGGCATTATACAGTATGGGGGCATCTGTGTGGGAATTGTACTGTATGGGGGCATCTGTGTGGGCATTATACCGTATGGAGGCAGCTATAGGGGTATTAACCTGTATGGGGGGATTTGTGTTGGTATTATACTGTATGGGGGGATTTGTGTTGGTATTATACTGTATGGGGGCATCTATGTGAGCATTATAATGTAAGGGGGCATCTGTGTTTGCTTTATACTGTATGGGTGCATCTATGGAGCAGTATATTCTATGGAGGCATTATACTAGGTGGGGGCAGCTATCTGGCATTATACTGTGCGGGAGGCACTATGGGGTATTATACTGTGTGTGAGAAGCTATAAGTGCATTATACAGTGTGTGGGTTCTATGGGGTCATTATACTCTGGAGAGGCACTATGGGAGCATGGTACTGTGTGGGCTGAACCCGGTGGGGATTGGGCAGGGTTAGAGATTAAGCTTATTTTGCTGCACGTGCCACATCGGTTGTCCCTCTTTGCGATACTTGAAATTTGGGAGGTATGCTTATCTCATGACGCCTCAGTACAGCATCACATGAGCATCTAGAACTAGTACCATCTCTGCCTGCTGGGAGGACAGTGGGTTTATCCTTCCCTTAATATATGTGTGACAGGAGCCGTTCTAATCATCATCATCATCATCACCCTCAGTAACTGTGATAGAAGTTTGTGTTCCCCTCCTGCGGAGATCATGTTTGGAGCAGTCTATGCTGTTTCATCATACAGGAAGTTCTGGTGTATGAATGATACGTAGATCCACACAGACTTAAAGGGGTATTCCGGTTACAATAAGTTACCCCCTATCCGTAAGTGGGTGTCTGACAGCTCGGACCCCCACTGTTTACGAGAACGGGGACCCTGAACTCATCGTTTGAACCGAGCAGCAGGTTGCTCATGCGCACTGCCGCTCCATTCATTCTCTATGGGAGCGCCGGAGATAGCCGAGTGTAGTGTTCGGCTTTTTCCGGCGCTGCCATAGAGAATGAATGAATGCATGAGCAACCTGCCGCTCGTTCAAACAAGGAGTTCGCGAACCCTGTTCTCTTAAACAGTGGTGGTCTGAGCTATCGGACACCCACCGATCAGCAAGTTACCCCTTACCCTACAGATAGGGGGTAACTTGTAAACACAATACCCCTTTATGTAAAAATGTGTGTCCCCCGAAAGTCTTTCAGGAACAGCTCCGTGTCTGTCCATATGTTGTGTGTATAATTGCAGCTCAGCACTATTGAAGTGAATGGAACTGAGCTGCAATACCACATACGACCTGTGGACAGGTGTGGCACTGTTTTTAGAAGAAAGCAGCCTTGTTTTTCTAATCCTGAACAATCCCTTTAATGCAACACATGATACACTTTAGTTGTGGGTGGAGTGTCCCTTTATGTAGAACAGTTTAGCACAGTGACCATATGTGGCTCTTGCTGTACAGAAGTGGGGGCCCTAGCCCATGGGCATGGAGTGAAGTTTCTAAATCACAATATTGTTATGACAGCTAGGATAGGCAACTGTAACTAGGCTGCAGCCCCACATCACACCTAATCTAGTTCTACCTAATATGTTTCCGTTGATTGTAACCACATATTAATTTCTAAGTATCATTTGAATTTGTGGTTCACATTAAAAAAAAAGTTTTCTGGGTTTGAACATTGATGGTCTTATCCTAAGGCTAGGGCATCAATATATGATCAGTGGGGGACTTACATCCACTGGTCAGCAAAATGATGGGGCTGAGCTACTGCAGTACCAGCCACAGCCACAGCCACACAGACAAGAGAGGTGCTATGTTTGATAGTGCAGTGAATAGGCCTCTGTGTTCTGCATACCCCCACCCATTAGACATTAATGACATGGCCACCCTCTGTCTCTGCACGTAATGTTGGCATATACTAGTGTATACGCAATTACATTTATGTGGAATTTTAATAAGCAAAGCAGTTCCTTTGCTCATCACAGGGAATTACCACTGGACACTAGAGATATGTATAGCAATATGGGCGATGTTTCTAGGGAACAAACAGAAGAATATACTGGCAGACAATTTCTAATATGTAATACACAGTACATGCATGCTTGTTCCTGGGAGGGGGCATAACAGGGTGTGGAAAACATGGTGCAAATCTTATGTGTTATTTAAGGAACTATTATTTGTGTGTACATACTTAATAGTCAAGGTAAGACTGGCTTCACACTGCGTTTTCCCCCCTACGGCAAAGCTCCCGACGTACACACTAAACGTCTCCACAGGAGTCCATTATTCAAAAGTAGGCCAAAAGATTGTCATTTTATCCTCCATCTGGCCGGTATACATGAGTATAATGCAAAAAATGAAGAATGGAATAGTGTATTAAAGAGGCTCTGTCACCACATTATAAGTGCCCTGTCTCTTACATAAGGAGATCGGCGCTGTAATGTAGGTGACAGTCATGCTTTTTATTTAAAAAACGATCTTTTTTCACAACGTTAGGAGCGATTTTGGTTTATGCTAATGAGCTTTCTTAATGCCCAAGTGGGCGTACTTTTACTTTCGACCAAGTGGTCGTTGTACAGAGGAGTGCATGACGCTGACCAATCGGCATCATGCACTCCTCTCCATTCATTTACACTGCACTAGCGATATAGTTATATCACTATGTGCAGCTACATACACAAGCCCTAACATTACTGCAGTGTCCTGACAATGAATACACATGACCATCCAGCCTGGACGTCATGTGTACTCAGAATCCTGACACTTCTGAATCTTTCTTTGTGAGATTCCGGCAAGTGAAACCAAATCTCGCGAGATTACGGAGCTAAACGAGATTTGGTTTCACTTGCCGGAATCTCACAAAAAAAGAGTCAGAAGTGTCAGGATTCTGAGTACGCATGACGTCCAGGCTGGATTTCATGTGTATTCATTATCAGGACACTGTAGTAATGTTAGGGCTTGTGTATGAGGCTGCACATAGCGATATATCTATATCGCTAGTGCAGTGTAAATGAATGGAGAGGAGTGCATGATGCCGATAGGTTAGCGTCATACACTCCTCTGTACAACGCCCACTTGGTCGAAAGTAAAAGTACGCCCACTTGGGCATTAAGAAAGCTCATTAGCATAAACCAAAATCGCTCCTAACGTTGTGAAAAAATATAGTTTTTTTAAATAAAAAGCATTACTGTCACCTACATTACAGCGCCGATCATATTATGTAGGAGATAGGACACTTATAATGTGGTGACAGAGCCTCCTTGAACCTCACTATTTCTTTCACAAAATCCACAACTGCTTTTCAACTACTGAATAACCAACCACTCAGTTTGTGATCTCCCCCTCCACCATCTCTGTGATAGAGAAGGAGAACAGTCATCAACAGCAATCAGAACCTGCAATGAAGCAGATCTGAGAGCTCACTTCCCGCTCAGGAGAGATCACTACAGCTCCTCCTCGTGGTTGGTGTGTTTAGACACTTTAGAGCACATTTCTGCAATTAGATACTATAGAAATGATCCCTGAAAGTATAATCTTAAAAGACTGTCTTCAACATTGACACCTCACACCCCGCAGGCTGCCCTTTAATGTTGTGGAGAGTAACTTTGAGTCCCACTCAGTTTCCATATACAAGTCAGAATCCCAATCATATTACCTATTCCCATAATTACTGATTTATTGTCCTAATAATACCTAAGCTTTATGACGCTAATAGGAAATATTTCATGTAATCTGCATACACGACGCCTACCAACCAATCGGAATCAAGTTTTCAATTCACCACAGGATAAGTGCATGTTGGGTAATGCGTAGTGACGTAATACGGAACGGTTACGTGACCAGGATGTTGACAAGTCAGATCGAATGGAGGTTACTCTGGTAAGTGCACCTGCGGGCGGGGCGTATTCTGTGATGTCATGAAGGTGTTGAGACGCTCATGGAAGGAAGTGTTGTTTGCTGTCTGTGTGTAGTAAAAAATAGCAGGCGTCATGCAGTGGCCGCTACTCGTAGTACTACAGCTTAGGTTATGTTCACACGTCTTATTTTCGACCGTTTTTTGGCCGTAAACGGCCGGATAATCGGTAGCAGAATGTCTCCAAACATCTGCCCATTGATTTCAATGGGAAAAACGGCGTTCTGTTCCGACAGGGCCGTTTTTCAAAATGTAGCGTATACCTCCTGTGTGAACATGCCCTTATTATATGCCAGTCGTGTGTTTATTCTGCACCGCAGGAAGGGTCTGTGATCGCTTCTGCAGGGAAAAATGGAGCTGGATACTGTCAGTAATAGCATCAAGCTCCATGCATTCGGTACAGGGTAGAAACATCCAGGCATCGAATAGAGGTCAGGAAGCAAGAACCTGTCGCCAAGGCCCGTTTTCTAGTTGTCATGTTGACCAGGTTTTGTTCAGGCCCGATGTATACAGCAAATACAGGTATCCAATTTTCAAGCATATGTTTACATTTTTTAAGGGATAAGGTAAAAAAGCATATGCGCCACTTTTAGTTTTTATCATATGGATCCAAGTGTATATTGCAGTGTTTCCCAACCGGGGTTCCGCGACACTCCTCTCTAATCCAGCGCTTTTCAAACTGTGAGAGGCCTGTCCAATACCTGCAACTTTATTAATGTTTCATCCATGTGCCCACCAATAGCAAGCATCGGCGCTTTGCAAGGATCCAATCCTTGTGCAGTAATTTGGCTGCTATGAAAGTCAGTGACGCCTCCTCCTAATTTTTGCACGCTTCACGGAGTAGGAAGAGGTAGTAGACAGGCAACGCTGCTGTTTAACCCCTTAAGGACGCAGCCTAGTTTTGGCCTTAAGGCTCAGAGCCCATTTTTCAAATCTGACATATTTCAATTTATGTGGTAATAACGTCGGAATGCTTAAACCTATCCAAGCGATTCTGATATTGTTTTCTCGTGACACATTGGGCTTCATGTTCGTGGTAAAATTTGGTCGATATATTCAGTGTTTATTGGTGAAAAATTGCAACATTTTGAGAAAATGTTGAAAAAATTTCATTTTTCAGAATTTAAATGCATCTGCTTGTAAAACAGACGGTTATACCACCCAAAATAGTTACTAGTTCACATTTCCCATATGCCTACTTTAGATTGGCATCGTTTTTTGAACATTCTTTTATTTTTCTTGGACGTTACAAGGCTTAGAACATAAACAGCAATTTCTCATATTTTTAAGAAAATTTCAAAAGCCTTTTTTTAAGGTACCTCTTGAGTTCTGAAGTGGCTTTGAGCGGCCTATGTATTAGAAACCCAGATAAAACACCCCATTTTAAAAACTAGACCCCTCAAAGTATTCAAAACAGCATTTAGAAAGTTTTTTAACCCTTCAGGCATTTCACAGGAATTAAAGCAAAGTGGAGGTGAAATTTGCAAATTTCATTTTTCTTGCTGAATTTCAATTTTATTCAATTTTTTTTCTGTAACACAGAAGGTTTTACCAGAGAAACACTACTAAATATGTATTGTCCAGATTCTGCAGTTTTTAGAAATGTCCCACATGTGGCTCTATGCGCTCGTGGAATAAAACACAAGCCCTAGAAGCAAAGAAGCACCTAGTGCATTTTGAGGCCTCTTTTTTATTAGAATATATTTTAGGCAGCATGCCAGGTTTGAAAAGGTGTTGAGGTGCCAAAACAGTAGGAATCCCCCAATAGTGACCCCATTTTGGAAACTACACCCCTCAAGGAATTAATTTATGGTTGTTGTTACAATTTTGACCGCACAGTTTTTTCACAGCACGTATTTGAATTGGGCTGTGAAATGAAAAAAAAATTCATTTTTTCCAATAAAATGTAATTTGTGATCAAAATTTCTTATTTTCACAGGGAACAAAATACCCCATTTTGTTGCCCAATTTGTCCTTAGTGCGGCAATACCCCATTTGTGGTGATAAACTGCCGTTTGGGCCCATGGGAGGGCTCAGAAGGAAAGGAGCGCAATGTGTTTGTTGGAGTCCAGATTTTGCTGGATTGGTTTTCGGGTGCCATGTCGCATTTGCAGAGCCTCAGAGGTATCAAAGCAATGGAAACCCACCAGAAGTGACCCAATTTTGGAAACTCCACCCCTCAAGGAATTCAAATATGGTTGTTGTTACAATTTTGACCGCACAGTTTTTTCACAGCACCTATTTGAATTGGGCTGTGAAATGAAAAAAATGTCATTTTTTCCAATAAGATGTCATTTTTTATCAAAATTTCGTATTTTCACAGGGAACAAAATACCCCATTTTGTTGCCCAATTGCTCCTGAGTGCAGCAATACCCCATTTGTGGCGATAAACTGCCATTTGGGCCTATGGGAGGCCTCAGAAGGGAAGGAGCGCTGTGTGTTCTTTGGAGTGCAGATTTTGCTGGTTTGGTTTTCGTGTGCCGTGTCGCATTTGCAGAGCCCCAGAGGTATCAAAGCAATGGAAACCCACCAGAAGTGACCCCATTTTGGAAACTACACCCCTCAAGGAATTCATTTATGGGTAATGTGACCATTTAGACCCCATAGTTTCTTCACAGAACTTATTTGAATTGGGCTGGGAATTAAAAAATATATATTTTTTCCAATAATATGTCGTTTTAGCTCAAAAATTCTTATTTTCACAAGAAATAAAATACTCCATTTTGTTGCCCAATTTGTTCTGAGTGCGGCAATACCCCATTTGTGGTGATAAACTGCCGTTTGGGCCCATGGGAGGGCTCAGAAGGAAAGGAGTGCTATTTGTTCTTTGGAGTCCAGATTTTGCTGGATTGGTTTTCGGGTGCCATGTCGGATTTGCAGAGCCCCAGAGGTATCAAAGCAATAGAAACCAACTAGAAATGACACCATTTTGGAAACTACACCCCTCAAGGAATTCATTTATGGTTGTTGTGACCATTTTGACCCTATAGTTTTTTCACAAAACTTATTTGAATTGGGCTGGGAATTAAAACAAAATTATTTTTTTCAAATAATATGTAGTTTTGGCTGAAAATTTCTTATTTTCACAAGAAACAAAATACCCCATTCTGTTGCGCAATTTGTTCTGAGTGCCGCAAAACCCCATTTGTGGTGATAAACTGCCGTTTAGGCCCATGGGAGGGCTCAGAAGGAAAGGACCACCATTTTGCCTACTGGGGATTTTCTAGTGCGATGTCATGTATGCAGAAGCCCCTGAGGTACCAGTACAGTTGAAACCCGCAAGAAGTGACCCCGTTTTAAAAACTACACCCTTAAGGCATTCATCTAGAGGTGTAGTGAGCATTTTGACCGGAGACCTACACCCCATAAACTGTAATGTGGGTTCTCCCGGGTATGGCAATACCCTACATGTGGCTGTTATCAGCTGCCTGGGCACACAGCAGGGCCCAGAGGGGAAAGACGAGGGGGGATAAGCTGTGCGGAGTGCATCAGGGTAAGTAAAATTGGGGTAAATTATAAACCAAGGGATGTATGATAAATTTTAAAGCACTCTTTCATACAGAGCTCTGGTTATTCGGGACATTGATATATTGTGTTATCCCTTATCACCCTCTTATAGCAGACTTTGCACCTCTTTTGACTTTTTCCCTTCTTGCCAGTTTGGGGAACTTCTCCTGGAAAGTGTTGCCGCCCTGGTACGATGCGTGTGGCCCCGCTTCCAGAAGTACTGGGTGCCCCTTCTTGGTCCCTAAAGATTAGGTTCTTGATATCCACCTCTTGAAATTCCAGGAAAGTTCCCCTCTGGCCTGCACATCGATGTAGCACGTACGCGTTGTGCAATGCCATCAGTATGATGTGCCCGGCCAGCTTCTTATACCACACCGCATGGCGCTGTAGGGCTTCAGGACTTGATCTGACAAGTCCATCCCTCCCATGTACCTATTGTAGTCCAGGATGCAGTCTGGTTTGGGGGTGGCCTTTCCTTCATATATCCTAAATCTGTAGGTATACCCGGATGCACTCTCGCACAGCTTATACATCTTCACGCCATACCTTGCCCTCTTACCCGACAGGTACTCGCGGAATTGAACCCTCCCTTTAAAATATACCAGGGACTCATCAATAGAAATACACTTCTCGGGGGTGTATGCTTGGGAAAACCGGGCACTGAAACGGTCTAATAGGAGTCTCCGTTTATACAAACGGTCAAAACTGGGGTCATCTCGGGGTGGGCATGGCTCATTATCAGTATAATGTAAGAAGCGAAGTATTGCCTAATTTATTTATTTTTTTAGGTTACAGTTCAGTTCTGAAGTTGCTTTGAGGGGCCCATATATTAGAAACCCCTATCAATCACCCAATTTTAGAAACTAGACCCCTCAAAGTATTCACAACAGCATTTAGAAAGTTTATGAACCCTTTAGGTGTTTCACAGAAATATAGAGCAAAGTAGAGGTGAAATGTACATTTTTTTTTTTTTTTCAGAAAATACTCTTTATACCATTTTTTTTATAACCCAAAAGGATTTATAAGAGAAACGCAACTTAATACGTATTGCCCAGATTCTGCAGTTTTGAGAAATATCCCACATGTGGCCCTAGTGCGGTAATGGACTGAAGCACCGGCCTCCGAAGCAAAGGAGGACCTAGTGGATTTTGAGGCCTCTTTTTTATTAGGCACCATGTCCGGTTTGAAGAGGTCTTGTGGTGCCAAAACATTGGAAACCCCCAAAAAGTGACCCCAATTTGGAAACTAGACCCCTTGAGGAATCCACTGTAATTTTCTTGGGGTGCATGCGGCTTTTTGATCAGTTTTTATTCTATTTTTAGGTGCCGTGGTGACTAAAAAACAGCAATTCTACTATTGGTTTTTTATTCTATTTTTTTTACAGCGTTCACCGTGCGCTATAAATGACATATTCACTTTATTCTGCGGGGCGATACGATTATGGTGATACCCTATGTTTATAGGTTTTTTTTATGTCTTATGGCGTTGGCACGATAAAATACGTTTTGTAAAAAATCATTCACTTTTTGTGTTACCTTATTCTAAGCGCCAGAACTTTTTTATTTTTCAATCAATAAAGCCGTGCGAGGACTTATTTTTTGCGTAACGAACTGTAGTTTCGATCAGTACCATTTTTAGGTACATGCGACTTTTTGATCTCTTTTTATTCTATTTTTTGGGAGGTTAAGTGACCAAACAATTGGGATTGTGGTACGGTTTAGTATTATTTTCTTTTACGGCGTTCACTGTGCAGGATAAATAACAAAATACTTTTGTAGTTCAGGCCGTTACGGACACGGCGATACCAATTATGTATAGTTTATTTGTTTTTTTTATATGTTTTTATTAATAATAAATGACTGATAAGGTAAAAAGGGGGATTTTTACTTTTAATACTTTTAAAACTTTTATTTTCTTATTTTTACACATCTTTTTTTTACTTTATTACTTTGTCCCACTAGGGGACTTGAGGGCAGGAGGCCCTGATCGCAATTCTAATACACTGCACTACATGCGTAGTGCAGTGTATTAGAACTGTCAGCTACTCACTGACAGCAAGCATAGTGGGTCCTGACTTTGTCAGGACCCACTAGGCTTCCGTCTATGGCATAGCCGGATGCCATTGTTTGGTGTCCGGTTGCCATAGTCACCATCGCCGGGCGCTATCGTGTAGCAGGCCGGCGATGGCAGCTTCACCCCTAAAAAGCTGCGATCTCTATAGAACGCAGCTTTTAAGGGGTTAATCAGCGGGGACACAGCGATCGGTCCCCGCTGTAGGAGCTGTGACAGCTGCTGTACGAGACAGCAGCTGTCACAGCTCCTGTATGTATCGGGAGGACGGCCGAAACGGGCGTTACTCCCGAGACGTACTATTAGGTCATGGAGCGCGAACGACACAGCTGCCATGACCTAATAGTACGACCAGGAGCGGGAAGGGGTTAAAGAGGCTCTGTCACCACATTATAAGTGCCCTATCTTGTACATAATGTGATCGGCGCTGTAATGTAGATTACAGCAGTGTTTTTTATTTAGAAAAACCATCATTTTTGACAGAGTTATGACCTATTTTAGCTTTATGCTAATGAGTTTCTTAATGGACAACTGGGCGTGTTTTACTTTTTGACCAAGTGGGCGTTGTACAGAGGAGTGTATGACGCTGATCAATCAGTGACCAATCAGCATCATACACTTCTCTCCATTCATTTATACAGCACATAGCGATATAGAAGAGGCTGGACGCAGCCTGCAGGGCTTAGGAGGGAAGCCTCCATGACAGATCTAGTAGGGAAAGTGTTAACGGTGAGGGAGAGGTAGGGGGTGGAGGACGAGAGGAGGGAGGAGTTAGGGGGCCGTTACCAGGCTTCCCGCTGCTTTCGGCATTGAGCCGGAAGCAGCGGGAGGAGTAACACACATTAGTATAAGCTCCTCCGCTGTCCCGCTCTGTCTATGTCGGAGGCCGACATACTTGCGCGGCTGCGAGCCGCAGCTGTGCACCACAGTCCCGGATGGTTGGAGGAGACCGTGGCGGCACTCACCGCGATCCTGGATGCTGAATCGTCGCCACGTCAGGCACGGCACCCGAGGTCTGTGGCTGAAGGCGAGAGGCTCCCCTCCCCCGGCCTCCTTCCTAGCTGTATTATGGCGGCGGGGGGGGGGAGTCGGCAACCCCCGCTCCTAATCAGGCCGGGTCTACCCGTCGCTCCCGGCGGTCTCGCCCTCCTGAACGCCTCAGCCCTGAGGTGGTCCCGCGGACACGGCGTCGCAGAGGGAGCCCTACAAAGGACGCTGCAGGCCAGGCAGCTGGGGGGGCCGCCTCTTCCCAGGCCCTGCGTCCTGGCAGGAATCCCCGGCCGCGACGGGGTCCGGCGGCAATCAGGGAGTCGCAGGCCGGGCTCCCTGTCACCCCTCCTCCATTGGATGGAAGATTTGGAGGACAATCTACGGCCGCCCCGCCTGGTGATGCTCCGGCCAGGGGGCAGGCTTCATCAGGATCGTCTAGACGGACGCCTAGAGCTGCAGCGACGACGAGGCAACAGGTCCGGTCGGAAGTCTGGGTCCCAGCGGTCGGGCGGCAGGTTGCCGGCCCATTTGTCAGCGCGTCGTCGTCACCGTGTAGGAGATGTCGGTGGGATGGCCAGTCGTCTGCGAGAGAGGAGCTGGAGGAAGGTGAACTGGACGTTTATCGGCGAGGTCAGGATGGTCCGGCTGACGGGAATACAGCGCCTGTGCAGCCCGGTGAGTGCATAACTCCATCTTTGCCATATCCTGCGATTTTTATGTCGGGTGTCGGCGGGGGGCTGCTAGCGTAGCATCGGCGGCTGGTAGCGACGCGGTCGGGCGCGACGGCGCGGGTCTAGCAGATTTAGTGGGTTGCTTGCGGGAGCTGGTCGGGCGTTTAGATAAGGCGGCGGCTCCAGTAGTTATGGAAGTGTCCCCGGCGGTAGTTTGGGAAGGCCCCCGGGACGGGGGATCGTTACAGGCGCGGCCAGGGATGGCGGCAAAAGAGGCGGTCGCGGTGTCAATACAGACCGAGGCGCAAAAGGAAGGCGATAGGGTGCGTATTGATGATCGTGCTCGTGGGGAGGTGTATGTTTGCTTCGAGGGTCCGTTGGGCGCGCATTTAAAGCAGGAGGTGCGCGAGCGAATATGGAAGGACGAATACGTCGAAATTTTTTCTCTCCTGCCGCTTGCTAAATTTAATTTGGATAAGAGCAAGCGGGACGAGAGTAAGAAGGATGAGGAGGAACGTCGGCGGTATAGGCTTATCCCGCAGACGTTTGTCAATTGGTCGCAGGCGTTTGCAATATTAGCCAGTGTGATAGGGGAAAAGGCGCCGGAAAATTGTTCGGCGTTGTTTTGCTATTTTGATGCCATTGGGGAGGCTCATAGGGTGTACGGGGGGCAGGCGTGGCTAAGATACGACGAGCAATTCCGTCAGCGGAAAGCGGTTCGGCCGGCGATTCGGTGGGACCAGAAGGATATTGCTCTCTGGTTAAGGGTTACGGCTCCGGTTAGGCAGTCCTTTCCCGGGAGCGTCGGCCAGGGAGGCCAGTCCAGTCAGGTCGGGCAAGGCGCCGGGGCAAAGTTGGGATTCTGCTGGCAATTTAACGATGGCCAGTGTAAGTTTGGCGCCACGTGCAAGTTCAAGCACGTGTGTTCAGAATGTAATGGTGCATCCCACGGCGCTGCAAAATGTATGCGAAAAAAGAAGTCAGGGAACCAGTCCTCCTCGGTTAGTCAAGGGGTCGTCACCGGTGAGGGTGGAAAGGATGGTCCCTTATCTAAATGAGTATCCGGATAGGGCGGCGGCCAAGTTACTTTACGAAGGGTTTTGTGTTGGTTTTATTATTCCTCCGCCTCCTTATGAGGTCCCGGTTACGCGGAGGAATCTTAAATCGGCCTACTTGCATGCCGAGGTCGTGTCGGAAAAATTGTTTAAAGAAGTTTCGTTGCGTCGCATGGCGGGGCCTTTTGTTGATCCGCCAATAAAAGATTTAGTGGTGTCCCCATTGGGTATTGTTCCAAAGCGCGAGCCCCGGAAATTTCATTTGATTCAGCATTTATCGTTTCCCAAGGGTTCGTCTGTAAATGACGGGATTGATCACGAGTTGTGCTCCGTAGTGTATACCTCATTTGATAAGGCGGTGGGGTTAGTTCATGCTGCGGGTCCAGGCGCGCTGCTAGCAAAAACCGACATCGAGGCGGCATTCAGGTTGTTGCCAGTTCATCCAGAAAGCCAACGGCTGTTGGGTTGTTTTTGGAACGGGGCTTTTTACGTGGATCGGTGCCTTCCGATGGGGTGTTCCCTTTCTTGCGCATACTTCGAGGCGTTTAGTAGCTTCGTGGAGTGGGTGACGAAGGGAGTAGCTGGGGTCGACTCGGTGATACATTACTTAGACGATTTCTTGTGCGTCGGCCCGGGGGGTTCGCCGGTTTGCGGTAATCTGCTTCATGCACTGCAGAAGGTTGCGAGGGATTTTGGGATCCTTTTGGCGCCAGAAAAGACTGAGGGCCCGGTACCGACGATTTGTTTTTTGGGAATTGAAATAGATTCGGTGGCAATGGAGTGTCGTCTTCCTGCGGATAAGTTGGGGGCTTTGAGTCAGGAGGTACGTCGGGCTTGTAGGTTAAAGAAGATTACGCTGCGTGAGCTTCAGTCGTTGCTGGGGAAGTTGAATTTCGCCTGCCGGATTATGCCAATGGGGAGGGTGTTTGGTAGACGGTTGGCGGCGGCAACGGCGGGTGTGCGTGCGCCACATCATTTTGTGCGGCTCAAGGAGGAGCATCGGGCTGATCTGCAGGTATGGGATGATTTCTTGGGCCAGTATAACGGTCGCTCGCTATGGATGGCTCCAGCACAGGATACGAGTGATTTAAATATTTTTACGGATGCGGCTGGGGCGGGCGGTTTTGGAGCTTACGGGGGGGTCCGTGGTGCACAGGTCAATGGCCGGCTAGCTGGGTGTCCAGTGGACTCACTCGGAATCTGGCCCTGCTCGAGCTGTTCCCCATCGTGGTTGCGGCGACCATCTGGGGGGACAGGCTCAGGGATAAGAAGGTTCGTTTTTACTGCGACAACATGGGGGTGGTGCTGGCCATTAATAACATCACGGCGTCCTCTCCTCCGGTAGTTCAGTTGTTGCGACATTTAGTGTTGGTGTGCTTGTCGTTGAACGTGTGGGTGGTGGTGGTGCATGTGCCGGGGGTACGGAATTGTATCGCTGATGCTCTTTCTCGCTCGCAGTGGGACCGGTTTCGGCAATTGGCACAGGGAGCGGAACGTCTCGGTTTGGCTTGTCCGGAACATCTTTGGGATCTGGTCTCGGTCCCGTAGAACGATTGGTGGAAAGGTCTTTGGCGCGCACGACGTGGAGTGCTTATTCTGCTTGTTGGAGGCAGTGGGAGGAGTGGGTAAGAGAGTTGGGTGACGTCAACACGGATAGAGACAGGTTGGTGGCACTTTTGTACTGGTTAGGGGACGCCTGGGAGGCGGGGTTTTCATTGGCAAAGGTTAACCGTTTCATGTCTGCGGTGGCGTTTGGTTTTAAGTTGCGAGGCTTTCGGGATGTATCTAAGGAATTTCTAGTGGGACAGGCTTTGAAGGGTTTGCGCCGAGGTAGGGTCGAGGCGGATCGTAGAAGGCCTGTGTCGTTTTCTCTGCTTAGCTCTTTGGGCGGATCATTAGCATCGGTCTGTCGTTCTTCGGCCGAGATGGAGTTGTTTCAGTTAGCCTTTTCTTTGGCGTTCTTTGGGGCATTTAGGATTGGCGAGTTGGTGTCGCCGAGTACTAAGCAGGCAGGGGGGTTGAGACTGGGGGAGGTGAGCCTATATGCAGATCGGCTTGAGGTATGGTTGCGTCGGTCAAAAACTGACCAATTAGGGAAGGGGAAGCTGATAGTTTTGTTCGCCCTCCCGGGTTCGGCTATATGCCCGGTAGCGTGCATGCGGGGTTTTAAGCCACAAGTGGGGTCTCCAGAGTTGCCATTGCTATGTCACGAGGACGGGTCATTTTTGTCCAGATTTCAATTTTGGGCTGTATTTAAAAAATGTTTGGCGGCGGTCGGTGTCGCGGCGGGCTCGTATTCATCTCATTCCTTCAGGATTGGCGCAGCAACAGAAGCAGGGCGCTGGGGGTTGGATGATGAAGGGGTGCGGCGTATCGGTCATTGGGAGTCCAACAGATTTAGGTCTTATGTCCGCCCTCATCTGTTATGAGTCTTGTTGTTAGCACTTAAAAAATGTTTGTGTGGTGGTATTTAACTTTCTTTTCCGTTTCAGATCCGCCTCTGTGTTTGGTGTGGTTGCTGGGCCACTCTTACGTGCATTGGGGGGCTTTGAGGGCGGACGTCCGCCCGGACGGTCGCCAGTTGCGCATTCCGCGACAGGATGCGGTTTTGCATTGGCTGGGATTTAGAGGTATGTCATGGAACAGGGTGTTATCAGAATTCCAGACATATGCCCGGCTTGATAGGGTACCAGAGGTCTTGGTATTGCACGTGGGTGGGAATGACTTGGGAGTGCGCACCTTTCGTGAGTTGGTGCGGGATATTAAACACGATATGTTGTGTCTGTGGGTTTCTTATCCCAGGTTGGTGATAGTGTGGTCGGACATTGTCCCAAGGAAACATTGGCAGCTGGCTAGGTCAGTGGAAAGAGTCAATAAGGCTCGCATTAAAGTTAATCGGGCGGTGTCCCGTTTTGTAGCCAAAAACGGGGGCATTTGCATGCGGCACAGGGATTTGGAGTCAGGAGTGGGGAACTACTGGAGGAGCGATGGGGTTCATTTGACCGAGGTTGGTATTGATCTGTGGAGCTTGGCAATAGCAGAGAGAATTGAAAGGGCGGTGGTGGTGTGGCGGAACTCACAGGCTTAAGGTGGTCAAGGCCTGTTTCGCTGTGGCGGGGGGAGTCCTTGAGATCAGTCAGTACAAAATGGTGGGGGGGTCGCATCGGGGGTATGCGTCCCCCAAAAAAGGTACATGGTTGAAGGCTTCATCGGGTGTTATCCCTTTGAAGTGGTCTTCTGGTGGTTGGAGCCATCTGCAGAGGTGAGCGGTGCCTCCGAGCTGGTTTACGGCTGGAGGTAATTGGTTGGTGGTGGTTGCAGATGGCTAACTCGGGTGTTTAAAAAGTAATATCAAAAATGGCTTCAAGGACTTCCCCTGCTCGGATTAATGTTAACGTTAAAATTGTTATTTATGATTCTGACCCATGTTGGGTCATGTGGATTATTAGAAGGAATTCTCTGGTTGGATTCCTAATTAGTTATCCGAATGTTTCGGATTTAAATGGTATTTTATAAACTGTAAAATTAATAAGCGGCTGCTGTGGCCATTTCACATCCAACCTCGGTGTCACGTGTTTTTCTGAATGGTGGGGGTGGAGGGATAGGAAGGGATAAGTGAAGGTTCGCTAACACACGACTCTACTTAGGCAGGTCAAGATATATCGCAATGTGCAGCCACATACACAAACACTAACATTACTGCAGTGTCCTGACCAGGGGTGTAACTAGGAAAGACTGGGCCCCATAGCAAACTCTTGACCGGGGACCCCCCCCCCAGGTGCCACAAGCAGCCCCCCCTTATCGCTTCTCGGCCTTTTGGATAAGATCAAGTGTAGTACCTGCTCAAGCTGAGGTTAGTAATCATCTCTGCCGGTGGAAGTTTGGACCATTGTAGAGGGATGACAGAACTCCAAGGTGAGGGCAAGGAACCACAACGGTCATCGTTCTGGTGTACACACTTGGTTTAAAGGTAACATTTGTAGGTGACCAGGCGACTGCCGGATCGAGGTCAGGAGGTCGGGTAGTTTGGAAGCCCGGGTTGCTATGTTCCCCAGGGCTGGTGACTCTGGGTTGCCCTGACTCACTGGGAGTGGGATCCCACTGAGTGAAGGCACATTTGCATGCACACCCTTTCACACTATATGAGCACACACCTTTATTCTCCCGGCCTTCTGGCTGGGAGATGAGGATTTTTTTTTATACCTGGCGGATGTCCAGGCTGTATCACAGCGCACATCCACTTATTTAATTTTGCTTTTTTCACTGTGTGTTTGTCACAAGGATTTTGGGATGCGGTGTCCTTTGGGGACCCTCCTGAGTTCTAGGGGGAAAATGTGTGGCCATTCCCTGCAACCCGGCCTCCCTTCTTTGGAGGGGAGGTGCAACCTTGATGCAGGCTCCTAGGTAGAAGCCTAGGAGTGTGTTTGGGTCTCCCTAAGCTTCGGCGAGGGGGGATCATTGATCCTCGACCCTCTAGGCCTATGGTTTGGAGGGTCGGGGAATGGTTATGCGGGGCCTCTCTCTTTTAAGAGAAGGGCTGCGATAGACCGCATCCTTGTGCACTTTTTGTGTGGCACCTCTGCACTTTTTATGCATTTGGGTGAGAGAAAGCACGGCTCGGGCTTTCAAAAGAAAAAAAAAAGCAGACCCCCTTATAATTAGTGCCCCCTGTAGACAGTGTCACACCCCATTTGTAGATAGCGCCATAAAGCCCCCACTGTATATAGCACTATACAGCTCCCACTGTATATATAGTGCCACACAGCCCCCCCCCACTTAGTAGAAAGTGCAGCACAGCCCCCCCTTAGTAGAAAGTGCCACACACAGACCCCTGTAGATAGAGCCACAGCCCTCCCACTTGTAAATAGTGCCATACAGTTCCCCTTTGTGTATAGTGCCACACAGGCCCCCCCCCCCCCCTTGTGTATAGTGCCACAAGGCAATGGGGCATCCGAGAAAGCTGTATCAGCAAGGGAGATGTCACTCAAACATGGAAAGGTGGGTTTGGGGGCAGGACTATGTGACTCTTCAGGATAGCGGCACTGCCCCATGACCCTCTAATGAGGAATTAGCATATAGTGTGCGTCGTTTTAAAAGTGGATTTTAAGAATTTTGCTGCATCTAAAAAAAACATACAAGGGAATGTTTGGAAATATTGTCAGGTCATGTATTACCACATGGTGGCGGTTCAAGGGGTTAAAACTACCTGATAGATTCCCATTAAATATACAATGAATTGAGAACAATTCCATCTGCCCTGCAATTTTGTTATTATAAATATATCCTATATAAACTACAGATCCAGAACCAAGTACCACAACCAAGATCAGTACATAAATACGGCACTAGAACCAAGCTCAGTACATAAATATAGCACTAGAACCAAGCTCTGACATATATACAGCACCAGAACAAAGCTCAGTACATATATACAGCACTAGAACCAAGCTCAGTACATAAATACAGCACTAGAACCAACCTCAGTACATAAATACAGCACCAAAACCAACCTCATTACATAAATACAGCACTAGAACCAAGCTCAGTACATATATACAGCACCAGAACCAACCTCAGTACATAAATACAGCACCAGAACCAACCTCAGTGCATAAATACATCCCCAGAACCAAGCTCGGTACATATATACACAGAACCAAAACCAATCTCATACGTATATACAGCATCAGAACCAAGATCAGTACATATATACAACACCAGGACAAATACAGTTCAATTTAGTGCAACCCCTGCCGTATAGGTTTGTACGGCGTAAAACTACAGCTCCCAGCATGGCCCGAACAATGGTGAGGACATGCTGGGAGATGCTGTTTCACAAAAAAATCATATCATAATCATCTCGCTTCAGATCATGCAGTGACTACATTACTGATTAGAGGCAGAATAAACATCTAGGGTATGTTCACACGAGGGCGTCCGTAACGGCTGAAATTACGGGGATGTTTCCGCCTGAAAACATCCCCGTAATTTCAGCCGTAACGGCATGTGCAGGCACTTG
Source organism: Rhinoderma darwinii (assembly GCF_050947455.1). Taxonomy (NCBI): domain Eukaryota; kingdom Metazoa; phylum Chordata; class Amphibia; order Anura; family Rhinodermatidae; genus Rhinoderma; species Rhinoderma darwinii. Next base: position 239,136,252 of record NC_134688.1, on the reverse strand, counting down.
AACGCCGCGTCCATTACGGACGTAATTGGCGCTGCTATTCATTGGAGTTAATGAATAACGGCTCCAATTACGGCCAAAGAAGTGACAGGTCACTTCTTTGACGCGGGCGTCTATTTACGCGCCGTCATTTGACAGCGGCGCGTAAATTACGCCTCGTGTGAACAGACAAACGTCTGCCCATTGCTTTCAATGGGCAGATGTTTGTCAGCGCTATTGAGGCGCTATTTTCAGACGTAATTTGGGGGAAAAACGCCCGAATTACGTCCGTAATTAGTGCGTGTGAACATACCCTTACATTATGTGACTCACCGGTGACGTCTCAGATTCTAGTACCTTTCTTCTCCCTCCGGTCCAGACATCTATGATAGATTTCTCCCGGCCATGACCCATTTCTGCAGTTTTCCGCTCAGATGCCTTCAGCTTCTCACTTTTAAAACATTTCTGCACCTATAAACAAAGTTCAAATTCTCAACACCTCTTGCACCTCTAACTATATTAGCGCCATACACGGTGTCCCTGATTATAATAGTACCATACACTGTCACACACACACACACACACACCATGCCCCCTGTAGATAGTGCCCCCATAGCCACCATACTGCCCTACATATAGCTTCCCCTATAGGTAGTGCTCCATGTATAGCCCACCTCTGTAGACAGTGCCCTACATATAGCTACCCTGTTGCTAGTACCCCACAGGTAACCCACTCCTGTATATAGTGTCGCACATATAGCCCACCCCTATAGAAAGTGCCCTAAAAAATTGCTCCCCTATATAGTGCTTTACATATAGCCCACCCCTGTATAGTGTCTCACATATAGCTCCCCCTGTATATAGTGTCCCACATATACACCACCCTGTAGATAGTGCCCCACATATAGACCCCCCTGTAGATAGTGGCCCACATATAGACCCCCCTGTATATAGTGCCCCACATCCCCACATACAGACCACCCCTGTAGCTAGTGCCCCACATCCCCACATATAGACCCCCCGCCTGTATATAGTGGCCCACATATAGACGACCCCCCTGTAGATAGAGCCCCCACTATAGATAATGCCATTAACAGTTTTATGATAGAAAAAAAACAAAAAGACTTTACATACATGATCCCGTTCCTGTTCGCTGGCGATGCAGATCTCCTCTCTTCTGAGCAGGTCTGCAGGAGCTGAACGAGCGTCGTCCAATGACGCTGATTGGCGGGGCAGTATGACTTGCCCCGTCAATCAGGGCCTTTTAAGCATGGAAGCGCCACTAGCCAATCAGTATCATTGTAAGGCACTGAATGGTTGGGCAAGGAACATGCCCGGCCATTCAGCGCTAGTGCATGTATTTGGCTGTCGCTAGCACCGGGGCCCCCTCTGGTGCTAGCGACGCCTACAGGCATGAGAGGGCCTTTGTCGCCCGGCCCATACTTTTTGGAGTCTTGGTGGCGCGGGCCCCATGTAGCGGCGCTACTGCTGTAGCAGCCATAACGGCTGCTAGCGGCGCCACCGGGCATATGGGGAGGTGTGTCGGCTGGCGGCACAGGCCCCCTCAAGCCGCGGGCCCCGTAGCGGCCGCTACCGCGGTAGTTACGCCACTGGTCCGGACAATGAATATGCATTACCTCCAGCCAGGACGTGATGTCGATTCAGAATCCTGACACTTCGCTAACACAATCCCGACACTACAGCACAGCAAGTGTAATCTCATTTTAAATGACAGTTTACAGCGTAATCTCGCGAGATTACACTTGCTGTGCTGTAGTGTCGGGATTGTGTTAGTGAAGTGTCAGGATTCTGAATAGACATAACGTCCTGGCTGGAGGTAATGTATATTCAATGTCAAGACACTGCAGTAATGTTAGTGTTTGTGTTTGTGGCTGCACATAGCGATATAGCTATATCGCTATGTGCTGTGTAAATGAATGGAGAGAAGTGTATGACGCTGATTGGTCACTGATTGGTCAGCGTCATACACTCCTCTGTACAACGCCCATTTGGCCAAAAAGTAAAACACGCCCAGTCGTCCATTAAGAAACTCATTAGCATAAAGCTAAAATAGGTCATAACTGTCAAAAATTATCGTTTTTCTAAATAAAAAACACTGCTGTAATCTACATTACAGCGCCGATCACATTATGTACAAGATAGGGCACTTATAATGTGGTGACAGAGCCTCTTTAAACAGCAGCGTTGCCTGTCTACTACCTCTTCCTACTCCGCGAAGCGTGCGAAAAGGAGGAGGAGGATGCATAGCTGACTTTCATAGCAGCCAAATTATTGCACAAGGATTAGATCCTTGCCAAACGCCGATGCTTGCTATTGGTGGGCACATGGATCAAACTTTAATAAAGTTGCAGGTATTGGACAGGCCACTGACAGTTTGAAAAGCGCTGGATTAAAGAGCAGTGTCGCGGCACCCCGGTTGGGAAACACTGCAATATACACTTGGATCCATATGATAAAAACTAAAAGTGGCGCATATGCTTTTTTACCTTATCCCTTAAAAAATGTAAACATATGCTTGAAAATTGGATACCTGTATTTGCTGTATACATCGGGCCTGAACAAAACCTGGTCAACATGACAACTAGAAAACGGGCCTTGGCGACAGGTTCTTGCTTCCTGACCTCTATTCGATGCCTGGATGTTTCTACCCAGTACCGAATGCATGGAGCTTGATGCTATTACTGACAGTATCCAGCTCCATTTTTCCCTGCAGAAGCGATCACAGACCCTTCCTGCGGTGCAGAATAAACACATGACTGGCATATAATAAGGGCATGTTCACACAGTTCGGATATGCTGCATAAAAGCACACAGCCACTGGCGTAGCTATAGGGGTCGCAGCGGTCGCAATTGCGACCGGGCCCCGAAGCCAGGGGGGCCCACGACCCCCCACACCACATCAATAAAAAGTTACTATAGTAACTCGGGCCGCGGGCCCCTATTACTATAGTAACATACTTTACTTACCTTCCTGGTTCCGGATCACAGCGGAGGTCCTGACGTCCTGACGTCACAGCGCTATGCGCCGCACACAGCATCGAGACGACAGAACTCCCGCCGCGGCTGAAGAGGAAGGTAAGATTAGCCCTGACTGGCGGGGCCCGACTCCCAGGACCCGCCAATCAGCTGTTTTGAAGGGGCCGCAGCACTCGTACGAGAGCTGCTCCCCTTCATTCCTGTCACTTCATTCTGGTCACACTGTGAATCCGTGTCGGCGATTCACAGTGTGGGCGAGTAGTGAAATGAAGGGAAGCAGCTCTTGTACGAGTGCTGCGGCCCCTTCAAAACAGCTGACTTGCGGGTCCCGAGAGACACATCAGCTATTGATGGCCTATCCTGAGGATAGGCCATCAATGTTTAGGGACTGCACAACCCCTAAGCCTACGATGTAGCAGGCTTAGGGGGCCCATGAGACAGGATCACAGATTGTGTGATCCTGTCTGCTGGGCCCTGTATCTAAGCCAATCACATGGTAGGCTTAGATACATGGCCCATGCGTGATACTGTCTGCTGGGCCCTGTATCTAAGCCAATCACATGGTAGGCTTAGATACATGGCCCATGTGTGATCCTGTCTGATGGGCCCTGTATATAAGCCTACCACACTGTAGGTTTAGATACAGGGCCCCAGCACACAGTAATCTTATACTGTATAAGATTACTGTCTGCTGGACCCTGTATCTAAGCCTACGTTGTGGTAGGCTTAGATACAGGGTCCCACAGACAGTATCATACATGGGCCATGTATCTAAGCCTAACACATGTGTTACTAATCGTTTTTCTTGTGTGTTTTCTTACAGGTTCGGTCGTTGGACTACGGCGGATTCCAGGACTACATCGATGACAGCTTTTTTTTTATTATCAATAAAATGGTTAATGAGGGCTGTGTTTTTTATTTTTATTTCAATAAAATATTTTTTCTATGTCTTTGTGTTTTTTTTTAAACTATATTACTACCGCCTTAGTAATGGCCGCCGGCTGATTGACAGCATCCATTGCTAAGGCGGGGCTTAGTGTTAGCCGATGCAGAGGCTAACACTAACCCCCTTTATTACCCCGGTACCCATCGCCACCAGGGGTGCTGGGAAGAGCCGGGTACGATCCAGTACCTGACCATCTGTAGTGATGGTCGGCCACTGGGGTGGCCGCAGGCTGGTATTATCAGGAGGGGAAAGGCCAAAAACAGTGGCCCTTCCTACCCTGGTGATGCTAGGCTGCTGCTGCTTTATTGTATCTGGCTGGTTATGAAAAATGGGGGGGGACCCCACGTCATTTAAAAAAAAAGAACGATGTCGGGTCCCCCCCAATTTTCATAATCAGCCAGATACAACACAGCAGCAGCAGCCTAGCATTACCAGGGTGGGAAGGGCCACTCTTTTTGGCCTTCCCCAGCCTAATACTACCAGCCTGCGGCCACCCCGGTGCCTGCCCGTCACTACAGATGGTCGGGTACTGGTTCGTACCCGGCTCTTCCCAGTACTCCTGGTGGCGGTGGGTACCGGGGTAATAATGGGGGTTAGTGTAGCCTCTGCACCGGCTAACATTAAGCCTCGCCTTAGTAATGGAGGTTGTCAATCAGCCGGCGGCCATTACTAAGGCGGTGATAATAAAGTTTAAAAAGATACAAGCACATAGAAAAAATATTTTATTGAAATAAAAAAACACAACCCTCATTAACCATTTTATTGAGAATAAAAAAAACGCCGTCATTGAAGTCCTCGTATCCGAAGTCCAACAACCGAACCTGTAAAAAAACACAAACACACAAAAATAATCAGTAACACATAAAGAAACAAAATTATTATTCTTACCTTTCCTGGGTCCAGCGTTGGAGCCGCAATGTCAGCGAGCTGGGCCCTGTATCTAATCCAATCATGTGTGATACTGTCTGCTGAGCTGTGTATCTAATCCAATCATGTGTGATACTGTCTGCTGGGCCCTGTATCTAATCCTATCATGTGTGATACTGTCTGCTGAGCTGTGTATCTAATCCAATCATGTGTGATACAGTCTGCTGAGCTGTGTATCTAATCGTATCCTGTGTGATACTGTCTGCTGGGCCCTATATCTAATCCGATCATGTGTGATACTGTCTGCTGAGCCACTGTATTTAATCCTATCATGTGTGATACTGCCTTCTGAGCCACTGTATCTAATCCTATCATGTATGGTACTGTCTGCTGAGCCACTGTATCTAATCCTATCATGTGTGGTACTGTCTGCTGGGCCCTATATCTAATCCGATCATGTGTGATACTGTCTGCTGGGCCACTGTATCTAATCCTATCATGTGTGATACTGCCTTCTGAGCCACTGTATCTAATCCTATCATGTGTGATACTGTCTGCTGAGCCACTGTATCTAATCCTATCCATAGTTTATAGGGTTGTAGTGCTATAGATATGCTATGCTGTCTCATATACACACTTTTTTTGGGCGGACACATATATATTGGGGCTATTTCCCTGACATTTTAAGCCCTGACGGTATGTTCACAAAGCAGCGTCTGTTACGGCTGAAATTACGGTGCTGTTTTCAGGAGAAAACAGCACCGTAATTTCAGCCGTAATGGCATGTGCAGGCGTCTTTCGCTGCGTCCATTACGGACGTAATTGGAGCTGTTTTTCTATGGAGTCCATGGAAAACGGCTCCATTTACGTCTGAAGAAGTGACAGGCACTTCTTTGACGCGGCGCGTAAAAAAAAATGACCGTCGGCACAGAACATCGTAAGACCCATTCAAATGAATGGGCAGATGTTTGCCAACGCTTTTGAGCCGCATTTTCGGACGTAATTCAATACTAAAACGCCCGAATTACGTCCGTAAATAGGGTGTGTGAACCCAGCCTTAGTGATGCCCCCGGCTGCTAGTGCTGCATTGTTGGGTCACTTAGGAGACCCAGCGATGCAGCTGAAAGCTGCGGACCGTCGGCCATGAGAAGTTTGCGTGGGGGGGGGCCCAGTAAGAATTTTTGCATCGGGGCCCATGAGCCTTTAGCTACGCCCATGCACACAGCGTATCCGCCTTGTGTGCCGCAGGAAATTCCGGCCCAAAAAAACGCACCAAATTGTGGTGCAGTTTTTCGGTCAGAATATGCTCTGCGGAAAACTGCACACAAAAAATGGATACTTACCATGGCGATGTGTCCCTCTGACGTCATGACGTCCTGCAGCCCTGGGATGACGTTTCATCCCATATGACCGCTGCAGCCTCTGATTGGCTGCAGTGTTCACATGGGATAAAACGTCATCCCAGGAGGCCAGCCTGGATGAAGAAACACAGAATTCTAGGTAAGTATAAGATATTTTTTTTTATGAGTTGCGTTTTTTGCGGCGGAATCGCTGCTTTTCTGCCATAACAAATGCATCATATGCTATTTGTTACAGGTTTTACCTTCCCATTGAATTCAATGGGGAAAACTCGCAACAAATAAGCAGTGTTTACTCAAATACAATTGACATACTGTGCATTAAAAATCTGCACCGCAGGTCAATTTTTGTTAGAATCTTATCCACTTTGCTGGTACTGTAGTATGTTCAGCTAATAAACCTGGTCGGTGTAGGACACCTCAATCAAAACCTATACAGAAAGAACACGAGCATTTGCAAAAATATAAAACAAATCTTTATTTCATCATACATAAGACTGCAAGGACCCATTATCCACTTTACCTGCCCAGGACCTTAACCATCCTTCTTTGAATTAACACACCAACACCTTCTTTATGCAAATGTGGAAGTGGCCACAGCTTTATTATTATTTACAACCATCGGCATGAAGACATATATATATTTATTTATTTCCTCTCCTCCTGAAATGCCGATGCTCCCTGTCTCCATCAGGCATGTAGGGTGCTACCTCCGTCTTCATCTGCCGTACTTTCCGCCAAGAAGGGGGAACTGAGAAACCTACTCAGTCCCCCGACCACCCCCACCAAGCAACGCCAGCCCTCTCTCGGCACCATCCAAGAGATCCAATAAAAAGATATCGAGCCCGATATCATTCAGATGCACTCCATCCGGTGCCAGCAGATCTGCATTATCCCCCTCCAGGGATTGGTGTCGCAACCCGATCCCCCCTATAGAGCGAATGAACCGCGACACCCGCACATTAATTAACCTGCACACTCTTTCCAAAGCTGCCATATTCCTCGCTCCTCGCCACACCGTGCGCGCCACTATTTCGGACCAAACTATCACGCAACGGGCGAACAGATCCCGAAAACGCGCCAAATCAGTTCGTATAATTGACAATAACTCAGCCATTTTCACTTGGCCGATATCATTTCCACCCGCATGGATGATTAGGACAACAGGTCCGTACGTGTGCCTTGTAACTGCCACTACTTCTGGCAGTAACTGCACCCACCGTAATCCCCGGACACCTCTCCAATGGACGTCTGCCTGTGCGAGGCCCAAATTCGGACCTAATGGCCTTCGACCCGCTCGAACCGCTGCCCAATGCACATACGAATGCCCCAAGATCCACACTTGGGGGCGCCGCAACCCTAACAAAGAAATTAAGCTACATTCCGGTCAAATGAAAATTACAGGCAGGGTTAACATAACACTCCATATAACAGGAAGGAAAACAGGGGGGGGGGGGAAGGGGAGGGGGGGGAAGGGGAGGGGGCGACCTTTCTTATGAAAACTTCCAGCTTACACCATCTTTAAAACCAGATCAGGTCGCACATATGACTTATAGCTATTAGAGCGCCATCTACCCAGACTCATGATAGCCGCTGAATCCAAACCCAAGGCATCCGCCTCAGTTGCCGCACCTATCCTAAATGAATGTGTACCAAACTCGCCCGGCGGCAAACCTAGATACTTCAAGCCGGCCTTAAAAATCGCCTCAAATTGAAAACGAGACATCGCGGATCCATCCTGATGGATCAAGAATTGCGTCCCGGGCACTCGGACCAACACGAATTCCTGGACCCATTTTACCGGGCAATACTGCCCCCCAATCCTCCCAATCGACAGCCAAGCCCCCTTTCCTACCACATCAGTCTTTGACCTCCGCACACAGACCCTGAGAGAATCTCCCAACGTTACTACATCCGATCCGAGAAGACCACCGCTCGCACTTACTCTGTGCGGAACCAGCTCACTAACCCGCAAAGCGGCAAAGAAAGCCAACGAAAACGCCGCGCCGAACAAGGACACTTCATATTCATCCCGACACACAAAACATAAAACGGCTAGCAGCCGACCCAAAAGTGAAAAAGATACTGGCCGCCTCGTGTCCCTGGAACACGCCTCTTTTTTCCACCCTTTTAAAGACTGCCGAACTACAAATTCTTTTGTAACATCTCTGCATCCCCACAATTTTAACATAAAGGCCACTCCTGCTAAAAACTTGCTCGCCGTGGCCGCACTACCCCCTTCCTGACGTATTTGTACCAAACTTGCTAACGTGACGTCCAGGTGACACCCCTCCTGTGATGGGAAGTCATTCCCCGCAATCTCCAACCACCGATCCCACGCTCTGCAATGACTCTTCCAAGTCGCCGGTACCACCGAACCCCTCAACAGTCTCATAAGTTGTCCTCGACCAGGGCCCATAAGTGAAGGGGGGGGGACACCCCTTCTGCCAAAGCTGCCGGGTGCAATTCCCGAAACCGGGACATCTGTGAACGAGACAAAGCATCAGCCATCACATTACTGACACCCGGAACATGTTTTGCACGAAACCACACATTCAAACGCAAACACTTCAAAACCAACCGTCTTAATAAAGCTAATACCGGCAACGAACTAGACGACAACCCGTTCACCGCATGCACCACCGCCATGTTGTCTGTCCAAAATACAATCCTCTTATTCACCATCACGCTACCCCATAACTCTATTGCAACTATAATAGGAAACAATTCCAATAGCGTTAAATTACGTAAGACTCCCAAATCACTCCAATGCAAGGGCCAAGGGGATCTACACCAACTTCGGCCCAAAATTGCTCCAAAACCATCACTTCCGGCTGCATCCGTAAATAATTCCAAATCTACATTAGACAACTCAGCGTCCTGACACACCGACCTCCCGTTAAACGAACTCAAAAAAGAATGCCATACAAACAAATCCTTCCTCATACAAGAGGTTACCCTGATAAAATGATTTGGCTTCGAGATACCTCTAGTGGCTAAAGACAAACGCCTAGAAAAAACACGACCCATTGGAATTATACGACAAGCAAACACCAGCAATCCCATTAACGACTGTAACTGTTTTAACGTCACTTTTTTCGACCCCATGACCTGGTCAACCTGCGTCACTAGCCTTGCCAATTTATCATCTGGCAACCGAAAAATCATCCGCTCGCTATCTATTTCGATACCCAAAAATGACAAAACCGTTACAGGACCTTCCGTCTTATCCTCGGAAATAGGTACCCCGAAACGCGACATCACCTGTCGAAACACTCTCAGCAACGTGCTGCACAACCCAGAGCCCCCCGGGCCCACAAAAAGAAAATCATCCAGATAATGAATGACCGAGTCACAACCAGACTCCAAACGAACTACCCACTCTAAAAATGACGCAAACATCTCAAAGTAACTGCATGATATTGAACAACCCATAGGAAGGCACATATCCACGTAAAACCCTTTGTCTAAACAACAACCCAGCAGGTGAAAACACTCCGGATGAACCGGCAGCAGACGAAAGGCCGCTTCAATATCAGATTTGGCTAACAACGCCCCTTGTCCAGCCGCCTGTACCAACCTTACTGCAACATCAAAAGACGTATACGAAACCGCCGCCTCCGCCCTAGAAATACCGTCATTAACAGAACCACCGCGAGGAAAAGAAAGGTGATGAATCAGCCTAAACTTTCCTCGTTCCTTCTTTGGAACTAAACCAAGGGGGGAAACTCGCAGATTCGTATACGGCGGCTCGCTGAATGGACCTGCCATTCTTCCTAATTCCACTTCTTTTGCTAATTTTAGCCGCGCAATGCCCACATTCTCATTGATCGACTTCAAATTGTCAGCCAATGACAATGTCGCAGAATATTCAAAAGGAATCTCAAAACCAAACGAAAACCCGTTAGTGAGCACCTCTGCTTCCCGCCTCCTGTGGTACCGCTCTAACCATGGGCCCATCTCGAGCACGTTCACCGGCGTTCTCCGCTGCGCCGGAAGGAGGTGCCTTGACCGGCTGCTTACCTCTCCGGAAACACCGGAGCGCCGAATGAGCGCCCCCACAGATGGAGCATTCATGTCGAAATTTGCACGTGGCAAAGAAACGACAGTGGCCCTCATTGTAGAGCCAACAGGCACCTGTGGGCCTAGCGGCCGCAACTCCAGGGGCGGGGCCCGGTGCTGCGGCCGCACTGGGAAAGGGGCGTTGTTGCCTACTCCCTTGCGCTAAAATAAGCTGCAACCACACGTCCGTTGCCTTCGTCGCCCAACTAATATCAGGCGACAAAGCCAAACGTCGCCGAAATTCTTCATCATATCGCCACCAGGCCGCACCACCGTGCAGCCTGTGGGCGCTGAAAATTGTGTCAAAATAGACAAACAACTCGGCCCCTTTCCCAGGATAGCGTTGGCAAATAACATGAGCCAGTGTAGCGTAACACTGTACCCAGTTGCCAAATGTTTTCGCTACTTTTGCTTTCCTATCCGAACCTCTCTCAAAGCCCCGCTCCTTGTCGACAGTCACCTGCTCCACCGAGACCAAGGACCAAATATCCACAAATTCATTCCTCCAAATCTTGTCCTTGACCTCAGCTGACAAATGAGTCCCGAGAGGAGCGACTCCACAAAACAATGAATCTCTAAACGTCAAACTAGCTAAAGCATTCTCTTTCTCAGACGGGGGCATAGCTCCCTCTGGTGGCACAGAGGGACACGACGTTCCCTCATTCACTTTCAACCCAGCCACCACGGCTTTTAAAACAGAAATCAAATCCGCACCCGCTGCATTAGGTTTATTAAGCCATGCGTCACCGCAGGCCGACTCACCGCTCCCAGAGGTCCCACCGACTCCAGAGGGTCCTTCAGCCACTTGCCGCGGCACTGGAACCACGGCCTGCACCTCCTCCACCGGCCCGGCGGGAGGTACAACCTGGGACAGCTGCTCCTGATCCACCGACAAGCGCTGCACCTCCCGGCGTCGACTGCGTCTCTGCGGCCGTGAGGATCTCCTCGACGACCTCCTCCATGATCCGGATGATGCGGACGTCGTCGCAGACGAGGAGGAGAAACCATCGCTGGAAGACGAGGAATACCGTCGACCACGCCTCTTCCCGTCACCTGACCTGCGACGTCCATGATGGCCGTGCCGGCGATGTCCACCAGCCCGGCGTTTCCTCCCTCGCCTGGAACGCTCCCTTCTTGGACCTGCAGGAGAGAAAGATGACAAGGCAGGAGAAGGGCAAATAGCATCCAAAACACCCTCACTCCTATCTTTCCTAGCACACTCCCCCCCTGCCCCTGATCCGTGCTGACAGGGGCCCGGGGGGGACCGGGGTGGAGAAGCGACAGGCACCGCAGAAGCCCCCGCCCCCTGGCTGGGCTGCTTGCTCACCGTCCGCTTCCCCGCACCCGCCGCCACCTTCTTTTTTCGTGCGCCGCCATCTTGTGTCCTGGCTGCACTGCGCCTGCCAGGACGTCCCGCCCCTGTTCCCCCCGCCGCCAATTCTGGCTGCGTAGAGAACAGCACGGGGAAAGATGGCGCCGACCCCGGCTGCACACAGGCCCCAGAAGCAAGTCCCAGCTCCTGTGAACATGCCGCATGGTAAGCGACCATGTCGGACCAGTCGCCTGAGTCCGCCATATTCACCCCACTGTCACGATAGTCGGCCGCTGCCTCCGCGCCCGCATCAGCAGCTCGAGGCGGGTTGTACCGTGCCCGTGCCGGTTTAACAGCCGCCCTCTTACCGCCATGGGGAAGGACGCCAGCGCGACGAGTGGACGGGGGGGAGGGGGGCACTATGTCGACCGACGAAGCACCCGTCGACATAGGCCTAGGGGACCTGCTGGGACCACCGCATGACTGTGCAGCAGTCACAGCACCCCTCATAGCAACAGGGCTAGGGCTTAGTCTAACCGGAGGGCGTGTAACGCGCTGCGGCCTACCTCGGGTAGCCGCTCCCGACTGTTCCATGCCCCGCTCAGCTCCTCGCCTCTCTCCTTCCTCCAACAGGGATTCCAGCCAGGCAGGCCCCTCTGCCGCTACCCGCTGTGCCACCTTCCGCAACAGTTCTTCTGCCATCTTCTTAACGACCACGCTCTGAATCTCCACAGCAGCAGCAAAGGTGTTTCTTCCACTGCAGCTTGAAGGTAAGAGGGCTTCCTGCTCCAAACCTCTGCCTTATATCTTCTTAACCACGCCCCTCTTACCCCTTGTTGACCAATCCTGATCCTGGGCACTATTTTAAACCGTTCCATCCTTTCTTAACCCCTTGCAGTCCCTGACACTCTCCCTAGGCGCTTCAGTGTCTACAAAACATATATAAATGGATAACATACGCACAAAACCTTCACAAAACAAAAGGAGATAGAAACGACATGGTGGATGACCTGGATATACAGAAAAAATTGAAAATCCGCAGTATTTATGCTACGTGTGAACCTACCATAATGGTACAAACAAACTGTGTGTTCTGGGCAGATACGCTGCGTCAATCTCCGAGTGCCGTCTGAAAAATCATAACGCATTGTGATGCGTTTTTCCGTCAGAATTTCCGCTGCATAAGCAGCGTCGGAAAAAAAACAAACGGTCGTACTTACCCCCTCCCTCTTCTCTGCGCGCATTCTGACCTCCAGGGATGACGTTGTAGGCCATGTGACCGCTGCAGCCTGTGATTGGTTGCAGAAGTCACATGGAATGAAACGTCATCCCCGGAGGCCGGACTGGAGAAGAAGCAGGAAACTCTGGGTAAGTATAATTTTTTTTTTTTTATTACCTGCGATTTTTGCAGCAGAATCGTTGTGATTCCTGCCGCAAATGTCGCAACACACACCACTTTGTTGCGGGTGTAAGCACCCTATTGAATTCAATTGGGAAAACCCACAACAGAAGAGCTGCGATTCCGCAGCATTAATTGACATGCTGAGGTTGAGGAAACCGCACCGCAGGTCAAATTATGTGCGGTTTTTTTCGGCTGCTTTTTTCCGCTGTGTGGAGCGGAGATTGGTTGAAATCTCACCCACACTGCTGCTACTGCTATACGCTGCGTTTTTTCCGCAATTAATCCGTTGCGAAAAATCTGCAGAGTTTACGCTGTGAGTGTTCGTACCCTAAGAGCGCTGTGTGCTCCTCCTGCACCAATCTCTGTTATTAGCGACCAATGCAGGAAAATACAGCAGCTGGCAATACTATCAAAAGGGAGGTCACTGTTAGGGTATGTGCACACACACTAATTACGTCCGTAATTGACGGACGTATTTCGGCCGCAAGTAGTGGACCGAACACAGTGCAGGGAGCCGGGCTCCTAGCATCATACTTATGTACGATGCTAAGAGTCCCTGCCTCTCCGTGGAACTACTGTCCCGTACTGAAAACATGATTACAGTACGGGACAGTTGTCCTGCAGCGAGGCAGGGACTCCTAGCATCGTACATAACTATGATGCTAGGAGCCCGGCTCCCTGCACTGTGTTCGGTCCGGGACTTGCGGCCGAAATACGTCCGTCAATTACGGACGTAATTAGTGTGTGTGCACATACCCTTAAACCTAAAGGGTTATTCCCACCACACACTGATGGCATATCGCTAGGATATGCCCTCACTTTGGGATCGGTGGGGGTCTGATTGCCAGGACCCTAGCAACCCTGATAATGTAGGGGCCACAGCACTGGTTTAGCTCTGCGTCCCCTACTCAGCTTTTCCTTGCACAGCGGCACTCCCCGCCACTGCCTGTGCAGGGAAGTGCGGCCAGCCCCATTCACTTGAATTGAGCTAGGTTGCAGTTCCTTGCACAGGAGGTGGCCGGGAGCACGGCTTTGCAGGGAAAAACAGTGAAGGGAACGTACCCCTTTAATCTCAGGATAAGTGAGGACCTTCACCGATTTCAAAGTGATGGCATATCCTAGCATTGCAACATGCTAACACTTTGTGTGCTAGGAATAACACTTAAGGGAAGTGCACATGGGGTGGATTAGCTGCAGATTTTATGCAGCGGATTTAATTGCGGAAGATCTGCACCATATTAAAGAGGCAGCAAAATGGGTGAGATGTGAACAAATCCCATCCACACTGTGGAAAACATTCACTGAGAAAACGTGCATAAAATGAACTGCAGTGCAGATTTTTAATCATTTTTAATGCTGCGGATTCATTGCACTTTTGCAACAAATAGTAAATGTTGCGATATTTGCAATGGAATAGCTGCGAATCTGCTGCAAAGATTGCAAATCTGAAAAAAACTTTTTCTTGTTTAAATTTAATAAAGTTCATACTTACTTCCCTGGCATTGCTATAGTGACAGCGCCTTGTTCCCAAGGCTTCTTCCATGCTGCTGGCCTCCTGGGATGACGTTTCATACGATGTGACTGCTGCAGCCAATCACAGGCTGTAGCCATACCTCACAACTTTCAAGTATCGCAAAGAGTGGCAATTTTTTTCCCTTTTAAGTCACGCCTCTAATCCCGCCCAATCCCCGCCCATACACACCCACTTCAGCCCACACAATATCATGCTCCCATAGTGCCTCCCACACAGTATAATGCCAAATAGCTGCCACTATACAGTATAATGCCCCCATAGCTGCCCCCATACAGTATAATGCCCCCATAGATGCACCCATACAGTATAATAGCCCACAGATGCCCCCATACAGTATAATGCCCACACAGATGCCCCCATACGGTATAATGCCCCATATCCTTATTCTTATAATGTGTCTCTACTGCTGTTATCGTGGGACTGATTACTAGCCAAGCCATGATATATCAGTAGCAGCTAGCCTGCTTGTTGATGGTTTCCAGGAATAAAATGAAACTTTAGAATAGGTGAAAGCAGCAAATATATATGAAAGAGGTGCTATATATTACAGTTGGTGACTGTATAGCTAATGTGTTAGAGAGCACTTGCATTCATCATTATCCTTTGGGAAATGGAGTTGGAAGAAGCTTACGGCTGTTCTTGTTAATGGCTTCTCGCACTGATCTGACTTGATCCTATATCTCTATTTGTCTGTCATTAAATTAAGTTATTACCTCCCACTGTCAGGCTGTCCACATCCATGGTTACATTGACATTATCCTCGCTCATACTGTAATTTTTCAGGATCTTCAAAACGTTGTCAGTTTTAATCTCACGCATTGTAGCATTGTCATTACAAAACAGCACCTGGAAATGTGCAGTGGTTGGATTAGGGCTGAAACAACAAACAGAATATGCCACCGGTCAGCCACGTACCCACAGGTATAAACCACTGACTATTCATACATGCAAATAAGATGGAAATAGTTCTTTACTCATGCATACCGGCAGCTTTACCTGAGCGAGAAGATGGATGCGTTTCTGTAGCCCACTTTTAATAGACTATTATTTAGCTTGGTATTGATCTGAAAGAAATTTCATAAAATGGATTAAAAAAAAAAAAAGAACACAAAGGATATGGATACACTTTTTGTAAGGTGATAGGGTCCAGACATGCCAGATATGATTCATATTTTGTCCCTTCTCTGTATTATGTTGGTAAAAGCTGGTTAGGATTATTAACGCTAGAATTAAGCTGAAATACAGCACTGTGTAATGGATATAATGCACCTGCTCATATCATATAGTCAGGTCTTTTTGTTCTGCCTTGAACGCTTATGATAGGAAACATTGCAATCCTGTATTCAGAATGCATTTTTATTTTTGTATTCAGCACTTTTCCAGACCTGGTATATATGGAGCCAAAGTAAATACAGTTTAAATTTGTCATACATTTATGTATCCTTTGCAACCATGTACTGTCAGGACACATACTGTAGACTGTCGGAGCCAGATAGACCTCTCCAAGAATCCATTTGACGTTATTAGCCAATAGAAAACAATGCAAATTACTAAAATAAAAGCCAGTAGTCTAGGCACTAAGCTCATAGAAGTTATTTATTCGTAGTCTTACAGAAAAAGTCTGCAGAAGAGATTTCATTAAAGACTTCCTTAGGCTGAGGGTATGCAATGACACTTTTCATTGCTAGCGAATTGCGGTAAAATTACAGGATTACCGAGAAGCGGCCTCACTGTTACCCTATGGTAAACATTGAGATTGTGTTATGGTTGCGGTAAATCCAACTGTAGCCGTGTAGCCCCAAAGTATGTCATATTCGGTTATGTTCACACGGATCAGATTTGCTGTGGGAAACTCTGCAGTAAATTTGAGCCAGATTCCGCAGGGAATTCCGGCCTAAAGTCTGCACTAAATCGTGTTTGATTTAATGCAGATGGTCAACCAAATTTGCAGCTGCGGAGAAGAGGGGATAAAAAAAAAAAGACTGTACTCACTACCCCTGGTGCTGCTGTAGTGACGCGTTTCTGCTCCCCTGACTGGATTGTGTTGAGCCAGACTCCTGGGATGACGTCTCATCCTATGAGATGCTACAGTGGTCACATGGTACAAAACGTCATCACAGCCTGGGGAGTAGGGACGCGTCGCTTCAGGGGAGGTGAGTATAGTCTTTTTTTCTTTGAAAGTAAAAGGTTGTTTTTTCTTCTAGTTGCGATTTCTGCTGAAGAAATGCAGCTATTCTGCAGCAAAAAACACAACATTTGCTTTTATGGCAGAATTTTACTTCCCATTGAAGTCAGTAGGGAAAATATGCAACAAATGCACAACCACTCCACAGCATAAATATAAATTTCACACCACATGACAACTTCTCCATGGAAATTTTCCACAGCGTGTGGATCAGATTTAAATCTCATCCACTTTGCTCCTACTGAAATACACTGTAGGGTTTCTGCCCGCAAATCCAGACGGAAAATCTGCAGCAATTACGCTAAGCAGTGGCGTAGCTATAGGGGTCGCAGTGGTCAAAGTTGCGACCGAGCCCCCAAGCCTGGGGGGCCCACGGGCCCCCGTTGCCATATAGCATGCTTATTAAATAAATTTTCTGTGCCGTGAAGCCGGCACTTCCTGGTTACTGTCACATGGTACACTTCGTGTACCATGTGGCCATGTTGTCATGTGACACGTTTTCCAGCCAGTGCAGTGGAAGAGCTGGTGCGGAGGACTACATGTGAGCTGCTATTGTAATGCAATGTATTGTGTTGTTGTAATCTATTGTGTTGCCTTGTAATGTATTGTGTTGTATTGTGCGGTTTGCGGTGGAGAGGGGGGGCCTGTTAAATTACAGCGCCCCCCTCCTCTCTCTACCGCAAACTGCACCATACAACACAATACATTACACACTGTGGGTTGCGTCCCCCTGCGGGGTCGTGTGAAGACCTCCGGGGGGTCGCGAGTCACTCACCGAGGTCCCGGTTCCATTCAATGCTGGAGCAAGGAGCTGAAGTCTCCTTGATCCAGCATTCACTGTGCCCTGAGCGGCTCGATGCAGGCAGGCGGGATGTAATGACATCATCGCGCCTGTTTGCATCAAGTCACTCATAGCACACACCGGAGGAGGCTAAGGATCCTCCACCCGGCGTGGATAGATAAGGAACGGGGATAGGTAAGTTATTATGCTCTTTTTCTATTATGCACATATTGGGGCATTATACTGTATGGGGGCTGATATGGTGGGGGGGCATTATACTGCATGGGGGGCTTATATTGCATGGGGGCTGATAAGATGGGGGGGCATTATACTGCATGGGGAGCTCATATGAGGGGCATTATACTGTATGGGGAGCTGATATGGGGGAATTATACTGCATGGGGAGCTGATATGGGGGGCATTATACTGTATGGGGAGCTTATATGGCGGGCATTATACTGTATGGGGAGCTGATATGGGGGCATTATACTGTATGGGAGCTGATATGGGGGCATTATGCTGTACGGGAGCTGATATGGGGGCATTATACTGTATGGGGAGTGGATATGGAGGGGCATTATACTGTATGGGGAGCTGATATGGGGGGCATTATACTGTATGGCGGCTGATATGGGGGAGCACTATACTGTATGGGGGCAGCTATGTGGGCCATTATACTGTGGGGGCTGATATGGGGAGCATTATACGGTATGGGGCTGTTATGGGGGGGGGCATTATACTGTATGGGCATTATACTGTGTGGGGGCAGCTATGGGAGCATTATATTGTGTTGGGGCATTATACTATGGGGGCTGTTGGGAAAGGCGTCTGGGCATAGTCGCACGCAGGAGTCTGATGATGGTGGTGTTGGGGAGGGGTAGGGGGGCCCAAGCTGAATTCTTGCACCTGGGCCCATGAGCCTTTAGCTACGCCCCTGACGATAAGTGTGTAAATGGGAACTACATTTGATATCAAAAGTTTGGATCGGTGGGGGTCCGGGTACTGAGATCCCTACCATTACTGAAACAAAGGTGCAGAAGCGGTCAGCTGAGCGCTTTGCACTTTCAAGTGTGATCAGCGCGCATCGTCAGGCTAATAGAACGTCTATGTGAGCTGACTTCAGCTTGTCAGGGAGAGCCAATCACATTCAGTGACGGTGACGGTCTCAGCACCCGGACCCCACCGATCCAAGCTTTTGATATGTCTCTATGACACATCAAAAGTTTGATGAATGTGCAGTTACTGCTGATCTGATAGAAGATGCTGCTAGAAAATGCTGAGCTGATAGAAGAACTTACTCAATTAGGACCCCCTCCCTTCTGTTATCTAGTGTCCACTACCACATACAGTATGGCTATCTCCTCTGGGGGCCTTATCACACATGGCTGATCACAGTCTGCTGATATTACAATGACTCTCAATAACAGGATCCCTGGAAAAGGGCTAATATAGGAGGGACCCGCAATCACACTTTGGCTGCCTTATTTCTTCTCAGTGGCAGTTTCAATTACACAACTACAGTGACCAGGGCATGACACCATCAATGTAACTTCTTGTCAGGGCTTCTGCTAAAATGACAGGTTCCAGGATTTTTACATAAGGCTTGTTATAATGTTGAATGGGAGCTACATTCTTTCTCTTTCCTTCGACCCCTTATGCTACTTTTATGTATTTTAGATAAATAAGACCATCAATTTTCTTTATTTATAGCTTTGTTGTTGTACCCTGAGGACAACCCCTATCCATGTGCCCAATTAGGACATCAAAGAGGGTGGTGCCCCAAGAGCAGCGCTCTCTTTGGTGGATATGTTTGCTTATTTTGGAAGATTTTTAGATAAATTTGTATACAGCATAGGTTCCATGTGCTGACTGTTTAGCCCCTAGAAATACAAACAGTAAATCGAGGTCTACTGGTAGATCTTTGGCAGGTCCTGAGTAGATCACTGACGCATTAGTTCAACAATGGGGGCACTTCATTCCACAAGTTGTGTTGGAAAGCAACAGTAAATGTTATTACTATTGTTCTCAGCAATTTATGTTACTATAAAGACTGACACATTCTTGACACATCTACTGAAATTAGTTTTTCTATGAAAATATGTTGCGTTTCTGCCGAATTTTTGGGAAAACATTTGCAGATCTGTAGATCTCTGCCTCACCAAGGTGTAAGAGGGTCCCCTGGTGTAAGGGGTCTTAATATTTGCAATAACTGGTCAACCTACCACTGCTTTTAGAAGTTGAGCAGTCCTCTGGAAATCAGCTGATGATGTATCATTATACTGTGGTAGGTACGTTCTATTTAATAATTTAACGGAACCCACAAACATTTTGCATGTCTCACTGGAAGCAGGTTGGTCAGTTACATTAACTGAATCTTGTGAGTCAGAGATAGGTGTATCCACCGCAACTTGCGTGAAGTTCATGGTGATTCTGAAGCCATTCAAAATGACTGGGAGCTCTACGAGATTAAAGAATAATAATAATGATGATAATAGTAATAATAATAACAAGAACAACAATTATTTATATATATATATATATATATATATATATATATACACACATGCATACATACTCATAAAATATATTTTTCATTTGTTACAATTATTTTTTTTATTATTTTAACCTTCCTCAGTGCCCTACAAAAGAAGGTAAAAAGTCAGTAAGATGTAAGGTTGGTGTTGAATCCTCTTAGTACTATCCATTATTGCATGTTGCTATTTCTTTTGCAAAAGACCTCATGGTTAACTCTCTCCCCTAGGCAATGTGGTATCAGAGTTTACCCTAGTTATCTGTCGAATACGAGACAACCTACAATTTGGCAGATCATCACATCTCTGCGGCAGCATCATCAGTGTTTGGGGTTCCCACTATTCCACCTGGGACAGCCAGGACGTTGATGAGGACTTCATGCCGACACGTTGGAGACTGTTTGGACTAACATGTCATCTGGCAGGTTGACCAATGGGCACAAGGACATTTCATGGATGGCCATCCAGGGAGGACTGCCTCTTAGGTCATTCATGCATGCCCGCAACCTGTGCAAGACCCGGTATTGCCCCAGGTGCCCCTTCACGGAGGAAACATTTTTGCACACTTTCTGGCAGTTCCCCTTTGCATATGGTCTGTTGAAAGCCTTGGAACACGAACTCAAGGACTCAGTTCCCAGGAACAGACTGTCGTACCGCTCGGTACTTTATGAACTATTTCCTGGGAGTAACACGGATGGATCAATCCAGGAGGCCTGGCGCCTTATGTACTGTTTTAAGGACGCTATATGGTTTGCCAGGAATCGTCTAATTTTGCGGAGAGAGAGTGTGTCCGTCCAGGACTGCAGCAGGATGATCCACAGCCTGCTCAGAGACAATTCCACCTGGGACAGCCCGGACATCGATGAGGAAGAGGACTGATACTCCCCTTCACCCTATGGTGATGCAAGTTCGGTTCCGTCAGACAATGGGGAATTGGAGTATGGCAGCGGTAATACGGATGCTAAAATGTGACTGCTTTACGCTGAAACTGGCATTTACACACTATGCATTTTCAAATAAGGAGTTTAAAAAATTGTAAATGAGGATCTAATAGTAATTTCCTTCAATACCATCCTTGCAGCTGGCGAGTAGCGTCATTGGTACCTAGCAACAGATAATGTGAAAGCCTTGTGCGAGGCAGCAATGTCTTGTGTATTTGTCGATACACGTGGCATTTACAGATTATGCTGCCAATAATGATTTTACAGCAGCAGGATTGATGTAGCTCATGGATAAACCATAGTTTTATTTTTGATGTTTTCTCACTAGGCCAGTTGTTATGATCACTCTGACCTTTAGAAACTCGCTGCTTCTCAGGAGTCTTAGATTGTGTGCCATCTTCCCAGCACTGCTGACTACCCACATGGGAAAGGGATCAGCCACTGAGTTAGCATCAATAGCGGATCATCATTAGGGCGTTATGGGTGGCCGCCCAAGGCCCGGGGGCCCATGGCTGCCCAAAGTACAATGCAGAAAATGGTTCGGAATGCACTAGATCCGGGTAGGTGCACGAATAGGGTCCCAACCCAATCGTATTGTTAAAAAGTATTCGGCACACTGAGTCGTAAGTAATGGATTCTTGAAAATGTTATTGTGTTTGATGCCAAGGGTTAGGTGCAACGTGTCGGTCAAAGGACCTTCGTCAGGCACTATAAGTATACAGAATATTTATACATTGGTATATTAGCATCATATACGTACATTGGTCAAAGATTTAGAATAACGTAAAACATGACGTAAGTAAGGAAAATAAATAAAATATAGAAAATAAAATGAAATAAAACAAAGAACAGAATTGTGCTGTGAAATATCACAGGATAAATAATCAAGCAAGAACAGTATGCAGTGGCGGATTATCATATGGGCGATTCGGGCGGCCGCCCGGGGCCCGAGGCTCCCAGGGGGCCCATGGCAGCCCGAACCGCACATCATTTTGCAAACCTATTCAGCGCGCTAGCGCTGCTACAAGCCGAAGATGAGGAGGGGAGGAGCAGAGAATTGGCCGGGATCCAGGGGTAGGACACGCCTCCCTGACAAGTGCGGGCGCCGCCATTGAGTAACAGAACAGCGACGGACGGCTGTTCTGTTACTCCAAAGCTGCAAGAAGAGCCGGGCGGGCGGTCACCGGCGCTGAGGTCAGTACAGGCTTATCCTCCTGCCCAACTGGTTCCCGACCGCTGGCTGTATTTTTACGGCCAGCGGTCAGGGACGGGTCCTTAAAACCCGAGCCATAGACTTTCTACGGCTCGGGTTTTAACATGCTGCCCGCGCGATCGGGCAGCTGAATGTCGGGTCTCCGGCTGTCAGTGACTGCCGGGGACCCTGAGGAGAAGACAGAAGCAGCTATTCTGCTTCTGTCTTCTCCGATGTCTTACACAGCGTTCAATGAACGCTGTGTATAGGAATAAAGACAGCAGCAGCGGCGCTGTCTCTATTCCTCCCGGTGATCATGTGACTGGTCACATGATCGCCGGGTGCCGTTAGTGGCAGACTGTTGCTGGGTCTAACTAGACCCAGCACAGCCCTATTAGTGACAATCGTCACTATGAGAGGGCTGATTTTCCCTGTAACTGGGGCTGCTGTGCATCTCCAGTTACAGTGGAAAAACATGGTGTAAAAGAAAGAAAAAGTATATATAAAGTTCCCCAAAGGTCTTTTTTGACCTTTGAGGATCAGACCACAGTAATAAAAAAATAATAAATTAAAGTGCAAAAAAAAATTAAATAATAAATACACATAAAATACCCACCCCCAAAAAAAACATTCCCCCCGCCAATCATTGTTGTAACGCTAGCGCTGACCCAATTACCCTAATATAGACATGTAATATATTAAAATTTACGGTAGACAATGGCGATCACAAATAAAAGGTCTATTTTAGGGTAAAACTATGTTATTACCAAAAAAAATAGCTGAAACGTAAAAAAGCTTATTTTTTTTACTATTATTTTCAAACTTTATGAATAAAAATTCTAAAATAGCAAAAAAGGTGTGTATAAAAACGATAAAAAACGAAACCTGCATTGTCTACGGAAAAAACGTCGCAAAAATCACGTCGTTTTAATTTATTTTTTATAAAAATGTGTGTTTGGTGCAACTTTGTAATTACGTTTTATTAAAAAATATTTTCACTTTTTGAGATACAGCTGCTTTGTATCCTGTATCCGTCAGGTCAGCAGGACTGACGGGATCAGTGACACGGGCCCTGCGCTAAATTATAATCTTAGATGTGATAGATTTGAGGTGGATCCTGCGTGTCACTGATCCTGTCAGTCCTGCTGACCTGACGGATACAGGATACAAAGCAGCTGTATCTCAAAAAGTAAAAATATTTTTTAATAAAATCAATCAATCACACACATACTAATATATATATATATATATATATATATATATATATATATATATACATATATATATATATAAAATTATGATATAAAGTTTTTAAATGTGTACATAACATTGTGGCACTATATACAAGGGGGAGCGCTGTGTGGCACTATATACAAGGGGGAGCGCTGTGAGGCACTATATACAAGGGGGAGCGCTGTGTGCCACTATATACAAGGGGGAGCGCTGTGTGCCACTATATACAAGGGGAGTGCTGTGTGGCACTATATACAAGGGGGGGCGCTGTGTGGCACTATATACAAGGGGGAGCGCTGTGTAGCACTATATACAAGGGGGGGCTGTGTAGTGCTATCCACAGTGGTATGTGTGTGGCGCTCTTTATAGGGGGGGGGGCTTTTTGGTGCTATTTACAAGAGGGGGAGGGCTGTGTGGCGCTCTCTACAGGGGGCTGTATGGCACTATCTATATGGGGCTGTGTGTAACGCTCTCTACGGGGGGAATGTGTGATATATAGAGGGGGCTGTGTATGGCGATATCTATGGGGGTGTGTAATATCTACAGGGGCTGTGTGTGGCACTATGTACAGGGGGCTGTGTGTGGCACTATGTACAGGGGGCTGTGTGTGTATGTGGCG
Organism: Rhinoderma darwinii; assembly: GCF_050947455.1. Lineage (NCBI taxonomy): Eukaryota > Metazoa > Chordata > Amphibia > Anura > Rhinodermatidae > Rhinoderma > Rhinoderma darwinii. The sequence continues at coordinate 239,112,316 of NC_134688.1, read as the reverse complement.
TTTTACAGTGTGTGGTATTATATTCAGGCACGCAGTGTTTAGTGCTATTATATTTAGGGGCACAGTATGTGGCACCATAATAACTTTATTTGCGTTTATAGGTGTGGAAATGTTGGAAAAGTGAGGAGACGTCTGAGTGGCAAATTCTGCAGAAATGAGTCATGGCCGGGAGAAGTCGTCATGAGCGCTGGATCGGATGGAGAAGAAAAGAGGAAGAAAACTACTAGAATCTGAGACGTCGTCACCTGTGAGTCACTAGATTTATAGAGAATCTGTCACCTCTCCTGACATGTTTATTATAGGAATCCTTGTATTTCACAAAAAGTCTTTCTGTAGTCCAGGACTGATAGACAATTCCCCTTGTCAGGAGGATGTGTCCCTGCACAGTGTGATACTCTCAGTATGTATGGACACAGCCCTGTGACAAGGGAAATCGTAACACTGTTAATGCTTGCCCAGAAAGGTAGTGTTAAAAATAGTTACGGCGCGGCAGGGCGGCGGTGAGGAAGGGGGGCCCAAGTTTGGGTAACAGCCCAGGGCCCATGGTCTACTTAATCCGCCACTGACAGTATGAGTGTACGGACGACATCCTCATCCCAGGCATAATAATGTAATCAGGTATGTGACAATATAGCGAGTTCCTCATATAGGCAGCATAGACAGTTCCACAGAGACTGTGTTAACAAATAGAGATATCTATACATAGATCGTTAGGGAAAAGACAAGGGTAAAGCAGTATCTCTTGCTGTCAAACAGGCACATCGCTAGGGGCAACATAATAACACAATAACATAGTAGTATAGTATGACAAGCTTCTATGGTCTGCAGAGGCTATCAGTCTAGTGTTAGCTAGCATAACATCAGACCACAATTGCAATATATTGGGTGCAGAATTGTTGTCAGGCATACCTTGTTACCCTGGTTTCTGGTATGTCCAGACGATCGGCGCTGTAGATACGAATGGCGGGTTTCCGCTCCTTTTTGGCGCTAAACTGGGGGATATATCGCAGGTTTAAATATCCCTGAGCGGGGCGGGCAGTGGGCGTGTCTCAGCGCGCGTCTGATTGTAGACGTCACGCTGTGGGCGTTCTGCTGATCAGAGGACGCTCGTGTCCTCTCCTGTCAAACCCTGCCTACCCTGCATCTGGTTGGTCCGTGCCGTCCCTAGTAACGCCTACATGTTATCGAGCGTGTGGTGGCTCAGGGGAATCCCTGCTGCCGTCTCCCGGCTGGTCTCGTAGTTAGAATACACTTTGTGCCGTGCCAGAGACCTATTAAGTTGTGGGGAAACATAGATGATGTATACGCTATTATGATCAGGTGACATCTTTGGAGAGCATACATTAAAGGGACAGTATTTCTCGGACATAATATATTAGAAGAGGTAACTAGTGATAGTTTTTAAAGACTTGTCAATCACCTAGGTAGGTACAGGTAAATAGTAAGGGAACCACAGTTACTGGTTGTGTATGTTGTCTGTGTATACAGACAAACGTTTCTATGTTCTAAATCTCAAGAATTAGGAGGAAGAGTATTAGTGCGGTACTAATGAAACAATGGGCACTAGTCTATCCATAAGATGGTACCTAGTTATCTGTCTGTTGCAATTAGGTAGGATGAAAAAAGTCTATGTGTACAGACATTTTGATTAATATCTCTGTCAAAATTCCTTAATATAGGTTATTACATCCCCTGTTGTGCAGGAGAACTAATACTCTAAAGGATACCTTGTTCTGCATGTAGGCAGGTATTTATGCCCCATGTTGGGTCAGCGTGTCTGCAAAAGAGATATTAGTCATATTTAATGGTGGTTATTTGTTGCATGATTATAGAAAGCTGCTCACTTCATACTCCTTGTTCAGGCCTTTGGGCTCCAATGTTTGCAACCTATGAATCCAGTACGCCTCTCTGCGCTTAAGTATCTTAATCCTATCTCCTCCTCTTCGTGGGGCTGGAATATGTTCAATTACCTGAAACTGTAACTGCGAGATGTTGTGTGTTCTGGCTAAAAATTTTGGGTATACCCCAAGAAAAGGGACATTCCCTTGTCGATCCTGTCTACAGTGCTCCCACATCATAAAAGGTGACATACTACGACATCCCCAGACTGGTGAACGTATACCGATAAAGGAATATTTTACATGCAACACGAATTATGTCATCTACCTGATAAAATGCCCATGTGGGCTAGCGTATGTGGGAGAAACGACGCAGCGCATACGGGACAGGATAGGCCAACATAAGAGCATTATTCGATGCAACAAGACCCTATTACCTATTCCGGCAAATTTTTTAGCCAGAACACACAACATCTCGCAGTTACAGTTTCACAAAGTACAATGCAGTTTGGGCGAGAATCGCGGCAAAAAACGCAACAAAACTGCATTGTGTATGTCATGCAAAAGGACCTTAAGACATAAGGTCACATGACCTTACCTTTGCAGTTCTTACTACTGTTTAGATACGTGCTGGTCATATGACCGCATGTCCAAGAACTGCAGCAAGACTCCACAGAGAAGACTGTAAGGTGAGCTGCTAGGTAAGTATAAGAGGATGGATTTGTTTAAGGGGTCTGTACTTCTAATTGCCAAGATAAGGCTGGATACTTAGGCCCCATTCACACGACAGGAAAACTCGGCCGTGCGGGTCTATTCACACAGCCAATTTTTAGGGGGCCCGGTAAACCGACCCATCAAAAACAAAAACATGCCCTATTTTAACAGCCGCACGACTCCGATAGAAGTCTATGGGGCCATGTAAAGCACGGCCGTCACCTGAATGTGCTCAGAGTGACGGCCGTGTCTACCGCCGCTCACTCTCTCCTCCTCCTCACAGTGCGAAGTGCATGTGAGGAAGAGGCGATTATTTGTGCTGCCACAGCCCCCTTGTAGATGGCACTCCTTTCCCAATAAATAGCATCACTGTAGCTCCCTGTAAGAACGGAATCCCTCGAATCCCCGGCCACAGCGTTGCTGAAGCTGTAGCCGGGGATTCCGCACCAGGAAAAGTCCCTGACTTCACTGTCCATATTGATAGTGACATCAGGGACTTCTCTTCGTGTGGTCCCATACAGTGGCGCTATCTATAGGAGGGGGGTGCTATATACAGGGGGGCTGTGCGGCACTACCTACAGGGGGCAGTGTGTGGCATTATCTACAGGGGGCAGTGTGTGGTATTAGCTACAGAGGGCAGTGTGTGGCCTTAGCTACAGAGGGCCTTAGGCTCTATTCACACGACAGGGTCTGAGTGTCGGCCAATAAAAACTGCCGTTCCGGGCCGCGTTTCCGTTTTTATTGGCCGATTTTGACCCGTTTTGCATCCGTATGTGACAATTTTTTGCATGCCATGAATAAGGACACAGACGTGTCAAAAACGCGTAGGCACATTTGAACAGGGCTTACTGCTATCCTTCACCTAACATTCATTCCTGTACTCTGCCACAGAACTACTCTATATAGTTCTATTATTTTTACCTTTGTTATACAATAAAATTGGAACAGGAGTTCCTTTTTAATGCACACCCAGCGCTGGATCTTGGTCCTGTTTTTCTTCCGACAATTTTTTGCCACACACTTCCTTCTGCAGATAATGCCACACACTGCCCACTGTAGATAATGCCACACAATGCCCACTGTAGATAATGCCACACATTGCCCACCGTAGATAATGCCACACACTGCCATTGGTAGATAAGGCCACACACTGCCCTATGTAGAAAATTCCACAGACTGCCATCTTTGGATAATGCCACACACTGCTATCTGTAGATAATGCCACACACTGCCATCTGTAGATAATGCCACACAATGCCATCTGTGGATAATGCCATACACTGCAATCTGTAGATAATACCACACACTTCCCTCTGTAGATAATGCCACACACTGCCCACTTGTCGGCAGTGCTACACATTGTAGATAGCACCCCCGTAGATGGCGTCACAGTAGCTCTTTGTAGGAGCGGAATCTCTCCGGTGATTAGAGGGATTCCGCTCCTACGGGGAGCTACAGTGGCACTATTTACGGATGGGGTGTCATCTGTGGGGGGCGGGGTGAGTGCTATCGACAGTGGGCTGTGGCACTGCCTAAAGCAAAAAAATCTCATCCTTCTCACATGCACATTTCACTGTGAGGAGGAGGAGAGAGCGAGTGAGCAGCAGAAAGCTCGGCTGTCACTCGGGTTACATACAAGTGGCGGCCCCATAGACTTCTTTGGGAGCCGTGCGGCCGGGAGAACAGGCCAAAAAATTAAATAAACGGCCGTCACACGGCCGATTATTGCCGTCGTGTGAATGGGGCCTTGCACTATGCGCACAGATAAGGCTCTATGTGCATCTCCCCTGTCAATCACACTCATTATTATTAGTTTTCCATAATGATGATTCTTCAGGGGCATAGCTGGAAATGTGTGGCAAGACAATTTTGTTTTGGCCAGGATATTTAGATATAGGACTAGAACCGTGAATGAAATCCTTGCCCTGGGGGAAGAAAAGCCGCGCTATGACTGGGATTAGTGGACGCAGGTGTTAGGAAACATCCGTCACTTTTAGGTTGTCATGACTACTAGCCGAGCTTCTGGGTGGCCCTGGTTTGACATGCAGCGCCAATCTTATTTCTCTATCTGCAACCTATCAGGGCCAAGGGTGGAGTATTTGAGTCTGTTCAGTTTTTTTCATTGTTGCTTGTGATTTTCTTGTGAATGCATGTGTCTGACCAAGCTCCTGGTTACGCCCTGAATCACCTTAACTTCTTGGACTCTTTGAACTGAACTTCGGCTTTGTCTTTGGATCACTCTTCTCACTGATTTGGATATTATGCTCACAGCTGGTTTCGACCTCTGCAACTCCTGGTATTCCTCTGTTCTGCGATTTGGACTTTTAGTCTCTCGTGGTTTGAACTCTGCTTGTTGATCACCCCTCTGGGTTTCTGGTTATCCGTTCTGGTATTGGCTGGAAGTGCACCTCCTGTCTAATACCTTATTCTGTAAAAGCAACCTGGGTTTTATGCGACCAAATCCAACCTGACTTGCGGCGGGCTCTGGTCAAGACCATAGAGTAGCCTTAGACTCTGCTGACCAGAATGTTGATGGACTTGAGGTAGCTGATTTACTTGTACGATTGATCCAGACGGTCTCCAGCTGCTTTTGGGGAATTGCTTGTATAGAAATACTATAAACTTTCACTCTAGGGAACTGCTCAGGTAGTGATTCCATGACAGAAGGGACTGTATATATATATATATATATATATATATATATATATATATTTTCTATTCTATTCATCAACTTCTTAGCTATATCTGCTTCTGAAAGAGCAGGGTGGCAACTAGTATGACCATCACAGCTTTTTTTTAATATAGAAGTCTAGGGCTGATGGATAACTGACGAATTGCATCTGTCGGAGGTACATAGGTTTTCTTTTACATGTTTCTTTAATATCTCATGCCATACATCTCGGATATGGTGGTTTTAGAGATAAGTTAAAACTATGAAAACCTTTGATAATTATTTTTTTTCTTTTTTATGTAATGTTTTGGCCACCTAAATATTTTTCTAATATAGATTAATTGAAAATGTTATTTCATTTTAGAGCTGTAGCTTTATCTATCCACTATACATAGAAGCTGCAGAATGCCACTGTAAGCCAAATCCGTCAGTCAGTGGGGCTGAGGGCTTTGCTGACACCGGCTCTTGTGTGCCTCTGACACACAATCTAACCCTAATACCGATTACCATCAGAGGTATATGTTGGAAAGATTCCCGACATATACACTACCGTTCAAAAGTTTGGGGTCACCCAGACAATTTTGTGTTTTCCATGAAAACTCACACTTATATTTATCAAATGAGTTGCAAAATGACTAGAAAATCTAGTCAAGACATTGACAAGGTTAGAAATAATGATTTTTATTTGAAATAATAATTTTCTCCTGCAAACTTTGCTTTCATCAAAGAATTCTCCATTTGCAGCAATTACAGCATTGCAGACCTTTGGCATTCTAGCTGTTAATTTGCTGAGGTAATCGGGAGAAATTTCACCCCATGCTTCCAGAAGCCCCTCCCACAAGTTGGATTGGCTTGATGGGCACTTCTTGCGTACCATACGGTCAAGCTGCTCCCACAACAGCTCTATGGAGTTGAGATCTGGTGACTGCGCTGGCCACTCCATTACAGATAGAATACCAGCTGCCTGCTTCTTCCCTAATAGTTCTTGCATAATTTGGAGGTGTGCTTTGGGTCATTGTCCTGTTGTAGGATGAAATTGGCTCCAATCAAGCTCTGTCCACAGGGTATGGCATGGCATTGCAAAATGGAGTGATAGCCTTCCTTATTCAAAATCCCTTTTACCTTGTACAAATCTCCCACTTTACCAGCACCAAAGCAACCCCAGACCATCCACCATGCTTGACAGATGGCGTCAGGCACTCTTCCAGCATCTTTTCAGTTGTTCTTCGTCTCACAAATGTTCTTCTGTGTGATCCAAACACCTCAAACTTCGATTCGTCTGTCCATAACACTTTTTTCCAATCTTCCTCTGTCCAATGTCTGTGTGCTTTTGCCCATATTAATCTTTTCCTTTCATTAGCCAGTCTCAGATATGGCTTTTTCTTTGCAACTCTGCCCTGAAGGCCAGCATCCCGGAGTCGCCTCTTCACTGTAGACATTGACACTGGCGTTTTGCGGGTACTATTTAATGAAGCTGCCAGTTGAGGACCTGTGAGGCGTCTATTTCTCAAACTAGAGACTCTAATGTACTTGTCTTGTTGCTCAGTTGTGCAGCGGGGCCTCCCACTTCTCTTTCTACTCTGGTTAGAGCCTGTGTGTGCTGTCCTCTGAAGGGAGTAGTACACACCGTTGTTGGAAATCTTCAGTTGCTTGGCAATTTCTCGCATAGAATAGCCTTCATTTTTAAGAACAAGAATAGACTGTCGAGTTTCACATGAAAGCTCTCTTTTTCTAGCCATTTTGAGAGTTTAATCGAACCCAGAAATGTAATGCTCCAGATTCTCAACTAGCTCAAAGGAAGGTCAGCTTTATAGCTCCTCTAAACAGCAAAACAGTTTACAGCGGTGCTAACATAATTGCACAAGGGTTTTCAAGTGTTTTCTAATCATCCATTAGCCTTCTAATACAGTTAGCAAACACAATGTACCATTAGAACACTGGAGTGATGGTTGCTGGAAATGGGCCTCTATACACCTATGTAGATATTGCATTAAAAACCAGACGTTTGCAGCTAGAATAGTAATTTAGCACATTAACAATGTATAGAGTGTATTCCTGATTAATTTAATGTTATCTTCATTGAGAAAAACTGCTTTTCTTTCAAAAATAAGGAAATTTCTAAGTGACCCTAAACTTTTGAACGGTAGTGTACCTGAGACGAAAGGCCAAAAAGTAGCCCGGGAACTGGGCCCGAGTGCAGGGGCAGAGCATCAACTAGCACACTGCCCAGGGACTTCAGCACTCTGGAAGCTCCTGACATCACTGTCCATATATAGACACTGACCTCGAAAGCTTTGTAAAGCCGGAGTCCCCGGCCAGAGTGTCAGCAACGCTCTGGCAGGGGATTCCAGCCATGGAAAATCCCTTGACGTCAATATCCATCACAGTGATATCGGGAGCTCCCCGAAGCATATGTCTTAAGCTGTGACAATTGCTATAGAGTAGCATTCATCACACATATGCTCTTATGTTAAAAACTTATTCCGTGAGGTACGCGTTTTTTTGTGGGATCCCTCAGCATGGAATAGCGTAGACTTCTACGCTATTTTATTATACAAAAAAAAGGTATACCGACGTATATAAATTCCCCCCATTGTACTTAACTTTAAAATATCTAGCCATTCTTTTTTTTTTTTTTTATTGATTTTTTAAGCTCTATTACAAAGTAGAAAATGTAACATATCAAAAGCGATACATGTGAAAAGATAATGTACAATAACAATTTCATACATCACATGAAATGACAGTATATGAATTGTCCGATCACATTTACAATATCAAGGACGTGCTTTAATTACGTTTTGTTACATATGACATTAGAACAAATGAACTAAACAATCATAACCCCCACCCACCATAGCTCAAGGACCCATTAGTTTTTAATTAGATTGCTAAAAGAAAATAGCACGTCAGATCTAGTAGTCATATCTGGTGACACCCATAAGCTTCATATACCTCCTCTCCTCGCTCCCCACCTTCACCGAGACCCCAAGTTACCAAGCGTCCCAGAAAGAGCTCTGGTCAAATACCAGGACGTATAATGGAATGGAGCAATCAACTCCACAATCTCACTTTGTTGATAACGTTTACAAATAAAGACCTTCCATTTCTGGAAAAATGTTGAAGCTTTGGATTCCGGTGTACATTCTATATCCAATTTATCCATAAGTATACCTTTTTTCATCTGGTACATAAGGTCAGTAAGTGTAGGTAGAAGAGACGTAAGCCAATGGGCCAATAAGCACCGTTTAGCAATCAGAAGAAAGACCATGAAGGGCTTGTGGTATACAAGCAAGGTCAGGAAAAACATGAAATAAAAGAGGTAAAGGATCCATGGTAAGTGAGATTATCTAGCCATTCTTTGGTTCCCCACTGGTCTTTGTTCACTCCACTGCAGCAATGATATTTGTCTCGACACAAGACCATGACAGACAATGACTGGCCGAAATAGTGACACCAGTAAAGTTGAAATGTCCTTCTTTGTACTAGAAGGAAAAAAAAGCAAGTAAGGGCACTTCATAGGACAGTACATCTGTATGGTTTGGAGAACTGACACCAGAACACAACAGCTTATGTGCTCCCATTTTCCGGTTATATAAGAGACACAACTGCTATCAAACCTTGTAAAGAGGGGTGCTGCGAGGTCCGAAAATCACTGGAGTATCCTGTAGACAATCGAGATTTCAATATACATGAAATATACAGTATAAAAGGAAAAATGGCTGATCTATTTGACATCAGATTTTCATTGGGAGCTGACTAATATATGGCAATGCCCTTGATCAAGTCACTGAAATGCCCGCTGACATGAATATACCACTGGACGACCAGGGATCAGGCGGCTGGGTGACCACCCACAATGAAATCCAGAATGCTCACTGACCTTTGTTACCAAATGCTTAATACCACTAATCACTGTGACCAACATGGACAACTTCCTAATATTCACTATGCTAAGTACATTCTAAATGTGGTAATTACACATATTACACCAATGACAATGGACTGAGACTTACAATAGGGTCTGTTGGGCTCCGACGTAGTGTCCGTCATTTTGATGGGCAAAATAGCGACATATGCAGTTCTATTTTACCTGTGAAATTTGACAAATACTGTGACTGAGGTTCCAAACGGCGTCTTTGACGCAAATGTGAACAAATCCTTATATGTGGAAAGTACAGAAAAATGAGGGGGGAAAAAATACATTTATAAAGTTTTGCTTATCACTATGCAAAAAAAATAAATAATATATATTATGTATATATATATATATATATATATATATATATATATATATATATATATATTCAGTCTGCTGCACAGTGATAATAACAGGGGAGCACTTCATATGATATTTATTATCTTCCGTTCCTTATATAGCACCATCATATTCTGCAGCGCTGTACAGGATGTATTCACTCATATCAGGTTTATTGACCCAGTATTCCTGAAGGTAAGCCACAAAAGCTTCCTTGCCAGTGTGTGTGCCAGTCACAGGTAAGACCCCTAATCATGTCTGCCATAGATGTCCCCATAAATACATATAATAGAGCATCCAAGCCAGGGTGACTGTCAGCCCATCCCACTGAGGCTTCTATATAATCAAATCGGCCAATCACAGCTGCTCTGGTTCTCAAAACAGCTGATTGGCTAATTTGAATGCCTGGGTGTGTCAGGAGGCGGGGAATTCCTAGACAACAGTTGGAGCGAGCAACCGATATCCCAGCAGGAAGAGGAGCTTGTATGTGCCGTCTAACAGCAACGGGGGCCGCATAAGTGAACTCTACTACTACCCCCAACATTATTGCCCCAGCCAGAGGTAGAGCTAAGTGTCTCCATTGGCACCATAAGAATGCTAGAAGCTAGGGGATGTTCCTGCCATTCCACATATAGTTATATAAAAAGACTAAAGTTCATGGCTCACATGTATTAATGTATTTGTGTCTTTTTTGCCACATTTTACTCCAAAACAGCGTCAGTGCACCACAATTTAGAACCATTTGTGCCATGAATGTCAGTTTGTAAAACTGGAGTGACAAGTGGGCGTGGCTTACTGCTTCACCGGGATTTCGACAGATTTACAAAATTCAATCACCAAAAAAAAAAAAAAACATAAATGAGGACAAAAGTTGCATCTCTACTCAACACAGATCCTAAAGCAGAAAAACTGGAGTAACGTCAGCCAGTGTGACAGGTAATGGCGGTGATGTGTGTTGTGGCGGATTTATCAAAGGGGGAAGATGCAGCCATCATTTTATCATAACTTATATCAATAAATGAGTCTAGCTGAAGCCATCTGTTCTAACCTGTGTAATAAGGCAGGCGTTGTCCGGGGTATTAGTGTAGCGGGATCTATTTGGGGGGCACTGTGGCATTGTTATGCTGCTGTTATACAGCAGGGGAGGGGGAACTTCGTCTCAGTCACTAATTGCTAAACATGAAACTCCCTTTCTTTATAAAAAGAGGTTCTACAGCAGCTGGGGCTCCTATTACACAGCACTGTTTGAAGAAGAAGAAGAAGAAGATGTTCTTATTCTAAACAAGGTTCTGCAGCAGCTGAGGTGTTATAAGAAATAATGTCCCCAGCTGTAAGATACAGAATTACTGGTATATGTCTGAATTGTCACTGATAAAGAATCTCTTCTATTTCAGCCTCGTCTTGTGCAGGATCTTCAGCTCTTCTGGTTTATATGAAGCTCTCGTACTTGTGTTTGACGTCATGAGGCGGATACACCGCGGGTATGTATGGAGCTTCTCATCCTGTTCTTAGTGATAGGAGCTGCAGTTTCATTAACCCCTTGGTGGGCGCATTGTGCCATACATTTAAGGTGCTGGAAGGATGTATTTCCCGCACAGCGCCATAAATGTGCGTTTCGGGGATGGGGCAGGCAGTGGAGCTGTGCTTACTCCATGTAATAGATGGGATCCTGCTGCAATGCCCGATATTGGACATAACTCAGATTCTTGCCATTTAATTCTTTAGCTGAAGCTCTCAACAATGGCTACGGCATCTAAGTGGTTAGACAGAGTGAAGGGTCTACCTCTGTCACCCCATAGGTGCCTCCGTGTTACGAGTTGCCAAAATGTTTTGTTATGACTGAAATAATACTATTAAAAAGAGCAATACATAATTGGTATAACCGTAAACATAGCAACCTATACTATAAAACGAGCACATAAATTACCGTAACACACATGGTGAAAGTCATACAAAAAAAGATACAAAACAATGGCTGAATTTCTGTCTTTTGTGCATCCCTCTACCAAAAAAACCGAAATAAAGGATAATCAATAAGTCCTATGTACCCAAAAAGATACCAGTGCAAACTATAACTGGTCCACAAAACTCAAGCACCCATAAAGCTATGGCGCTACAAAAATAAGTGTGTTTTTAAAAAAAAAATAGTAATACATAAAAAAAACGATATATATTGGTATCACCATAATCATAAAAACCTGCAGAATAAAGTTAACATGTCACTTGAAGAAAAATGTGAATTTGCGACACAAAATGTTCATGCTATATGTGTCTATGTGGGACCACCCAGTGGTTGGATGTTGATTGCAGACTTTTAATTAGTCTTTATTAAAATTTTGTTTTACTTTTTGAGATACAGCTGCTCTGTATTCTGTTTACAGAGAAGCTGTATGTAGCACTAAATCCTGTTCCCGTCAGGTCCGTGGGACTGACAGGTTCAGTGACAGCGGGTTCTGCATGTCTCAGGCACGCAGGATCCACCTGTTATCCATCACATCTAAGTTCATAACTTAGATGTGATAGATTACCAGTGGATCCTGTATCTCAAAAAGTAAAATAAATTTTTAATAAAGACTAATTAAAATGTTACACCAAACACTGACCTGTTTATAAGGTGTACATAGCATTTACATTTATTCCATGAGAAATTGGATTCCTTAACCAAATTCAAGTAAAGGTAAGGGTGGACACATCTGTATATTGCATGATGAACGGCATAATAACAAAATCCAGAAAACCAAGGAGGAAGTGCCGTTTTTTCTTACAACCCCACCCCCCCACAAAATGAATTACATTATATACATTAAATTTTACCAATTCAAAATTCAACTTGTACTACAAAAAACAAGCCCTCTTACAGCTAAGTTATGGAGCCCGGAAGGCGTCAAGGCTTTTAGTGCATTTAGTACATTTAGTACATTTAGTGCCCTCTGTGGATAATACCACACAGCCCCCTTCTCTGGTAGTGCCACACAGCCCCCTCCTCCCAGGTAGTGCCACACAGCCCCCACCTCCCAGGTAGTGCCACACAGCCCCCACCTCCCTGTTAGTGTCACACAGCCCCCTCCTCCCTGGTCGTTTCACACAGCCCCCCTCTTCCCTGGTACTGCCACACAGCCACCCTCCCTGGTAGTGCCACACAGCCACCCTCCCTGGTAGTGCCACACAGCCACCCTCCCTGGTGGTGCCACACAGCCACCCTCCCTCTAGGTAGCGCCTTTGCGGTTTCCTCTAGGAGTGGAATTCACAGCCAGAGCATTGTCAACGCTCTGGCTGGGGATTCCGCTTCAGGAGAATGCTCCTGACGTCACTGTCCATATATGGACAGTGTTGTCAGGGGCAACCCTAGAGCCATAGTCCCGGGGCAGAGCACTACTAGCACTCTGCCTGGGACTCCTGCTCTCCTCCTGACATCACTGTCCATATATGGATAGTGACATCCGTGGCAGAGCTGAAGGTCCGGGCAGACCGCTAGTAAAGGCTCTTCTCCAGTACTCTGATCCTGGGGAAGTCTGTGACATCACTGTCCATATATGGACCGGGCAGAGCACTACTAGCACTCTGCCTGGGCACTGCTCTGTTCCTGACAACGCTGTCCATATATGGACAGTGATGTCAGGGGCTTCCCCAGAGACAGAGTCCCGGAGCAGAGCCGCTTCTAGTCTGGGACTCCTCTCCTCCTGACATCACTGTCATATATATATATATATATATATATATATATATATATATATACATATACATATACATATACACATATATACAGTGATGCCGTGACAACTGCAGCGTCAGCCCCCTGGCAGCCGAGTGGGCCGCCCCAGGGTAGTTCACCGGGTGCGTAAGCCGGCGTTGCCCCTGCGACATGAATGCGGGATGTCGATGGTAGGCATGGCAGCATGCGGCGGGCCTAATGAAGGTCAGCCATCTTTGTACGCCTAACCAATAGACGACTGTCAGAAATAGCATTAAGTAGTCAGAAGTAGTTAAAAAGAAAACCCATTTTCTCTCTAAACTACGGTTTAAAAATAATAAAATAAAGATAATTAGTATTGCTGTATCTGTAAAAGTCTGAACTATTACAATATAACATTAATTAAACCGCACGGAGAACGCAGTAAAAAAAAAAACATTAAACCGCCAACTGCTGTTTTTTGATCACTTTATTTCAACACAAAAATTGGAACAAGTGATTAAAAAAAACTCATGTACCCCAAAATGGTGCCAAGAAAAATTAAAACGTTATTGCTCTCAGAATATGGCAACACAAAATTTTAAAAGTAGTCAAAAAAAACAACAAACTATATCAATTTTGTATCGCCATAATCGTATTGACCCACAGAACAAAGTTAACATCTCATTTGCGCGGTAAACACTATAAAAACAAAACACAAAAAACAATGGAGGACTGTTAGGGATCTGCCAGGTACTTCATCTAGCTATACTCCTGGGATTAATCAATCCACACCTGAGGCCAGACCTGCTCGACTGACACCATCTCCCACCAACCAGGGTGGCAGGCTCAGGAGTGGGAGAGCCTATCGCGGCCTGGTCTCTCGGAGTTAGCTCCGCCCCCTGCCCTTTATTACCTGCCCTGTGCTCTCCCTCAGTGCTTGTAATTCTTTTGGATTCCTGGCCCCACTGCTGCTTGCTCCAGCCTGCTTCTGCCGTGCTTCTGCCTTGCTGCAGTTCTGCTTGCTTGCCCTGGCTTGCTTCTGTCTCCGTGCCTGCTCGGGTGTACTCACTTCGTCCTGGTCCTGACTGTTCGTTCGCCGCCCCGTTTCCTCGTGGCGTTCCGTGGCTACTGCCCCTTCCCTTGCGTGTTCCCTGTTTGTCTTCCTGTGCACTTAGCCAGCGTAGGGACCGCCGCCCAGTTGTACCTCGTCGCCTAGGGCGGGTCGTTGCAAGTAGGCAGGGACAGGGCGGTGGGTAGATTAGGGCTCACTTTCCCTTCACCTCCTTCCTGCCATTACATAATTACAAGCCCTTACCTAGTCTACCATTTCTCCTACGCTGACGCTACCATGGACCCCCTTGAGACCCTGACCCAGCAGATGCAGGGCCTCTCCCTACAGGTCCAGGCCCTGGCCCAAAGGGTCAATCAGGGTGACGCTGCTTTAGTAGTACCCCTCACCTCACCTCTAGAACCCGACCTCAAGTTACCTGACCGGTTTTCAGGGGACCGTAAGACGTTTCTCTCCTTCCGGGAGAGTTGCAGACTGTATTTCCGCCTAAAGCCCCACTCCTCAGGTTCCGAGAACCAGCGGGTGGGTATCATCATATCCCGACTCCAGGAAGGGCCCCAAGAGTGGGCCTTCTCCTTGGCTCCTGACGCCCCTGAACTTTCCTCTGTTGATCGTTTTTTCTCTGCCCTCGGACTCATTTACGACGAGACTGACAGGACTGCTTTAGCCGAGAGTCAGCTGGTGACCTTACGTCAGGGTAGGAGACCGGTTGAGGAATACTGTTCTGATTTTAGGAAGTGGTGCGTAGCTTCTCAGTGGAACGATCCGGCCCTAAAGTGCCAGTTTAGGTTAGGATTATCTGACGCCCTGAAGGATCTGCTGGTTAGCTACCCCTCGCCTGACTCCCTTGACCAGGTTATGGCCCTAGCAGTACGACTTGACCGACGTCTCAGGGAACGTCAGCTAGAACGCTTCAGTGTGCTCCCCTCTGACTTTTCTGCGATTCCCCCCGAGGTCCCGTCTCCTCGCCCCTCCACGGAGGACTCGGAGGTACCTATGCAACTCGGGGCCTCCATGTCCCCTCGACAACGTAGAGAGTTTCGCAGAATGAATGGTCTCTGCTTCTACTGTGGGGACGACAAGCATCTACTGAACACCTGTCCCAGGCGCAAGAATAAGAAGCCGGAAAACTTCCGCGCCTAAGTGATCATCGGGGAGGTCACTTGGGCGCACAGGTATTTCCCGTTAATGTGAAACGCAATAAAATTTTGCTTCCCTTTCAGGTCTCGTTTGCTGGCCGGTCTGCCACGGGCAGTGCTTTCGTGGATTCTGGCTCATCTGCTAATATCATGTCTGTGGATTTTGCTATGTCTCTAAAGATGCCTTGTATTGATTTACCTTATCCCATCCCTGTAGTAGGAATCGACTCAACCCCCCTTGCTAATGGTTATTTTACTCAGCATACTCCTGTTTTTGAACTCCTGGTTGGCTCCATGCATTTGGAGCAGTGCTCTGTACTGGTGATGCAGGGATTATCGTCTGATCTGGTATTAGGTCTTCCCTGGTTGCAGTTGCATAATCCCACATTTGATTGGAATACTGGGGATCTCACCAAATGGGGTAATGAATGTCTTATGTCATGTCTTTCTGTTAACTCTATTTCTCCCCGGGAGGAGGTAAACACGCTTCCTGAGTTTGTTCAGGACTTCGCCGATGTGTTTTCTAAGGAGGCCTCCGAGGTGTTGCCCCCCCATAGAGATTACGATTGCGCTATCGATTTGGTGCCTGGTGCCAAGCTTCCTAAGGGTAGGATATTTAATCTTTCATGTCCTGAACGTGAAGCGATGAGGGTGTATATCCAAGAATGCCTGGCCAAGGGTTTCATTCGCCCCTCGACTTCTCCTGTAGGTGCTGGCTTCTTCTTCGTGGGGAAGAAGGATGGTGGTCTTAGGCCGTGCATTGATTATCGTAACCTGAATAAGGTCACCGTAAGGAACCAGTACCCACTTCCTTTGATTCCGGATCTTTTTAATCAGGTTCAGGGAGCCCAATGGTTTTCTAAGTTCGATCTACGGGGGGCATATAACCTTATCCGCATCAAAGAGGGGGATGAGTGGAAAACTGCGTTCAACACACCCGAGGGTCATTTCGAATACCTGGTCATGCCCTTTGGGTTGTGTAATGCCCCTGCTGTCTTCCAGAATTTTATTAATGAAATCCTGAGAGAGTACCTGGGTAATTTTCTTGTTGTGTACCTTGATGACATACTGGTGTTTTCCAAGGACTGGTCCTCCCACGTGGAGCATGTCAGGAAGGTGCTCCAGGTCCTTCGGGAGAATAATCTGTTTGCTAAGACTGAAAAATGTGTCTTTGGGGTACAGGAGATACCATTTTTAGGGCAAATCCTCACTCCTCATGAATTCCGCATGGACCCTGCCAAGGTTCAAGCTGTGGCGGAATGGGTCCAACCTGCCTCCCTTAAGGCGTTACAGTGTTTTTTAGGGTTCGCCAACTATTACAGGAGATTTATTGCCAACTTCTCGGTCGTCGCTAAGCCTCTTACGGACCTTACCCGCAAGGGTGCCGATGTCCTCCATTGGCCCCCTGAGGCCGTCCAGGCCTTTGAGACTCTCAAGAAGTGCTTTATCTCGGCCCCCGTGCTGATTCAGCCCAACCAAGAGGAGCCATTTATTGTGGAGGTTGACGCTTCCGAGGTGGGAGTGGGGGCCGTCTTGTCCCAGGGTACCAGCTCCCTCACCCATCTCCGCCCCTGTGCTTACTTCTCTAGGAAGTTTTCGCCCACGGAGAGTAACTATGATATTGGTAACCGCGAACTTCTAGCCATTAAATGGGCTTTTGAGGAGTGGCGGCACTTCCTGGAGGGGGCCAGACACCAGGTAACGGTCCTTACGGATCACAAGAATCTGGTTTTCCTAGAATCGGCCCGGAGGCTTAATCCTAGACAAGCTCGGTGGGCACTATTCTTTACCAGATTTAATTTCTTGGTTACCTATAGGGCTGGGTCCAAGAATATTAAGGCTGACGCTCTGTCACGTAGTTTCATGGCCAATCCTCCTTCCGAGAAGGATCCCGCTTGTATTTTACCCCCTGGTATAATCGTCTCTGCCACGGATTCTGATTTCGCTTCTGATATCGCGGCTGATCAGGGTGCAGCTCCCGGGAACGTCCCTGGGGACAAACTGTTTGTTCCCCTGCAATACCGGCTGAGGGTACTCAGGGAAAACCATGACTCCGCTCTATCTGGTCATCCTGGCATCTTGGGCACCAAACACCTCATTACCAGAAACTATTGGTGGCCTGGGTTGCCTAAAGATGTTAGGGCTTACGTCGCCGCTTGTGAGGTTTGCGCTAGGTCCAAAACCCCTAGGTCCCGACCTGCGGGCCTACTACGTTCCTTGCCCATTCCCCAGAGACCTTGGACCCATATCTCCATGGATTTTATCACCGATTTGCCTCCATCTCAGGGCAAGTCGGTGGTGTGGGTGGTAGTCGACCGCTTCAGCAAGATGTGCCACTTTGTGCCCCTTAAGAAGCTACCTAACGCCAAGACGTTAGCTTCTTTGTTTGTGAAACACATCCTGCGTCTCCATGGGGCCCCAGTCAATATCGTTTCTGACAGAGGGGTACAATTTGTTTCCTTATTTTGGAGAGCTTTTTGTAAAAAGTTGGAGATTGATCTGTCCTTCTCCTCCGCCTTCCATCCCGAAACTAATGGCCAAACGGAAAGGACCAACCAATCCCTGGAACAATATTTAAGGTGTTTCATCTCTGACTGTCAATTCGATTGGGTCTCATTCCTTCCCCTTGCTGAATTTTCCCTGAATAACCGGGTCAGTAACTCGTCAGGGGTCTCCCCGTTTTTCTGTAATTTCGGGTTTAACCCAAGGTTCTCCTCCGTCTCCCCTGGTTGTTCCAATAATCCTGAGGTAGAGGAGGTTCATCGGGAACTGTGCACTGTCTGGGCCCAGGTTCAGAAGAACCTAGAGGCGTCCCAGAGCGCACAAAAGATTCAGGCGGATAGTAGACGTTCTGCTAACCCCCGGTTTGTCGTCGGGGATTTGGTCTGGTTGTCGTCCAGGAACTTGCGCCTTAAGGTCCCGTCCAGGAAGTTTGCTCCCCGATTTATTGGACCTTATAAGATCATTGAAGTCCTCAACCCTGTATCCTTCCGTCTGGAGCTCCCCCCATCCTTTCGCATACATGACGTCTTCCATGCCTCCCTCCTTAAACGCTGCTCCCCGTCCTGGTCCCCCTCGAGGATACCTCCTGTTCCCGTTCTCACCCCTGAGGGGGTGGAATTCGAGGTGGCCAAGATTATGGACAGTAGGATGGTCCAGGGCTCCCTCCAGTACCTGGTCCATTGGAGAGGATACGGGCCGGAGGAGAGGACTTGGGTACCTGCCCGTGATGTTCACGCTGGGGTATTGATCAGGAGGTTCCACCTCCTCTTCCCCACTAAACCGGGTCCCCTTAGTAAGGGTCCGGTGGCCCCTCATAAAAGGGGGAGTACTGTTAGGGATCTGCCAGGTACTTCATCTAGCTATACTCCTGGGATTAATCAATCCACACCTGAGGCCAGACCTGCTCGACTGACACCATCTCCCACCAACCAGGGTGGCAGGCTCAGGAGTGGGAGAGCCTATCGCGGCCTGGTCTCTCGGAGTTAGCTCCGCCCCCTGCCCTTTATTACCTGCCCTGTGCTCTCCCTCAGTGCTTGTAATTCTTTTGGATTCCTGGCCCCACTGCTGCTTGCTCCAGCCTGCTTCTGCCGTGCTTCTGCCTTGCTGCAGTTCTGCTTGCTTGCCCTGGCTTGCTTCTGTCTCCGTGCCTGCTCGGGTGTACTCACTTCGTCCTGGTCCTGACTGTTCGTTCGCCGCCCCGTTTCCTCGTGGCGTTCCGTGGCTACTGCCCCTTCCCTTGCGTGTTCCCTGTTTGTCTTCCTGTGCACTTAGCCAGCGTAGGGACCGCCGCCCAGTTGTACCTCGTCGCCTAGGGCGGGTCGTTGCAAGTAGGCAGGGACAGGGCGGTGGGTAGATTAGGGCTCACTTTCCCTTCACCTCCTTCCTGCCATTACAAGGACTCAACGTTTTTTTCCCATTCCACACCACAAATATTTTCTTATTTGTTTCCTAGTACACTATTTGGTTAAATAAATGGTGCTATGAAAAACTACAACTTGTTCAACAAAAATCAAGCCCGCATACTGCTATATTATTGGAAAAATAAAAATTTTATGGCTTTTGGAAGGTGAGGAGGAAAAAACTAAAATAAATACCCGAAAAATGGCTGCGGTGGTAAGGGGTTAAGGCTTATAATAGGCTGTGTTCTTAAGGGGTTAACATCTCTCTGATGCAGTTATTGCTGAGGCTAGAAATCCCCCCAGTGCATCTAGACTTAAAAAGTAATGATATTCCAAGCCATTCAGAGAAAGTGACTGGAGACTGTCTGTCCTAAATAGAGAAGTGACTGAATTCTCACATTTGATTTCAGGTTACTCAGGAGATCTAACAGATCATTATTATATTATTATATTTCTTCTTTCTTTAAATGTATTTTTGTATCCCTGGAGTTTGTCCATAGGTGGCATATGGTACCACGCCATCTAGATATAATTTTCTGGATACTCCAGGTGATTATTGTGGAATTCTTATTTGATTCAACCCTGGTTGTGTCAGGGGTATTTGTATTCAAAAGAATTTCCTAGAGTATTTTAATCTGAATAATGAATAAAGGTTATGTTTTATGAAGAGTTCCTATTCTGTGATGCTACATTCTGAGAGCCATAACTTTTTTTTTCCCGTCACTTGAGCGGTATGAAGGCTTATTTTTTGCGGTACATGTGACTTTTTATTACATTTTATTGGGAAGCTAAGGTAACCAAAAAACAGCAATTCTGTCGTGTAAATTATTTTTTTTTAACAGCGTTCACCGTGCGGTTTAAATAACGTTATATTGTAATAGTTCGGTCTTTTACGGATGCGGCGATACCAGTTATGTTAGTTGTTTTTTTTAACATTACTTTAGATTAGAAATGGGAAAAGGTTTTTTTTTAACTTAAAGAGGCTCTGTCACCAGATTATCAAATCCCTATCTCCTATTGAATGTGATCGGCGCTGCAATGTAGATAACAGCAAAGTTTTTTTTTATTTTTTAAAACAATCATTTTTGCCCAAGTGATGAGCAATTTTATATTTATGCAAATGAGCTTTTCAATGGACAACTGGGCGTGTTTTCTCGTTTTACCAACTGGGCGTGTATTGTGTTTTTACCAACTGGGCGTGCATTGTGTTTTTACCAACTGGGCATTGTGAATAGAAGTGTATGACGCTGACAAATCAGCGTCATACACTTCTCATCGTTCCCACCCAGCTTCTTTCACTGCAGACACACAGCGTGACGTCACACACAGCGTGACGTCACCCACAGCTCCTTCAACCTTGGCGTCGGACAGAGAAGATACATGGGCTCCAGCCATCCGAGAGGGTAATATGCTCGTCTCTAGGGAGTTTACTATGCTTACCTGCACACAGTAATGCTGCTGCAGATTCAACTATACTCTCTCGGACGCCTGGAGCCGATGTGTCTTCTCTCTTCCGACGCAAGGTTGAAGGAGCTGTGGGTGACGTCACGCTGTGTGTCTGCAGTGAAAGAAGCTGGGTGGGAACAATGAGGTCACCCACAGGTCCTTCAACCTTGGCATCGGAAGAGAGAAGACACATCGGCTCCAGGCGTCCGAGAGAGTACAGTTGAATCTGCAGCAGCATAACCATGTGCAGGTAAGCATAGTAAACTCCCTAGAGACGAGCATATTACCCTCTCGGATGGCTGGAGCCCATGTATCTTCTCTGTCCGACGCCAAGGTTGAAGGACCTGTGGGTGATGTCATGCTGTGTGTCTGCAGTGAAAGAAACTGGGTGGGAGCGATGAGAAGTGCATGACGCTGATTTGTCAGCGTCATACACTTCTATTCACAACGCCCAGTTGGTAAAAACACAATACACGCCCAGTTGGTAAAAACACAATACACGCCCAGTTGATAAAACGAGAAAACATGCCCAGTTGTCCATTGAAAAGCTAATTTGCATAAATATAAAATTGCTTATAACTTGGGCAAAAATGATCGTTTTTCAAAAAAACAAAAACTTTGCTGTTATCTACATTGCAGCGCCGATCACATTCAATAGGAGATAGGGATTTGATAATCTGGTGACAGAGCCTCTTTAAAGATTTTTTTAAAATCCCCAAAGAAATACTTATCCTTTTTACTTTTTCTATTAGTACCCCTAGGGGACTTGAACGAGTAAATGTTGGATCGCTCGCACTATATATTGCAATACTAATGTATTGCAGTATATCGTTATTTTGACAGGCTCCTAGTACAACGATGGCAGACCTGGGGGCCTTCATTAGGCCCCCAAGCTTCCATAACAACCATCAGCAACCTGCGATCGGCAACCCACAATCGGCTGTCTCCTCTTTCTAGCATCTTACATGCCGCTGTCGCGATTGTGTATGATTATGGAGCTGAGTACTTCACTTTAACACTTGTCACGTACATGTATGTGACAATGCGTTAAGGGGTTAAAAAAACATCAGTGAGATGCATGCAGTATTATACAATCCAAGCCACTTACAGTGGATATAAAAAGTCTACACAACCCTGTTAAAATGCCAGGTTTTTGTCATTTCAAAAAATCAGTACAAGATGAATCCTTTCAGAATTTTTTTCCTCCTTTGATGTGACTCATATTCTGTACAATTCCATTGAAAAACAAACTGAAATTATTTAGAGGGGTAAAATAAAAATAACAAAACTACAATAATGTGATTGCATAAGTGTGAACACCCTCTTATAATTGGGGATGTGGTTGTGTTCAGAATTAGCCAATCACATTTAAACTCATGTAAAATAGTAGTCAATATTTAACCCCTTAAGGACGCAGCCTAGTTTTGGCCTTAAGGCTCAGAGCCCATTTTTCAAATCTGACATATTTCACTTTATGTGGTAATAACGTCGGAATGCTTAAACCTACCCAAGCGATTCTGAGATTGTTTTCTCGTGACACATTGGGCTTCATGTTCGTGGTAAAATTTGGTCGATATATTCAGTGTTTATTGGTGAAAAATTGCAAAATTTAGAGAAAATTTTGAAAAAATTGCATTTTTCAGAATTGAAATGCATCTGCTTGTAAAAAAGACGGTTATACCACCCAAAATAGTTACTAGTTCACATTTCCCATATGTCTACTTTAGATTGGCATCGTTTTTTGAACATTATTTTATTTTTCTTGGACGTTACAAGGCTTAGAACATAAACAGCAATTTCTCATATTTTTACGAAAATTTCAAAAGCCTTTTTTTTAAGGTACCTCTTGAGTTCTGAAGTGGCTTTGTGGGGCCTATGTATTAGAAACCCTGATAAAACACCCCATTTTAAAAACTAGACCCCTCAAAGTATTCAAAACAGCATTTAGAAAGTTTTTTAACCCTTCAGGCATTTCACAGGAATTAAAGCAAAGTGGAGGTGAAATTAGCAAATTTCATTTTTCTTGCTGAATTTCAATTTTATTCATTTTTTTTCTGTAACACAGAAGGTTTTACCAGAGAAACACTACGAAATATGTATTGTCCAGATTCTGCAGTTTTTAGAAATGTCCCACATGTGGCCCTACTGCGCTCGTGGACTAAAACACAAGCCCTAGAAGCAAAGAAGCACCTAGTGCATTTTAAGTCCTCTTTTTTATTAGAATATATTTTAGGCAGCATGCCAGGTTTGAAGAGGTGTTGAGGTGCCAAAACAGTAGGAATCCCCCAATAGTGACCCCATTTTGGAAACTACACCCCTCAAGGAATTCATTTATGGTTGTTGTTACCATTTTGACCGCACAGTTTTTTCACAGCACGTATTTGAATTGGGCTGTGAAATGAAAAAAATTTCATTTTTTCCAATAAAATGTCATTTGTGATCAAAATTTCTTATTTTCACAGGGAAAAAAATACCCCATTTTGTTGCCCAATTTGTCCTTAGTGTGGCAATACCCCATTTGTGGTGATAAACTGCCGTTAGGGCCCATGGGAGGGCTCAGAAGGAAAGGAGCGCTATATGTTTGTTGGAGTCCAGATTTTGCTGGATTGGTTTTCGGGTGCCATGTCGCATTTGCAGAGCCTCAGAGGTATCAAAGCAATAGAAACCAACCACAAATGACCCTATTTTGGAAACTACACCCCTCAAGGAATTCATTTATGGGTGTTGTGACCATTTTGATCCCATAGCTTTTTCACAGAACTTATTTGAATTGGGCTGGGAATGAAAACAAATTTTTTTTTTCAAATAATATGTAGTTTTGGCTGAAAATGTCTTATTTTCACAAGAAACAAAATACCCCATTCTGTTGCGCAATTTGTTCTGAGTGCCGCAATACCCTATTTGTGGTGATAAACTGACGTTTGGGCCCATGGGAGGGTTCAGAAGGAAAGGACCACCATTTGGCCTACTGGGGATTTTCTAGTGCGAAGTCATGTATGCAGAAGCACCTGAGGTACCAGTACAGTTGAAACCCGCAAGAAGTGACCCCGTTTTAATAACTACACCCTTAAGGCATTCATCTAGAAGGTGTAGTGAGCATTTTGAACAGAGACCTACACCCCATAAACTGTAATGTGGGTTCTCCCGGGTATGGCAATACCCTACATGTGGCTGTTATCAGCTGCCTGGACACACAGCAGGGCTCAGAGGGGAAAGACGAGGGGGGATAAGCTGTGCGGAGTGCATCAGGGTAAGTAAAATTGGGGTAAATTATAAACCAAGGGATGTATGATAAATTTTAAAACTGACTTTCATACAGAGCTCTGGTTATTCGGGACACGTGTCACATTGATATAGTGTGTCATCCCTTATAGCAGACTTTGCACCTCTTTTGACTTTTTCCCTTCTTGCCAGTTTGGGGAACTTCTCCTGGAAAGTGTTGCCGCCTTGGTACGATGCGTGTGGCCCCGCTTCCAGAAGTACTGGGTGCCCCCCCTTCTTGGTCCCTAAAGATTAGGTTCTTGATAATCACCTCTTGAAATTCCAGGAAAGTTCCCGTCTGGCCTGCACATCGACATAGCACGTACGCATTGTACAATGCCATCTGTATGATGTGCCCGGCCAGCTTCTTATACCACACCGCATGGCGCTGTAGGGCTTAAGGATTTGATCTGACAAGTCCACACCTCCCATGTACCTATTGTAGTCCAGGATGCAGTCTGGTTTGGGGGTGGCCTTTCCTTCTTATAGCCTAAACCTGTAGGTATACCCGGATGCACTCTCGCAGCTTATACATCTTCACACCATACCTTGCCCTCTTACCCGGCAGGTACTCGCGTAATTGAACCCTCCCTTTAAAATGTACCAGGGACTCATCAATAGAAATACACTTCTCGGGGGTGAATGCTTTAGAAAACCGGGCACTAAAACGGTCTAATAGGGGTCTCCGTTTATACAAACGGTCAAAACTGGGGTCATCTCGGGGTGGGCACGGCTCATTATCAGTATAATGTAAGAAGCGAAGTATTGCCTCATTTATTTATTTTTTTAGGTTCCAGTTCAGTTCTGAAGTTGCTTTGAGGGGCCCATATATTAGAAACCCCTATCAAATACCCCATTTTAGAAACTAGACCCCTCAAAGTATCCACAACAGCATTTAGAAAGTTTATGAACCCTTTAGGTGTTTCACAGAAATTTAGAGCAAAGTAGAGGTGAAATTTACATTTTTTTTTTTGTCAGGTCTTGTGGTGCCAAAACAGTGGAAAACCCCCAAAAGTGACCCCAATTTGGAAACTACACCCCTTGAGGAATGCATTGTAGTTTTCTTGGGGTGCATGCGGCTTTTTGATCAGTTTTTATTCTATTTTTAGGTGGCGTGGTGACTAATAAACAGCAATTCTACTATTGTTTTTTTATTCTTTTTTTTTTACTGCGTGCACCGTGCGCTATAAATGACATATTCACTTTATTCTGCGGGGCGATACGATTACGGCGATACCAGATGTTTATAGTTTTTTTTTAATGTCTTATGGCGTTTGCACAATAAAATACGTTTTGTAAACAATCATTTACTTTTTGTGTTGCCTTATTCTAAGAGCCATAACGTTTTTATTTTTCAATCAACAAAGCCGTGCGAGGACTTATTTTTTGCGTAACGAACTGTAGTTTCGATCAGTACCATTTTTCGGTACATGCGACTTTTTGATCTCTTTTTATTCCATTTTTTGGGAGGTGAAGTGACCAAACAATTGTGTTTGTGGTTCGGTTTATTATTATTTTCCTTTACGGCATTCACCGTGCGGGATAAATAACTAAATAATTTTGTAGTTCAGGCCGTTACGGACGCGCCGATACCAATTATGTACAGTTTATATGTTTGTTTATATATTTTTATTAATAATAAATGACTGATAAGGGAAAAAGGGGGATTTTTACTTTTAATACTTTTAAAACTTTTATTTTCTTATTTTTACACAACTTCTTTTACTTTTTTTTTACTGTATTACTTTGTCCCACTAGGGGACTTGAGGGCAGGAGGCCCTGATCGCAATTCTAATACACTGCACTACATGCGTAGTGCAGTGTATTAGAACTGTCAGCTACTCACTGACAGCAAGCATAGTGGGTCCTGACGTTGTCAGGACCCACTAGGCTTCCGTCTATGGCATAGCCGGACGCCATTGTTTGGTGTCCGGTTGCCATAGTCACCATCGCCGGCCGCTATCGCGTAGCAGGCCGGCGATGGCAGCTAAACCCCTAAAAAGCCGCAATCTCTATAGAACGCGGCTTTTAAGGGGTTAATCAGCGGGGACACAGCGATCGGTCCCCGCTGTAGGAGCTGTGACAGCTGCTGAACAAGACAGCAGCTGTCACAGCTCCTGTATGTGTCGGGAGGACGGCCGAAACGGCCGTTACTCCCGAGACGTACTATTCCGTCATGGAGCGCGAACGATACAGCTGCCATGACGTAATAGTACGTCCAGGAGCAGGAAGGGGTTAAAGTGATTCTGAGTAACCCCACATAAAGTTCAGCTGTTCTATTAGGATTTTTCTGACATTTTCTTTGTTGCATGTGACAGCAAAAGCCATGGTCCGTAAAGAGCTTACAACACATCAAAGGGATTTGGTTGTTGAAAGGCATCAGTCAGGAGAAGGGTACCAAAGAATTTCCAAGGCATTAGAAATACCATGGAACACAGTGAAGATGGTCATCAAGAACTGGATTACATTTGGCATAAAAGTG
Source organism: Rhinoderma darwinii (assembly GCF_050947455.1). Lineage (NCBI taxonomy): Eukaryota > Metazoa > Chordata > Amphibia > Anura > Rhinodermatidae > Rhinoderma > Rhinoderma darwinii. Next base: position 239,085,863 of record NC_134688.1, on the reverse strand, counting down.
ACATTACCCAGAACTGGACGTCCCTCAAAACTTGATGAAAAGACAAGACGAAAATTGGTCCCGGAGGCTACCAAGCGGCCTACAGCAACAATAAAAGAGCTGCAGGACTTTCTGGCAGGTACTAGTTGTGTAGTGCATGTGACAACAATCTCTCGTATTCTTCATATGTCTGGGCTATGGTGTAGGGTGGTAAGACGGAAGTCTTTTCTAACAAAGAAAAACATCCAAGCCCGGCTATGTTTTGCAAAGACCTACATCAAGTCTACAAAATGCATGTGGGAAAACATATTATGGTCTGATGAGACCATGGTTGAACTTTTTGGCCATAATTCCAAAAGGTATGTTTGGCGCAAAGCCAACACTGCACATCACCAAAAGAACACCATACCCACAGTGAAGCATGGTGGAGGAAGCATTATGCTTTGGGGCTGTTTTTCTGGAACTGGGGCTTTAGTCAAGGTGGAGGGAATTATGAACAGTTCCAAATATCAGGCAATAATGGCACAAAACCTGCAGGCCTCTGCTAAAAAGCTGAAGATGAAGAGGAATTTCACCTTTCAGCACGACAACAACCAAAAACATGCCTCCAAATCAACAAAACAATGGTTTCACCAGAAGAAGATCAATGTTTTGGAATGGCCCAGCCAGAGCCCAGATTTGAATCCCATTGAAAATCTGTGGGGTGACCTGAAGAGGGCTGTACATAGGAGATGCCCTCACAATCTGACAGATTTGGAGCGCTTTTGCAAGGAAGAGTGGGCAAAAAGTGCCAAGTCAAGATGTGCCATGCTGATAGACTTCTACCCAAAAAGACTGAATGCTGTCATAAAGTCAAAGGGTAATTGAACAAAGTATTAGTTTAAGGGTGTGCATATTTATGCAACCACATTATTTTTGTTCTTTATTTTTATCAGTATGTTTTTCAATACAATTGTACAGATTATGGGTGACATTAAAGGTTGAAAAAGTTATGAAATTATTCATCTTGGACTGATTTTGTAACATGACAAAAACCTTGCATTTTAACTCGGGTGTGTAGGATTTTTATATCCACTGTACATGTTGAGGGAGTGATTGTATTTATTTTTTCTTTCTTCAGATCACAGAGATTTAAAATGAAAAGCACAAATACACAGATGTATCGCAGACACCGAGACATCGCAGACACCGAGACATCACCAAGACATTGCAGAAATCGGAGGCATTACAAGATATCAAAGACACCGAGACATCGCAAGAGATCGCAAAAACCTTGACATCACAAGACAAAAAACAAATTTGCGAGAGGGAGACATTTTTAGACTATAAGTTCTTAAGAGCAGAATAATTCTGTTATATTGAGAAGCAGAATATTTTCTGTTATATTGAATTGAAAGACTTTTTCCTTTAATGACCGGTCATGAGCAGGTTTAAAGTTTATAAAAAATTTATTGTCAAGAATAAATCAAATCAATCATATTTTTTTTTCTAAATTATGTAACTTTGCTTTTGTAGCACATTGTATTTCTTCTACCATAGTTGATAAAAGTACAATGTTAGTAATGAGGACTTTTTTTTCATTTTTGGTAAATTCATATGTAACATCAAATTTTTTGGGCAGAATATTTCTTTTTTAGCAATTTACAAGTTTTTGATCCGCACCACTATCACATTTGATAACTGGTGTGTGGCTGAAGCCTTAAACCTCTCACGGTCTACATGCAGCTGCAGGATTTTAAATGAAGATTCCAGTTACTACAAGAATTATTGGTCATTAAGGGGTAAAGTCAAGGTTCAGATCATCTAGACTGTAAGCTCATAAGAGCAGAGTATCCCCATTTTATAGTATTTTCCTTTATTACTATGTTATATCTCATGTCATATTTCTTTCTTATCTATTTATCAAGACTGACAGCTTTTAGGACTCAGTGTCTCCAACTATAATGCATCATACCTCCTAAGTGTATCTTTTTAAGAGGGACGGTCCCTACTTATTACCCAAATTCCTCTGTCCCCTTTTTAACTTAAATGTCCCTCTTTTTGAATTGACAACTAGATTTTCATTAATTTATTTCCTATGTTGCTCCAGAAAGTAGCAGTCCTGTTTCTAACTGCACATTCGATCCCCAGCTTGTACATAATCTAACATTTTGATGCAGCTTGGAATTTAAAAATGGTAAAAATGTACTATATTCAGATGATTTTTGCAATTAGGTGAAAATGAAAAACTATTCAGGCGTATAGACTTGCATGAAAAGGTGGATCTTTCACCCAATGAACCATAAAGTTGAGAGGTATAAATACTTTGTGAGCCTTAAGCTCAATCTCCAGTTATGCAGCCCAAAAATAACTTTTGGGTCTATATCTCCTCTCTCTATATTATATATTTCTCCTCTTATCTTTTTTTCCCTATGTCTCCATCTTTCTCTATCTTTTTATGGATGGATGGATTTTCCTCTCTGTTTTGGTATAAATCTTTTTCTATCTAGTTGGATGGTAGTTGGTGACAGGAGTCTGTCAGCAGCAGTCAGTCGTCTGAGAATAATAAGATAAATTACCACTAGACAATTTCTAGAAATATAAAGATGATTATCTATTTTATAATGCAGAATTCAGAATCCATTATTGGCAGGAATCCTCTCTTTAGATTGTAAGCTCTTAGGAGCCAGGTATCCTTGTTATAATAGTTTATCTGCCTTCATATAGAGGATTCCATTCTTTTTATTATAAGCTCTTAGTGGGGGTTTTAAGTTTTCATTTTAGTCATTTGTACTTATTTATTTTTTACTTGTTAGTTCGTTTTTTTTTTCCCTTTTCTTTCAGTTTTATAGTAATAATTATAATTGTCATAAATGTTATTTGCTCACAACTCCTAAGGCTGTATTCACCCAGAGTGATTTCACCAGATACTAATAGTTTTGTACAGGACTTTAAAGAGTGCTGTTGACGCTATGCAATCTTTTTTAAACCCTAGTATTATATTTGCCTGGTGTTATGCGCCTTTTTTTCATGTGCTTCAAAAGGCAGAAAATCAAAGCCAGGAAAAGTGCATCTTTTTTTCCCCCTTTGTATGGCTTCCTTCACACACACTTTTTAAGTGATATTTTTTGATTTTTTGTTTTTTAAATCACATTTTTTACGTGTTTTTTCAGGTGTTTTTCTTTTTTTTTTTTTTTTTACAAATGTTTTTGAGTTGTGTTTTTTGGGGGGTTTTTTTTAGTCATACAGTTTTTTTTCCCAAGTGCTTTTTCTTTCCTATAAAGAAACCTATAGGAAAATGGCTAAAAAAAAATGCCCAACCAACCCCCTGCTGTGATAAAAAAAAAAAAAAGCACCCCTGACCCATAGAACACGAGACAAAGGGGAAAAAATTAGCAAAAAATTTAGTGTGTTTAATATTTCCCCATTGACTCCCAGCTAACATCTGGCCGCAGCATTTTTTGCAAAAAAAAAAAAAAATGCAGAAAAAAAACAATACAAATAAAGTGGTGTGAAGGTACCCTAGTACTCCCTGATTTGGGGACCTCCTTTTATTATCTCCATATGTTCTACTAGGACATATAGAGTGGGATCGTCCAAACTGCTTTCAAGGGGTTATCCGTGTACCAAAAATTGCATTGTAGTAATAGTTTTTATGTGAAAAGAAGTCACTTACTAATGTAGTTTAATTTTTAATTCTGTACTAAATCGTGCAGTTCAAACCCGGTGAATTGTTCCCGGAAGTCCTGAAGCTTTCCTAATATTGATGACATGTGACTAAGTGCATAACGGCAAGGGGCTGTCACATTGCCTATCGCTGGAGTCCCCGCGCAGAGCATCAGCTAAAGGCTTTTCCCGGGACTCCAGCACTGCTTCCGACATCACTGTCCACATATGGTCAATGACTTCAGGAGTTTCCTATCGCTGGACTTCCCGAGCAGAGCATCAGCTGATGCTCTGCCCGGGGACTCCAGCACTGCTCCCGACGTTACTGTCCATATATGGACAGTGACGTCAGGAGTACCCTATCACTGGAGTCCCCGAGCAAAGCATCAGCTGATGCTCTGCCCAGGGACTCCAGCACTACTCCCGATGTCACTGTCCATATATGGACAGTGATATCAGGAATTCCCTATCGCTGGTGTCCCCGGGCAGAGCATCAGCTGATGCTCTGTCCGGGGACTCCAGCACTGCTCCCAATGTCACTGTCCATATATAAACAGTGACGTCGGCAGCAGTGCTGGACTCCCCGAGAAGAGCATCAGCTGATACTCTGCCTGGGGACCCCAGCACTGCTCCCGACGTTACTTTTTATATATGGACAGTGACGTTAGGAGTCCCCTATCACTGGAGTCCCCGAGCAAAGCATCAGCTGATGCTCTGCCCAGGGACTCCAGCACTACTCCCGACGTTACTGTCCATATATGGACAGGGACGTCAGGAGTTCCCTATCGCTGGAGTCCCCGGGCAGAGTATCAGCTGATTATCTGCCTGGGGACTGGTGCCGACATCACGGTCACTGTCCATAAAGGGACAGTGAGGTCGGCAGCAGTGCTGGAGTCTTCGAGTAGAGAATCAGCTATTTCTTTGCCTGGAGACTCCAGCACTGCTGTTGACGTCACTGTCCATATATGGGCAGTGATGTCAGTAGTTCCCTATCGCTGGAGTCCCCGAGCAGAGCATCAGCTGATGCTCTGCCCGGGTACTCAAGCTCTGCTCCCGACGTCACTGTCCATATATGTACAATGATGTCAGAAGTTCCATATCACTGGAGATCCCGAGCAAAGCATCAGCTGATGCTCTGCCCGGGGACTCCAGCACTACTCCAGATATCACTGTTCATATATGGACAGTGATGTCAGGAGTTCCTTATCGCTGGAGTCCCCGGACAGAATATCAGCTGATGATCTGCCCGAGGACTCCCACGCTGCCGACATCACGGTCACTGTCCATATAGGGACAGTGAGGTCGGCAGCAGTGCTGGAGTCCCCAAGTAGAGCATCAGCTGTTTCTTTGCCTGGAGACTCCAGCACTGTTCCCGACGTCATTGTCCATATATGAACAATGAAATCAGGAGTTCCCTATCACTGGAATCCCCGAGCAAAGCATCAGCTGATGCTCTGCCCAGGGACTCCAGCAATACTCCCGATGTCACTGTCCATATATGGACAGTGATGTTGGCAGAAGTGCTGAAGTCCCCAAGCAGAGCATCAGCAGAAGCTCTGCCCGGGGACTCCAGCACTGCTCCCGACATCACTGTCCATATATGGACAGTGACATCAGGAGTTGCCTATCGCTGGAGTCCCTGAGCAGACCATCAGCTGAAGCTCTGCCCGGCGACGCCAGCACTGCTCCCAATGCCACTGTCCATATATGGACAATGATGTCAGGAGTTCCCTATCACTGGAATCCCCGAGCAAAGCATCAGCTGATGCTCTGCCCAGGGACTCCAGCAATACTCCCGATGTCACTGTCCATATATGGACAGTGATGTCGGCAGAAGAGCTGGAGTCCCCAAGCAGAGCATCAGCAGAAGCTCTGCCCGGGGACTCCAGCATTGCTCCCGACATCACTATCCATATATGGACAGTGACATCAGGAGTTACCTATCGCTGGAGTCCCTGAGCAGACCATCAGCAGATGCTCTGCTTGGGGACTCCAGCTATAGGAAACCCCTGAAGTCACTGACCATATATGGACTGTGACGTCGGGAGCAGTGCTGGAGTCCTGGGCAGAGCACTAGCTGATTGCCTATCGCTGGAGTCTTGGAGTAGGCTATGTGACAGCCCATTGCAGTTATCTGCTTGATAACACACCAACATGAACAGCACAGGAAGCAAACCCCAGTCACGTGGGGCCGTGTCGGCGCATCACCACTAGCTACAGTACTTCCGGGAACAATTCACCGGGTTTGAACTGCCCGATTTAGTACAGAATTAAAAATTAAAGTACATTAGTAAGTGACTTCTTCTCACATAAAAATATTAATCCAATGCTATTTTTGGTACCCGGATAAAGCCTTTAATGAGAAAATGATAAGATCCAATTATTTAGATTGTAAGCTTATAACAGGAAGAGGTTTCCTCTGTCCATAGAGATTATAAATTCATGTTGTATTGTCTTATATCTAACAATCTTAGGGGCTAGACCATTTTCAAAACTATTCAACTACAAATTCCAAATGTAATTATTTTTTTAATGGTTATGATTACAGATTACCTTTTTACAGGTTTATGCCTAATGCGCACGACTGTTGTGTGCCGGCTGGGTCCCGTCAGTGTTCTGTGGAAAGATAGAACATGTCCTATCTTTCCACGGTTCAGAGAATCGGGTCTGTTTTCAGAGACCAGATTCACCCACTAAAGTGAATGGGTCTGTGAAAACTATGGGGTGCCACTCGGATGCCGTGAAAAATGGCCCATGTTGTACTCAGTCGTGTGCAACAGCACTTAGCAAACTGTGCAGCAACTTTCCCACTACACATGTCTTTTTGTGGAGTCTGGGGCTGTCTGTGACACCATTGCTCCAACTAAAGGATTTTTGAGGAAGCTGCTAAAGCCACATTGATTTAAAACATGTATTTTAGCCATTAGAGAGAAATGAGAAATCTCCCTTCCCCTGGTTATGAACGCTTAGGAACCGGTTATACCTTCTTATAATACATTATAAGCAGTAATAGGGAGGATTCCTTTCTGTAGATTGTGAGCTCTTTAGATCAAGATATAATTTCATAATAATATATTGTGAGCCTTAATTGACAAGAATACTCTGTTTAGATTGTAAACTCTTTAGAGTTAGACATCCCATTTTATATTACATTGTAAGTCTTAACCTTTTAATGACAAGACATATTTAAAAAAAATTCAACAGTTTTTTTTCTTGCAACTATAGAATTTTTTTCCCCACACACATTTTGTCAGTTATTAAGAGGTTGGGAATATATTCCTAGACTGTAAGCTCTTAGGAGCAGGTTAATGTGCCAATATTTTAATTCTATCACTGCTTATTTCTAATAAAATAATTAGAACAATCACTTCTGGAGTCATTTCTGTCTAGAATGCTTTTATAACACTAAGGGTATGTTCACAAGGGAAACCAGCTCCTGGTTTTCAGAAGTTTTTTAAGCCACTCGCGATTTTCGCTGTGTTTTTCACGGCCATTTTTGGAGCTTTTTTCTATAGAGTCAATGAAAAACGGCTCCAAAAACGTCCCAAGAAGTGACCTGCAGTTTTTCGCGGCCGTTTTTCACGCGGCCGATTTTCATAATGGCCGCGTAAAAAAACGGCCAATCGGAACAGAAAAATAAATCTAATATGGCTGATCCTACTGTCCCCGTACACATTCTATTGTCAGCTTGATCCAACCAAAATTAGCAGATTTAGCTGATATTTCTCTAGTGTGTATGGTCGACTTTAAACTGTGTTCACACTTGGTTTTCTGCAGTATTTAGTTGACCATGATGGATCAATCAACAGATCTTATTCATTTTAATGTGGCTCTGGTGCCAAAAGTATATTAGTTTATATAATTTGCTCTGTCATGATGAGTATTATTACAGAACCTGTCATGAAGTCTATTTTTGTCTTTTTTTATGATTGATGTAAATGGGTAAGGAGCTTTCTACACAAGGAGATGATTGCACGAACAATCGTTCTTATGAAGGTTTATTTTTGATAATTGTCCAGTGTAAACATGCCGAGCGATTTAATGACAAACGATAAAACCCTCGTTGGTAGTTGATCGGATCTGTAATACGGATGTAAGGAGCGTCCTGGGATGGTATAAGTGAATGGCAGGGCAGTCGCAGAAAATATGGAACAAAACACCAAGAGTGATTGCAAAATAAATTCTTTATTAAGACCGGTGTAGCTTCACATCTGGTCGCAGCAAAAACACTGAACACTTATTAGCAGTGAGGGTATGTTCACACGACAGCGTCCGTAACGGCTGAAATTACGGGGATGTTTTCAGGAGAAAACATCCCCGTAATTTCAGCCATAACGGCATGTGCAGGCGCTTCAAACGCCGCGTCCATTACTGACGTAATTGGTGCTGCTTTTCATTGGAGTCAATGAATAACGGCTCCAATTACGCCCAAAGAAGTGACAGGTCACTTCTTTGACGCGGGTGTCAATTTACGCGCCGTCATTTGACAGCGGCGCATAAATATACGCCTCGTGTGAACAGACAAACGTCAGCCCATTGCTTTCAATGGGCAGATGTTTGTCAACGCTATCGAGGCGCATTTTCCGGACGAAATTCGGGGCAAAAACGCCCGAATTACGTCCGTAATTAATGTGTGTGAACATACCCTGAGGGTATTATAACCGAAAGACACAGCATGGATCTGAAATGGCTCAGAAAAAGTAAGGTGCGGCCATCAGCAAGCATGTATTCAAGTATGAGCCAGATCCTAGGGCGTATACCCATAAAGCATCCAAAGCATAAATATATAACCTAAAGAAAAAGATGCCACAAGACTGAAGATGTAGAAAAATAGAAAAGCACTTTATTTGAAAATAACACATTAATATACAATGATTAAAAAAGAATCCATAAACCAACAGGTAAAAAAGACATACAAGCCATGCAATTTATATAATAAATAGAGTCTGAATAGACAAAAATACTGAAAGCCAAATGGCTTAACCTGGCACTGAATATGTCGGCAAGCTGTATATTTGTTATAATGAGTACAGGAAAATAGAGATATATACCATATACAATGGTCTAAGAAAGAGTACTCAAATACGTAGTGACAGCGCCGCAGAAAAATAGGCAATGCTAAAGTATAAGAAGTAGTCACAATAAATAATGACAATAGACTGCCCCAGACGAAGGCAGTTGCGCCGAAACACGCGTTGGGGCAGACATCTCGCTGTGCACTTTAAACCTGGGCTCTAAATGGGTATGTCTATTGTCATTATTTATTGTGACTACTTCTTATACTTTAGCATTGCCTATTTTTCTGCGGCGCTGTCACTACGTATTTGAGTACTCTTTCTTAGACCATTGTATATGGTATATATCTCTATTTTCCTGTACTCATTATAACAAATATACAGCTTGCCGACATATTCAGTGCCAGGTTAAGCCATTTGGCTTTCAGTATTTTTGTCTATTCACACTCTATTTATTATATAAATTGCATGGCTTGTATGTCTTTTTTACCTGTTGGTTTATGGATTATTTTTTAATCATTGTATATTAATGTGTTATTTTCAAATAAAGTGCTTTTCTATTTTTCTACATCTTCAGTCTTGTGGCATCTTTTTCTTTAGGTTATATACCCTGAGGGTATGTTCACATGCTAGACTAAAAACGGTTGTAAAACACAGAGCTGTTTTCAAGGGAAAACAGCCTGTGATTTTCAGACGTTTTTAAAGCATCAAGCGTTTTTGATGGGTAGGTTATGGCCATTTTTGGAGCTGTTTTTCTATTGACCTAATGAAAAACGGCTCCAAAAACGGCTCAAGAAGTGACATGCACTTTTTTACGGGGCGGTTCTTACGTGCCGTTATCACAAACGGGCACGTAAAAAACGTCCCGTGAGAACAGAACGCCGTGTTTCCCATTAAAATCAATGGGCAGATGTTTGGAGGCGTTCAGCCCCCGTATTTTCAGCAGTTTTTCGGGGGTCGTTTATGGCCCTGAAAAACGGCTGAAAATAAGCCATATGAACATACCCTAATACTTCAGAGGAGCAGCTTGTTAAACAAGTTCGCTTCAGGCAGACGATGGTGGCTGGCTGGCTGACCACTTGCAGGACAGAGTCAAGGGCACTCCTCCCTGATACACGGACACGTCCTTTAGGCAGGTTTCACTCGCATCAGCTTACACATCAGCTTGTTCTCTATGGCACAATATGGTGCGGTTTTTCAGACGAAATTCCATGCGGCGTCCAGGGCGGATACGCTGTGTGCTTTTACGCAGTGTATCTGCCCTGTGTGAACATACCCTTAAAAAGTAACAAATTTTGGCTGAACATGATATATAAATAAATACAGTACCTCTTGGCCCCTTTAAGAAATGGGGATCCTCCCCACTCTTACACATGCATAAAAATAATCATTTGTCGGCAGCACATCCCTTTATGTACACAGGGAAAGTGCTGCCGAGTAATCCCGACGAACCGTCGGGATTACTCAACCCTCGACGGCCGCAGCCATGGTCTGGTGAGCGCTGGCCCGCATCTCCTCCCCAGGAGACGCCAGCGCTCATTTCCGCTCCACTCTGCTGTAGGGTGCGCGCGCACACTTGCACCCAGCCTTAAAGGGCCAGTTTGCGCATATGTAAAACATCAGTAATTAGCCCATGATCACCCTGGACTATAAGAAGGGCCCTGCCTTTTATTCCTTGCCTAAGCAATGTTTGTATTCCTCTGTTAGTCTTGCAAATGGTCCCTTAGTCGTATCCTGTTCCCTGTGTTTCCGGGCCCTGCTACCTGCATCCCGTGTCCCGTGCTGTATTTGTTCTTGTGCCCTTTATAGTGTTGGAGCCATGTTGTGCCGTCTACCACGTCTGCTGCGTTACACCATGTCTGGTGTCATTGCCACGCTTTGCATCATCTGCCGTCAAGATCCCATCTGTGCCTAAGCCACTGACACAGTCTGGACTATTACAGGTATCCTCGTGCTGGACTTTGTATATACTTGGTACACTTTTGTTTGGCCAGCTGCTATCCCGCTACGGCGGTGCAGCCCAGTGGGTCCACATACCAACAGATCGTGACAGTACGCTTAGGCCATGGACCCCGCTGGTCAACCCAAGACCGTGATGACGTCACAAGCCATGCTGATGGAGATGCTTGACCTTCGGTCACGACAGGACCAACTTCTCCAAGCGGTGAACATTATTGCGCATTGGATGGATACGCAAGCTGCAACCTTCCCGACACCTGCTCCTATTGCTCCTGCTGCTCCTCCTACTACACCTCCTGGCAGTACAGATTCTCTAGTCTCTCTGCCAATGCCTCCCCGTTACAACGGAGAGGCGGGGACCTACATGGGATTTCTGAATCAGTATCAGATTCACTTCACTCAACATGCCAGTGCATTTCCTTCTGATTGTTCATGGGTTGCATTTATAGTTTCTCTCCTTACTGACAAGGGCCTGGCATGTTCGAACCCCATCTGGGAACGACAGGGACCAGAGACCCGTGACCTACGGTGTTTCCTACGGACTTTCCGCACTGTATTTGAGGAACTTGGGTGAGTCTCTTCAGCGGCTGCATCCCTGCTGACCCTTCGCCAAAGAAACACCTCCGTGGGCAGGTACACCATCCAGTTCCGTACCCTGGCGGCACAGCTGATCTGGAACAACAAAGCCTTAGAGGCTACATTCTGGCAAGGTCTTTCCTCCGATATCAAAGACGAGCTTGCCGCTCGAGATCTACCCTCTACCCTAGATGATCTCATCCTGCCAGCTACCCAGATTGACATGAGGATCCAGGAACGGTCTCAAGAGTTTCACCGGGTCAGAAGATTGCCCAGGCTGGCTCCTACATTCCAGCCTTGCTTCCCTCATCAGCTGTTCAACTAGAGGAGCCTACACAAATAGACCATCTCAAGTTGTCTGTGCAGGAGAAACAGTGCAGACGCACTTCGGGACTCTGTCTGTATTCCAGCCTCAGAGGCCATTTTGTGCATCTGTTTCCCCAAAAGCCTAAAAAGCTCCAGAGCCTAGGATTGGGTGGAGGGGCAACCCTAGAAGGAAAAGGACTAAATAATAAACTCTCCCAAATTGTCCATTCCCGTGACCATAGTGTCCGGTGAGAAGACACACCGGGTCTCTGCCTACCTCCGCGGCAAGCTTCATCGAACAGGACTTAGTGGATCAGCTCCAGTTGCCGACGGTTCCCTTGTAGAGAACCCTGGTTGTTACCTCTGGGAATGGACTTCCTTTGCCCGACCCCATCATGTCCAAGACCAAGCCACTGAAGCTCCAAGTGGCTGTGCTTAATACCGAATAGATTACCTTTCTTATTTTTCCCAAAGCCAAAAATCCGGTGTTGCTGGGACTGCCCTGGCTCCGGCTTCATGCTTCGGCCCTGGACTGGAATTCCGGAGAGGTTCTCTAATGGGGCTCTGAATGTCTCCACCGCTGCCTGCTACAGGTTCGTCCTGTTCTGCCTCCTATGTCTCAGTCATTGACAGGACTACTTACTCATTTTGTGCAGTTTGCGGATGTATTTGACAAGAAGGAGGCGGAGATGCTTCCCCCACACCGGGCGTACAACTTCCCGATTTAACTGGTTCCTGATGCCTCATCTCCCTGTGGTCGTGTATACCCCCTCTCCTTGCCAGAGACTCATTCCATGTCAGCCTATATCAAAGAGAATCTGAAGAGCGATTTTATACAAAAATCCTCCTCTCCGGCCGGTGCCGGGTTCCTCTTTGTAAAGAAAAAAAAGACAGATCTCTTTGACCCTGCATTGACTACCGTGGTCTCAACCAGATCCAGGTCAAAAACAAATATCTGTTGCCGCTGATCTCAGTAGTTATTTGATTGCAAGATCTTCTCGAAACTAGACTTGCGTAGGGCCTACAACAGAATCCATCAAGGTGACGAGTGGAAGACGGCATTTAACACTCGAGATGGGCACTATGAGTACCTGGTGATGCCCTTCGGCCTGTGAAACGCTCCTGCGGCCTTCCAAGAATTTGTCTATGATATCTTCCGAGACCTTCTCTATGTATGCGTTGTAGTTTATCTTGATGTCATTTTTATTTTCTCCCCAGATCCGATGACACATCGGAGACATGTCCGTCAAGTCCTGCTGCGATTAAAGGAGAATCGCCTATATGCCAAGTTGGAGAAGTGTACTTTTGAAAAAAATTCGTTGCCCTTCCTGGGCTATATCATCTCGGATCAGGGTCCCAAGATGGATCCTGAGAAAGTAAAGTCCATCCTGGAGTGGCCATGTCCTCAGGGCCAGCTGGCCATAAAGCATTTTTTGGGATTCGCTAATTTCTACCGGCAATTTATCCCAAACTTCTCTTCTCTGACGGCTCCCATCACTACCCTTACCAAAAAAGGTATGAACGCCAAGGTGTGGACTCCAGAGGAAGAATCTGCATTCAATAGCCTAAAGAATGCCTTCACTTCAGCCTCGATCCTCCATCGCCCTGACGTGTCTCGGCAGTTCTCATTGGAGGACGACGATTCTTCTGTTGGTGCAGGTGCACTTCTGTTCCAGAGAAGCTTCAAAGGAAATGCTTTAGTATGTGGTTATTACTCGAGACTTTTTTCCCCTGCAAAGCGCAACTACTCTATTGGGGATCGGAAGCTACTGGCCATCAAATTGTCTCTGGAGGAGTGGAGACACCTGCTTGAGGGTGCAGCCCACCCCATCCTGATATACACCGAGCACAAGAACCTCACCTACCTCCAGTCGGCTCAACGGCTAAACCCCCCTCAAGCCAGGTGGTCACTGTTCTTCACCCGCTTCCAATTTTTGCTCGACTACCGTCCCGCTGACAAGAATGTGGGGGCCGATGCCCTGTCCAGGTAGTTTGAAATGGAGGACACGGTGGAGTCCCCTCAAAGTATCATAGACCCGTCCTGCATTGTCACCGCCAGTCCTTTGCAAGTTAGGAACATCCCTCCGGGGAGGACTTTTGTTCGGGTGGCAGACAGGAGAAGAATTCTCCGCTGGGGACACAGCTCCAAACTGGCTGGGCACGCTGGTGTTCGTAAGACTAGAGACCTGATAACTCGTCATTTCTAGTGGCCCACGCTGCCCAAAGATATTGTGGATTTGTCTCTTCCTGAACTGTGTATGATTCCAACAAGGATGCTTACTACAACCTCTGCCTGACCCAATGCCCCTTAGCAGCACATCCCCCCTCAGCAGGATGCAATACGGTCTGGTTGGTGGTGGACTGGTTTTCGAAGATGGCACATTTTATCCTGCTGACCGGCCTACCTTCTGCTCCTCGACTGGCAAATCTCATTATTCAGCACATCTCCCACTTGCATGGCTTGCCTCTTCACATAGTGTCCGATCGGGGGGTTCAATTCACCTCAAAATTATGGAGAGCCCTCTGTAAACTCCTGGATGTGAGATTGGACTTTTCCTCAGCCTATCACCCCCAGTCCAATGGTCAAGTCGAGAGGATTAACCAGATCATGAAGAATATTCTCCGCCACTTCATCTCCATGCAGCATGATGACTGGGTACAACTTCCTCCCTGGGCTGAATTCTCGTACAACAACCACACAAGTGAGTCCACCACTTCCACACCATTCTACATTGTGTACAGTCAACATCCTAGAATCCCTCTGCCTGTGTCAGCTACATCTCAGGTACCCGCAGCTGACCCTGCATTTGGGGACTTTCTGCAAATCTGGCAACATACCCGTTCCTCTATTCTGCTGGCAGTCGATCGCATGAAGCGAAAAGCAGATACAAGAAGAGAGCCGCCTCAGTATCTTCCGGGTACCAAAGTCTGGCTGTCCTCAAGGAATATCCGTCTGAAGGTGCCTTCATACAAATTTGCTCCCAGGTTCCTCGGATATTTTGAAATCCTGCATCAAATTAAAGCAGTCTCCTAAAAGCTTCGGCTGACTCCTACCCTTAAAATCCCCAACTCCTTTTATGTGTACCTCCTGAAGCCTGTTGTCCTGAACCGCTACACTAAAACTCCTAGTCCTAGAGTTCTTCCGATGTGTTCGAGGTAAAGGAGATCCTGGACTTTAAGAGAGTAGGAGGAAGGACTTTTTATTTGGTGGATTGGTCCAGAGGAGAGGACCTGGGAGCGAGAATAGAACCTCAATGCCCCTACCCTCATTAAGAAGTTCCTCTCTCGCTCTGGTCCCAAGAAGAGGGGGTGTAAGAGGGTGGATACTGTAACATCCATGGTCGCGGACAGTCGGGATTACTCAACGCTTGATGGCCGCAACCATGGTCTGGTGAGCGCTGGCGTTTACTTCCATGGTCTTGGAGGAGACGCCAGCGCTTACTTCCGCTCCACTCTGCTGTGTCCTGTAGCGTGTGCGCGCACGCTCACGCCAGCCTTAAAGGGCCAGTGTGCGCAAATGTAAAACATCAGTAATTAGCCAATGATCACCCTGGATTATAAGAAGGGACCTGCCCTTTTACTCCTTGCCTGAGCGTTGTTTGTATTCCTCTGTTAGTCTTGCAAATGGTCCCTTAGTCGTATACTGTTTCCTGTGTTCCCGTGCCCTGCTACCTTTATCCCGTGTCCCATGCTGTATTTGTTCCTGTGCCCTTTATAGTGTTGTGCCACCTACCACGTCTGCTGTGTTACACCACATTTGGGGTCATCTGCCACGCTTTGCATCATCTGCCGTTAAGATCCCATCTGTGCCTAAGCCGCTGCCACTGTCTGGACTATTACAGGTACCCTCGTGTTGGACTTTGTATATACTTGGTACACTGTTGTTTTGCCAGCTGCTATCCCGCTACGGCAGTGCGGCCCAGTGGGTCCACATACCCACAGATCGTGACAAAGTGTATGAGGGAAGGTTTGAACAAACAATCGCACGAATGATTGTTTATATGAATCCCCTCACGATCATTGTTACATGAAAATGAGTCAACAAGTGCCGATCGACTTTCTATATAGTCGATTGACACTTGTTAAGACCCTAAGAGATTGAAATGAAAAGAAACTGATGGCAATATGTTATCAGTTTTTCAATCAGTTTTGGCCCAATTAATATCTGCGTCAGGGCAATCCATTGTTCTGCTCCATCAGAGAAGTACAAGGGAATTCCGAACGCAATGGTTCCGTGGCAATGCAGATACAACTGGAGGCCGATGGAACCCTATTGACTTATGGGTTCTATCAGCTTTTCGTCGGGGTGTCAGGGGTGTTAGAATGTGATCACGTGGGCGGAGCTGGACCCGAAAATGGCATGATGCAAGGATCGGTAAGTATTTCTGCACAGAGCACACCACTGAAACATCAACGTACAAATAGAGGGGGAAATAAAAAAATAAATAAAAAGTTGAGTGCTTCTTTAAGGGGTCTAGGGTCTGTATTTAGGGGGTCTGGTCTGGGGTCTGTATTAGTTTAAGGGGTCTAGGGTCTGTATTTAGGGGGTCTGGTCTGGGGTCTGTATCAGTTTAAGGGGTCTGTATATTTAGGGGGTCTGGTGTGGGGTCTGTAATAGTTTAAGGGGTCTGTATTTAGGGGGTCTGTATTAGTTTAAGGGGTCTGGAGTCTATTTAGGGGGTCTGGTCTGGGGTCTATATTAGTTTATGGGGTCTGTATTTAGGAAGCCTGGTCTGGGGTCTGAATTAGTTTAGGGGAATTTATTTAGGGTCTGTATTCAGGTGTCTGGTCTGGGGTCTGTATTAGTTTTGGGGGTCTGGTCTGGGGTCTGTATTACTTAAGGGAGTCAGGTCTGGGGTCATTATTAGTGTAGGGGTCAGGTCTGGGGTCTGTATTTAGGGGTCTCGTCCGAGGTCTGTGTTTATTTAGGGTGCTTGTTCTGAGGTCTTTATTTGTTTAGGGGGGTCTGGTCTGGGGACTGCAATAGTTTAAAAGGTCTGGGGTCTGTATGTATTCTATGATCTAGTCTGGGGTCCGAATTTATTAGTCTGAGTAAAAGGGGTTGTCCTGGCACGTGAATAGGTCATCAGTATAAAAAAATGGTCAGTGCCCGGACAACTCCTTTAATGTATGGGCCTTGGCCTTGGTGTCTGAATTTGTGTGTTTCTATAGAGGCTGCAGGAGCGTGGAGCAAAGATATCTTATCAGGAGAAGTCACCATAACGGTCTGTGTCCAGTGGAGAAGAATAGGTACACCCATCAGAGAAGATATCACTTTTGAGTCACTGGATCTATAGAGGATCTGTCCCCTCTCCTGACATGTCTGTTGTAGGTACTCCTTGTATTACACATAAAGTCTTTGCATATCCAGAACTACTAGACAAATGCGTGTTACCATTCCCATTGTCAAGAGGATGTGACAAGGGCAATCATAACACCCATTTGTCAATGTTCACACAGAAAGGTGGTGTTCACTATAGACACGGCAGAGCGGCGGTGGGGAAGGGGGGCCCAAGTTTGTGGAACAGCCCAGGGCCTATGGTCTACTTAATCCGTCACTGGTTAGCATTATGTGATCAATTTACACATGGCCTAACATTAGAGGACTGTCCTGGCAACAGATTCCATTTTACAAAGTATATACGTAATTGTTCCTATAGCAAATTTGTATACATAAGACACATTGACTAGCTACAGGCAACAAATATAAACTTATTAGTCAGCCTGGGCTTGCTTTTTTTCTCTCAATCATACAAATATGGGTACATCATGTGCTGGTTTGGCTGAAACCCTGCGTGTGCAATATGCTGCGTTTTGCCTTAACGGACTTCATTTTGTAACCTTCAAATATGCCGTTTATAATGTGTGCATCATTTTAAGCTTAGCATATTCTACTTACCCAAGAAAATCCTAGCACATAAAACAAGGCCAGCTATTGCTGCAAGAAAAATGAATCCACTCAAGCAATGAATGCAACAGGAGCAACAGTTGGCACAACAGCTGCAGCACGTTGTTCTTGACTAGAAAAGAAGATTAGAAAATATTTTTATTAAAGGCTCACTGTGATTTCAGAAAACTTTTTACATACCATAGTGACATGTCAAAAATTTTGATTGGGTTTTGAGACCCCCACTGATCACTGAAACAAACGGGCAGAAGCGCTCAGCCGAGTGCAGTGCCCCTTTGGCTGTAAGGATATAACTCCGGTTCTTCTCAGAAAGACTGTGTTAACTGAAGACGGGCTCCTAGACTTCTATGAGCCCATCTTCAGCTATAAGAAATTTTTACACAGGACGATTATCGGGCAGACGAGTGTTAATATAATTGCCCTGTGTAAACAGGGGAACGATCAGCAGATGAACGAGCAAACAAAATGGTCATATCATTTTAAAAAAGTAAAAGATTATCATTGTCAGCAGCATATCTCCCTGTGTAAACAGAGAGTCGCGCTGCCGACATGATAATAATGGATGAGGACGAGCGATCAACGAGCCATCCATAGCTTCGCGTGACAGGAGCAAGCGAGCGCGGATCAACGATGCCTCGTTGATCGGCACTCATTGCACAGGCCGCTTATCGGCCGGTGTTAAAGGGCCTTAACCCGGCCTTTGCGAGAAGAGCCGAAGTTATATTTGGTAAATAATTTTTGAACAAAGTATTTACCAAGTTTCTGGACATTAGTAGATTCTACATGTGGAATGTAATAATGCCAAGTAGTGTTTTACCAAATTTCAGAAATATGTTTAATTCCATACCTTCTTGTGCAGTAACTGTCGATCTCCATCCTTTTCAACAGCTTCTGCCATTAAAGCCATCCGTCAGAATATTGCTGCGCACACGTCTGTCTTTTTTCTAGTCATAAACTTTATTCACCTTTTAAAAAGGTAAAAATGGGTTGAAATCAATTAGAAAACAAAAAAAAGCCATACAGTTTAATTTTTTTTTATTATAAAATTACTTCAATGCTGTTTTCGAACATATTTACAAAATTAAATATTAGATACAATACCTTACACAGATGCAAAGCGATTCCATACATGCATAAATTAATAATATTACAGCATAACAATAGCATGGAGTACAAATCACTGAGGATACATAAAAGCATCAAAATGTGTCCAATGAATAATAGCAGTTAACAGACTATGCATGATGAAAGATATATGCATCAAAAAGTACGTCTTACAATCAGGAAATATTGTGTGACAGCAATGTGCTTCTAAGGTCAATAAACCTATGAGGGGTATACACACAAGGAGCCCCAGACTTTAGAAAATTTCTCTATACATCCCCTATTCCTATATACCCATCTGACAAATGGTAACGTGGAGTTAACTAAAGATCTCCACTGAAAGATCGTAGGAGGTCTTGCGGCCATCCACCTGAGCGCGATGGATTTATGAGCGAGGAATAGAAACTCCCTTAAAAATATCTTGACCATAGGTCCTCTGAAATAATCCCAAAGAGGCATAGCAGAGGTGTCACAGGCACTGGAAACTGAAGAATCCCTCCTTCCAATACGACTGAATCCACGGACACATCCAGATCATATGCCAGAAATATCCACTCTAGGAACTCTACATCTGTGGCACTCAGTGGTCGGGCACCTATTCAATTTGTGAAGCCGAACTGGAATCAAATAACTTTGGTGTATAATAAATAGTTGTGTTAACCTATTATTAGCTGCTGGGGACACTAACAAATGAGAGTTTAACATATCCTTCCATGTCTCAGACTCTATTTCGGGTATTAGGATTTTCCATTTTTCTTCCACGACAAATGGTGCCACCTCCAATTTGGCCTGAATAAGATAGGAGTATATAGCCGAGATCAGTCCCCTAGGCACTTGAGATTTAAAGATTACCAATGTTGCGGAAGTCATGGCTTAAAATATATTAGACTGAAATTTAGACGAGTGTTCCAACAGACACTCACTCGAGGAAATTTATCCAGCTTCAAATTCGGAGATTTTATATCGATATATATCGGAGAGGAATTAGACACACAGACATTGCTTGTATGTTCAAAAATAGTCCACTGAGGTTTATTGCAAAACTCAAATACAATAATAACATTTAAAAGGGGTGTAGGCTTGAGGTTAACCAATCAGAAGCAATGTGACAATAACTCTGATCCAGCCAATAGAATACAATGAGAATATTTCATATTTAGCCCATCACAGACATACATAACATTTTAAATGTAATGCTATAATTCTTCATTAGATGCTTACGTCAGGTTTTCAGATGGAGACAAGAACACAATATAATCCTTATTAGCTGTTCTTTCTCATAAGGGAAGTATAGGGTGTTATATTCACATACATAAGGAATGTTGCGATAATGAAAAATAATTACAAATCTGATAGCTTTATGTCTGGGCATTCAGCCAGGCTACTAATTGCAAGGTTACAGGAGAAACATTCAAAAATTACATATATTTCTGAACTAGAAGGGGGGGGGGCATTACAGGTGGAATACAAATTATATCTCAGCATGATTCGGCCTGCTTGATAATTCACAGTGTAATTTAATACAGAGAATATAAGCAAATTGACCACCCATCGCACCAATAAGCGGAAAGTTAGAAATAAACCGACCAGTTGGAGGGTATCGGGACTGTAAGGCGTGTCTAATCTGTAAAAATTTAAAGAAGGTCTCCCTAGGGATATCGAAACCTGCTTGCATTTCCGCAAACAAATTCAAACTACCACCTAAATATATATCTCCACACATTTCACCCCATGTGTTATTCAAAAGTGTGAGTCCAAAGAGACTGACATATGGACCAGTGAGGGATTTTGCCACAAAGGTATTTCTGCCACAATATCAGTGAAAAAAAGCAATTTTAGTGGCTAGCCACACTTGCGCAGCTACTCTATGGAGTGGAAGCAGTTTTCTCGGGGAAACAGGTGAACCCTCAAGAATAGGCCACAAGTTGGGCATAACCATATAAAGGGCAAATTTATATGAAAGCTGGAGAATCCCACAAATCTATCTATTAGGGCAATTGCAGTTGGTAAAGTGTTTCTAGGCCGTGACATGAAGAAAATCATGTCATTGGAATATGGGCCGATCAGATCTTCTCTACCACCAAATTGAACCCCGTGATAGTCAACATGATGTCTTAAGAGCAAAGCTAAGGGCTCTATGGCTAACGGGAATAACAATGGGGATAGGGAGCGTCCCTGTCTTGTTCCTCTTGCTAGCTGAAAATATGGGGAAAGTAGTCCATTAACTAATATTTGGGCCCTAGCAGATCTATATAGCATAGAAATCCAGGGGATAAATTGGAGACTGAAACCAAAACGATGCAAGACTTCTGCTAGATCAGGCCATTCGATAGAATCGAACGCCTTAGCCGCGTCTAATGAGACCATCGCCCAATCAGTTCTTAGTGCCAAACCCACCACCATCACTATCTGAGCCCTACGTATATTTTCGTAGGTAGACTTTTTGGGCATAAATCCTGATTTGATAAGGGTGGATAATTTTAAGGATGACAGTATTTAGTCTATTTGCTAGTATTTTAGTAAGCACTTTATAATCACTATTTAAGAGTAAAATGGGCCTGTACGAACCACAGTCCAGTGGGTCCTTATACCGAAGTAAACTTTTTACTTGAACTATTATTCTGTCACTTTTGGTTCCCATAGACGTACTGGTAGTGTGCTGTGCAGCCATACAAACACTATGTGAACCAGCACCCTTTAAGTGACAAATTTCTCTATTACCCATGTAAAAAAGTAACTCTTTAGTTACGGAGTTAAAAATTCAACGTAATTAATAATTTAAGAGAGCTAACTGAACACAGCAAGGATTGACAACACTTAGGGTGCCTGTACATATAGTAGCAATGCTTCAGTAATGTACAGCACGGCGAAACTGGGCATGGCTTTTACTACAAATTGCTGTGGTTTTCGCCACCTGGCTTGTACAGGTGAAGCACATTTAAACATGCGCTTCATCTGTATAAGCCACCTGCCCGAAAACCACATCACAAAACTACAGACATTGCATGCAGCTTTGTCGTGGGGTTCATAGCTGCACGGCACACTAGACTGCGTGTACGGACACAAGGCCGGTGTCAGCACCCGGCAAACCGGGGCTAGTGCCGGGGGCCCACCCTACTTGGGGGATCCATCCGGCCGCGGGGTGCTGACGCTGCAGTCGCTAAGGCATCACTGTCCATATACAGTGAAGGAAATAAGTATTTGATCCCTTGCTGATTTTGTAAGTTTGCCCACTGTCAAAGACATGAACAGTCTAGAATTTTTAGGCTAGGTTAATTTTACCAGTGAGAGATAGATTATATATAAAAAAAACAAAAACTGAAAATCACATAGTCGAAATTCTATATATTTATTTGCATTGTGCACAGAGAAATAAGTATTTGATCCCCTACCAACCATTAAGAGTTCAGCCTCCTCCAGACCAGTTACACGCTCCAAATCAACTTGGTGCCTGCATTAAAGACAGCTGTCTTAAATGGTCACCTGTATAATAGACTCCTGTCCACAGACTCAATTAATCAGTCTGACTCTAACCTCTACAACATGGGCAAGACCAAAGAGCTTTCTAAGGATGTCAGGGACAAGATCATAGACCTGCACAAGGCTGGAATGGGCTACAAAACCATAAGTAAGACGCTGGGTGAGAAGGAGACAACTGTTGGTGCAATAGTAAGAAAATGGAAGACATACAAAATGACTGTCAATCGACATCGATCTGGGGCTCCATGCAAAATCTCACCTCGTGGGGTATCCTTGATTCTGAGGAAGGTGAGAGCTCAGCCGAAAACTACACGGGGGGAACTTGTTAATGATCTCAAGGTAGCTGGGACCACAGTCACCAAGAAAACCATTCGTAACACATTACGCCGTAATGGATTAAAATCCTGCAGTGCCCGCAAGGTCCCCCTGCTCAAGAAGGCACATGTACAGGCCCGTCTGAAGTTTGCAAATGAACATCTGGATGATTCTGAGAGTGATTGGGAGAAGGTGCTGTGGTCAGATGAGACTAAAATTGAGCTCTTTGGCATTAACTCAACTCGCCATGTTTGGAGGAAGAGAAATGCTGCCTATGACCCAAAGAACACCATCCCCACTGTCAAGCATGAAGGTGAAAACATTATGTTTTGGGGGTGTTTCTCTGCTAAGGGCACAGGACTACTTCACCGCATCAATGGGAGAATGGATGGAGCCCTGTACCGTCAAATCCTGAGTGACAACCTCCTTCCCTCCACCAGGACATTAAAAATGGCTCGTGGCTGGGTCTTGCAGCACGACAATGACCCGAAACATACAGCCAAGGCAACAAAGGAGTGGCTCAAAACGAAGCACATTAAGGTCATGGAGTGGCCTAGCCAGTCTCCAAACCTTAATCCCATCGATAACTTATGGAGGGAGCTGAAGATCCGAGTTGCCAAGCGAGAGCCTCGAAATCTTAATGATTTACAGATGATCTGCAAAGAGGAGTGGGCCAAAATTCCATCTAACATGTGTGCAAACCTCATCATCAACCCAAAAAAACGTCTGACTGCTGTGCTTGCCAACAAGGGTTTTGCCACCAAGTATTAAGTCTTGTTTGCCAAAGGGATCAAATACTTATTTCTCTGTGCACAATGCAAATAAATATATACAGTGAAGGAAATAAGTATTTGATCCCTTGCTGATTTTGTAAGTGTGCCCACTGTCAAAGACATGAACCATCTAGAATTTTTAGGCTAGTTTAATTTTACCAGTGAGAGATAAATTATATTTAAAAAAAAAACAGAAAATGACATTGTCAAAATTATATATATATTTATTTGCATTGTGCACAGAGAAATAAGTATTTGATCCCTTTGGCAAACAAGACTTAATACTTGTTGGCAAAACCCTTGTTGGCAAGCACAGCAGTCAGACGTTTTTTTGTAGTTGATGATGAGGTTTGCACACATGTTAGATGGAATTTTGGCCCACTCATCTTTGCAGATCATCTGTAAATCATTAAGATTTCGAGGCTGTCGCTTGGCAACTCGGATCTTCAGCTCCCTCCATAAGTTTTCGATGGGATTAAGGTCTGGAGACTGGCTAGGCCACTCCATGACCTTAATGTGCTTCTTTTTGAGCCACTCCTTTGTTGCCTTGGCTGTATGTTTCGGGTCATTGTCGTGCTGGAAGACCCAGCCACGAGCCATTTTTAATGTCCTGGTGGAGGGAAGGAGATTGTCACTCAGGATTTGACGGTACATGGCTCCATCCATTCTCCATTTAATGTGCCCTTAGCAGAGAAATACCCCCAAAACATAATGTTTCCACCTCCATGCTTGACAGTGGGGACGGTGTGCTTTGGGTCATAGGCAGCATTTCTCTTCCTCCAAACACGGCGAGTTGAGTTAATGCCAAAGAGCTAAATTTTAGTCTCATCTGACCACAGTACCTTCTCCCAATCACTCTCAGAATCATCCAGATGTTCATTTGCAAACTTCAGACGGGCCTGTACATGTGCCTTCTTGAGCAGGGGGACCTTGCAGGCACTGCAGGATTTTAATCCATTACGGCGTAATGTGTTACCAATGGCTTTCTTGGTGACTGTGGTCCCAGCTGCCTTGAGACCATTAACAAGTTCCCCCCGTGTAGTTTTCGGCTGAGCTCTCACCTTCCTCAGGATCAAGGATACCCCACGAGGTGAGATTTTGCATGGAGCCCCAGATCGATGTCGATTGACAGTCATTTTGTATGTCTTCCATTTTCTTACTATTGCACCAACAGTTGTCTCTTTCTCACCCAGCATCTTACTTATGGTTTTGTAGCCCATTCCAGCCTTGTGCAGGTCTATGATCTTGTCCCTGACATCCTTAGAAAGCTCTTTGGTCTTGCCCATGTTGTAGAGGTTAGAGTCAGACTGATTAATTGAGTCTGTGGACAGGAGTCTTTTATACAGGTGACCATTTAAGACAGCTGTCTTTAATGCAGGCACCAAGTTGATTTGGAACATGTAACTGGTCTGGAGGAGGCTGAACTCTTAATGGTTGGTAGGGGATCAAATACTTATTTCTCTGTGCACAATGCAAATAAATATATATAATTTTAACTATGTGATTTTCTTTATTTTTTTTTAATATAATCTATCTCTCACTGGTAAAATTAACCTAGCCTAAAAATTCTAGACTGTTCATGTCTTTGACAGTGGGCAAACTTACAAAATCAGCAAGGGATCAAATACTTATTTCCTTCACTGTATGGACAGTGATGTAAGAAGGAGAGGAGTCCCAGGCAGAGCACTAGATGCTCTGCTCCAGGACTCTGTCTCTGGGAAAGCCCCTGACATCGCTGTCCATATATGGACAGTGAATATGGACAGAGATGCCAGGACCAGAGCAGTGTCCCAGCCAGACCGCGCTGGTCCCGCCTCCAAATGAGCCTGTGTCCGCAGGACGCAGATTCAGTTGGATTGAATGCTGGAGTCACTCACAGCACAGTGCAGAGGAGGAGAAGGGTCCTCCACACGTCATGAGAACGGGGGTAGGTAAGTAATAATGTTATTATTTTTATATTAGGTAGGTATGGGGGCATTATACTAGGAATGGGAGGGGGTCCTATTGTAGCTGCTGAGGGGGCATTATACTGTATGGGGGGTATTATACTGTATAGGGCAGATGTGGGGGCATTATACTGTATGGTGCAGCTGTGGAGGGCATTATACTGTATGTGGCAGCTGTGGAGGGCATTATACTGTATGGGGGCATTAAACTGTATGGTGAAGCTATGGGGGCATTATACTGTATGGTGCAGCAATGGGGGCATTATACTGTATGGTGCAGCTATGGGGGGCATTATACTGTATGGTGCAGCTATGGGGAGAATTATACTGTATGGGGCAGCTATGGGGGCATTATAGTGTTTGGTGCAGCTAAGGGGGGGCATTATACTGTATGGTGCAGCTATGGGGGCATTATACGGTATGGTGCAGCTATGGGGGCATTATACTGCATGGTGCAGCTATGGGGGCATTATACGGCATGGTGCAGCTATGGGGGGTAATGATATGGTATGGGGCAGCTATGGGGGCATTATACGGTATGGGGCAGCTATGGGGGGCATTATACGGTATGAGGCAGCTATGGGGGGCATTATACTGTATGGGGCAGCTGTGGGGAGCATTATACTGTATGGGGGAAGCTATGAGGGCATTATACTGTATGGTGCAGCTATGGGGGCATTATACTGTATAGTACAGCTATGGGGGCATTATACTGTATGGTGCAGCTATGGGGGCATTATACTTTATGGTGCAGCTATGGGGGCATTATACTGCATGGTGCAGCTATGGGGGGCATTATACTGTATGGTGCAGCTATGGGGGGCATTATACTGTATGGTGCAGCTATGGGGGCATTATACCGTATGGTGCAGCTATGGGGGGCATTATACCGTATGGTGCAGCTATGGGGGCATTATACCGTATGGTGCAGCTATGGGGGGC
The DNA here is from genome assembly GCF_050947455.1 of Rhinoderma darwinii. Taxonomy (NCBI): domain Eukaryota; kingdom Metazoa; phylum Chordata; class Amphibia; order Anura; family Rhinodermatidae; genus Rhinoderma; species Rhinoderma darwinii. The sequence goes on along the minus strand of NC_134688.1, from coordinate 239,059,915 downwards.
ATTATACTGTATGGTGCAGCTATAGGGGGCATTATACTGTATGGTGCAGCTATGGGGGGCATTATACTGTATGGTGCAGCTATGGCGGGCATTATACTGTATGGTGCAGCTATTGGGGGCATTATACTGTATGGTGCAGCTATGGGGGGCATTATACTGTATGGTGCAGATATGAGGGGCATTATACTGTATGGTGCAGCTATGGGGGCATTATACTGTATGGTGCAGCTATGGGGGGAATTATACTGTATGGGGCAGCTATGGGGGCATTATAGTGTTTGGTGCAACTGTGGGGGGGCATTATACTGTATGGTGCAGCTATGGGGGGTAATGATATGGTATGGGGCAGCTATGGGGGCATTATACGGTATGGGGCAGCTATGGGGGGCATTATACTGTATGGGGCATTAAACTGTATGGTGAAGCTATGGGGGCATTATACTGTATGGTGCAGCAATGGGGGCATTATACTGTATGGGGCAGCTATGGGGGGCATTATACTATATGGGGCAGCTATGGGGGGCATTATACTGTATGGGGCAGCTATGAGGGCATTATACTGTATGGTGCAGCTATGGGGGCATTATACTGTATAGTACAGCTATGGGGGCATTATACTGTATGGTGCAGCTATGGGGGCATTATACTGTATGGTGCAGCTATGGGGGGCATTATACTGTATGGTGCAGCTATGGGGGGCATTATACTGTATGGTGCAGCTATGGGGGCATTATACTGTATGGTGCAGCTATGGGGGCATTATACTGTATGGTGCAGCTATGGGGGGCATTATACTGTATGGTGCAGATATGAGGGGCATTATACTGTATGGTGCAGCTATGGGGGCATTATACTGCATGGTGCAGCTATGGGGGCATTATACTGCATGGTGCAGCTATGGGGGCATTATAGTGCATGGTGCAGCGATGGGGCATTATACTGCATGGTGCAGCTATGGGGGCATTATACTGCATGGTGCAGCTATGGGGGGCATTATACGGTATGGTGTAGCTATGGCAGGCATTATACGGTGTGGGGCAGCTACGGGGAGCATTATACTGTAGTCGTCAGATATGGGGGCATTATACTGTGTGGGGGGCAGCTATGGGGGGCATTATACTGTGTGGGGGGCAGCTATGTTGGGCATTATACTGTGTGGTGGATTTATACTGTGGGAGCAGCTATGGGGGGCATTATACTGTGTGGGGGGCAGCTATGGGGAGCATTATACTTTGTGGGGGGCAGCTATGGGGAGCATTATACTGTGGGGGACAGCTATGGGGGCATTATACTGTGTGGGGGCAGCTATGGGGGGTCATTATACTGTGGGGCCAGTTATGGGGGGCATTATACTGTGGAGGCATTCATGGGGTTTGTCGGGCAAGGCAGCTGGGCATAGGTGTGCACAGGGGTCAGGTGGTGTTGGGTAGGGGGGCCTAAGCTGAATTCTTGCACCAGGGCCCATGAGCCTTTAGCTACGCCACTCCCAGGCTAGTAGTGCTAGTAGTACTCTGCCCGGGACTATGGATCTGGGGTTTCCCCTGACAACACTGTTCATATATAGACAGTGACGTCAGGAGCTGTGTGGCACCACATGGGAGGAGGGGGCTGTGTGGCACTACCTGGGAGGGGGGGCTGTATGGCACTATCTACATAGGCCACTAAATTTATTGGGGTACAAACTGAGGGCCTAACTTCTATATGGGGGCATAAACAGGGCCTAACGACTATATGGGGGCACAAAGTGACGATTTTTGGCATTTTACTGCCGCCGTGAGTTTCCCCGCAAAGGGGCCCACTAAGTCTGTGTCGCCCAAGGGCCCACATAAACCTGGAGCCGGCCCTGTACAGACATTTCCAGTTGATGTGTGTGAATACAGTTTCTGTACAGTACTTTAGAAGAGCATGTTGGTGCTATATATAAAAAGAAAATGTATAGTGACCTTTAGGGCGGATTTACACGAACGTGTGTGTTTTGCATGTGCAAAAAACGAATTGTTTTGTGCGCGTGGCAGGTGCGTGACAGCTCCGTGTGTCATGTTCATATGGATGCGCGGCTGCGTGCTTTTCACGCAGCCGCCATCATTATGACACTCCGTTTGGATGTTTGTAAACAGAAAAGCACGTGGTGCTTTTCTGTTTACATTCATTCTTTTACTGCTGTTGCACGAATAACGCGCGTCCCACGGAAGTGCTTCCGTCTGGTGCGCATGATTTTCACTCACCCATTGACTTCAATGGGTGCGTGATACGTGAAAAACGCCGAAATATAGAACTTATTGTGAGTTTTACGCAGCGGACTCAAGCTGCGCAAAACTCACGGACAGTCTGCACCGCCCCATAGACTTGTATAGGTCCGTGCAACCCGCATGCAACCTATATCACGTTCGTGTAAATCCGCCCTTAGTCTATGTTCACGCAAAGTTTTTTTGCAGGCAGAAAATTCCGCCAGGAAAAATCAGCTCTGGCGTTTTAGAAATGGATATGCACCACGGGCGTTTTTTAAGCTGTTTTTTACGTTTTTTTTACCTATTTCTTCAACAGGCAAAGGCAAAAACCGCTAGCAGTTTTGGACATAAAACACGTAAAAAAAACGCTTCTGCCGTTCGCAGCGTTTTTTACGTCTCCCATTTACTTCAATGGGATTTTTGAGACGGAAACGGCCTCAATATAGGGCATGTCGCTTCTTTTTCCCATGGGCAAAAAAACGCCTCATTGAAAACAATGGGAGGCAATTTCGGGCGTTATTTGCCACTTGTCAAAAAAACTGGGGGGGCGTGGCCGGATGTAGAAGGGAGCAGCAGCAAGGAATCCCAGCTCTGTACATGAGGTGACTAAAAGGGCTAAAAGCAGACACGTAACTGCCAAAACAATCCTCCTGCAGCACACCGCTACCTAGCTGACAACCCAGGGTACCTGCTGACATGACTAGAACGAGAAGGAAGCCAGGAAGCCCTGCAAAACTTACCTCCTTCTTTGCCAGCACGGCACAGAGCCAAGATGGCGCCGGACCGCATGGTGTCTCAGCCTCCTCGCGGCGGGCGCGCAGCCCACAGTCATCTCCTCGTTCGGAAAATCGAGGATCTCCAACCCGGCCCTACAACAGACCAGCCAAGGTGAGACCCATAACCAGTCTCCCCTGCACAACAAGCCATGCTGCAGTGTCTCCATGGGGGAATATGCAACAACATCTTCCCCATACAAGGACTCTCCCTCACATTCAATGCCCTCAGCAGAACACCCTATTACTATCTCTGACATGAAATGTCTGCTAAAAGAGCTGAAAGATACCATACATGCTGATATTCATGGTGCAATATCTTCTCTCCACACTGAGTTGATCGCTATAGGAGAAAGAACAGCACATTTAGAGGACAAAATGGAGGATTTCACCACAGCCCATAACAGCTTAGTGGACGCTCATAATGCTGCAGAGGATGATCTAACACTTATTAAGCTGAAACTAGCTGACCTAGAAGACCGCTCTAGCAGAAATAATATTAGATTCAGAAACATCCCTGAAAATATTTCAGACGACAAGCTAAAAGAATATTTAACCGACTTATTCACAGCACTGCTGCCAGACGCTGCAGACAGAGATCTACTCATTGATAGGGCTCATAGAGTCCCCAAACCAAAGCACCTGGCTCCTACTATCCCTAGAGATGTTCTGGCTAGATTGCATTTTTTCCACTTTAAAGATAATTTTCTCAGGGCTGCAGCAAATACAAATACAAAAAATCTGCCTGAACGGTTCCAGATCATTTCACTGTACGCTGACTTATCCATAGCCACACTGGCTAGAAGAAGAGAGTTTGCTTCAACAACTCAGGTTCTGAGACGACACAACATTCCCTACAAGTGGGGCTTCCCAGTCAAACTGATAATAAGGAACAACTCACTCTATCTCCTCTCCCAAAGAAGTAGCTAATTTACTAAAGAAATGGTCCCTGGACCCGTCACTAGATGGCGACAACACAGCAGTAAAAATGAGGAAACCCAATACTATTCCACAGGAATGGTCCAAGACAGAACGCCAGGAATCTCCTCCTCATCCAGATGTTTGATAAGTATCTTTCTGATCCGAAGTTTTCAATTGATGCTATGCTTATCTTCTGAAAAGTTACGTGCTTTATTCACCTCACCACCTTAATGTATCCTGCTGATACATAGTTTATCTCCGGTCCTTTTTACCTTTCTAATTTTATTGGTTCTACAACTTCCAGTCCACCCAAAGTCGAGAGACTATCCTAGGATGTCCAGACGGGTTCACTTAGAACCAAGACTTTCTTACCCAAAATTTTTGAATATTTGGGAAGTTTTTCAAATGTTCAGTTTTTTGTCTTTGTCCTTTTTTGTCTTAAACCCATGGTATTTTCTAAGAAATTTATTATTATACTTGAACCTGATCTTCTTTTATGGCAGAAGTATTATCATTAAGCAATGCAATGCCATATGTCATTTCCACAGATGTGTCTTTATAACGTGGTACACTCTCCCCAATGGTTATTACGATATGCACCTTGAATGTTAAGGGTCTTAACAGCCTTTTTAAGAGGTCCTTGTTTTGGAGAGAATGTGTTAACCCCTTCAGGACTGAGCCTGTTTTGGCCTTCAGGACGAAGCCGATTTTTAAAATCTGACATGTGTCACTTTATGTGGTAATAACTCCGGAATGCTTTTACCTATCCAAGCGATTCTGAGATTGTTTTCTCGTGACACATTGGACTTTATGTTACTGGCAAAATTTGCCCGATAGATTCAGTATTTAATTGTGAAAAACGCCAAAATTTAGCGAAAAATTGCAAAAATTAGCATTTTTCTAAATTTAAATGTATCTGCTTGTAAAACCGATAGTAATACCACACAAAATAGTTACTAGTTACCATCCCCCACATGTCTACTTTAGTTTGGAATAGTTTTTTGAACATTATTTTATTTTTATAGGACGTTACAAGACTTAGAACTTTAGCAGCAATTTCTCATATTTTCAAGAAAATTTCAAAAGGCGATTTTTACAAGGACAAGTTCAGTTCTGAAGTGGATTTGAGAGTCTTATATATTAGAAAGTCCCCATAAATCACCCCATTTTGAAAACTGCACCCCTCAAAGTATTCAAAACAGCATTCAGAAAGTGTATTAACCCTTTAGGCGTTTCACAGGAATTAAAGCAACGTAGAGGTGAAAGTTACAAATTTCATTTTTTTTATACAAAATTCATTTGTAATACATTTTTTTCTATACCACAGAAGGTTTTTCCCAAAAAATGTAACTTATTATTTATTGCCCAGATTCTGCAGTTTTTAGAAATACCCCACATGTGGCCCTAGTTGGGTCATGGACTGAAACACAGGCCTCAGAAGCAAAGGAGCACCTAGTGGATTTTGGGGCCTTCTTTTTTTACCATATATTTTAGGTACCATGTCAGGTTTGAAGAGGTCTTGTGGGGCCAAAACAATAAAGACCCCCAAAAGTGACCTCATTTTGGAAACTACACCCCTCAGGGAATTTATCTAGGGGTATAGTTAGCATTTTGAACCCACAGTTTTTTTGCTAAATTTATTTGAATTAGTTTGTGAAGATGAAAATCTACTTTTTTCTGAAAAAACGTAGAAATTTTTAATTTTTTCAAGGTATAAAAGAGAAAAAACACCCCAACATATGTAAAGCAATTTCTCCTGATTATAGCAATACCCCATATGTGGTAATAAACTGCTGTTTGGACCCACAGCAGGACTCCGAAGGAAAGGAGCACCATTTGGATTTTGAAATTCTGATTTTGCTGGAATGGTTTTCAGTGCCATGTCGCGTTTGAAATGCACTGGAGGGAACAAAATAGTGGAAACCCCCGGAAAGTGACCCCATTTTGGAAACTACACCCCTCAAGGAATTTTTCTAGGGGTAAAGTTAGCATTTTGACCCCACGGTTGTTTTGCTGAATTCATTGGAATTATTCTGTAAAGGTAAAAATCGACTTTTTTTCTGAAAAAAGGTAGCCATTTTTTATTTTTACAAGGAATAAAGGAGAAAAAGCACCCCAACATTTGTAAAACAATTTCTCCCGATTACGGAAATATGCCATATGTAGTAATAAACTGCTGTTTGGACCCACAGTAAGGCTTAGAAGGGAAGGAGCGCTATTTGGCTTTTGGAGCTCAAATTAGCTGAAATGGTTTTTGGGTGCCATGTCGAATTTGCAAAGCCCCTGAGAGGCCAAAACAGGGGAAACCCCCCAAAAGTGGAAATTACACCACTTAAAGAATCTATCTAGGGATATAGTGGGCATTTAGACCCCACAAGTCTTTTGCAGGATTTATTAGAATTAGACCGTGAAAATGAATATCGACATTTCTTCCACTAAAATGTTGCATTTTTTTCAATTTCACAAAGGATAAAGGGGGTAAAAGCACCCCAACATTTGTAAAGCAATTTCTCCCGAGTATGGCAATACCCCACGTGTGGTCATAAATGGTTTTTCATTAGAAAGTAATTAACCCTTTCTGGAGTGATCCATTTTTTTCTTTTCCTTCTTAGTTTTTTCCTCCCCGCGTTCCAAGAGCCACAATTTTTTTATTTTTCAGTCAATAGAGCGGTATGAGGGCTTATTTATTGAGGGACGAGCGGTCGTTTTTATTGGTGCAACTTTTTGGTACATACAACTTTTTGAGCACTTTTTATTAAATTTTTAGGTAGAGCCAAGGTGACCAAAAAAACTGCGATTTTGCCGTTCTAAATTCTTTATTTTTTATGTGAGACGCTCCATACATCACCCCCCACAGTAAGACATGCTATGTTGTGGTGCGCGAAGGGGTTAATGCGCAGCGCATGGTGCGGAGTGAAAATTACAATTTTCCACTCATATGCCATTTTAGTGCACTATATGTTATGCCCAGTTTGTGCCACTGAAGACAAATAACTCAAAATAATAACCGGGTTCTCCCGGGTATGGCGATGCCATATCTGTGGACGTAAATTGGTGTTTAGGCACGCTGCAGGGCTCAGAAGGGAGGGACGCCATTTGGCTTTTGGGTCGCAGAGTTTGCTTGGTAGTTGTTCTGTTTGGGGTTTTACTGGTGTTTCAGTTTATAATGTGGGGGCATATGTAATCTGTGCGGGGTACATCAGGGTACATGTTATCTGTGCAGAGTACATCAGGGTATATGTAATCTGTGCGGGGTACATCAGGGTACATGTTATCTGTGCGGGGTACATCAGGGTATAATAAGAGGGTATAATAATGCAGTAAATAAATAATAATCCGCAGATATGTGGCCGGTGTCGCACTTATAAATGGCGCCCAATCTTATCCGCTTTTGGAACACTCTGCACATTTTGCATCGCCATATTCTGAGAGCCAGAACTGTTTTATTTTTTTCTCCACCGGAGCCGTGTGAGGGTTTATTCTTTGCGGGACAATCTGTAGTTTTCATTGGTACCATTTTGGGGTACCAGAAATTTTTTTGATCACGTTTTATTCCATTTTTTGGCAAGCAAGGTGACCAAAAACCATAAATTCTGACAATGTTTTTTATTTGTTTTTTTTATGGCCTTCACCCTGGGCTATAAATGACCATTATACTTTATTCTGCGGGTCGGTGCGATTACGGCGATACCAGATGTATATAATTTTTTTATGTTTTGCAGCGTTTGTGCAATAAAATCACTTATTTATAAAATAAATAAATTTTTGTGTCACCATATTCTGAGAGCCATAGCGTTTTTATTTTTCAGTCAAAAAAGCGGTGTAAGGGCTTGTTTTTTGCGGGACGGGATGTAGTTTGTATTGGTACCATTTTGGCGTACATGCGACTTTTTGATCACTTTTTATTGTATATTTTGGGAGGGTTGGTAACCAAAAAATTGTGATTCGGGCACTGTTTTTCGTTTATTTTTTTCGCGGTGTTCACCGTGCGGGAAAAATAATATTACAGTTTTATAGTTGGGGTCGTTACGAACGCGGCGATACCAAATATGTGTACTTTTTTTAACGTGTTAATATTTTTCCTATAATAAAAGTCTTATTATAGGAAAAAAAGCATTCTTTGTTTATGTCACTTCTAACTTTGATTTTTACACTTTTTCAAAACATTTTTATTATCTTTTTTTAACTTTTTTTACTTGTCCCACTAGAGGACACTTAGACTGGCAGCTCTGATCGCTGCTAGAACACATTACACTACACACGTAGTGTAATGTGTTCTAACTGTCATTGTGACGTAACTGTCACACTGACAGGAAGCAGAGGAGGAACGGCCGGAGGCTGATCCTCCGAGGCTTCCGTACATGGCAACCCGGAGGTCATTGTCTGGCCTCTGGTTGCCATGATAAGGATCGCCAGCCCCCGCAAATACATGTGGGGGGCTGCCGATCCGCTGTAAACCTCTTCGATGTGGTGATCGCAATCGACCACCGCATCGAAGGGGTTAATTGCCGATTTCAGCGGCGACAGGCCGCTGATCGGCAACGGGGAGAGCAGGGCTGACACGCTGCACAGTTAACCGCCGCTGCGGTGTAGCGCCGCGCGGCGGTTAACTTTTAAAGCGCGGACGTAACTGTACGCCCAGGTGCGCGAAGTTACTGCTTATCTGGACGTACAGTTACGCCAAGGTGCGGGAAGGGGTTAAAGGGAATGTGTTGCTAGAAAAAAATGTTGTTTTTTTTTAGTTAAACAATTAGTGTGTAGGTGATTAAACATTGTTCTAATTTTTTATTTTTTTTTCACGAGTCAGGAAATATTATAAATTAGATTCTAATTTATAATATTTCCCAGTGCTGGTCACTAGATGGAGCAATTCCCAAAATTGCAGCATTGCATGTGGTAAAGCAACCACATTGCTTTATGCTGCAAAATTTGGGAAAACTCACTCGCTCAGAATCCCCCCCTCCTTTATCCTGGCTAGTGCCGGGAGAAACGAGGGGATTGAACGGTCAAACCTCCTACACTGTGTGTCGCCATTTTTTGAGCTAACACACAGTGTAGTAGGTTTACATACAGTAGTAAACACACACTGAAACACGAACATACATAGAAATCACTTACCTGCTCCAGTCGCCGCCGCTCCCTCCGGTCCATCCGCTCCGTCTGCTGCCGCTGCTCCATGTGCACAAGTCCGGAAGCCGCGACCGGAAGTAGTAATCTTACTGTCCGGCCGCGACTTCCGGTCCACAGGAAAATGGCGCCGGACGGCGCTCAGTTCAACTTGGACTGTGTGGGAGCGGCGCATGCGCCGTTCCCACACAGACGGCGTACAGCATAATGGATGGAACAGGCCCCGTTCGCATTCACTATGGGACTGTAGCTGCCGTATTCCATGTCTGTATGTGTCGTTAATCGACACATACAGAAATGGAAAAAAAAAATGGCAGCCCCCATAGGGAAGAAAAAGTAAAAAAATAAAAAAAAGTAAAACACAAACACACAAATAAATATAAAAGTTTTTAATAAAGCACTAAAATCAAACTGATGTATAAAAAAATGTTTTTTGTGACACTGTTCCTTTAAGCAAAAATATGATGTCATTTGTGCCCAAGAAACCCATCTAAATGAAAAAGATGCTCCCAGAATGTACAATAGGCATTTCCCACATACCTTTTATTCTCATGCAATGGACAAAAAGAAGGGAGTATTGATAGCTATCAGGGACACTGTTGCATTTCAGTTGACATCTATTATCTCTGATCCAGAGGGTAGATATCTAGTAATTATATGTCTCATTAACAATATGCCATTTACCATAGTCAATCTTTATGCGCCCAACACTCACCAACACAAATTCACAAAAAAACTGTTTGATTTAGTTCAATCCAAAAAAACTGGCAACTTAATTATCTGTGGAGATTTTAATAGAACTATAGATCCTGTTTTAGACAGGAACCCGCCTCAATCTAAAGATAAAAATTGTGACTTACGAAGCTTATTACATTCAGAGGAACTATACGATGCATGGAGAGTTAATCACGCGTCTGAAAAAGATTATACATTTTTCTCTAATCCACACAATACATACTCTCGCATAGATCTAATACTAGTGGACAAATGGTTATTGCAAAGAGTATCTAACACAAAAATTGATATAATCACGTGGTCAGATCATGCACCGGTATCCATAAGGTTTCAGGAATCCTTTAATTCTCCCCCAACATCTCCTTGGAGGTTAAACAATTACCTTCTTAATAATGATGTATACATATCTGCCATTGAAAAAGCGCTCTCGGAATACTTTTCACTAAACAATGTTGACAACATCTCTACAACCACTCTGTGGTGTGCCCACAAGGCTGTTATAAGAGGCCACTTCCTTAAAATAGCAGCGCTAGAAAAACGTAACAGATTGGTTAAAGTCAAGGAAATTTCAGATAAATTGGCAATCTTAGAAATCAAAAATAAATCCACCATTTCCTCTACTCAAACTGAAGAAAACAAATCCCTTCGGCATCAATTACACCTTATACTTCAGAACAATTACGAACTCCATCTTAGAAAATCTGAACTGATAAATTACTGGCAAAACAATAAAGCTTCTAAACTCTTGGCAAATAAGTTAAAGAAAAAGGCCGCCAAGTCTAGAATCCCTTACCTATATGATAAAAATAAAAACAAACTCCTCAACCCCCTCGATATCGCCAACGAATTTGCCAACTACTATTCTTCTCTGTACAATTTACAGGACGACCTTAACACTCCCCAACCCTCCATAGAGGGTATAAACGACTTCTTGGAAGGTATGAAATTGCCTTCACTTTCCAGCGACCAACTAAAAATCCTGAACAGAGACCTATCGGATAGGGAAATCACAGAGGTGATAAAATCCTTAAAACTCAACAAATCTCCTGGACCAGATGGTCTCCCAAATGAATATTACATAAAATTCTCACACATACTATCTCCTTATCTACTACAATGTTTAACGACTATAGTATCTACCGGCTCCACTCCTACGGAGATGCTACATGCAATAATTGTCTCTCTCCCCAAGCCAGGGAAATCTCCAGATACACCGGCAAATTTCAGACCAATTTCTCTACTAAACTCTGATCTTAAAATAATGGCTAAACTGATGTCGAACAGACTCATATCCATTCTCCCCTCCATTGTGCACCCCGACCAAGTAGGTTTTATAAAAGGTCGTCAAACCGTTGATGGAACAAGGAGATTTGTTGACTTAATTGACGTTGTGCATTCTCGTGGGACGCCTTCTCTGCTCCTATCTCTGGATGCGGAGAAGGCCTTCGATAGAGTCCACTGGGGATATTTGAAAATGGTCCTTCAGAAATTTGGCTTCAAGGGCTCCTTCTTATCAGCAATACACTCCCTATACTCATCACCGACTGCATCTGTATACTCTTCTGGGTTCATGTCCGCTCCTTTCAAAATCACAAATGGCACTAGACAGGGATGTCCCATGTCCCCTCTTCTTTTTGCGCTATTAATGGAACCATTTGCTCAAGCCATTAGATCCTCACGTCATCTCTCTGGGATTTCAGTAGGCCAAGAAGACCACAGAATAGGGTTATTCGCAGACGATGTGATACTTGCTCTCTCAAATCCTGATTCCTCACTACAGACAGTTACCTCAATGATAAAACAATTTAGTAGTGTATCATACTACAAGATAAATACATCCAAAAGCCAAATTCTTAATCTAGGGATACCCCAAAGAACAAAAAAGCTTCTAGAAGAAAGATTCCAATTCAAATGGGTTAAATCAGAAATGACTTACTTAGGAATTAAACTCGCATTCCCTCCATCAAAATTGTTTAACTCAAACTTTTCCCCTTTACTGAACACAATCAAGCTAGACATAGCCAACCTCCGAACACAAGGTATATCGTGGCTGGGCAAAATTGCGGCAGTAAAAATGATAATCCTTCCAAAAATCTTATATATATTTCGTAATATGCCAATCTTTATTCCCATATCGTACCTAAAACAACTCCAAAGTTTGATACTCAGATTTCTTTGGAACAATAAGAAAGCTAGAATCAAAGCAGACATATTGTATTTACAGCCGAAAATGGGAGGTTCAGGATGTCCCTCCATACTGCAATACTACAGAGCAGCTATCTTGGACCAATTACGTTCACTGTGGTCTAATGACAGGTCCAAACGATGGGTTCAAATAGAAATGCATTCTTTGAAAACTCCCCACCTTAAAAATTTTCTACTCGCTGTCTCGCATTTACAATATGTACCTAGATCTCCGTTGTCCACTATAAAAGCCATATTATCCTTATGGCCTATTATAACCCACCAGAAGAACCTAATTCAAATGAATATTTATAAAAGCTCTTTGGAAGTGTTGGAAATCGCAATTCCTAATCTCGATCTTACGAGCTGGAAAGAAAAACAGTTGGATAAACTCCACAAATTGTGGCATAATGGTGATTTCATTCTATTATCAGAATTGCAAAATACATACAATATTCCCATCGAGGACTTTTACAAATACCTTCAGGTCAGACATACATTACAAAAAATCCCCCCTCCTCCGGGAGACCTTCATTCCCCATCCCCACTAGAGAGATGGATTACTTATTCAAATAGATCTGATAAAGGTCTCTCTAAGTGTTATAAAATTTTGAATACTCCTATTTCGGATCAATTATGTCATATTAAAACGCTGTGGGAAGCGGATTTAGCTCTATCTTTTACTAATGACCAGTGGGCCTCCGCCCTCATGGCTACAACGACACATTCTAGATGTGCTAACCATATAGAAAATGCAAGAAAAATATTTTATAGATGGCACTATACTCCAAATAGATTGTCACAAATTTTCCCGACTATGTCCTCCAATTGTTGGATATGTGATAGTCATACAGGTACTTTTATTCATATGTGGTGGGAGTGCAAAAAAGTCAACACAGTGTGGCTCAAAGTATTCCAATTACTCTCTGAGCTTTATGGCTCAAATATCACACCGAAGCCGGAATTAGCGCTTCTATCCATAGGTTTGAATCTATTTCCAGCCTCTTTTCAAACCATTCTTCAACACTTACTGATTTCCACGAGGCGTTCAATAGCCTCCACTTGGAAGGAAAGTCCTGCATCAAGATAGGAGATATTGTTCGGAGTATGAATGATAGTTGCTGGTTAGGCCCCATGCACACGACCATGCCCGCAAGCACGGCCCGCGATTGCGGGCACGGCCGGCCGCTGACTGACAGCCGCATTTTCGGGCCGTGCTCCCATACAAAGTATGGGAGCACGGCCCGCAAAATGCGAAAGAACGGACATGTTCCATAATTCCCGGAACATTTCCACGGCACTGACACCCTTCCGTTGTGCTACGGAAAGGTGTCAGTGTTCAATGAATGTGAATGGCTCCGTTTTTGCGGACCGCAATTGCGGTCCGCAAAAACGGAGGTTTTTTGCTGTCGTGTGCATGGGGCCTCAGAATGTATGTCTGCATCCGCAGTCCAAAAATCTGCCGTGTTTCAGAAAAGATGGGATGTGTGGCTTAAGAGCAAATATAACCAATCTACCATTTCTCACAAGACCTGATAGCATAAAACTCACATTAACACCTCCTATAGATGTTAAAAATTCTATAAGTCAGTGGAACTGACCTCAGGTCTATTTCACATTACCAGGGTCTATAGATTTCTGTTTTCTTGTTCTCTTTTGTTTTTGTTCCAGTCCATCTAAATGTACGATACTGCTTGCACCACATGCAATGTTTCTTCTTTTTGATGTCAATGAAGCTGATACTGTATAGGCTTGCCTAACTTTTGCTTGTGAATCAATCGTTACTCAATTGTATCAATTGTATCTGTACATTTTCATGGAAAATTTTATTTTCAATAAAAATTTAATGTTTAAAAAAAAAACTAATAAAACTAGATGTGAACAGGGCGTTAAAGTGAATCGCCACCTTTTATCGTCATGTTGTTTAAAGGTCTAAAATTCTCTGCGGATTAATTTCTTCATAAATTTTTAGAGCAGTCTGAGTTCTGTTTTTCTGATAAAAGGCTCCAAATCCTCTGCATAGACATAAAGTTAAGGCTGGGTTTACACGTGGAGGTTAAAATGCATTTTCTGAAGTGAATCATGGCAAAACCATGGCATTTTGATGCGAGATGCAGAGAAAAATGCATTTTAACTGTAACCTGTGAACACAGTCTGTCTAAGGCCGGGTTCCCACGTAGCTTAAAGAGGCTCTGTCACCAGATTTTGCAACCCCTATCTGCTATTGCAGCAGATCGGCGCTGCAATGTAGATTACAGTAACGTTTTTATTTTTAAAAAACGAGCATTTTTGGCCAAGTTATGACCATTTTCGTATTTATGCAAATGAGGCTTGCAAAAGTACAACTGGGCGTTTTGAAAAGTAAAAGTACAACTGGGCGTGTATTATGTGCGTACATCGGGGCGTGTTTACTACTTTTACTAGCTGGGCGTTGTGTATAGAAGTATCATCCACTTCTCTTCACAACGCCCAGCTTCTGGCAGTGCAGACACAGCCGTGTTCTCCAGAGATCACGCTGTGTCGTCACTCACAGGTCCTGCATCGTGTCAGACGAGCGAGGACACATCGGCACCAGAGGCTACAGATGATTCTGCAGCAGCATCGGCGTTTGCAGGTAAGTCGATGTAGCTACTTACCTGCAAATGCTGATGCTGCTGCAGAATCAACTGTAGCCTCTGGTGCCGACACGATGCAGGACCTGTGAGTGACGTCACAGATCTGCACTGCCAGAAGCTGGGCGTTCTGAAGAGAAGTGGATGATACTTCTCATCAGAACGCCCAGCTAGTAAAAGTAGTAAACACGCCCAGATGTACGCACATAATACACGCCCAGTTGGACTTTTACTTTTAAACACACCCACTTGGACTTTTGCAAGCCTCATTTGCATAACTACAAAAATGGTCATAACTTGGCCAAAAATGCTCGTTTTTTAAAAATAAAAACGTTACTGTAATCTACATTGCAGCGCCTATCTGCTGCAATAGCAGATATGCTGGTATAGCAGGAAAAGGAGTCACCACGGGAGCTGCTGCACTTCAATGGAACCAAAATGCTTGGAAGGTTCAGATCGTTGGTAATAATGTACGGAGGATTGTAAAAATAAATGGAATTTATTAATAATAGGACTACGCGTTTCAATGCCGTACTGGCATCTTCATCAGGTCAATAGCAGATAGGGGTTGCAAAATCTGGTGACAGAGCCTCTTTAAACGCTGCGGAATTTCCGCAAAGGAATTGTGTGCGGAAATTCCGCA
This sequence comes from Rhinoderma darwinii, assembly GCF_050947455.1. Lineage (NCBI taxonomy): Eukaryota > Metazoa > Chordata > Amphibia > Anura > Rhinodermatidae > Rhinoderma > Rhinoderma darwinii. The sequence continues at coordinate 239,044,692 of NC_134688.1, read as the reverse complement.
GCATTTACAGTAGCAGCAAAGTGGATAAGATTTAGTAAATCTCATGCTGACGCTGCGAAAAAAAACCGCAATGTAAACATTAATAAATTGACCTGTGGTGTGGAATTTAATTCCGCAGCATGTCAATTTATGCTGCGTTTTTGTTGATTTTCTGTTGCGGGTTTTCCCCAATGAATTCAATGGGATGCAAAACACGCAACAGAAAGCCAAGTGTTGCGACTTTTGCGGCGTAATCTCAGCGATAATGCGCAAAAATCGCTGCCCGGAAAAATAAAAAAAACATACTTACCCAGAAGTCTGTGTTTCTTCGTCATAATGTCCATTAATGCTGCATATTCGCAACTCTTCCGTTGCGGGTTTTCCCTTGAATTCAATGGGGTGCTTAAACCCGCAACAAGGTGGTGTGTGTTTCAATATTTCCGGCAGAATTACAGCAATTACGCTGCAAAAATCGCAAGTAAGAAGAAGTTATACTTATCCAGAGTTCCCTGCAGAGTACGGCCTCCATGATGACGTTCAAGGCTGCAGTGTCACATGGCCTGCAACGTCATCCCAGGAGGCCAGACTACGCGCCGAGAAGATGGAGGGGTTAAGTATGTACGTTTTTTTCCAGCGCCACTTCGCATCGTAAATTCTGCCGGAAAAACGCACCACAATGTGGTGCGATTTTCCGGACGGCATTCCCTGCGGTGTTCAGGGCGGATACGCTACGCAGCTTGATGCAGTGTATCCGCACTAAATATGCTGTGTGTGTACCTACCCTAAAGGGGCCACATCCTCTTCACTGTTTACATGGTTTCCTTCTCCTTCGTACTTGCACGCGCGATTAGACCCCATGCACACGAACGTGCTTTTGTGGCCGCAATTCCCCCGAAAATCCACGTGAGAATTGCGGCCCCATTCATCCCTATGGGGCCATGCACACGACCATGGTTTTCACGGTCCGTGCATGGCCCAGGAGCCCGCACTGCAGAAAGAACGGGCATGTCTTATTACGGCCGTGTTCTGCGGTCCAGGCTCATAGGAAATAATGGCCGCGGACATGTGCACGGCCCGCGGGTGTCACTCTGCCCCCGGCCGAAAATCACGGCCATTCACATGGCTATGGTCGTGTTTATGAGGCCTTACTCTTGAATAATAAACAAAATTGCCATTGGCAAAAGAATAAGCCCTTGTTTCCCAGGTATCTAAGAGATGTTTGCAAATATCATAAAAGGTAACTTTTAATTAACCCCTTGCCGACATCCGCCATATATATACGGCGCACGCCGGGTGGGGGAATATGGAGCGAGCTCACGGGCTGAGTCCGCTCCATAGAGCGAGTGTGTCGGCTGTGTGTTACAGCCGACACTTCCGGGTTACGAGCGGGATCGCGCTTTAGCGCGATCCCGCTTGTTTAACCCGTTAAATGCCGCGTTCAATAGAGATCGCGGCATTTAAATTACTAAAAACAGGGGGGCGACCCACTGTAACGTCTCAACGGCTTCCTAGGAGTCTGTCAGAATCACGATATACTGCAATACATTAGTATTGCAGTATATCGTGCAAGCGATCTAACGATCGCTGGTTGAAGTCCCCTAGGGGGACTAATAAAAAATGTAAAAATGAGTTAAATAAAGATGTTTTTTTTGTGTAAAAAAACCCCCCTTTTCCCATTTTCCCCCCAGAGCATAGTAAAAAATTAAATAAATAAACATAATTGGTATCGCCGCGTCCGTAAAAGTCTGAACTATCACAATATATCATTATTTAACCCGCACGGTGAACGCCGTAAAAAAAATAAATTGTAAGCGCCAGAATCTCTATTTTTTGGTCACCTAATCTCCCACAAAAAATGAAATAAAAAGTGATCAAACCGTCACATTTACACCAAAATGGTATTATTAAAAACTACAGCTTATCCCGCAAAAAATAAGCCCTCATACCACTTAATCCACGGAAAAATAAAGACGTTACGGCTCTCGGAATTTGGAGAAACAAAATAAATTTTATTTTTTACACTTAGGTTTTTACTTGTAAAAGTAGTAAAATATAGAAAAACCTACACATATTTGGTATCGGCGTAATCGTATTGACCCATAGAATAAAATGAATATGTTGTTTTAATTGTACAGTGAATTCCGTAAAAATGGCGCGCAAAAAACCATGGCGGAATTGCTGTTTTTTCCATTTTCTACCCCACAAATAATTTTTTTCCCGTTTACGAAAAACTACAACTTGTCCCGCGAAAATCAAGCCCTCATAGTACTATATCGATGGAAAAATAAAGGCGTTATGGCCTTTGGAAGGTGGGGAGGGAAAAACGAAAATGAAAATCTGAAAAAGGGCTGCGGCGTGAAAGGGTTAAAGAGAGCAAACAAACACACATAGTGATTAAAAAAAGGTCAATGCGGACTATTGGCTTAAATGATAGTGTATATAGTGTCAATTTAACAATGTATCACTCTTAGGCTATGTTCACACAGAGTTTTTGGACGCGGAAACCGCGCCGCAAAACTCATCAAAAACGGCCTGAAAATGCTTCCCATTGATTTCAATGGAAGGTGGAGGCCCTATCTTCGGGTATTTACGCCTCTGACCTCCCATTCACTTCAATGGGAGGCAGAGAAATCGTATTTCGCAGTGTTTTATCCCCGCGGTGCTCAATGGCAATTTTGAGACAGAAATTCCGCCTGCAAAAAAACTCAGTGTGAACATAGCCTTAGGGTATGTTCACACACTTAACAAAAAACGTCTGAAAATACAGATTTTCAGACGTTTTTTGAGCGTTTTTCGCAGCCGTATTTTGACAGCGACGCGTAAAATTAAGGCTCGTGGGAACAGAACATCGTAAAACCCATTGAAAGCAATGGGCAGATGTTTGTAGGTGTATTAGGGTATGTTCACACGAGGGCGTCCGTAACGGCTGAAATAACGGGGATGTTTCAGCCTGAAAACATCCCCGTAATTTCAGCCGTAACGGCAGGTGCAGGCGCTTGAACGCCGCGTCCATTACGGCCGTAATTAGCGCTGCTATTCATTGAAGTCAATGAATAACGGCTCCAATTACGGCCAAAGAAGTGACAGGTCACTTCTTTGAAGCGGGCGTCTATTTACGCGCCGTATTTTGACAGCGGCGCGTAAATTACGCCTCGTGTGAACAGACAAACGTCTGCCCATTGCTTTCAATGGGCAGATGTTTGTCAACGCTATTGAGGCGCTATTTTCAGACGTAATTCGGGGCAAAAACGCCCGATTTACGTCCATAAATAGGCCGTGTGAACATACCCTTAGGGGCGTTTTTTCAGGCGTAATTCGAGGCGTAAAATTCCCGAATTACGTCTGAAAATTGGCCGTGTGAACATACCCTTAGGTATGTTCACACGGCAGCCTCCGTTACGTCTGAAATTACGGAGCTGTTTTTCGCTGCGTTTTTCGCTGCGTCCATTACGGACGTAATTGGAACTGTTTTTCCATGGAGTCAAGGGAAAACGGCTCCAATTACGTCTCACGAAGTGACAGGTACTTCTTTGACGCGGGCGTCTTTTTTACGCGCCGTCTTTTGACAGCGGCGCGTAAAAAAAATGACCGCCAGCACAGTACATCGTAAAACCCATTCAAATGAATGGGCAGATGTGTGCCGACGCTTTGGAGCCGTATTTTCGGATGTAATTCGGGGCTAAACCGCCCGAATTACGTCCGTAAATAGGGTGTGTGAACCCAGCCTTATTGTAAAGTCTATATGATGTGTCAAAGCCACACAGTGTATCAAGTTTCACAGCTACACAGTGTAATTATTTACACGAGCGTATTTCACGTCCGTGATACGTGCGTGAAAACAACGCACGTCACACGGACCTATGCAAGTCAATGGGGCCATTCAGACATTCAGTGTTTTTTCACACAGCGGGTGTCCGCTGCGTGAAAGTTACTGCATGTCCTATACTTGAGCGTTTTTTGCGCATCACGCACCCATTGAAGTCAATGGGTGCGTGAAAATCACGGACGGCACACGGACGCACATCCGTGTGCTGTGCGTGATTCAAGCAACAGTTTCTAAAGAAATGATGAGAAAAAGAAAAACACATCCTTCAGTTTATTTTGCTGACGTGATACGCGTGACATACAGTTGACATACGCGCATAAAAAACGCAGACAGGCACCATGCACTGATGTCACACGGAACTGCAACGCAGGAAAAACGCTGCGTTTTTTACACGCGCAAAACGGACACATTCATGTGAATTAGGCCTAAGGTCCCATGCACACATAATTACGGGCCCATTCAGTTCTATTGGCCGTGGACACCTTTCCGTATCACTATAGATGGGTGTCCGGGCCGTAGATCTGTGCCGGGAATTATGGAGCATGTCCGTTTTTTCGTGTTTTACGGGCCGTGCTCCCATACTTTGTATGGGAGCATTGCCCGAAAAATGCCTGGGGGCCATCAGCAGCCGGCCGTGCCCGAGCACGGTCGCAAGAACATAAATCTGTTCCGGAACTTCTGCTCCCCATTGACGTCTATGGGCCAAACACGCAGCTTCTCTGCACAGAACACGCAACATAAATTAACATGCTGCAGAATTAAAAAACGCACTGCAGAACACTTTCCGCACGACTTTTGTGCATTTTTTTTTGCAGTGCGGGCATGAGAACTTTGCTGCTACTGTAAATACTTCGGGATTTCCGAACAGAATTCCGTTGCGGAAACTCTGCAGCATATACGCTACGTGGGAACACAGTCTAAGGGCGGATTCACACAAACGTGAATTGCGTCCGTGCAGGCCGCGTGGTTTTCATGCGGCTCGCATGGACCAATAGAAGTATTTGGGGCAGTACAGACATTCCGTGCTTTTTGTGCAGCATTTGTCCGCTGCGTAAAAAGCGCGACATGTTCAATATGGTCAATGGGTGCGTGAAAACCACGCAGGTCGCACGGAAGCACTTCCGTGCGAACTGGCTGTTTCGCGCAACAGCTGTCAAAAGGATGAATGTAAACAGAAAAGCACCACGTGCTTTTCTGTTTACAAACATCCAAATGGCGTGTCATAATGATGGCGGCTGCGCGAAAACCACGCAGCCGTGCATCATATGCTGCTGCCACACGGAGCTGTCAAGTGGCTTTTGCGCAGGCAAAACGCTGCGTGTTTTGCGTGCGCAAAAACGCCACGTCCGTCTGAATCAGCCCTAAGGATAGGCCATCAATTTTAAAAACCCGGATAACCCCAAACTGTGGAGACATCTGAATGTTTTTGATTTGAGTTAGGCATTAAGCGTAAGTTAAGACAGAACATTTTGTGCCTTGCTCAGAGGCAGTTATACAACTCTTCCTGTCACATTTCCAGCTGTTACACAACCAGATGATTATATGTGTGCAGCTGCTAATATTAGACAAGCTAGAAAAGTTCTAGATTTTCTCAGGTGTGAGAGGTGGAGTTCTCTAATCAAAAACAGCGACACAAAGTAATGTGTTAGTTCTGTATGTAATCAAGGATATGCAAAGGTGAAACAAGTTGATGCGTAGCTCAGCAGGGGTATGTGCACATGCTTAACAAAAAACGGCTGAAAATACGGAGCGGTTTTCAAGTGAAAACAGCCTCTGATTTTCAGCCGTTTTTTAAGCAACCTGGCGTATTTTGTGGCATTTTTACAGCTTTATTTGAAGCTCTTTTTCTATTGAGTCAATGAAAAACGGCTCCAAAAACGGCTCAAGAGGTGACATGCACTTCTTTTTATGGGGCGTCTTTTTACGCGCCGTTATTTGAAAATGAGGTGTAAAATAACACCCCATCGGAATAGAACGCCGTATTTCCCATTTAAATCAATGGGCAGATGTTTATAGGCGTTCTGTTTCCGGCTTTTCAGTCATGTTTCGGGACGTTTATGGCCTGAAAAACGCCTGAAAATATCCCGTGTGAACATACCCTAAGGGTAGGGACACAGAGGGCGGACACGCTGCGTAAAAGTACACATCGTATGCATCCTGGAAAACACAGGGAATTCCGCCCTAAAAACTGCACCCACCCGGTCATGGTCATGGCGATGCGTCCGTCTGTTCTGAGCACAGCCCAGCCTCACTGGATGGCCACCCTGCCCCTTGTAGGTAATGCCACCCTGCCCCCTGTAGGTAATGCCACCCAGCCCCCTGCAGGTAATGCCACCCAGCCGCATGTAGGTGATGCCACCAAGTCCCCTGTAGGTGATGCCACCAAGTCCCCTGTAGGTGATGCCACACAGCCCCCTGTAGGTTGCACCCATCCCCCCCCCCCCACATTCCAGGAGAAGTCACTGACTTCAATGTCCATATATGGACAGTGTAGTCACTGACTTCTCCTGGAGAGGAATTCCCTACCACAGGTCGGGAATTCCGCTTCAGAAGTGAGTGACGTCACTGTGTCCATATATGAACAGTGTAGTCACTCACTTCTCCTGTAGCGGAATCCCCGGCCATAGAGTCGGGGATTCCGCTGCAGAAGTGAGTGACATCGCTGTGTCCATATATGGACAGTGTAGTCACTCACTTCTCCTGTAGCGGAATCCCCGGCCATAGCGTCGGGGATTCCGCTGCAGAAGTGAGTGACATCGCTGTGTCCATATATGGACAGTGTAGTCACGCACTTCTCCTGTAGCGGAATCCCCGGCCATAGAGTCGGGGATTCCGCTGCAGAAGTGAGTGACTTCGCTGTGTCCATATATGGACAGTGTAGTCACGCACTTCTCCTGTAGCGGAATCCCCAATCCCCGGCCGGGGATTGGGGATTCCGACTCCTACAGGGAGCAAAAAAAGACCCTCCTCCTCCTCACATGCACTCTGCACTGTGAGGAGGAGGAGGAGAGAGAGCACGAGCGACGGAATACATGGCCATCACCCGGGACACATTCCGGTGATGGCCGTGTATTACCCGGCCCCATAGACTTCTATGGGAGCCGGGCGGTCGGGTAAACGGCTGGAAATAGGGCATGTCCCATTTTTGGACGGCCAGGTTTCCCGGGTCGTCAAAAAATCGGTCGTGTGAATGGCCCCATTAGGGGTCTATTGTTCCTAATGCAGCCGGGTGACGGCCGATTTATGAACGGCCGTCACCCGGACGGGAAACCCTGTCGTGTGAATAAGGGCTTAGGGTATGCGCACACGCTCAGCTAAAATAGTCTCAAAATATGAAGCTGTTTTCAAGGGATAACAGCTCCTGATTTTCAGACTTTTTTTAGCAACTCACGTTTTTCACTGTGTTTTTCACGGTCGTTTTTTAAACTGTTTTTCTATAGAGTCAATGAAAAATGGCTCCAAAAATGGCTCAAGAAGTGACATGCACTTCTTTTTCGCGGGCGTCTTTTTTGCGGCTGACTTTCCCCGTAGGAACAGAACGCCATATTTCGAATTGAAATCAATAGACAGATGTTTGGAGGCGTTCTGCTTACGATTTTTCAGCCGTTTTTCGGGACATTTACGGCCCGAAAAACGGCCGAAAACAGGTCATGTGAACATACCCTTAGGTTCACACAGGGTATTTTGCAGGCAGACAAAATCGGCAAATTTTGATCTGCCTGCGCTTTTTTGCCGTGACTGTCACAGCTTTTTTCGCTTGTGTCCATTGATAACCTCGGGCAAAAAAACGCACCGAAAAACTTTTTCTGCCTCCTATTGATTTCAAGAAAGGTCATGCCGCTTTTTTCCCTTTGAAATCAAAGGGAGGCGATTTGGGACATTTTTTTGGCGCCGATTCTGATGCGGTTCACACGTCAAAATAAGCGCCATAAAACTCAAAGTGGACTGACGCACAGTATTTCATACCATCCTTTTGAAATTACAATGTATCATGCAGATTTACAAAAAAAAAAACGGTTTCCCACATAGCGTAAACACTGTGGAATTCTGTGCGGAAATTCTGCAGCATTTACAGTAGCAGCCAAGTGGATGAGATTTAGAAAATGTCATGCCCACGCTGCGCAGCGCAAACGTTAATAAATTGACCTGCGGTGCGGAATTGTCAATTTATGCTGTGTTTTCATTGCTTTTCTGTTGTGGGTTTTCCCTATTGAATTCAATGGGGATGCAAGACCCGCAACAGAAAGCCAAGTGTTGAGACTTTTGAGGCGGAATCGCAGCAATTCCGCCACAAAAATCAAACTCAGGAAAAAAATAATCATACTTAGGCCTGATTTACACGAGCGTGTGCATTTTGCGCACGCAAAAAACGCGGCGTTTTGCGTGCGCAAAATTCACTTAACAGCTGCGTGTGTCATCAGTGATTTTCGCGCAGACGCCATCATTATGACACTCCATTTGGATGTTTGTAAACAGAAAAGCACGTGGTGCTTTTCTGTTTACATTCAGAGTTTGACAGCTGTTGCGCGAAACACGCAGTTCGCACTGAAGTGCTTCCGTGCGACCTGCGTGGTTTTCACGTACCCATTGACTTCAATGGGTGCGTGATACGCGAAAAACAGCAAAATATAGAACATGTCGTGAGTTTTACGCAGCGGCCTCACGCTGCGCAAAACTCACGGACTGTCTGCATGCCCCCATAGACTAATATAGGTGCGTACGACACGCGTGAAAAGCACGCGCGTATATTACACTCGTGTAAATGATGCCTTACCCCGAACTCTCTCATTCTTCCTGCAGATCGGCCTCCAGGGATGACATTTCATCCCATGTGACTGCTTCAGCCAATAACAGGCTGGGTCATCACATGGCCTGCAACGTCATCTCAGGAGGCCGGACTATGTGGAGAGAGTAAGTATGAACGTTTTTGTTTTTTTTCAAGAGCTGCTTTCCGCAGCGGAAATCCTGTTAAAAAACTGCACCACAATGTGGTGCGATTTTTTTTCAGGCGGAAGGTGCTGCTGGTTCCAGGTCGGATACGCTGCGCAGTTTTTATGCAGCATATCCGACCCGTGGGAACCCAGCCTTAAAAGGTCTTTAACCCCTTGGAGAGACAGACAGTTTTGGCGTTATGGACACAGCCCATTTTTTCAAATCTGACGTGTCACTTTACGTGGTAATAACTTTGGAATGGTTTTGCTTATCTGATCTCAGACTTTTTTTTCTCGTGACACTTTCTATTTATGTAACACAAACGTGCTTTTGCCCAGACCGCAGAAAGAACAGGCATGTCTTATTACGTCCATGTTCTGCGGTCCAGGGTCATGTCAAATAATCACAGAAAAAAAGTGGGACATATAATAAGATTAAAAACACAAAAAATGGCCATACAGCCTATATAGCCTGGTAGCAGCCTATTTGTAACGCCATGATAATACATAGAGCGGGCTGCCCTGCTTGCTATGCCAGACAGCAACACACCATACTCTCCCAGCATTGAAGACCTGGCTGCGTCCAAAAAGTAGTTACAAATAGGCTGCTACCAGGCTATGCCTCATGATTTACGCATTATCCCTCCATGTTTTACACACTGCACCCACACTTCATGCATCACTCACGTTCCTGACCCTTTCAGTACTGCCCCCGATATTTTACACATTATTCACCACTCGCTATACTCAGTACTGCCCCCTATATTTCACACATATTATTACTACTTGCACATTATACACTATTAATTTATTTTTTACTACATATCCCATGCACCACACGCCGCTCCCCTCAAGGCTAGTGGGAGTGGCTATTATTTAATACACCTGAGCACATTCCTTCAGCTGCATTTTTGACCTGGCTGCGTCCTGTTGGGATTATACCTGCCCAATTCGTGAGTATGGCCATTTTTTGTGTTTTTAATCATAGCAAATAATGGCCGCGGCCATGTACACTGCGGGCGGTTTGCGGGTGAAACTCCGCCCCCGGCCGACCCAAAAATCACAGCCGTGCACATGGCTACAATCGTGTGCATGAGGCCTTAGTGGTAAAATTTGGTCAATGCATTCAGTCAACATTTCCCATATGTCTACTTTATGTTGCATAATTTTTTGAACGTCCTTTTATTTTTCTAGGATTTTACAAGGCTTATAACTTTGCAGCAATTTCTTACATTTTCAAGAAAATTTCCACAACCTATTTTTTTGAAGGGACCACGTAAAGCATGGGATTTTCCAAAAGGACAAATAGACCAGAAGAATAATCCAAAAGGAGTTTATTTTAAGCATGCCTTCATTCCAACAAAACGTAATTACACGGTGAAAAGTCCATAGTTTGTATAACAGAATCCTTACATATTAGCCTGTTGCAAATACGGAGACTCTCCTCAGGTTAGCAGCACCATTCCACAACCATCTACAACCACTGATTGCTGTTTAATTATGTCCTTTTATACACTTGAAAACTCCCACAATCCTATGCAAGTTTCCCTATAAAATACTGGCGTTGCTGCTGGCCTGTCTCTCATAAGGTCAGAGCAGACACACCCTTGTGAAGTAAAGTAAAGTGAAGTGACAAACATATTTTAACCCCTTTACAACGAAAGACGGATATATCCGTCCTGTGCAGGAGTTCGTTCCCGCAAAAGGATGGATATATCCGTCCTCTGATCTCGTAGGTACTGCTGTTATACACAGCCTGGCTCCTGCTGCAACTGCCGGAATCGAGGCACGCTCCGATTGCAGCAGTTTAACCCATTGGATGCTGCTGTCAATAGCGACAGCAACATCTAATGTGTTTGACAGAGGGAGGGAGCTCCCTCTGTCACCCCATCGGCGCCCCCGCAAACAAAATCGTGGGGCGCCGTCGGATTTCCATGGCAGCCGGGGGCCTAACAAAGACCCCCAGGTCTGTCTTCAGCAAATGCCTGTTAGGCCATGCCAGTTTTACACTGACAGGCAATAATGCTTTGATATACTAAGTATACCAAAGCATAATATATGCGATCAGACGATCGCATAGTGAAATCCCATGGTGGGACTAAAAAAAAAAAGTAAAGCAGTTAAATAAAGTTTGTGAAAAAAATAATTATAATTTAAAGTCAAAATAAAATAAAACTAAAACCGAAAAATGTGTGTTTGGGGTACAGGAGATACCATTTTTGGGTCAAATCCTCACTCCTCATGAATTCCGCATGGACCCCGCCAAGGTCCAGGCTGTGGCGGAATGGGTCCAACTTGCCTCCCTGAAGGCGTTACAGTGTTTCTTGGGGTTCGCTAATTATTACATGAGATTTATTGCTAACTTCTCGGTCATCGCTAAGCCTCTTACGGACCTCACTCGCAAAGGTGCTGATCTCCTCCACTGGCCTCCTGAGGCTGTCCAGGCTTTTGAGGTCCTTAAGAAGTGTTTTATCTCGGCCCCGGTGCTGGTTCAGCCCAACCAAATGGAGCCATTTATCGTGGAAGTTGACGCATCCGAGGTGGGAGTGGGGGCTGTCTTGTCCCAGGGTACCAGGTCCCTCACCCATCTCCGCCCCTGTGCCTACTTCTCCAGGAAGTTTTCGCCCACTGAGGGTAACTATGATATTGGCAACCGCGAACTCTTAGCCATTAAATGGGCATTTGAAGAGTGGCGCCACTTCCTGGAGGGGGCTAGGCACCAGGTAACGGTCCTTACCGACCACAAGAATTTGGCTTTCCTAGAATCTGCCCGGAGGCTAAACTCGAGACAAGCTCGATGGGCGCTATTTTTTACCAGATTCAACTTTTTGGTTACCTATAGGGCTGGGTCTAAAAATATTAAGGCTGATGCACTGTCGCGTAGCTTCATGGCCAGCCCTCCTTCGGAGGAAGATCCTGCTTGTATTTTGCCTCCTGGTATAATCATTTCTTCTATTGATTCTGATTTAGTCTCTGAAATTGCGGCTGATCAAGGTTCAGCTCCCGGGAACCTTCCTGAGGACAAGCTGTTTGTTCCCCTGCAATTCCGGCTAAGGGTACTTAGGGAAAATCATGACTCTATCTGGTCATCCAGGCGTCCTGGGTACCAGACACCTCATTGCCAGAAACTATTGGTGGCCTGGGTTGCCTAAAGACGTTAAGGCCTACGTCGCCGCTTGTGAGGTTTGTGCTAGGTCCAAGACTCCCAGGTCCCGACCAGCGGGTTTTCTACGTTCTTTGCCCATTCCCCAGAGACCTTGGACCCATATCTCCATGGATTTTATCACCGATTTGCCTCCATCTCAAGGCAAGTCGGTGGTGTGGGTTGTAGTAGACTGCTTCAGTAAGATGTGCGACTTTGTGCCCCTCAAGAAACTACCCAATGACAAGACGTTAGCTACCTTGTTCGTCAAACACATCCTGCATCTCCATGGGGTCCCTGTCAATATTGTTTCGGACAGAGGGGTACAATTTGTTTCATTGTTTTGGAGAGCCTTCTGTAAAAAGTTGGAGATTGATCTGTCCTTCTCCTCTGCCTTCTATCCTGAAACTAATGGCCAAACGGAGAGGACTAATCAATCTCTAGAACAATATTTAAGGTGTTTTATCTCTGACTGTAAATATGATTGGGTCTCATTCATTCCCCTCACCGAATTTTCCCTTAATAACCGGGTCAGTAATTCGTCAGGGGTCTCCCCCTTTTTCTGTAATTTTGGGTTTAATCCACGGTTCTCCTCCGCTTCACCTGGTAGTTCCAACAATCCCGAGGTAGAGGTCGTTCATCGGGAACTGTGCACAGTCTGGGCCCAGGTTCAGAAGAACCTAGAGGCGTCCCAGAGCGTACAAAAAACTCAGGCTGATAGAAGACGTTCTGCTAACCCCTTGTTTATGGTCGGGGATCTGGTGTGGTTATCATCTAGGAACTTGCACCTTAAGGTCCCGTCCAAGAAGTTTGCTCCCCGGTTTATTGGGCCGTATAAGGTCATTGAAGTCCTCAATCCTGTCTCCTTCCGACTGGAGTTGCCCCCATCTTTTCGAATACACGACGTGTTTCATGCCTCCCTCCTTAAACGCTGCTCCCCGTCCTTGGCTCCCTCGAGGGAACCTCCTGTTTCCGTTCTCACCCCTGAGGGGGTGGAATTCGAGGTGGCCAAGATTGTGGACAGCAAGATGGTCCAAGGCTTCCTCCAGTACCTGGTCCATTGGAGAGGATACGGGCCTGAGGAGAGGACTTGGGTACCCGCCCGGGATGTTCACGCTGGGGTATTGGTCAGGAGGTTCCACCTTCGTTTCCCCAATAAACCAGGTCCACTCAGAAAGGGTTCGGTGGCCCCTCATAAAAGGGGGGGTACTGTAAAGGATCTGCCAGGCACAACTTCTGTGTATACGCCCATAGGTAATCAGTCTGCACCTGAGTCTATGTCTCTGAGACTGACTCCATCTTCCACCACTCAGGATGGCAGGCTTAGGAGTGGGAGAGCCTATCGCAGCCTGGCCAGACGGAGCTAGCTCCCGCCCTCTGTCTATTTATACCTGCCTTTCCTGTTCCTCCTTTGCTTGTGATTCTTCTCTGCTGGTTTCCTGGCCCAGCTACAGCTTCTACTATTTGATCCTGCTCCATACTGACCCTGGCTTACTGACTACTCTCCTGCTCTGCGTTTGGTACCTCGTTCTCTCCTGGTTTGACTCGGCTCGTTCACCACTCTTGTTGCTCACGGTGTTGCCGTGGGCAACTGCCCCTTTTCCCTTAACTTTGTGTGCCCTTGTCTGTTTGTCTCATGCACTTACTGAGCGTAGGGACCGCCGCCCAGTTGTACCCCGTCGCCTAGGGCGGGTCGTTGCAAGTAGGCAGGGACAGAGTGGCGGGTAGATTAGGGCTCACTTGTCCGTTTCCCTACCCCCATCATTACACCATATATGGACAGCGATGTCAGGGAATTCCACAGAGTCCTGGAGCAGAGCCTGTACTAGTGCTCTGCCCGGGACTCTGCTCTGGGGAAGACCCTGACACATTGTCCATATATGGACAGCGATGTCAGGGAATTCCAGAGTCCCAGAGCAGAGCCGATACTAGCGCTCTGCTCAGGACTCCGCTCTTGGGACGACCCTGACACACTGTCCATATATGGACAGCGATGTCAGGGAATTCCACAGAGTCCCGGAGCAGAGCCGGTACTAGCGCTCTGCTCAGGACTCCGCTCTTGGGACGACCCTGACACACTGTCCATATATGGACAGCGATGTCAGGGAAATCCACAGAGTCCCGGAGCAGAGCCTGTACTAGTGCTTTGCTCGGTACTCCGCTCTGGGGAAGACCCTGACACACTGTCCATATATGATGGGCAGCGATGTCAGGGAATTCCACAGAGTCCTGGAGCAGAGCCTGTACTAGCGCTCTGTTCGGGACTCCGCTCTTGAGAAGACCCTGACACACTGTCCATATATGGACAGCGATGTCAGGGAATTCCCCAGAGTCCTGGAGCAGAGCTTGTACTAGCGCTCTGCCCGGGACTCCGCTCTGGGAAAGACCCTGACACTGTCCATATATGGACAGCAATGTCAGGGAATTCCACAGAGTCCCGGAGCAGAGCCGATACTAGCGCTCTGCTCGGGACTCCGCTCTTGGGAAGACCCTGATACACTGTCCATATATGGACAGCGATGTCAGGGAATTCCCCAGAGTCCTGGAGCAGAGCTTGTACTAGCGCTCTGCACGGGACTCCGGCTCTGAGGAATCCCCAGACATCGCTGTTCGTATGTGGACAGCGATGTCAGGAAATTCCAGAGTCTCGGAGCAGAGCCGATACTAGCGGCTCTGTGTCCCGCGGGCCGCAGATGACAGCCCCAGGGGCCGCATTCGGTCCGCGGGCCACGTGCTTGAGACCCCTGTCCTACACTGTGTGCCGCCATTTTCGGAATGAATGCACAGTGTAGGAGGATTAGATACAGTGGTAATCAGACAGTATAACACTAACATACACGAACATAATACACACATCACATACACTAACATAACTTACCTGCTCCTGCCGCCGCTGCCGCCTCCGCTCCTATCCTTGCGCCTTCGCTTCCTTGAACATACGCGACCGGAAGTCATCATCTTACTGTCCGGCCGTGGCTTCCGGTCCACAGGAAAATGGCGCCGGATTTCGCTCTGCTAACAAGCTTCGTTTTGGTCTGTGTGGGAGCGTTTCCACACAGACGATGTACGCTGCAGTGAATGGAACGGCTCCCGTTCCCATTCTCTATGGGGATGTATGTGCCGTATTCCATCTCTGTGTGTGTCGTTAATCGACACATACAGAGATGAAAAAAAAATGGCAGCCCCCATAGAGAAGTAAAAATAAAAAAAAAGTAAAAAGTAGAACACACGAACACAAATAAAGAAAATTTTTTTTTTATCAAACTAAAAGCAATATGATAAAAAAAAATAAATTCATGACACCTTCCGTTTTAAAGCAAAGTGGAGGTAAAATTTACAAATCACATTTTTTTGCAGCAGCAATTCAGTTTTAATTCATTCTTTCCTGCAACAAAGAAGGTTTTACCATAGAAACACAACTCAATATTTATTGCCCAGATTCTGCCGTTTTTAGAAATATCCCACATGTGGGCCTAGTGAGCTACTTGATTAAAACACAGGCTTTAGAAATGAAGTAGCACCTAGTGGATTTTGGGCAGTGAAATTGAGAAATTCATTTTTAAATATATGATTAATTTTTAAATATGTAGTTTTAGCTGCCAATGTTTCATTTTCGCAAGGGGTAATAGGAAAAATAAAAACCACACAATGTTTTACTCCATATCTCCGGAGTACAGAAATACCCCATATATGGCCATAATCTGCTGTCTGGGCACATGGCAGGGCTCAGAAAGGAAGGAGTGCCATTTGGCTTTTGGAGTGCAGATTTTGCTGGGTTGGGGAGCTATGTTGCATTTAAAAAGCCCCTGAGGTACCAGAGTACAGTGGAGACCCCCAAGAAGTGATTCCATTTTGGAAACTACACCCCTCATTTATCATTTTCCTGCATATGACAGGGCTCAGGGGTGAAAGAGCACCGTGAGCATTTGAGGCCTATTTTGGTAAATTTTACAGCATTGGTTGATGATTGCAGGGCTCTGAGGTAAAATAATAAAACCAACCCACAAGTAGTGACCCTATTTAGGAAACTAAACCACTGAAGACATTTATTAAGCGGTGTAGTGTGCATTTTGATCCCAAGGGTGTTCTTTGCTTTTACGCAGCAGATGGTGCAAAGTGAAAATTTAAATTTTCCACTGATATTTAATTTTAGTGCACAATATGTTGTGCACAGTTTGTGCCACAGAAGGCAAATACCTCATAAACTGTTTAGTAAAATCTCCCGGATAATGTAATGAAATTTATGTAGACGCAAACTGCTGTTTGGGCACCCTGTAGGTCTTAGGAGTGAGGAAGTGCCATTTGGCTTTTGGCGCGCGGATTTTGCTTGGTAGTAGTTTTGTTTGGGGTTTTACTAGTATTTCAGTTTATGATATGGGGGGTATATGTAAACTGTGCGGATTACATCCAGGCATAATAAGGTGGTATAATAATATATAATATTCGGTAAATAAATAATAATCCATAGATGTGTGGCCAGTGTCGCACTGATAAATGCTGCCTGATCTTATCCCCCCTTCTGAGAGCCATTGCTTTTTTATTTATTTTATTATTGATTAATGTATTTACATAAGCCCTCACACAGTGAGCTGTGTGAGGGCTTATGTTTTGCAGGACAATCTGTAGTTTTCATTAGTACCATTAGGCCTCGTGCGCACTTACGTCACCGTTTTCACGGCCGCTTTTGACGGGTCCGTGAACCCGTTTTAGCGGCCGTGTGGTGTCCGTGTGCACTCCCGTGTGCACTCCGTGTTTCCGTTTCCGTGTGCCGAGCATGGTACTGTCCAGGGTGACAGTACCATGCTCGGCGCGCGGAAAATACAATTTTAATGTAATAAAAAAAATAAGTTCATACTTACATTCCTCCTGTCCGGCCTCCAGCGATGACGTTCAATCCATGTCGCCGCTGCAGCCAATCACAGGCTGCCGCGGCCTCTGCAGCCAATCACAGGCTGCAGAGGCCGCGCCAGCCTGTGATTGGCTGCAGCGGCGACATGGATTGAACGTCATCGCTGGAGCCAATCACAGGCTGCCGCATCACAAAAGAAGGTCGGACTGGAGGAAGAAGAGGGACTCGTCACCAAGACAACGACCGGGTACGTATGAAATGCTTTTTATTTTATTTTTAATCAGCAGCCTCTTTTCTCTATCAGTAATTGATAGAGACAAGTGGCTGCTGATTAGTGTAATATTTTTCTAATGTTTTTCTGCCCGCCCGGCGGTTGCTAGGCAACGGCTCCGTCACACACGGACGGCACACGGATGCCTTCCGTGTGCCTTCAGTTTTTTTGACGGCCCCATTGACTTGCATGGGCCTCACGGTCACGGATTCTCGGACCAAAGTAGGACATGCTCTACTTTGGAACGGAACGGAGCAACGGACCGTCAAAAAAACTGAAGTGTGCATGGCCCCATTGAAATTAATGGGTTCAAGGTGCTATCAGTGACAAAAACGGATAGCACCCTGAAGGAAAAAACTGAAGTGTGCATGAGGCCATATGGGGTACATGCAATTTTTTATTTTTTTTATTCTATTTTTTGAGAAGCAAGGTGACCAAAAAACAGCAATTCTTGTATTGTTTTTTATTTTTCACAGTGTTCACTATGCACTATTAATGACATATGAACTTTACTCTGCTGGTCGATAAAATACGGCGATACCATATGTTTATAGTTTTTTTTATGTTTTACAGTGTTTGCACAGTAAAATTACTTTTTCTCTTAAATAATTTATTTCTTGTGTTGCCATTATCTAAGAGACGTGATAGTTTTATAGCTTGGGTAATTACGGACGCAGTACACTTTCTTTAATGTTTTTCCTATAATAAAAGTGTTAATGATCTGCCAGGCACAGCATCTGTATCCACGCCCATAGGTAATCAGTCTGCACCTGCTTCTATGTCTGTGAGACTGACTCCATCTTCCACCACTCAGGATGGCAGGCTTAGGAGTGGGAGAGCCTATCACAGCCTGGCCAGACGAAGCTAGCTCCCGCCCTCTGTCTATTTATACCTGCCTTTCCTGTTTCTCCTTTGCTTGTGATTCTTCTCTGCTGGTTTCCTGGCCCTGCTGCAGTTTCTGTACTATTTGACCCTGCTTCATATGACCCTGGCTTACTGAATACTCTTCTGCTCTGCGTTTGGTACCTCGTACACTCCTGGTTTGACTCGGCTTGTTCACTACTCACCTGCTCTGCGTTTGGCACCTCGTACTCTCCTGGTTTGACTCGGCTCGTTTACTACTCTTGTTGCTCACGGTGTTGCCGTGGGCAACTGCCCCGTTTCCCTTTGTTCTGTGTTTCCTTGTCTGGTTGTCTTTCGTGCACTTACTGAGTGTAGGGACCGTCGCCCAGTTGTACCCCGTCGCCTAGGGCGGGTCGTTTAGGGCTCACTTGTCTGTTTCCCTATCCCTGTTATTACAAAAAGGCTTATTATGGGAAAAAAAAGTGATGTTTGTTTTCTTGAAACTATTAGGCCCCATGCACACGAATGTAAAAACGCCCGTAATCACGGGCCGTAATTACGGATCGTAATTACGGGCCCATAGACTTCTATTGGCCAAGGGTACCTCCCCGTATGCTTACAGGAAGGTGCCCGGGCCGTTGAAAAATATAGAACATGTCCTATTTTAGGCCGAAATTACGGCACGGGCAGGCCCATAGAAGTCTATGGGGCTCCCATAATTACGGGTGGCTACGTGTGTGTGCACCGTAATTACGGAAGCGTTGCTAGGCAACGTCAGTAAATAGTCACTGTCCAGGGTGCTGAAAGAGTTAAACGATCGGCAGTAACTGTTTCAGCACCCTGGACAGTGACTTCCGATCACAATATAAATCAACGTGTAAAAAAAATAGAAGTTCATACTTACCAGGAACTCCCTGCTTCTTCCTCCAGTCCGGCCTCCCGGGATGACGTTTCAGCCCATGTGAACGCTGCAGCCAATCACAGGCCAATCACAGGCTGCAGCGGTCACATGGACTGCCGCGTCATCCAGGGAGGTCGGGCTGGATGTCAGGAGAGGGACGCGTCACCAAGGCAACGGCCGGTTAAGTATGAATTTCTTTTACTTTTACCTCGGAAAGGGCTGCCCCTTCTCTCTATCCTGCACTGATAGAGAGAAGGGGCTGCCGATTAGTGCAGTGCAATTTTGCAGCGAAAACGTGCCCGTAAATACGGGTGGAATACTGGTGACACCGGACCCGTATTTACGCCAGTATTTACGGGAGGACAAAAATAAGTTTGTGTGCATGAGGCCTTAGGGCTTGTCCACGCATTACGGAATTGCTGTAGAAAATTTCTCCTGCATTTCCGTTAAAACTTGCAGGCATTCCCCTGTGGAAAAACCCCACCATTTCCTGCGTTTTTTACTGTAGAAAATGGTGCCGATTTTGCTGTGCTTTTTTCAATGCTGGCAGACTGTGACATCTCCTCTGAAAAAAGCAGCAATTCAGTCCACTTTCCGTAACAGAAATTGATATTCTGGACGTAAAATATGCAGCTATTTCGTTACGTGTGGGCAAGCCCTTAGTTTTTATTTTTTGTACAACTTTTTTATTACTTTTTTAAACTTTTTTTTTTTTTTTTAGTCCCATTAAGGGACTTGACGGTCTGAACCCTGATTGCTCTTGTAGTACATTGCACAACCTACAGTTAGGTCCAGAATTATTTGGACAGTGACACAAGTTTTGGCATTTTAGCTGTTTACCAAAACATATTGAATATACAGTAATATAATCAATATGGGCTTAAAATGCAGACTCTCAGCTTTAAGCCTCATTTACACGAGCGTGTGCATTTTGCGCACGCAAAAAACGCGCCGTTTTGCGTGCGCAAAAGGCACTTAACAGCTCCGTGTGTCATCAGCGTATGATGCGCGGCTGCGTGCTTTTCGCGCAGCCACCATCATTATGACACTCCATTTGGATGTTTGTAAATAGAAAAGCACGTGGTGCTTTTCTGTTTACATTCAGAGTTTGACAGCTGTTGCGCGAATCACGCTGTTCGCACAGAAGTGCTTCCGTGTGAGACATGCGTGGTTTTCACGCACCCATTGACTTCAATGGGTGCGTGATGCGCGAAAAACTCAGAAATATAGAACATGTCGTGAGTTTTACGCTGCGGACTCACGCTGCGCAAAACTCACGGACTGCCTGCACTGCCCCATAGACTTGTATAGGTCCATGCGACCCGCATGAAAAGCACGCGCGTCGCACGAACGAAAATCACGCACGTGTAAATGAGGCCTTAATTTGAGGGCATTCACATCCTAATTTGAGGAAGGGTTTAGGAATTACAGCTCTTTAATATGTAGCTACTTCTTTTTCAAGGGACCAAAGGTAATTGTACAATTAGCTCAAAAGCTATTTAATGGGCTGCGTAGGCTATTCCCTCGTTAATCCATCATCAATTAGCAGGTAAAAGGTCTGGAGTTGATTCCAGGTGTGTCATTTGCATTTAGAAGCTATTGCTGTGAACCCACAACATGAGGTCAAATGAGCTCTCAATGAAAGTGAAACAGACAATCGTTAGGTTGAAAAAAATGAAGAAATCCATCAGAGTGATAGCACAAATGTTAGGAGTGGCCAAATAAACAGTTTGGTACATTCTTGGAAAAAAAAAAGAGCGCACTGGTGATCTCGTGAACTCCAAAAGGCCTGGACGTCCACGGAAGACAACAGTGGGGGATGATCGCAGAATCCTTTCCATGGTGAGGAAAAACCCCTTCACAACATCTACCCATGTGAAGAACACTCTTCTGGAAGTTGGTGTATCAATATCTAAATCTACCATAAAGAGAAGACTTCATGAGAGCAAATACAGAGTGTTTACCACAAGGTGCAAACCATTAATCAGCCTAAAAAATAGAAAGCCAGATTAGACTTTGCCAAACAACATGTAAAGAAGCCAGCCCAGTTCTGGAACAGCATTATTTGGACAGATGAAAATAAGATCAACCTGTACCAGAATGATAGGAGGAAGAAAGTATGGAGAAGGCTTGGAACAGCTCATGATCCAAAGCAGACCACATCCTCTGTAAAACATTGTGGAGGCAGTGTGATGGCATGGGCATGCATGGTTGCCAAAGGCACTGGGTCACTAGTGTTTATTGATGATGTGACTGAAGACAAAAGCAGCCGGATGAATTCTGTATTGTTCAGGGATATACTCTCTGCTTAGATTCAACCAAATGCAGCAAGGTTGATTGGACGTCGCTTCACAGTACAGATGGTCAATGACCCAAAACATACTGTGAAAGCAACCCAGGAGTTTTTTTAAGGCAAAGAAATTAAATATTCTGCAATGACCAAGTCAATCACCAGATCTCAACCCGATCGTGCATGTATTTCCCTTCCTTAAGAAGACAAAACGTAAGGCAGAAAGACCCACAAACAGGCAACAACTGAAGACAGTTGCAAAAAAAGGCCTGGCAAAGCATCACAAAGGAGGAAACCCAAAGTTTGGGGATGTCCATGGGTTCCAGACTTCAGGCAGTCATTGCATGCAAAGGATTCTCTACAAAGTATTAAAAAAAAAAAACATTTTATTTATTGTAATGTTAATTTGTCCAATTACTTTTGAGCCCCTGAAATGAGGAGGCTGTGTAGAAAAATGTTTGCAATTCCTAAACGTTTCACAGGATATTTTTGTTCAACCCCTTGAATTAAACCTGAAAGTCTACACTACAATTGCATCTCAGTTGTTTCATTTCAAATCCAATGTGGTGGCATGCAGAGCCCAAATCTTGAAGATTGTGTCACTGTAAAAATAATTCTGGACCTAACTGTATAGTGTGATGTATTAGAGTGGTCAGTTTTACATTGTCAGCAAGACGTGGGGCCTAATAGGCTTCCGTACTTGGCAGACCAGGATGCCACGGTTACGCCTCTGGTTGCCATGGCGACTATCGGCACCCCTGCAATCAGGTTACGGGGGTGCCTATAAGCTACAAACCACCTAGATGCCACGGTCGCTTTTGACTGTGGCATCTAAGGGGTTAATCAGCAAAAATCATAGCTGATACCTGCTGGTGATGGGGCAGGCTCAGCTTCTGAACCTGCTTCATCGCTGTCATGTTACCTTTGATTACGCTAACCCCTTGGTGGCAACTGCACACTGCTAGGCCCGCCCCTCTGTTATCAGTAAATGCTCTGGTGGTCTCCTGATTGGCCGCTATTGCTGTCACTCAGAGCAAAGAGCATCACTTGCAACCACCGCATCGAAGGGAAAATAAATGTTGCTTTCTTGGTCATGCAACTTGTATGATCGAGACAACAGGTATGTTTACAATGCCGTCCCCTATATCGCTCTGTCAGGTCTCAAAACTGCTGACCGATTCCCTTTAAGGGTATGTGCACACGGTAGCAGGCTTTTACGTCTGAAAAGACAGACTGTTTTCAGGAGAAACCAGCTGCCTCGTTTCAGACGTAAATGCTCCTCCTCGCATTTTGCGAGGCTTCTCTGACAGCCGTAAATTTTGAGCTGTGCTTCATTGACTTCAATGAAGAACAGCTCAAATTACGTCTGAAAGAAGTGTCCTGCACTTCTTTTGACGAGGCTGTATTTTTACGCGTCGTCGTTTGACAGCTGTCAAACGACGACGCGTAAATGACAGGTTGTCTACACAGTACGTCAGCAAACCCATTCAAATGAATGGGCAGATGTTTGCCGACGTATTGTAGTCCTATTTTCAGACGTAAAACGAGGCATAATACGCCTCGTTTACGTCTGAAAATAGGTCGTGTGAACCCAGCCTAACTGCTTCTTATTCATCAGCCTGGATTTACATACCGTGCTTTAAGCCTCAGTTTTTAAATACCTTTAAGGCTGGAATCACACATGAAGGCCTCATGCACACGACAGTAGTGGTGTGCACGGGCCGTGATTTTCGACTCGGTCACCCGCAGGCCGCCCACAAATCACGGGCCATGCACACATTTCTATGGGCCATGCACACCACGGTCGTGTGCATGGGCCCATAGAAATTAATGGGACTGCAATTCTCCCGCAGATTTGCGGGTGAATTGTGGCCGCAATAACCCGTTCATATGCATGGGGCCTAAGCTTTTGTTGCAGCTTTTTTGAGAAAAAGCCAGAAGTGGAGCAAGGAAGAGTATAACTTCCTCCTTTTATATTTCCCATTCCTTTTGAATCTGCTTCTGGTTTTAGCTAAAAAATCTACATCAAAATCTGCGAACAAAAACTCTGTTTCCCGCCTAATGATTGTAGGCAAACAACTTAATTTCAACTTATTAAAAAGCAATTCTTTGAGGGTGCCATATTATAACTCTCTTCAGCCCGGAGGTTGTAAAAAGCCTAAGGCATTGTTAGCGCAGCATGCAACACTGTTCTGGGCCTTAAAAAAGCTATGCAAATCTGACGGGAAAGAATTAACGTAAATGTGAACTGAGCCTTATGATTCATCAGTTTATGAAAATAACAACCATGAACATTAGGATTAGAGAGACCAACAAACTAGAAACTATATTGTACCGTTTGTCAGGACTGAATATTAGGGTCATCTTTTTTCTATGTGTAAAATTAATTTTGCTCAGATATTTCTAAACCAATGGATGGTTCCTCTCTCTGATTTCCTAACATTTACTGACAATCCAGTGCGTGCTACCTTTTCATGTTGCAGTTTGGCTTTGAAATTTTTGGGGTAAATGAACTCCATACAAAAGCATGATCAGTTTATAAAAATAACATAATCATGTATTAGTCTATTATTGATCCAAGTGTTAAAGCTCTGGCTTTGGTTGGTATATCAAATATCCTGCTAGAGTGCCATGTTGAGAGTGCACTGAATATTGTACATTGAATGACTTCACCTAGGACTAGACTTGGCATTGTTCCTAAAGGTGCCCTGTATAAAAGCAGATGGACGATTGTTGGTTTACTGGGCGGTGCTGTATTTACAATTGTTAGCAGCTTACTGGACTTTATACAAAATCTTACACTGGATATTGTATGTACAGTTCATGTTGGTTTCAGTTACATAATAGGTTTGTCCTACCTATGTCTGCTAACTTGTATTGCATTCAACTTGTAGAAAGCTAATGGGCTGATTCAAGGTCATTATTTAAAAAAAATTATATGTGTGTATATATATAATATACATACACACACACTACCGTTCAAAAGTTTGGGGTCACCCAGACAATTTTGTGTTTTCCATGAAAACACACTTATATTTATCAAATGAGTTGCAAAATGACTAGAAAATATAGTCAAGACATTGACGAGGTTAGAAATAATGATTTTTATTTGAAATAATAATTTTCTCCTTCAAACTTTGCTTTCGTCAAAGAATGCTCCATTTGCAGCAATTACAGCATTGCAGACCTTTGGAATTCTAGCTGTTAATTTGCTGAGGTAATCGGGAGAAATTTCACCCCATGCTTCCAGAAGCCCCTCCCACAAGTTGGATTGGCTTGATGGGCACTTCTTGCGTACCATACGGTCAAGCTGCTCCCACAACAGCTCTATGGGGTTGAGATCTGGTGACTGCGCTGGCCACTCCATTACAGATAGAATACCAGCTGCCTGCTTCTTCCCTACATAGTTCTTGCATAATTTGGAGGTGTGCTTTGGGTCATTGTCCTGTTGTAGGATGAAATTGGCTCCAATCAAGCGCTGTCCACAGGGTATGGCATGGCGTTGCAAAATGGAGTGATAGCCTTCTTTATTCAAAATCCCTTTTACCTTGTACAAATCTCCCACTTTACCAGCACCAACGCAACCCCAGACCATCACATTACCTCCACCATGCTTGACAGATGGCGTCAGGCACTCTTCCAGCATCTTTTCAGTTGTTCTGCATCTCACAAATGTTCTTCTGTGTGATCCAAACACCTCAAACTTCGATTCGTCTGTCCATAACACTTTTTTCCAATCTTCCTCTGTCCAATGTCTGTGTGCTTTTGCCCATATTAATCTTTTCCTTTTATTAGCCAGTCTCAGATATGGCTTTTTCTTTGCCACTCTGCCCTGAAGGCCAACATCCCGTAGTCGCCTCTTCACTGTAGACGTTGACACTGCCGTTTTATGGGTACTATTTAATGAAGCTGCCAGTTGAGGACCTGTGAGGTGTCTATTTCTCAAACTAGAGACTCTAATGTACTTGTCTTGTTGCTCAGTTGTGTAGCGGGGCCTCCCACTTCTCTTTCTACTCTGGTTAGAGCCTGTTTGTGCTGTCCTCTGAAGGGAGTAGTACACACCGTTGTAGGAAATCTTCAGTTTCTTGGCAATTTCTCGCATGGAATAGCCTTCATTTCTAAGAACAAGAATAGACTGTCGAGATTCACATGAAAGCTCTCTTTTTCTAGCCATTTTGAGAGTTTAATCGAACCCACAAATGTAATGCTCCAGATTCTCAACTAGCTCAAAGGAAGGTCCGTTTTATAGCTCCTCTAAACAGCAAAACTGTTTACAGCAGTGCTAACATAATTGCACAAGGGTTTTCAAGTGTTTTCTAATCATCCATTAGCCTTCTAACACAGTTAGCAAACACAATGTACCATTAGAACACTGGAGTGATAGTTGCTGGAAATTGGCCTCTATACACCTATGTAGATATTGCATTAAAAACCAGACGTTTGCAGCTAGAATAGTCATTTAGCACATTAACAATGTATAGAGTGTATTTTTTATTAATTTAATAATATCTCATTGAAAAAAACTGTGCTTTTCTTTCAAAAATAAGGAAGTTTCTAAGTGACCCTAAACTTTTGAACGGTAGTGTGTATGTATGTGTATATATATATATATATATATATATAATATATATATTTTGTAAGGGGCAGCCCACCGGATCGCTGTCTCCTGGGGTAGACAGGCACTTTTGACACAGTAAGAACAGACTACAGTCCAGTCACAGTGTGGTAATACTGGCCTCAGCCAGTTTTATTAGGTAAAAAAGCCGTAGCAGAAAACAAATGAATACATAAAGTAAATCCTAGGCCGTCTGGCCACTAACTAAACATGCAGTTCCAAACTACAAAGAGCTGAGCCTAGAGCTCCAACTCTCAAACACAACACCACAGTTGCTTTACTCACATCCAGCGTTCCCAGGAGCCGAGAGAGAGATTGTGAACTCTTCCTCTGTTTAAAGCACACCTCAGCTGTGCAGGTAATTAGCCACAATGCAATACCCTCCCAACTCTCCCTATTCCAACAACCAGGCCCTTTTACACAGGTTTTCCAGAAAACCCTTGAGCAAGGAAAACACATTTTCCTTCTAGCTAAATTCCCTGGCTGTTTTAAAGTGTATATGACAGGAACCTGGGTCAGATGTACACTCTGTCCACTACTTTTCCCCTGGTCCTGTCACAAAATATATATATATATATATATATATATATATATATATATATATATATATATATATATATATATATATATATATACACATACACACACACGCCATAACATTAAAACTACCTGCCTAATATTGTGCAGGTCCCCTCGTGTCGACAAAATAAGTCTGACCCATCGAGGCATGGACTCCACAAGAATTCTGAAGGTGAACTGTGGTATCTGACACTAAGAAGTTAGCAACAGATCCTTAAGATCCTGAAAAGTTGCAAGGGTGGGCCTCCATGGATCAGACTTGTTTTTTCAGCACAAACAATAGATGCTCAATCTGATTAAGATCCAGGGAATTTGGAGGCCAAGTCAACACCTTGAACTCTTTGTCATGTTCTTCAAACCATTCCTGAATCATTTTTACAGTGTGGTAGGGTGCATTCTCCTGCTGAAAGAGGCCACTGCCGTTAGGGAATTCCGCTGCCATGAAGGGGTGTTGTTAAGGATCTGCCAGGCACAGCTTCTGTATCCACGCCCATAGGTAATCAGTCTGCACCTGCTTCTATGTCTGTGAGACTGACTCCATCTTCCACCACTCAGGATGGCAGGCTTAGGAGTGGGAGAGCCTATCGCAGCCTGGCCAGACGGAGCTAGCTCCCGCCCTCTGTCTATTTATACCTGCCTTTCCTGTTCCTCCTTTGCTTGTGATTCTTCTCGTGTGGTTTCCTGGCCCAGCTACAGCTCCTAATTATTTGATCCTGCTCCATACTGACCCTGGCTTACTGACTACTTTCCTGCTCTGCGTTTGGTACCTCGTGCTCTCCTGGTTTGACTTGGCTCGTTCACCACTCTGGTTGCTCACGGTGTTGCCGTGGGCAACTGCCCCTTTCCCTTTGCTTGTATTCCCTTGTATGTTTGTCTCGTGCACTTACTGAGCGTAGGGACCGCCGCCCAGTTGTACCCCGTCACCTAGGGCGGGTCGTTGCAAGTAGGCAGGGACAGAGTGTTGGGTAGATTAGGGCTCACTTGTTCGTTTCCCTACCCCCGTCATTACATAATCACAAGCCCATACCTAGTCTACCCTGGTCCCTGACACCATTATGGACCCCCTTGAGACCCTGGCTCAGCAAATGCAGGGTCTCTCCCTACAGGTCCAGGCCCTGGCTCAGAGGGTCAACCAGCCTGATGCTACCTTGGTAGTTCCCCTCACCTCACCTCCTGAACCCCACCTCAAGTTGCCCGACCGGTTCTCAGGGGACCGGAGGGCTTTTCTCTCCTTTCGGGAGAGTTGTAGGCTGTACTTTCGCTTAAAGCCTCATTCCTCAGGTTCTGAGAACCAGAGGGTGGGTATAATTATGTCCCGGCTCCAGGAAGGGCCCCAAGAGTGGGCCTTCTCCTTGGCTCCTGACGCCCCTGAACTTTCCTCCGTTGATCGTTTCTTTTCTGCTCTCGGACTCATTTATGACGAGACTGACAGGACTGCCTTTGCCGAGAGTCAGCTGGTGACATTACGTCAGGGTAAGAGACCTGTTGAGGAGTATTGTTCTGACTTTAGGAAGTGGTGCGTAGCTTCTCGGTGGAATGACCCTGCCTTAAGGTGCCAGTTTAGGTTGGGTCTGTCGAATGCCCTGAAAGACCTGCTAGTTAGCTATCTCTCTTCTGAATCCCTAGACCAGGTTATGGCTTTAGCGGTACGACTTGACCGACGTCTCAGGGAACGACAACTTGAACGTTTTTGTGTTTTCTCCTCCGACTCCCCCATGATGCCTCCCGAGGTTCCGTTGCTTCGTTCCCCCCCGGAAGACTCAGAGGTACCTATGCAACTCGGGGCCTCCGTGTCCCCCCAACAACGTAGAGATTTCCGCAGGAAGAATGGTCTCTGCTTCTACTGTGGGGATGACAAGCATCAAGTGAACAACTGTCCTAAGCGTAAGAAGGCAGCCGGAGAACTTCCGCGCCTAAGTGATCATCGGGGAGGTCACTTGGGCGCACAGGTATTTCCCGTAAATATGAAACGTAATAAGATCTTGCTTCCCTTTCAGGTCTCTTTTGGTGGTAGGTCTGCTACCGGCAGTGCCTTCGTGGATTCAGGGTCCTCTGCTAATATCATGTCTGTGGAATTTGCTATGTCTCTTGCTATGCCTTTGATTGATTTGCCTAAACCTGTCCCGGTAGTGGGTATCGACTCCACTCCTCTTGCTAATGGTTATTTTACACAGCATACCCCGGTTTTTGAACTCCTTGTTGGCTCCATGCATTTGGAGCAGTGCTCTGTACTGTTGATGCAGGGATTATCGTCCGATTTGGTTTTAGGCCTTCCCTGGTTGCAGTTGCATAATCCCACGTTTGACTGGAATACTGGGGAGCTTACCAAATGGGGTAATGAATGCTTGTCGTCATGTTTTTCTGTTAATTCTATTTCTCCCCCTGAGGAGGTGAACACGCTACCTGAGTTTGTTCAGGACTTCGCTGATGTTTTCTCTAAGGAGGCCTCCAAAGTGTTACCTCCTCATAGAGAATACGATTGCGCTATCGAATTGGTACCAGGAGCTAAGCTTCCTAAGGGTAGGATATTTAATCTTTCTTGTCCCGAACGTGAAGCGATGAGAGAGTATATCCAGGAATGCCTGGCCAAGGGTTACATTCGCCCCTCTACTTCTCCGGTAGGTGCTGGCTTCTTCTTCGTAGGGAAGAAGGATGGTGGTCTTAGGCCATGCATTGACTACTGTAACCTGAATAAGGTCACTGTAAGGAACCAGTATCCCCTTCCTTTGATTCCTGATCTCTTTAATCAGGTTCAGGGGGCCCAATGGTTCTCTAAGTATGATCTACGGGGGGCGTATAACCTTATCCGCATCAAAGAGGGGGATGAGTGGAAAACTGCGTTTAACACGCCCGAAGGTCATTTCGAATACCTCGTCATGCCCTTTGGGTTGTGTAATGCTCCAGCGGTCTTCCAGAATTTCATAAATTATATTTTGAGAGATTACCTGGGGATATTTCTTGTAGTGTACCTTGATGACATACTGGTGTTTTCCAAGGACTGGTCCTCCCACATTGAGCATGTCAGGAAGGTGCTCCAGGTCCTTTGGGAAAACAAACTGTTTGCAAAAACCGAAAAATGTGTGTTTGGGGTACAGGAGATACCATTTTTGGGTCAAATCCTCACTCCTCATGAATTCCGCATGGACCCCGACATGGTTCAGGCTGTGGCGGAATGGGTCCAACCTGCCTCCCTGAAGGCGTTAGTGTATTTTGGGGTTCGCTAATTATTACAGGAGATTTATTGCTAACTTCTCGGTCATCGCTAAGCCTCTTACGGACCTCACTCGCAAAGGTGCTGATCTCCTCCACTGGCCTCCTGAGGCTGTCCAGGCTTTTGAGGTCCTTAAGAAGTGCTTTATCTCGGCCCCAGTGCTGGTTCAGCCCAACCAAATGGAGCCATTTATCGTGGAAGTTGACGCATCCGAGGTGGGAGTGGGGGCTGTCTTGTCCCAGGGTACCAGGTCCCTCACCCATCTCCGCCCCTGTGCCTACTTCTCCAGGAAGTGTTCGCCCACTGAGAGTAACTATGATATTGGCAACAGCGAACTCTTAGCCATTAAATGGGCATTTGAAGAGTGGCGCCACTTCCTGGAGGGGGCTAGGCACCAGGTAACGGTCCTTACCGACCACAAGAATCTGGTTTTCCTAGAATCTGCCCGGAGGCTAAACCCGAGACAAGCTCGATGGGCGCTATTTTTTACCAGATTCAACTTTTTGGTTACCTATAGGGCTGGGTCTAAAAATATTAAGGCCGATGCACTGTCGCGTAGCTTCATGGCCAGCCCTCCTTCGGAAGAAGATCCTGCTTGTATTTTGCCTCCTGGTATAATCATTTCTTCTATTGATTCTGATTTAGTCTCTGAAATTGCGGTTGATCAAGGTTCAGCTCCCGGGAACCTTCCTGAGGACAAGCTGTTTGTTCCCCTGCAATTCCGGCTAAGGGTACTTAGGGAAAATCATGACTCTATCTGGTCATCCAGGCGTCCTGGGTACCAGACACCTCATTGCCAGAAACTATTGGTGGCCTGGGTTGCCTAAAGACGTTAAGGCCTACGTCGCCGCTTGTGAGGTTTGTGCTAGGTCCAAGACTCCCAGGTCCCGACCAGCGGGCTTACTACGTTCTTTGCCCATTCCCCAGAGACCTTGGACCCATATCTCCATGGATTTTATCACCGATTTGCCTCCATCCCAAAGCAAGTCGGTGGTGTGGGTGGTAGTAGACCGCTTCAGTAAGATGTGCCACTTTGTGCCCCTCAAGAAACTACCCAACGCCAAGACGTTAGCTACCTTGTTTGTCAAACACATCCTGCGTCTCCATGGGGTCCCTGTCAATATTGTTTCGGACAGAGAGGTACAATTTGTTTCTTTGTTTTGGAGAGCCTTCTGTAAAAAGTTGGAGATTGATCTGTCCTTCTCCTCTGCCTTCCATCCTGAAACCAATGGCCAAACTGAGAGGACTAATCAATCTCTAGAACAATATTTAAGGTGTTTTATCTCTGACTGTCAATATGATTGGGTCTCATTCATTCCCCTCGCCGAATTTTCCCTTAATAACCGGGTCAGTAACTCGTCAGGGGTCTCCCCCTTTTTCTGTAATTTTGGGTTTAATCCACGGTTCTCCTCCGTTTCACCTGGTAGTTCCAACAATCCCGAGGTAGAGGTCGTTCATCGGGAACTGTGCACAGTCTGGGCCCAGGTTCAGCAGAACCTAGAGGCGTCCCAGAGCGTACAAAAAACTCAGGCTGATAGAAAACGTTCTGCTAACCCCTTGTTTATGGTCGGGGATCTGGTGTGGTTATCGTCTAGGAACTTGCGTCTTAAGGTCCCGTCCAAGAAGTTTGCTCCCCAGTTTATTGGGCCGTATAAGGTCATTGAAGTCCTCAATCCTGTCTCCTTCCGGCTGGAGTTACCCCCATCTTTTCGTATACACGACGTGTTTCATGCCTCCCTCCTTAAACGCTGCTCCCCGTCCTTGGCTCCCTTGAGGAAACCTCCTGTTCCCGTTCTCACCCCTGAGGGGGTGGAATTCGAGGTGGCCAAGATTGTGGACAGCAAGATGGTCCAAGGCTCCCTCCAGTACCTGGTCCATTGGAGAGGATACGGGCCTGAGGAGAGGACTTGGGTACCCGCCCGGGATGTTCACGCTGGGGTATTGGTCAGGAAGTTCCACCTTCGTTTCTCCAGTAAACCAGGTCCACTTAGAAAGGGTCCGGTGGCCCCTCATAAAAGGGGGGGTACTGTAAAGGATCTGCCAGGCACAGCTTCGGGGTTAACTCCCATAGGTAATCAGTCTGCACCTGAATCTACGTCTCTGAGACTGACTCCATCTTCCACCACTCAGGATGGCAGGCTTAGGAGTGGGAGAGCTTATCGCAGCCTGGCCAGACGGAGCTAGCTCCCGCCCTCTGTCTATTTATACCTGCCTTTCCTGTTCCTCCTTTGCTTGTGATTCTTCTCGTGTGGTTTCCTGGCCCAGCTACAGCTCCTAACTATTTGATCCTGCTCCATACTGACCCTGGCTTACTGACTACTCTCCTGCTCTGCGTTTGGTACCTCGTGCTCTCCTGGTTTGACTTGGCTCGTTCATCACTCTGGTTGCTCACGGTGTTGCCGTGGGCAGCTGCCCCTTTCCCTTTGCTTGTATTCCCTTGTATGTTTGTCTCGTGCACTTACTGAGCGTAGGGACCGCCGCCCAGTTGTACCCCGTCGCCTAGGGCGGGTCGTTGCAAGTAGGCAGGGACAGAGTGGCGGGTAGATTAGGGCTCACTTGTTCGTTTCCCTACCCCCGTCATTACACCTGCTCTGCGTTTGGCACCTCGTACTCTCCTGGTTTGACTCGGCTCGTTTACTACTTTTGTTGCTCACGGTGTTGCCATGGGCAACTGCCCCGCTTCCCTTTGTTCTGTATTTCCTTGTCTGGTTGTCTGTCGTGCACTTACTGAGTGTAGGGACCGTCGCCCAGTTGTACCCCGTCGCCTAGGGCGGGTCGTTGCAAGTAGGCAGGGACTGAGTGGCGGGTAGATTATGGCTCACTTGTCTGTTTCCCTATCCCTGTCATTACAGGTGTACTTGGTCTGCAACAATGTTTAGGTAGGTTGTACTTGTCAAAGTAACATCCACAAGAATGCCAGAACCCATGGTTTACCAGCTGAACATTGCCCAGAGCATCACACTACCACCGCTGGCTAGTTTTCTTCCTTTACTGCATCCTGTTGCCATCTCTTCCCCCAGGTAAGCAACGCACATGCACCCGGCCATCCACATGATGTTAAAGAAAACGTGATTCTTTAGACCGGGCTTTCCTTCTACCATTGTGCCCATGATCCTGTCACCAGTTTACCAATTTTCCCACAAGACCTGCCGTTTTGGAGATGCTCTGACACAGTCCTCTTGCCATCTCAATTTGGCCCTTGACAAAGTCGCTTAGGCCCTTACTCTTGTTTTTCTGCTTCTAAGGCTGGATTCACACAAGCATATTACGTCCGTAATGGACGTAACGTAATTCGGCCGCAAGTCCCAGACCGTACACACTGCAGGGAGCCGGGCTCCTAGCATCATAGTTATGTACGATGCTAGGAGTCCCTGCCTCGCTGCCGGACAACTGTCCGGTACTGAAAACATGATTACAGTACGGGACAGTTGTCCTGCAGCGAGGCAGGGACTCCTAGCATCGTACATAACTATGATGCTAGGAGCCCGGCTCCCTGCAGTGTGTTCGGTCCGGGACTTGCGGCCGAATTACGTTCCGTCCATTACGGACGTAATATGCTCGTGTGAATCCAGCCTAACACATGAACTTCAAGAATTGATTGTTCACTTGCTGCCTAATATATTCCACCCCTTGACAGATGCCGTTGTATTGTCACCTGTCAGTGGTTTTAATGTTATGGCTGATCATTGTGTGTACAGCTGTGTTAGCGTGGCACGATCAAAATGCAGTTTTTTTCTGCCAAGCGCAGATAAGTCCACAGGGAGTAACAAGTAATTATTTGTGGTAGTCATTCAGTAGAGCGCGACAGTGCCTATTGGTCTGTAAATCAAGTAAGGCCCCATGCACACGACTGTGCCCTTAATTACAACCCATAATTACGGGCACGGCCGGCCGCGGACCGCCGTCTGCATTTACGGGCCGTGCTCCTATTATAAAGTATGGGAACACGGTCCGTAAAATAAAAAAATAGGGCACGTCCTAATTTTTACGGAAAGTTTCTACGGCACGGACGCCTTCCCATAAATATACAGGAAGGTGTCCGTCGGCAATAGAAATAAATGGGTCCATAATTAAGGACCGTAATTACGGTCGGTAATTATGGGCGATTTTACGGTCGTGTGCATGGGGCCTGAGGGTATGTGCACACGACCTATTTTCAGGCATAATGGAGACTTTTTACGCCTCGAATTACGCCTGGTAAGACGGCTCCAATACGTCGGCAAACATCTGCCCATAGCTTGCAATGGGAATTACGATGTACTGTGCCAACGAGCTGTCACTTTACGCGTCGCTGTCAAAATACGGCGACTAAAATGACGGCTCGTCAAAAGAAGTGCAGGACACTTCTTGGGACTTTTTGGAGCCGTTTTCTCATAGACTCCAATGAAAACAGCTCCAAAAACGGCCGTAAAAAACGCTGCGAAAACATTGCAAAAAACGACACAAAATACGCGAGTTGCTCAAAAAACGTCTGAAAATCAGGGGCTGTTTTCCCTTGAAAACAGCTCCGTATTTTGAGACGTTTTTGACTCTGCGTGTGCACATACCCTAAGAGGAGACGTAGTAAATCTGGATTCACACATTGCGTGTTTGTGGCAGATTTTTATGCACATTTTTTTAACCAAAGTCAGATGTGGAACCAGGGGGAAGGATAAGCATTAATAAGTTTTTCCTTTATATTTCCAATTCCTATGAAACCACTTCTGGCTTTGGCTCAAAAATCTGCATGAAAATCTTAAAAAAATATGCTATGTGTTAATCCAGTTTTTTAGACTGGATTCACACAGGATGGAAATGCTGCAGATTTTCTGCCGCAAAATTTGCACGTGTTTCGTGCAGATTTTGCTGCAGATTTCACCCATTTAGGCTAGGATCAGTTTGTTTTTTAGCCAAGCACAGGAGTAGAAAGAAAGGCGATGCATCTGTCTTTCCTTTATACCTTTCATTCCTTTTGGATCCACTTCTGGCTTTCGCTCAAAAAACGTAGCCAAAAACTGCATCAAAACTGTGTGTGTGATCCTGGGCTTAGAATGGTGAAATCCGCAGTGAACATCCAGAACAGAATGTGCATGCTGCGGATGTGAAAATCTACAGCATTCTCTGATTTCCGTGCGCAAAATGTTCAGCAGCATGTGGATGAGATTTGTTCAAATCTCATCCACATGGCTGGGACTGTAATCTGCTGCGGATTTTCTGCAAAGAAAATCTACTGCATTTCGCTCTTGTGTGAATCCAGCCTTATACTTTCCCTCCCTTTATGATCCACTACTGGTTGTTGCTTAAAATACTGCATCAAAAACCTGAAAAAAAGGCTGGGTTCACAGTGGGTTTTTAACATTTGTTTTTTTTTTTTTGTTTGATAAACTCCCCATGTCTCTTAATGGGAGTACATCTACCAAAACAAAAAAACGCAAAAAAAATGTCCAGAATTTGCCACAATTGAAAAGTCCCGTAGAATAAAGATAACATTATTTATGGTGCATGGCGTAAAAAAAATCCGGAAGTACTATGGTAGATTAACTGGGGTTTCTTTCCCATTACCCCTAAAAAAAAAAAAAAATAATAAAAAACTAACTAATAAATCATATGTACCAAAAATGGTTGTAATAAAAACGACAGCTCTTCCCACAAAAAAACAAGCATTCATATGTCCACATCAATGAAAAAATAAAGTTATGGCTCTCATAGTGTGGCGGCTTTACTTTCTCTTATAAAACATACTTTTATTGTACAAAAACAGAAAGAAATAAATTCTCGATCCCGAAGGCCAAAGGGGTTAAAATTGTTATATGATAAATGGACATGAAAAAGCTCCTAGGGGTTAGCTGAATATTTGAATACTTCTGACTGTAGAAGCTGAAATTGCTAACACTTTTAATCCAGCGTTGACTGTAGCTGAATGTCTTCCACTTTACTTTAAGAATAAGCTGCCCATATACTTGCCATTGTAATACGTAAGAATGTTATGCCAGCAGTGTGCCCGTTTAGGGTGGTTCTCCAGTAATTTACAGGTGATATTTAATCACTGGATGTGTTATTACTTTATTATATACTTTATGACTTGCATGCATACATGCAGTGAGTAATATCTAGTATTCAGTTAATTAAATGCTATTTCTATATAGTACGGGTGTGTCACTTCATGAATATATATAGATTTAGATTTCCCAAGCTTTCAGATTAAACATGTTATTAAAAGCGTAAATAGAATATACTGTAGATTATTCCCAAAGGACAAGGAGCCTTTTAAACTGCATTTATCTACATCATAAACAGTCCTTTTCTGCATTACTTACTTGAATTTTGTCCGCCAGTCTTCCTATTCTGATATGTTTGATATCTTTTTAGGACAATCCTCCATGTATCTGAAGCTCCGGCTTCTACATCTGCCCTACAGGAAATGATGCTGAAAATGTACAAGACATCGAAGATAATAGCAATGACCAGAGCCATTTATATTGAAACGCTTGA
Organism: Rhinoderma darwinii; assembly: GCF_050947455.1. NCBI lineage: Eukaryota > Metazoa > Chordata > Amphibia > Anura > Rhinodermatidae > Rhinoderma > Rhinoderma darwinii. The sequence continues at coordinate 239,008,784 of NC_134688.1, read as the reverse complement.
TCAAATAATGACTTAATGCTTGGATTTTTCCAGGCTCCATTATAGTCTATCCACATACAATACACAATATTTATTTAGATGTATTATCTGTGTTGTTCTTTTACCCTATTCAGTTTCATGGAGACCCTGTATTATCTGTTGACTCTGATAGATGTATGGTAACAAAGACACGAGGGATGCTACTTTTGTGTTTCTGTATAACCAAGCCTGAGCTTGCTAGAAATTCAGCAGAGTTATATTTCAAGTGTACAGTTATAAAATATGTATTTTTTATTGCATGGATAAAAGTAAATCTGAAAATATGTTAATGTTGGGTCTCATTTAGGCTTCGTTCACATCTGCGTCGGGACTCCGTTCATGGGTCCCGACACAGATGTGAACGAAGCCTTACACAGCAAAATCATATGCATGGAGCCTGTACGGCAGAACACAGTGGGGTAGGTTTATGAATACATACAGCGTAAACTTGGACAGTAAGAAAATGTGCCAAATTTTTCAACGTAATGTACGCTGTATCATAAATTTGGCACATCTAGTGTAATGATGGGGGTAGGGAAACAGACAAGTGAGCCCTAATCTACCCGCCACTCAGTCCCTGCCTACCTGCAACGACCCGCCCTAGGCGACGGGGTACAACTGGGCGACGGTCCCTACACTCAATAAGTGAACGACAGAGAAACAGACAAGGGAACACAGAACCTAAGGGAAACGGGGCAGTTGCCCACGGCAACACCGTGAGCAACAAGAGTAGTAAACGAGCCGAGTCAAACCAGGAGAGTACGAGGTGCCAAACGCAGAGCAGGAGAGTAGTCAACAAGCCAAGGTCAATACGAAGCAGGGACAAATAGTACAAGAAGCTGCAGCAGGGCCAGGAAACCAACAGAGAAGATTCACAAGCAAGGAGGAACAGGAAAGGCAGGTATAAAAAGACAGAGGGCGGGAGCTAGCTCCGTCTGGCCAGGCTGCGATAGGCTCTCCCACTCCTAAGCCTGCCATCCTGAGTGGTGGAAGATAGAGTCAGTCTCACAGACCTAGAAGCAGGTGCAGACTGATTACCTATGGGCATTGATAAAGAAGCTGTGCCTGGCAGATCCTTTACAGTACCCCCCCCCCTTTTAAGAGGGGCCACCGGACCCTTTCTAAGTGGACCTGGTTTATTGGGAAACGAAGGTGGAACCTCCTGACCAATATCCCAGCGTGAACATCCCGGGCGGGTACCCACATCCTCTCCTCAGGCCCGTATCCTCTCCAATGGACCACGTACTGGAGGGAGCCTTGGACCATCCTGCTTTTCACAATCTTGGCCACCTCGAATTCTACCCCCTCAGGGGTGAGAACAGGGACCGGAGGTTTCCTCGAGGGAGCCAAGGACGGGGAGCAGCGTTTAAAGAGGGAGGCATGAAACACGTCGTGTACTCGAAAAGATGGGGGCAACTCCAGTCGGAAGGAGACAAGATTGAGGACTTTTTACGGCCCTATAAACCGGGGAGCAAACTTCTTGGACGGGACTTTCAGGCGCAAATTTTTTGACTATAGCCACACCAGATCCCCGACCATAAACAAGGGGTTAGCAGAACGTCTTCTATCTGCCTGAGTTTTTTGTATGCTCTGGGACGCCTCGAGGTTCTTCTGAGCCTGGGCCCAGACTGTGCACAGTTCCCGATGAACGACTTCTACCTCGGGATTGTTGGAACTACCAGGTGAAACGGAGGAAAACCGCGGATTAAACCCAAAATTACAGAAAAAGGGGGAGACCCCTGACGAGTTACTGACCCGGTTATTAAGGGAAAATTCGGCAAGGGGAATGAATGAGACCCAATCATATTGACAGTCAGAGATAAAACACCTTAAATATTGTTCTAGAGACTGATTAGTCCTCTCAGTTTGGCCATTAGTTTCAGCATGGAAGGCAGAGGAGAAGGACAGATCAATCTCCAACTTTTTACAGAAGGCTCTCTAAAACAATGCAACAAATTGTACCCCTCTGTCAGAAACAATATTGACAGGGGCCCCATGGAGACGCAGGATGTGTTTGACAAACAAGGTAGCTAACGTCTTAGCATTGGGTAGTTTCTTGAGGGGCACAAAGTGACACATCGTACTGAAGTGGTCTACTACAACCCACACCACCGACTTGCCTTGAGATGGAGGCAAAATCGGTGATAAAATCCATGGAGATATGGGTCCAAGGTCTCTGGGGAATGGGCAAAGAACGCTGGTCGGGACCTGGGAGTCTTGGACCTAGCACAAACTTCACAAGCGGCGACGTAGGCCTTAACGTCTTTAGGCAACCCAGGCCACCAATAGTTTCTGGCAATGAGGTGCTTGGTACCCAAGATGCCTGGATGACCAGATAGTGCGGAGTCATGATTTTCCCTAAGTACCCTTAGCCAGAATTGCAGGGGAACAAACAGCTTGTTCTCAGGAAGGTTCCCGGGAGCTGAACCTTGATCAGCCGCAATCTCAGAGACTAAATCAGAATCAATAGAGGAAATGATTATACTTGGAGGCAAAATACAAGCAGGATCTTCTTCCGAAGGAGGGCTGGCCATGAAGCTACGTGACAGTGCATCAGCCTTAACATTTTTAGACCCAGCCCTATAGGTAACCAAAAAGTTGAATCTGGTAAAAAATAACGCCCATCGAGCTTGTCTCGGGATTAGCCTCCGGGCAGATTCTAGGAAAACCAGATTCTTGTGGTCGGTAAGGACCGTTACCTGGTGCCTAGCCCCCTCCAGGAAGTGGCGCCACTCTTCAAATGCCCATTTAATGGCTAAGAGTTCGCGGTTGCCAATATCATAGTTACTCTCAGTGGGCGAAAACTTCCTGGAGAAGTAGGCACAGGGACGGAGATGGGTGAGGGACCTGGTACCCTGGGAGAAGACAGCCCCCACTCCCACCTCGGACGCGTCAACCTCCACGATAAACGGCTCCATTTGGTTGGGCTGAACCAGCACCGGGGCCGAGATAAAGCACTTCTTAAGGACCTCAAAAGCCTGGACAGCCTCAGGAGGCCAGTGGAGGAGATCAGCACCTTTGCGAGTGAGATCCGTAAGAGGCTTAGCGATGACCGAGAAGTTAGCAATAAATCTCCTGTAATAATTAGCGAACCCCAGGAAGCACTGTAACGCCTTCAGGGAGGCAGGTTGGACCCATTCCGCCACAGCCTGGACCTTGGCAGGGGGTCCATGCGGAATTCATGAGGAGTGAGGATTTGACCCAAAAATGGTATCTCCTGCACCCCAAACACACATTTTTCGGTCTTCGCAAACAGTTTGTTTTCCCGAAGGACCTGGAGCACCTTCCTGACATGCTCAATGTGGGAGGACCACGCAGTCTTCCACTCATCCCCCTCTTTGATGCGGATAAGGTTATAAGCCCCCCGTAGATCAAACTTAGAAAACCATTGGGCCCCCTGAACCTGATTAAAGAGATCAGGAATCAAAGGAAGGGGATACTGGTTCCTCACAGTGACCTTATTCAAGTTACGGTAGTCAATGCATGGCCTAAGACCACCATACTTCTTCCCAACGAAGAAGAAGCCAGCACCTACCGGAGAAGTAGAGGGGCGAATGTAACCCTTGGCCAGGCATTCCTGGATATACTCTCTCATGGCTTCACGTTCGGGACAAGAGAGATTAAATATCCTACCCTTAGGGAGCTTAGCTCCTGGTACCAAATCGATAGCGCAATCGTATTCTCTATAAGGGTGTAACACTTCGGAGGCCTCCTTAGAGAAAACATCAGCGAAGTCCTGAACAAACTCAGGTAGCGTGTTCACCTCCTCAGGGGGAGAAATAGAATTAACAGAAAAACATGACGACAAGCATTCATTACCCCATTTGGTAAGCTCCCCAGTATTCCAGTCAAACGTGGGATTATGCAGCTGCAACCAGGGAAGGCCTAAAACCAAATCGGATGATAATCCCTGCATCAACAGTACAGAGCACTGCTCCAAATGCATGGAGCCAACAAGGAGTTCAAAAACCGGGGTATGCTGTGTAAAATAACCATTAGCAAGAGGAGTGGAGTCGATACACACTACAGGGACAGGTTTAGGCAAATCAATCAAAGGCATAGCTAGAGACATAGCAAATTCCACAGACATGATATTAGCAGAAGACCGTGAATCCACGAAGGCACTGCCGGTAGCAGACCTAACACCAAAAGAGACCTGAAAGGGAAGCAAGATTTTATTACGTTTCATATTTACGGGAAATACCTGTGCGCCCAAGTGACCTCCCCGATGATCACTTAGGCGCGGAAGTTTTCCGGCTGCTTATTCTTGCGCCTAGGACAGGTGTTCACTTGATGCTTGTCATCCCCACAATAGAAGCAGAGACCATTCTTCCTGCGGAACTCTCTACATTGTTGGGGGGACACGGAGGCCCCGAGTTGCATAGGAACTTCCGAGTCTTCCGTGGAAGAGCGAAGCAACGGGACCTCGGGAGGCATCATGGGGGAGTCGGAGGGGAAAACACAAAAACGTTCAAGTTGTCGTTCCCTGAGACGTCGGTCAAGTCGTACCGCTAAAGCCATAACCTGGTAAAGGGAGTCAGAAGAGGGATAGCTAACTAGCAGGTCTTTCAGGGCGTTCGACAGACCCAACCTAAACTGGCACCTTAAGGCAGGGTCATTCCACCGGGAAGCTACGCACCACTTCCTAAAGTCAGCACAATACTCCTCAACAGGTCTCTTACCCTGACGTAAGGTCACCAGCTGACTCTCGGCAAAGGCAGTCCTGTCAGTCTCGTCATAAATGAGTCCGAGAGCAGAAAAGAAACGATCAACGGAGGAAAGTTCAGGGGCGTCAGGAGCCAAGGAGAAGGCCCACTCTTGGGGCCCCTCCTGGAGCCGGGACATAACTATACCCACCCGCTGGCTCTCAGAACCTAAGGAGTGAGGCTTTAGGCGAAAGTAGAGCCTACAACTCTCCCGAAAGGAGAGAAAAGTCCTCCGGTCCCCTGAGAACCGGTCAGGCAACTTGAGGTGGGGTTCAAGAGGTGAGGTGAGGGGCACCACCATGGTAGCGTCAGGCTGGTTGACCCTCTGAGCCAGGGCCTGGACCTGTAGGGAGAGACCCTGCATTTGCTGGGCCAGGGTCTCAAGGGGGTCCATAATAGTGTCAGGGACCAGGGTAGACTAGGTATTGGGCTTGTGATTATGTAATGAACGGGGGTAGGGAAACGGACAAGTGAGCCCTAATCTACCCGCCACTCTGTCCCTGCCTACTTGCAACGACCCGCCCTAGGCGACGGGGTACAACTGGGCGGCGGTCCCTATGATCAGTAAGTGCACGAGACAAACAGACAAGGGTACACAAAGCTAAGGGAAATGGGGCAGTGGTGAACGAGCCGAGTCAAACCAGGAGGCAACGAGGTACCAAACGCAGAGCAGGAGAGTAGTCAGTAAGCCAGGGTCAGTATGGAGCAGGATCAAATAGTTAGAAGCTGTAGCTGGGCCAGGAAACCACACGAGAAGAATCACAAGCAAAGGAGGAAGAGGAAAAGCAGGTATAAATAGACAGAGGGCGGGAGCTAGCTCCGTCTGGCCAGGCTGCGATAGGCTCCCCCGCTCCTAAGCCTGCCATCCTGAGTGGTAGAAGATGGAGTCAGTCTCCGAGACATAGACTCAGGTGCAGACTGATTACCTATGGGCGTATACACAGAAGTTGTGCCTGGCAGATCCTTTACAATGGGCTTGTGAATATGTAATGATGGGGGTAGGGAAACAGACAAGTGAGCCCTAATCTACCCGCCACTCAGTCCCTGCCTACTTGCAATGACCCGCCCTAGGCGACGGGGTACAACTGGGCGACGGTCCCTACACTCAATAAGTGAACGACAGACAAACAGACAAGGGAACACAGAACCTAAGGGAAACGGGGCAGTTGCCCACGGCAACACCGTGAGCAACAAGAGTAGTAAACGACCCGAGTCAAACCAGGAGAGTACGAGGTGCCAAACGCAGAGCAGGAGAGTAGTGAACAAGCCGAGTAAAACCAGGAGAGCACGAGGTACCAAACGCAGAGCAGGAGAGTAGTCAACAAGCGAGGGTCAATACGAAGCAGGGACAAATAGTGCAAGAAGCTGCAGCAGGGCCAGGAAACCAACAGAGAAGATTCACAAGCAAGGAGGAACAGGAAAGGCAGGTATAAATAGACAGAGGGCGGGAGCTAGCTCCGTCTGGCCAGGCTGCGATAGGCTCTCCCACTCCTAAGCCTGCCATCCTGAGTGGTGGAAGATGGAGTCAGTCTCACAGACCTAGAAGCAGGTGCAGACTGATTACCTATGGGCGTTGATAAAGAAGCTGTGCCTGGCAGATCCTTTACATCTAGCTAGACATATTAGACACTTTTCTCTTCCTTATACCCCTTCTTGGTTGGGTTTAGTTTACACTGGTTCTTTTGGTGCTGCACTCTAAGCCACATCCTGCTTCTACCATGACACACCCCTTTCTCCACCAAACCACACCCCCTTGTCAAGCGTGTATAAAAAAGTCTCTAAAACACTTGTACACCAGATTTTTGCCTTATATTGGTGCATCATAAACAGTAAGTTTGCCCCAGTGTCCCTATCGTAAGTACTCTCCATGAGAATAACTCCGTCATATGACGTGATGGATCATGTCACAATTTTTTCAGTGTGAGTCTTTAGGAACTCTGTATGAAAGAGGAGGCATACCGAAGTACAGTATGTACCCACAGATTTCTAAGGGTGCCATATTATGGATCTGTACAACATGGATTTGTATCACAAATGTTTGCGACATATTACTGTCCAAGCCAGCGTTCCCCATGTAGTGCTTTGAGTCACATATGGATCTTCTGCATGTGGCTCCCTAGTTATTGGCAATTTCAGACACTGTGCTCCAAAGGTACCTGGAATGTTGTAACATTAATAAAATTTGGTACAGAATTTGGATCAGAACTAAATAATTGTCAGTAGCCACACATCTTAAGCCGACCATGGACATTACATTTTTGTTGGTGGATCCTGACGATATGTCTGGCAGCTACTTAGCTTTTTCCTTAGGACAAGCCAAAGAATATAGCTTCTGGTAGAATAATCGTTCAGCTGATACACTGGTCATAGGCATAAGCTAGCTAAGAATCATATCAATAGCACATGGCTCAGGATCATTTAACAGCCAATTGACACTGCAAGAACTGACCTTTGAGCCTTGAGCACAGCATCACTGCCACTTGCCATTTATTACACTGTAATGTTCTATTTGGCCGATGTGATATTTCTTATTAATAATTCAGTCAGTTGTTTATAAGTGTACCATTTATTGGACTTTATTTCTGTAATACTTTACGTGGCTCTACACCAGCCGGTACTATTGAATATTAGGGATGAGCACATTTTTATAAGGTTGGTTGTTTTTTTCATGTATGGCTCTGGGCATCGGACCTCCAAAACAAAAAAACAGCTCAGTTCCTGATGAAGAATATTGAGAAAAGTGTCAAAAATAAATAATTTAGGCTGGAGGTGCTCTAGGAAACCCACATGGATCTGCATTAACATCTAGATAATTAAGCCAGTGAACATTATCCTTTTAGAATTTGAATATAATTATCTGAGATCTACTATGGTTTAATATAATGAAATTGTTTTTTTTTCTTGAAATAACTGTTTAAAGAGAACCTGTTCCGATGTTATGAAATCTATAAAGGGAATTCAGGATTGATTGATTAGAATTACATGTTCATAGAATGTCCGTTTCAGTCCAGCATTTTCCAGTAATTGTGTCACAGGTTAAACCTTCTGGTTTGCAAGCTTTCACCTAATTTTAAGTCTCTCATAAGTCTGTCTGCCTGCCTTGACACATTCAAGACTTTCACACCAATTTAGGCCCCAAGCACACGACCATAGATTTCGTCTGTAATTACGCACCGTAATTACGTTCCGGAATTACGTACACATTCATTTCTATGGCCGACGGTCCCCTTCATATATGTACGGGAAGGTGTCCGTGCCGTAGGAAGGCTCCGCAAAAGATAGGACTTTATTTGGGAGCACGGCTCGCAAATCCGGGTGGCTGTCCACGGCCGGTTGTGCCCGTAATCACGGACTGTGATTACGGGCACGGTTGTGTACATGGCGCCTTACTCAGTGTTATGTTTTCATTTATGTTGGGGACATAAAAAAATTATTAGATAAAACCTGGTGCTGCAATTACACTTTTGGACAACAGGTGGAGATATATCATCTCATCACTTTTTGCAAATTGATCCATTCTATGACTAAAAAGGGTCTATCTTGAACTGTTCAAAATTGGCAGCAGGGCCAGGGATGGCATTACATAATAAACTAACAGATACCCACCTCCTGTAGTACACCCCACTCCAAAGCTGAGGTTCCATTCCCCACCACTCTCGTCCCGGAAGCTCCTGCAGTGGTCAAGTTCCGGACAACCCTTTTAAGTTCACCTATATATACAGCAAATGTAAATTTTGCATCTTCAAGCTTCAGAAAAATAAAAATCTGTTGACACGTGGAAAACAACATTCAGCAGGATGCTGCTTTTTATCATGACTTTACTTTTTATTCTAAGAAATTGTGGCATTCTGTATGTACTGAGTTATTGAGCATTTTTTTAAATCTATTTTAATAATAAAATATATAACTGAGTATTTATATGTTATTCATCAGGACCTCCGTGGATATGTCATGAGCTGGTTTTTATTATAGAGGCATAACTTAAAGCTCCTGGGCCCCAGTGCAAAATCTGTACCATGGCACCCAACCTACCCTGTGCCATTTATAATACTGGCATCTTCCTATGTGGCAGAGGAGCTTTTGAGCCCCTTCAGGAATCAACAACCAGGTTCGACTGATACCTCTACACCCCTGGTAGCCCTCTGTCTGCTCTCTGCAGTGGTTCAGTCAGTAGTTTTCACACATCGTAGTCAAATAGCATTTTTTTGCCAAGATTGTTTGAAAACCGTAGCAAAACGACACCGTATTGCTGCAAATTTGCAACAAATTATGCATAATATGCAAATTGACTGCAACATACATATAAAACAACTTTAATGTTTTGACCTCTCCTTCCATTGATCTACCTTTAAGTATTTGTCCTTGCTGTTTTGCATTTGACCAGGACCACCATTGGACTTTGTCACCATCGGTCGTACCTGTAATTTGTATTCAAACTACTGTCAGCCTGTGCTTTTATTTCCTTTACATTATTACCCTTGCATGACCTCCACGGTTATGTCCAATAGCTTCTTGAAGAGGTCCTTTGTGATAACCAGCGGGCTTCTTCGAGTGCTTGCTTTGTGTAATTGATAGGATAATAAAGGGGGTTTTCGAGATTTGGGTACATTTCAGAAAACCCCCTTAGGCTATGTTCACACTGGGTCTTTTGCCGAGTTTTTTGACGCGGAAACCGCGTCGCAAAACTCGGCAGAAACGGCCCGAGAACGCCTCCCATTGATTTCAATGGGAGGCGTCGGCGTCTTTTTCCCGCGAGCAGTAAACCTGCCTCGCGGGAAAAAGAAGCGACATGCCCTATCTTCGGGCGCTTCCGCCTCCGACCTCCCATTGACTTCAATGGGAGGCAGGAGAAAGCGTGTTTTCTGCCCGCGGCGCTCAATGGCCGCGGGAGAAAAACGGCGCGATCATTGCTATTCACACGGAGTATTTTGGGGGAGGAATATCTGCCTCAAAATTCCGTTTGGAGCTTTGAGGCAGATATTCCTCCCCCAAAATACTCCGTGTGAACATAGCCTTAGGGTATGTTCACACTGAGTTTTTTGGAGCTGTTTTTCACACAGAAACCGCATCAGAAACCGTGTAAAAAAAATGGCCGAAAAAGCCCATTGATTTAAAAAAGAAGCGTCATGCTCTTTCTTCAGGCGTTTCCATCTCTGACCTCCCATTGACATCAATGGGAGGCCGAGAAAGCGGTTTTCACTGTTTTTTTGCCTGTGGCGCTCAAAAGCTGTAGCCGAAAAACGCCACATAAAACGCTGCAAAGAGAATGCAGCCAGATTTTTCTGCCTGCAAAAAACTGTGTGAACTAGGCCTTACTGTGCCCTCTTTAGAAAAATAAAAACATTTTAAATGTACTTGGTCTTGAAAAACACTGCTTCCGATGTTTAGAACGCTGGGTAGTGACGTGATGTCATGTGGTCATGGCAGCCAATCATGGAACGGCACTGGTAGATACAATCCGATCCACAGCAGGAATCGATTATGCACACAACAATTAGTAGGGACACAAACATTATAACAGAATATCAGATATAACAAAGGCCAACTTGTGGCTAAGAGATGAGTTCGATTTTACATTTGCCTACTATATAGCCAAAGTGACTCAAGGGTGGATCACTACTTTAATATTTTCACGACCTATACGTGTGTGGTTTTAATATAGCAAGAAAGGCATTTTAATGAATTCTGAACACACCATGTACAGTATGTGGCAAATCCATACGCACCAACATTGCATAGAAGAATTACTTCTACTTGCAGAACCACTTTTATAATCTTATTCCCCGTTTCCCACCACCTTTACCTCCAGACCTGTACAATGCAGGGCAACAAAGATATTTCATAAGATACAGCAGCTTATACTAATCCTGTTAGCATTCAGCATGACATTATTAGAATCAAGGCGGCAGGAGCATAAAGGCTGGAGGGTCATATTAAATGTGGTTGTTTGAAAGTACTAAATGCAGAGACAACATCCAGGTAAGTAAGATTTATTCCACTGTGAAGGAGTTATTACGATTTGTTATTATACACAGAAATACACTCTAAACACCACCACAATGTAAATTAGATTTGTACTTAAGTATTTCGGATCCGCTCCTGGTTTTGGCTTATAAATACTATGCAAAATACTGCCATGTAAAAGTAATACTCGACCGTGTGTTGTGCGTTGAAATAACGCACAGCACACAGACCTATTGATTTCAATTGGGCTATTCAGACATGTGTGAGTTTTCTTGCAGCGAGTGTCCGTTGCGTGAAACTCACTCCATGTCCTATATTGGTGCGTTTTCACATCCATGTGCCGTCCGTGTTTCACACATCAAATACATAGAAAAGCAGAGAAATAAATGTAAAACAAGAAATTACGTGTTTGCACGGACGTGATAAACTCATGCCACACGCAAAGCACACTGATGCCAATATGCAAGGCACACGGACAAGAAATGTAGGAAAAATGATGCGTTTTTTACGCACGCAAATCGGACACGCTTATCTGAATGTAGCCTTATATATATATATATATATATAGATATATACACTAGTCCATCTCAATGAATTAGAATATCCTCAAAAAGTTAATTTATTTCAGTAATTCAATTCGAAAATGTGAAACTCCTATATGATATAGATTCATTCCACACACAGTGATCTATTTCCAGCATTTTTTTCTTTTAATGTTGATGATTATAGTTAAGGGTATGTTCACACGCAGTGGTTTCAGGCGTATTTCGGGGCGTTTACGCCTCGAAAAACGCATGAAGAAACAGAAGCTGAACGCCTACAAACATCTGTCTATTGAAATCAAAAGGGAAAAACAGAATTTAGTTCATATGGGGGCGTCTTTTTACGCCTCTGTTTTAAAAAACGGAGCATAAAAAGATGCTCCGTAAAAAGAAGTTCATGTCACTTCTTGAGGCGTTTTTTGGAGCTGATTTTCCATTGAACACTATGGAAAATGCCTCAAAAGAAGCCTGAAAAGCCTCAAAAGAAGCTCCAAATTAAAAGAAGCTTCATTTTCCGCTTCAAAAACGCCTGAAAATCAGAGGCTGTTTTCCCTGAAAACAGCTCCGTATTTTCAGACGTTTTTTGTTAAGCGCGTGAACAAAAAACGGAGCCATTCACTTTCATTGAACACTGACACCTTTCCGTAGCACTACGGAAGGGTGTCCGTGCCGTGGAAATGTTCCGGGAATTATGGAACATGTCCGTTCTTTCGCATTTTGCGGGCCGTGCTCCCATACTTTGTATGGGAGCACGGCCCGAAAATGCGGCTGTCAGTCAGCGGCCGGCTGTGCCCGCAATCGCGGGCCGTGATTGCGGGCACGGTCGTATGCATGGGGCCTAACAGTTAATGAAAACCCAACATTTAGTATGTCAGAAAATTTTAATATTATATAAGCCCAATTACAAAAATGATTTTTAATACAGAAATGTAGGCCTACTGAAAAGTATGTACAGTATATGCCCTCAATACTTGGTCGGGGCTCCTTTTGCATGAATTACTGCATCAATGCGGCGTGGCATGGAGGCGATCAGCCTGTGGCACTGCTGAGGTGTTATGGAAGCCCAGGTTGCTTTGATAGCGCCCTTCAGCTCGTCTGCATTGTTGGGTCTGGGGTCTCTCATCTTCCTCTTGACAATACCCCATAGATTCTCTATGGAGTTTAGGTCTGGCCAATCAAGCACAGTGATACTGTGGTTATTACACCAGGTATTGGCACTTTTGGCAGTGTGGGCAGGTGCCAAGTCCTGCTGGAAAATGAAATCCGCATCTCCATAAAGCTTGTCAGCAGAGAGAAGCATGAAGTGCTCGAAAATTTCCTGGTAGACGGCTGCGTTGACTCTGGACTTGACATGGTTGCATGTATTTCTATGGGGCTATTTACATGGCTGTTGTTTTAACGGGCTGTGTGAGGGGCCCTGAAAAAATAGGACATGTCCTATTTATATCCGTTTTTACAGATCCCTCAATAGACTCAAGTCTATGAGGGATCCGTGAGAATGGGTCCCACACGGGTGAAAACTGGCAGTGAAAAACGGACATTATTAAGGGCCGATTTCGCACACGTTCGTGAACATTTGTAGTAAATTTTCAGCCACCACACAGTATAATGCCCCCTATAGCTGTGCTCCACACAATATAATGCCCCCTATTATAGCTGCCCTCCACACAGTATAATGCCCCCACACAGTTTAATACCCCCATAACTGCCCCTTATAGCTGCTCCCACACAGTATAATACCCCCATAGCTTCCCCCACACAGAATAATACCCCCATAACTGCCCCCATAGCTGCCCTCCACAGAGTATAACACCCCCATAACTGCCCTTGCACAGCCCCAATAGTGCCTAATAAAATACATACTCATCTAACCGCATTCCAATGACGATTGTCCTCCGGTCTGTGTGGCAAACAGGCGCGATGACATCACTGCCTTGCGCCGAGCTGTGAGCATTCGGTGATAAATAGGGAATGGTAGAGCAGGGACCTTACGGCTCCTTGCTCTACCATTGGATTCAGCTGTACCTGTGTCCTGAGGGCGCAGATACAGTTAAAACTGGAAAGAAAATAATCTAAAAAACCGAAATGCGCAAGATGACGTTGGTTAATCGTGCTGGATTTCAATTTTTTTTATTAATTGAAGTATCTGTTCCATACATTTGAATGGGTCTATTTCTGTAACAACTACGTGTGACTTTTAAAAATCCATTCAAATATATAGATTTAGATTTTTCAGTTGCCACATGTAAAAGTACCCTGAGGGATCGGTCAACAGCTGTCGGTTTTTGGCCGGCATAAGTTTACATTCCTTGCCACTGCCCTGTGAATCTATTAGCATAATATAAGCTGTTTATGGCAGTCTGTGGTTTGTCATTAATAGCTTGGCAACTGTTCAACTGTAATGCTTGCACTACTAACGGGTGCAATTTCAATAGTGAACCTATATTATGTAATTGTTATTTAGGTAGTTTCTTTGTATATATATACACACAGTTTTACCAAAGAAGAACTAACATTTTAAGATTAGGTTTACACCGCACAATTTGCTGCCGCTTTTGATGCACTGGATCTTATGAGAGGAGTGGAATAAAGCAAAGAAAAAAAAAGGGGTGTTAAGTACGGTTTTCCTATTTGAGGTAAATACAGCTGAAAGGTGTTTTCCAAGATTTGGACAAATCCCCCAAATAAACCCGGGCTCTAAAAAATAGTAACCTAAAAAAAATGTCAGTAAATTTAAAGGACAACTGCTGTCCATATGCTTAGATGTCCACTAATAAGCAGAGACTCTAGACCGTCCATGTAAGTAATACATGAATGGCCGCCATGTAATGCCAGTTGCACACAAGTGATGTGCCACTAGAGCCGTTTTTAACGGCATCTGAGTGGCACCCGATAGTCTTCACGAACCCATTCACTTTAGCTGGTGAATCGGGTCCATGAAAACTGACTCGATTCTCCGATCCGTGGAAAGTTAGGACATGTCCTATCGTTCCACGGATCACTGACTGGACTCGGCCGGCGCACACTACAGTGTGCATGAGGCATTAATACTACACTTCCTTTGAAGCGACCTCTGCAAATCTCAGGTAACACCTTTAAAGCGGATCTATCTTAGGGCAGCATAAAATAGTGTCAGACACAGTGATTTTAGTGGTCTGTCACTGAGTCATATGCGCCATAATTTGGGAAAATGTACACTTATTAGTTGCGGCACACGTCCGACAAGGCAGGGCTTAAGTCTATGTATTTTCATATATTCACTCTCCCCTCGCTGCTGATTGACACTTTTCTCCCGTTTGTCCGTGCCAGAAGCAGATAGCTCCTATCACAGTATAGCGGATGTGCAGCAGTACTGCAGCTCTGCTTCTATTCAAGTGAATAGAAGCAGAGTTGCAGTACTGCAGCATGGCTGCTATACAGTGTACGGAGCCATCTCCTTCCGACACCAGCCACTACATAACATCCGGTGCCTGGAGGCAGCCAGAACAGCTGATTGGTGCGGAGTCCATGTGTCGGACCCCCACCGATCATATACTGAAAACCTATCCCATGGATAGGTCATCGAAATGAAAAACCGCCCTGTGCCCTTACAACCCCTTTAAGGCTAATGCTTTTTCTTGGTATATAGAGCAACAACAAGTGTTAAAACAAGGTATGCAGGGAGGTATATTTCAATAGAGACATCACTGAAGGGGAATTGCTAGCGTCTCCTCCTAGTTGGGTTTCAATAGAAATCAATGTAGCTGGCAGCGTGATACACAACTGCTTAAAAAGGTAAGACATGGGATACTTAATAAATAAATGTAGCAGTTTATTGTACACCCTGAGACACACACCCTAAACAGTTTTTGGTCATATCTCTAGAAATGTGCTTTACTTACTTCCCGCATTTGCATGTAACTGTGATGGTGGACGTAAGTGTGCCTGCGCCATCTCCATCTAATAGATTGCCTGTCTGTCTGTTACTAAGTAAACCAAAGCATCAATCAAATATCGCATTTTGACGTCCCCTAGTGGAACTAAAAGATAAATTAAGGTTTCAAAAAAATATATCATATAAAACAAAGTTAACATATTAAAACACGTTAAAACTGCATGGTAAACAGCATAAAAAAAATGCAAAAAATAACATCTGAATATATTTTTCTTTTCGTTCCCATGCCTCCCAAAACATAAAAAAGGTCATAATGTAAATGTACCCCAAAATATGACTCATTCCGCAAAAAAAAAGCCCAGCTATGGCTACATAATCAGAATTTTTTTTTTATGGCTCTTGGAATGTGGCGACATGAATAATTTTTTACATTAAATCTGCTATTTTTGTGCAAAAGTAATAAATCATAAAAAATCTATATATATTTGGTATCGTCGTAATCGTATCGACCCATAGAATAAAGGTGACATGTTTGCTGTTTTTTCTCCATTTCCACCATAGAGTAAATAAAAGTTAATCAATAAGATAAAAGTACTCCAAGATTGTGCCATTATAAAATACAACTCATATCCCAAAAAAATAAGCCCTTAAACAGCTATGTCAATGGAACAATAATAAAAAAATGATGGCTTTTGGAATATGGTGATGCAAAAACAAAAGAAATCCTGCAGTCCTGAAGGGATTAATATTAGGTAGAAGGTGAATCAATATGATAAATCTCGCATACACTTAAAATTACTCCTTGTGATTTCCTTGCTGTTTCAACATTCTCTATTACTAATGAAGATAAACCAAGAGCAAACATGAACTCTGCTCAGAGAAGATTTCATTGTCATGTGATACAATTGCAGTGGCAGGTAAAGGTGTATGTCTCCCTTCAAGCTCAAGGCAAAGCAATGATGATTTCAATGATATTTCATCACTGATATGCTGACAATGCATTTTTGCAAAAGCTTTCACCATCTGTTTAACCCCTTCCCGATATTTGACGTATGTCAAAGCCGGAAAGGGGGAGTAGGGAGCGGGCTCATGGGCTGCGCCCGCTCTATACCATGCAGGTGGCTGTATAATAAAGACGACTTCAATTTAACGAATAGGATCCTGCTAATTTATCGCCCTCCAACGTCCCCCCTTGCGACGCAATTGTGGGGTGCCGATGGCTTTCATGGCAGCCTGGGGGTCTAATGAAGGCTCCCAGGTCTGTCATCTTTGTACTCCTATTAAGTTCTGCCTCTTAAAGAGGCTCTGTCACCAGATTATAAGTGCCCTATCTCCTACATAATCTGATCGGCGCTGTAATTTAGATAAGGCTGGGTTCACACTACCTATTTTCAGACGTAAACGAGGCGTATTATGCCTCGTTTTACGTCTGAAAATAGGGCTACAATACGTCGGCAAACATCTGGCCATTCATTTGAATGGGTTTGCCGACGTACTGTGCAGACGACCTGTCATTTACGCGTCGTTGTTTGACAGCTGTCAGGGTATGTTCACACGGCGGGGGTCCGTAACGGCTGAAATTACGGGGATGTTTCAGCCTGAAAACATCCCCGTAATTTCAGCCGTACCGGCATGTGCAGGCGCTTGAACGCCGCGTCAATTACGGCCGTAATTAGCGCTGCTATTCATTGGAGTCAATGAATAGCGGCTCCAATTACGGCCAAAGAAGTGACAGGTCACTTCTTCTACGCGGGCGTCTATTTACGCGCCGTCATTTGACAGCGGCGCGTAAATATACGCCTCGTGTGAACAGACAAACGTCTGCCCATTGCTTTCAATGGGCAGATGTTTGTCAGCGCTATTGAGGCGCTATTTTCGGGCGTAATTCGGGGCAAAAACGCCCGATTTACGTCCGTAAATAGGCCGTGTGAACATACCCTCAAACGACGACGCGTAAAAATACAGCCTCGTCAAAAGAAGTGCAGGACACTTCTTTGGACGTTTTTGGAGCGGTTTTCTCATAGACTCCAATAAAAACAGCTCCAAAAACGGACGTGCGAAAACGGCGCGAAAAACGCCGCGAAAAACGCGAGTTGCTCAAAAAAGTCTGAAAATCAGGGGCTGTTTTCCCTTGAAAACAGCTCTGTATTTTCACACGTTTTTGGTCACTACGTGTGCACATACCCTAAGGGTATGTGCACACACACTAATTACGTCCGTAATTGACGGACGTATTTCGGCCGCAAGTCCCGGACCGAACACAGTGCAGGGAGCCGGGCTCCTAGCATCATACTTATGTACGATGCTAGGAGTCCCTGCCTCTCCATGGAACTACTGTCCCGTACTGAAAACATGATTACAGTACGGGACAGATGTCCTGCAGCGAGGCAGGGACTCCTAGCATCGTACATAAGTATGATGCTAGGAGCCCGGCTCCCTGCACTGTGTTCGGTCCGGGACTTGCGGCCGAAATACGTCCGTCAATTACGGACATAATTAGTGTGTGTGCACATACCCTAACAGTGGTTTTTATTTAGAAAAACGATAATTGTTGAGCAAGTTATAAGCAATTTTAGATTTATGCTAATTAGTTTCTCAATGTACAACTGGGCGTGTTTTTATTTTTTACCAACTGGGTGTTGTACAGAGAAGTGTATGAGGCTGACCAATCAGTGTCCTACACTTCTCATTGTTCCAGCCCAGCTTCTTTCACTGCACAATCACACTGTGCTGTGGATCATGCTGGGCTGGAACATGAGAAGTGTAGGACACTGATTGGTCACTGATTGGTCAGCGTCATACACTCCTCTGTACAACGCCCAGTTGGTAAAAAGTAAAACACGCCCAGTTGTCTATTGAGAAACTAATTAGCATAAATTTAAAATTGCTCATAACTTGCTCAACAATTATCGTTTTTCAAAATAAAAAGCACTGCTGTTATCTACATTACAGCACCAATCAGATTATGTAGGAGATAGGGCACTTATAATCTGGTGACAGAGTCTCTTTAATGGTAGCCTGTCGGAAAGACGATATACGATATCCTAGGGGGACTAATAAAAAAAGTAAAAAAACAGTTAAATTACGTTGTTTTTTTTTTACATACAATTTTTTTTTTAAAGTCTAAAAACCCGGTGGTTTCCCATTTTCCCCCTAAAGTAATGTGAAAAAAAAAATAAACATAATTGGTATAGCCGCATCTGTAAAAGTCAGAATTATTACAATATAACATAATTCAACCCGGACGGTGAGTGTTGTAAAAAGAAAAAAAATCATACGGCAGATACGCTGTTTTTGGTCACCCCACTTCTCACAAAAAATGGAATAAAAAGTGATCAAAGTCGCATGTACCCCAAAATGTCACCAATAAAAACTGAGGGTTGCCTTGCAAAAGTACTAATAAAGCTCAATCCAACAGAAAAATAAAAGTTATTGCTCTCAGAATGTGGGGACACAAAAAAAAATTTTCTTTAGCAATTAGTTCTTTCCTTTTAAAGGTAATAAAACATTAAAAAAATTATTCATTTAGTATCGCTTTAATTGTATCGACTCACAGAAATAAGTTAACATGTCACTAAAACTGAAAGTAACAAAAATAATGGAGGAATCCCTGTTTTTTTCCCATTCCACCACAAATAATTTTTTCCAGTTTCCTAGTTCATAATATGGTACAATAAATAGTGCCATGTCGTGCAAAAAACAAACCCTCATACTGCTATATCGACGGAAAAATAAAAAAAAGTTATGGCTTTTGGAAGGTGGGGAGGAAAAAGCGAAAATGAAAATCTGAAAAACGGCTGCAGCGGGAAGGGATTATTTACATTATTGCTTAGGACTGAGGAAAGGGACTATAATATTAGAAGCCAATTATATAGAGAATACAGCAAGGCAAATTTACCAATGTATTTATGACCGTTTTCTGGCACAAATACATTGTAATATATCTGGTATTTATAAAGCCCCTGTACCACTTTTTCTGAGACATACGAATGTGTTAAGAGGGCGGTGCATGACTCAATTATCAAACTTGTAGGACATAGTAGAATAGTGTCGAGAAACTGCACCTGGTCCGACCTGATTTACAACTGCAACATACTCATCAGGGAGCACACAATCTGGCAAACACTGCACTGGGGGCAGACTGGCACACCGCTTGTATGGTGCAGAAATATAAATACACCTCCCCAATGGAGTTGTACTACCGGTATGCATTATAAAAATGTCACTAATATCATCAGTAACAAGACCTTATTCACACTCCAGTATTATGGATCCTTGTGAGAGTTGTACATTTAGTGTCAAAAATGTAATCAGAAACATTCATGAAAAAATACCCAAAAAACAGCATAGGGTACTGAATATCGATTTTGCTGTAGTTTCACGTATATTTAAGTGTTTGCCTCTAATTATGGTAACATATTATTTTTGTTACAGGAGGTAAATCTTGACTTTTTGTCTTGATCACCAGCTTAGCCCCCTTGCACATCACGTTTGGAAGATCCACTCTCCATCGAAAGGAGGATCAGATCGTAGCACAAGGAGGAAGGGAAGCATTCTCTAAGAAAATATTAGCAGCGGCGTAGCAATAGGGGTCGCAGCGGTCGCAATTGCGAACGGTCCCCCGCACCACATCATCAAAAAGTTACTGTAGTAACTGGGGCCGCGGGCCCCTGTTACTATAGTAACTGACAGCACTTACCTTCCTGGTTCCGGATGGCAGCGGAGGTCCTGACGTCACAGCGCTGTGCGCAGCGCATGATGTCACAACGCTATGCGGCGCGCACAACATTGTGATCCTGGATAGAGTCAGGACAGAACTTCCGCCATGGCTGAAGAGGAGGGTAAGATTAATATCCCTGTCTGCTGAAGCTAATTGGCGGGGTCCAACTCCTGGGAGTCGGCCAATCAGCTGTTTTGAAGGGGCCGCAGCACTCGTACGAGAGCTGCTTCCCCTTCATTCCGGTCACTTCATTCCGGTCACTTGCTCACACTGTGAATCTGTGCCGGCGATTCACAGTGTGAGCGAGTAAGGGAAATGAAGGGGAAGCAGCTCTCGTACGAGTGCTGCAGCCCCTTCAAAACAGCTGATTAGCCGGCTCCCGGGAGTCGGACCCGACACATCAGCTATTGATGGCCTATCCTGAGGATAGGCCATCAATGTTTAGGGACTGGACAACCACTCTAAGCCTACGATGTAGCAGTCTTAGAGGGCCCATGAGACAGGATCACAGATTGTGTGATGCTGTCTGCTGGGCCCTGTATATAATCCAATCACATGGTAGGCTTAGATACATGGCCCATGTGTGATCCTGTTTGATGGGCCCTGTATTTAAGCCTACCACATGGTAGGTTTAGATACAGGGCCCCAGCAAACAGTAATCTTATACTGTATAAGATTACTGTCTGCTGGACCCTGTATCTAAGTCTACCTTGTGGTAGGCTTAGATACAGGGTCCCACAGACAGTATCACACATGGGCCCTGTATCTAAGCCTAACACATGTGTTACTAATCGTTTTTTGTGTGTTTTCTTACAGGTTCAGTCGTTGGACTACGTCGAATTCCAGGACTACTTCGATTACGCCTTTTTTTATTATCAATAAAATGGTTAATGAGGGTTGTGTGGGTTTTTTTATTTCAATAAAATATTTTTTCTATGTCTTTGTGTTTTCTTTTAAACTATATTACTACCGCCTTAGTAATGGGTGCCGGCTGATTGACAGCGTCCATTGCTAAGGCGGGGCTTAGAGTTAGCCGGTGCAGAGGCTAAAACTAACCCCCTTTATTACCCCGGTACCCACCGCCACCAGGGGTGCTGGGAAGAGCCGGGTACGATTCAGTACTTGACCACCTGTAGTGATGGTCGGGCAATGGGGTGGCCGCAGGTTGTTACTTTCAGGCTGGGAAAGGCCAGAAACAGTTGCCCTTCCCACCCTGGTAATGCTAGGCTGCTGCTGCTTTTATGTATCTGGCTGGTTATGAAAAATGGGGGGGACCCCACGTCATTTAAAAAAAATAATAAAAAAAATAAATTGGAAAGAACGATATGGGGTCCCGCCAATTTTCATAACCAGCCTGATACAACATAGCAGCAACAGGCAGCATTACCAGGGTGGGAAGGGTCACTGTTTTGGCCTTCCCCAGCCTAATACTACCAGCCTGCGGCCGCCCCGGTACCTGACCGTCACTACAGATGGTCGGGTACTGGTTCCCAGTACCCCTGGTGGTGGTGGGTACCGGGGTAATAATGGGGGTTAGTGTTAGCCGCTGCACCTGCTAACATTAAGCCCGCCTTAGTAATGGAGGTTGTCAATCAGCCAGCGGCCATTACTAAGGCGGTAATAATAAAGTTTAAAAAATACAAGCACATAGAATAAATATTTTATTGAAATAAAAAAACACAACCCCCATTAAGCATTTTATTGAGAATAAAAAAACGCTGTCATTGAAGTAGTCCTCGAATCCGAAGAAGTCCAACAACCGAACTTGTAAAAACACACAAAAATAATTAGTAACAGTTAAAGAAGCAAAACAATTATTATTCTTACCTTTCCTGGGTCCAGCGCTGGAGCCGCAATGTCAGCGAGCTGGGCCCTATATCTAATCCAATCATGTGTGATACTGTCTGCTGAGCCACTGTATCTAATCCTATCATGTGTGATACTGTCTGCTGAGCTACTGTATCTAATCCCATCATGTGTGATACTGTCTGCTGGGCCCTATCTCTAATCCTATCATGTGTAATACTGACTACTGAGCCACTGTATCTAATCCTATAATGTGTGATACTGTCTGCTGAGCTGTGTATCTAATCCCATCATGTGTGAAACTGTCTGCTGGGCCTTAGATCTAATCCTATCATGTGTGATACTGTCTGCTCAGCCACTGTATCTAATTCGATCATGTGTGATACTGTCTGCTGAGCCAATGTATCTAATCCTATCCATAGTTTATAGGATCGTAGTGCTATATATATGCTATGCTGTCTCCTATACACACACACACATTTTTTTTTGGCGGACACATATGTATTGGGGCCATTTCCCCTGATGTTTTAAGTCCTTAGGGACGCCCCTGGCTGCTAGTGCTGCATTGTTGGGTCACTTAGGAGACCCAGCGATGCAGCTGAAATCTACGGACCGCTGGCCATGAGAAGTTTGCGGGGGGGGGGGGCAATAAGAACTTTTGCATTGGGGCCCATAAGCCTTTAGCTACACCCCTGAATATTAAGGAATGTTCCCGTCTCCCTTGTGCTGCTTTCCGATCATCCCTGTGATCTAATAAGAAGTACGGGAGAGCAAATCTCCCAAAAGTCACATACAAAAAGGTCTTAGGTGTGCAATATGGCTAAATACACATAGACAGTGGCGTAGCTATAGGGGTCGCAGCGGTCGCAGTTGCGACCGGGCCCCTAAGGCTGGGGGGCCCACAGGCCCCCGTTGCCATACAGCATGTTTCCTATTAATCTTCTGTGCCGTGAAGCCGGCACTTCCTGGTTACGGTCACATGGTACACTTAGTGTACCATGTGACCGTGTTGTCACGTGACACGGCTTCCAGACAGAGCAGAAGAGTCGGTGCGGAGGACTCCAGGTAAGCTGCAGTGTAATGTATTGTGTTGTAATGTAATGTATTGTGTTGTAATGTAATGTATTGTGTTGTGATGCCTTGTAATGTATTGTGGTGTTTGCGGTGGAGAGGGGGGGTGCATTAAATCACAGCCCCCCCCCTCCTCCACCGCAAACTGCACAATACAGTATAGTACACATGACTATCAGAGCAGGGCTGCGGCTGTGTAATACAGTCACTGCCCCGCTCCTGAGTCCTGACATGTGCGCGCCGTCAGGATGATGCGATGCGGCCGGCGCTGCACTAATGAGCGGCGGCACTGAAGACAGAACATGGCGGGCGCGCTACAAAACACCCCCATGTTCTGTCCTCAGTGCCTGAACCGCCGCTCATTAGTGCAGCGCTGGCCACATCTCCTCATGCTGACCGCGCGCACACTTCCTGTCAGGAGCGGGGCAATGGCTGTATTACACAGCCGCAGCCCCGCTCTATAACGGCGGAGATCAGAGAAACCTCTTATCTCCGCCGCTATTCTCCTGAATGCTGCGATCAAAGCTGACTGCAGCATTCAGGGGAAAATGAGAGGGGGATGCCCCTGGATCGCATCACAGGGAATTGCTGTGACGCGATTAAGGGACATACCATATATGGGCAGACAGCCCAGGGTCTATTGAAGCCCCCAGGGCTGTCCTACCATATTTCCTGTTGTTAGGGCATACTGAGTTATGTCCTAACAACTGCCTGTGTACTATCAGTACACAGGCTAATGTACAGGTATATAGCTATAGGCCAGTACATTGAAGTTTAAAAATAAAGTAAAAACAAAGTAATGTTAAATAAAAAAAATACACATACACCTTTTTTACAATAAACATTAAAATAAGTCTCAATACATAAAACATGCACATAATCGGTATTGGCGCGGCCGTAATAACCTGCACAACTATTTTTTTGCATCATTTATGATGTGTACTCTGTAAAAAAATAAAATAAAAATTGCTTTCTATCACTTAGGCCCCATTTACACGACCGTGCCCGCTATCACGGCCCGCGATTGCGGGCACGGCCGGCTGCCGACTGCCACCTGCATTTTCGGGCCGTGCTTCCATACAAAGTATGGCAGCACGGCGCGCAAAATGCAAAAGGACGGACATGTTCCATAATTTTCGGAACACTTCTACGGCACGGACACCCATCCGTAGCGCTACGGAAATGTGTCCGCGCTCAATGAAAGTGAACGGGTCCATTTTTGCGGACCGCAACTGCGGTCCGCAAAAACTGAGGTTATTTACGGTCGTGTGCATGGGGCCTAATTGTGAGACGCGAGGTGCGTTGATGAATTTAACCTCCATGTACCTCACATTAATAGTAATTAACCCCATCATGTACCTTACATATTAACCCATTATGACTGAGAAACATGATGGGGTTAATTACTATTAATGTGGGGCACATTCAAAATTCATCATCATCACACCTCGTGCCTCACATTAGAAAACGAAAGAACTTTTTATTTTTTTATTACTGTTGGCAAAGTAAACGAAGTATCGGTATCGAAGTCCAAATTTTGGTATCGTGACATCCCTACACTGTGGATCGCGTCCCCCTGGGGGTTCGTGAGTCACTCACCGAGGTCCCGGTTCCAATCAATGCTGGAGCAAGGAGCTGACATCTCCTTGATCCAGCATTCCCTGTGCCCTGAGCGGCTCGACGCAGGCAGGCGGGATGTAGCGACATCATCGCGCCTGCCTGTGCTGAGTCACTCATAGCACACACACCGGAGGAGGCAAAGGATCCTCCACTCGACGTGTGAACGGGGATAGGTAAGTAATTATGCACATATGGGGGCATTATACTGTATGGGGGGCTGATATTGTGGGGGGGGGGCATTATACTGTATGGGGGGCTGATATGGGGAGCATTATACGGTATGGGGCTGTTATGGGGGGGCAGTATACGTTATGGGGCATTATACTGTGTGGGGGCAGCTATGGGAGCATTAACTGTGTGGGGGCATTATACTATGGGGGCTGTTGGGCAAGGCGTCTGGGCATAGGAGCGCGCAGGGGTCTGATGATGATGGTGGTGCTGGGGAGGGGGGCCCAAGCTGAATTCTTGCACCCGGGCCCATGAGCCTGTAGCTACGCCCCTGCACATAGATGTAGCTGGACAAACCAGTAAAGACACTTCAAAAGCACAGGAACTTGGCTTCTCCTTCCAGTGAATTTAACCAAGACTTACAGAATGTTGTAATTCCCAAGGTCATTCACTGACATTTAATCAATGTCAGCTGTCCAGCCAAAGCTTTAAAGTTGGCCATGCACTTGGCTGAACCTTCAGATTTTGCCAGGCTCTGCCAACAGTATTGTGTATGGGGTCAAAATAGTAGGTTCAGGATCAGAAAAAGGAAGTGCACACTGTCCTAACTTTTGTTAAAGAGTCTCTGTCACCAGGTTTATGCTGCCCTATCTGAGGGTAGCATAAAGTAGTGCGAGAGACCCTGATTCCAGCGGTGTGTCACATACTTTCTAATATTCAGTAGAATTCCTAAAATTGCTTCTAGGCTACATGCACACGTTGCATATTTTGCTGCGGAAAATACGCACTAAAACCGCAGCAATACACAGGAAATCGTGCGTTTTTCTGTGTTTTTAGGTGCGGTTTTTAAGTTTTGATGCGTTTTTTAGCGCGTTTTCATACTGCGGGTTTTGGTGCGATATTCCACAGCACTAGTCAGATACAATTCGCAAGCAGAAACACAAGATAAATTCACATGATGCTGATTCTAAAATACACACCGCAGGTCAATTTCTGTCCCGAAAAATACCACAGCATGTACATGACTATGCTTGTACTGTATTACGCTGCAGATTTGCACGTAATACGCATCGTGTGCATTGAGCTTTAATATCCTGCAGTGCGAACCGAGCCAGAAGTCCTCTCAACGACGTGCTCGCACTCAGGAGTCCTCAATATTCATGAGCTGCGGCTAGCCCTGCCTACCCCCACTCATTAACAGATTTCTCCCTGTGCACAGTTTGGCAACAGCGAATGGAGGGCGGGGGGAGCTCATGAATACGCTGGATTTGCGCAGCAAGAGATAAACAGGAATTTTATAAAAACTACTGAATGTTACAATGTAAGTAGCACACTCCTGGAATAAGGATTTCTGGCACTACTTCATGCTGCCCTCAGACAGGGGCAACATAAACCTGGTGACAGATTCCCTTTAATGTGACAGCTTTCATTAGCTGTCCATATTCTTTAGATAGCTGTCCACCCGACCCCTATACACATGCACACTTTACATGTGCTCTCAATAGGGAGAATGGAGAGATGCCTCATAAAGGCTTATCTCATTACAAACCAAAGAAATAGAAAAGAAAAGTAGATCCGGAGTTTTTTGTATATAAAATATAGCTTTTACTTGTTTCTCTTAAAAAATTACTTTAGAAAAAACACAATTGTACAGACAATATATAAAAAAAATGTACTGAAGTTTTGATGCTCATTCAAAGCCTGTATCCAGTATCGTGAGGTGATACGACATTAACAGCAGTTCATGCGTGTATATAATGAATAAAGAGTGTTCATCAATTTTCGTGTCTAGAGATCCTTTCAGGTTAGTGACCAACAGGTAATAATAATGAGTGACCAACAGGTACAAGAGTATGAGGCTCAGTGCCCCCCTACCCGTATGGATGTCATCCGTTTTCTCTGACAACCTTTAGAGCTTGCTGTCCGATGGATCAGGAAAAGGCTCTCCTTATCTGTATAAGACGCAAGGAAACAGGCGCCAGATAAGGAACTACAGACGTACCTGAGCGATTTCTTGCCACTGCAAGCACGCCTGCAGACACACAGCCTGTTTATTTTGCTCTAGCACTCCTGAAAACTTGGATCTAGCTGGATATGGCCCTTCTCCCCTGAAGAATCATGTGGCCATGAGGAAACGCGTTGGGAGATTGTAACTACACTAAGAGAGTTCACAGAGGAGATCCTTTATACAGATAAGCCTTTTCCTGATCCATCGGACAGCAAGCTCTAAAGGTTGTCAGAGAAAACGGATGACATCCATACGGGTAGGGGGGCACTGAGCCTCATACTCTTGGACAGGGGCGTAACTAGGAAAGACTGGGCCCCATAGCAAACTTTTGACTGGGGCCCCCCCTCCCCTGGGTGTCACACAACCCCCCCCCCTTGTAGATAGTGCCCTTTTTACAGCCCCCCCTGTAGATAACGCCATACAGCTCCCCCTCTGTAGATAGCGCCATACATCCCCCTGTAGAGTACGCCAGACAGCCCCCCTGTAGATAACGCCATACAGCCCCACTGTAGATAACGGCATACAGCCCCCCTGCAGAGAACGCCATACAGCCCCCCCCTGTAGAGAACGCCATACAGCCCCCCCTGTAGGGAACGCCATACAGCCCCCCCCCTGTAGAGAACGCCATACAGCTCCCCCCCTGTAGGGAACGCCATACAGCCACCCCCCCTGTAGGGAACGCCATACAGCCACCCCCCCCCCCCCGGTAGGGAACGCCATACAGCGTTCCCCCTCCCAAAAAAATGCGACCTACAGTGTGTCCTACAAAATACATGTATCCCCTCTCCACAGGATCTCCACAGGATAGGGGATACATGTGTGATCGCTGGCAGCGATAGGGAGAACGGGGGACTGAAAGTTCCCTGAACTTCTCCATGACTAACCTCTGACTTCCGGCATCTGCGCAGGTCAATAAAAATGAAAGGAGCGCTGCATTCATTTCTACGGAGCTGCCGACACAGACCCCGGAAGGCCGAGGTTTGTGATGGAGAACTTCAGGGGACTTTCAGTCCCCCGTTCTCCCTATCGCTGCCAGCGATCACACATGTATCCCCTGTCCTGTGGAGATCCTGTGGAGAGGGGATACATGTCTTTTGCTCTATTTTGCGCCTTCAGGAACAGACACCGTTTAGCCATTTTTAGCACGTGTTAGTTAAATGGCTATAACTTTTTTATTTGTTGGGCTAACTACGTGATTTTTGCGACGTTTTTTCCGTAGACAATGCAGGTTTCATTTTTTATCATTTTTATACACACTTTTTTTTACTATTTTAGAATTTTTCTTCATAAAGTTTGAAAATAATAGTAAAAAAATAAGCTTTTTTTACATTTCAGCTATTTATTTTTTTGGGTAATAACATAGTTTTACCCTAAAATAGACCTTTTATTTGTGATCGCCATTGTCTACCGTAAATTTTTATATATTACATGTCTATATTAGGGTAATTGGGTCAGCGCTAGCGTTACAACAATGATTGGCGGGGGGGGGGAACGTTTTTTTTTTGGGGTGGGTATTTTATGTGTATTTATTATTTACATTTTTTTTTGCACTTTACTTTATTATTTTTTTATTACTATGGTCTGTTCCTCAAAGGTCAAAGAAGACCTTTGGGGAACTTTATATATTTTTTTTCTTTCTTTTACACCATGTTTTTCCACTGTAACTGGAGCTGCACAGCAGCCCCAGTTACAGGGGAAATCAGCCCTCTCATAGTGACGATTGTCACTAATAGGGCTGTGCTGGGTCTAGTAAGACCCAGCAACAGTCTGCCACTAACGGCACCCGGCGATCATGTGACCAGTCACATGATCACCGGGACCAATAGAGACAGCGCCGCTGCTGTCTCTATTCCTGTACACAGCGCGCATTGAGCGCTGTGTACAAGAGATCGGAGAAGACAGAAGCAGCGAAAGCTGCTTCTATCCTCTCCTCAGGGTCCCCGGCAGTCACTGACAGCCGGAGACCCGACATTCGGCTGCTCGATCGCGCGGGCAGCAAGTTAAAACCCGAGCCGTAGAAAGTCTATGGCTCGGGTTTTAAGGACCCTGACCGCTGGCCGTAAAAATACAGCCAGCGGTCGGGAACCAGTTAATGGCAGAGCGGGGAGATACCTCCCTGCTCTGCCGTAGTGTTCAGTGGCGTCCCGCTGTAGCAGCCATAGCGGCTGCTAGCGGAGCCTCCGGCCATGGTGGGGGCACGTGCCGGCGGGCGACACGGGCCCCCTCATGCCGCGGGCCCCGTAGCAGCCGCTACTGCTGCTACGGCCGTAGTTACGCCACTGCTCTTGTACCTGTTGGTCACTCATTATTATTACCTGTTGGTCACTAACCTGAAAGGATCTCTAGACACTAAAATTTATGAACACTCTTTATTCATTATATACACGCATGAACTGCTGTTAATGTCGTATCACCTCACGATACTGGATACAGGCTTTGAATGAGCATCAAAACTTCAGTACATTTTTTATATGTTGCCTGTATAATTGTGTTTTTTCTAAAGTAATTTTTTAAGAGAAACAAGTAAAAGCTATATTTTATATACAAAAACTCCGGATCTACTTTTCTTTTCTATTTATATTACGGAGAATTCATTAAAAAGAAGTCTGGATGGTGAACTTTATCTTTCATCATCATTCATTACTTAAACAAAAGAAATAGGCAGGTTGAAATCCAACAACCCGATCCGTCTCTTCCCCAACATCTGCTGTGTGTGTATGTATATATATATATATATATGTATACGCATCATACGGGGCTGCCACACGGAGCTGTTAAGTGCCTTTTGCGCATGCAAAACGCTGCGTTTTTTGCGTGGCCAAAACGCACACGCTCGTGTGAATCCAGCCTAACTGTTCGCCATAATCATCAAACATTAAACGAAAAAAAAAAATGCTGGAAATAGATCACTCTGTGTGGAATTAATCCATATACGGTAATATGAGTTTCACTTTTTGAATTGAATTACTGTAATAAATTAACTTTTTGATGATATTCTAATTCATTGAGAAGGACTAGTGTATATATATATATATATATATATATATATATATATATATATATATATACACTGGGAAGCAGCACTCTGAGTTTTAGAAGACAGCCAGGCAAGTTGAACCTTTCTCCTCGGTTTCATACAATAGAAAGACAAAAAAGTTGCTGAACTACAGAAGATTGAAAAAGGCACTTGTAGAGGACTGAAATGTTGCACTGAGAACAATGCCCAGAACATCACACTGCTGCTGCTGGTTTTCCTTCTTCCCATAGTGCATCCTGGTGCAATCTCTGTTTCACAGGTAAGCAACGCACATGCACCCAGCCATCCATGATTTGATGTAAAAGAAAACGTGATTCATCGGACCAGACTATCTTCCAATGATCTATGGTCCATTTCCGATGCTCACTTGCCCATTGTAGGCGCTTTTCATGGTGGGTCAGCATGGGCACTCTGACTGGTCTGTAGCTACGCAGCCAAAAACGCAGCAAACTGTGATACACTGTGTGTTCTGACACATTTCTATCATAGCCTGCATTACCTTTCAGCAATTTGTGCTGCAGTAGCTCTTCTGTGGGATTAGACCAAATGGGCTAACCTCCACTTTCCACGTACATCAATAAACCTTGGGCGCTCATGACCATGTTGCTGGTTCACCGGTTGTCCTTCCTTGGACCACTTTTGTTAGGTACTAACCACTGTAACCAATGGAACACCCCATAGGACCTGCCATTTTAGATGCTCTAACCCAGTTATCTAGCCATCACAATTTAGCCCTTGTCATTTTTCAAGTTTGCTTGCTGCCTAATATATCCCACCCCTTGACAGGTGTCATTGTAATTTGATAATCAATGTTATTTACCTTACCTGTCAGTGGTTTTAATGTTATAGCTGAATGGCGTGTGTGTGTGTGTGTGTGTGTGTGTGTGTGTGTGTGTGTGTGTACACGTGCGTGTGTGTGTGTGTGTGTGTGCGTGTGCGTGTGCGTGTATACACCATTGACTTCCATTGTAAAAAACTTATATGCGCGGTATATGGTTTTTTTTTAGCATCCAGATGTATTGAAAAGTGTACCAAGTGGACACTCTTGGCAAACATCTGACCAACGGAACGCCATAGGCACTCTATAAGCATACATCAGAAACACTTCCTGACGTATACACTGAATGTAGAGTCCAATGGTGATGTGAACATGGCCTATACCTCTAAAAATCTATGAAACCAAGCGATTCATAGCAGAGTATTGTCTGATCTATGCCAAAATTCTACCCCTTCACACTGCTGCCAGTTAGCTGGGTGACTTTCCTAGAATTTTGGTTATAGTGTTTAGATGTGAAACGATATGTACAACAATACATATAAACAATATTCTTTTTACAATAGGAAAGAGCGGTAAGATTGGAGTTCCTATATGAGTAAGTAGACATAAGGGGGGCCATACGGCCCTAGCAAGTTGGAGTGGTAGGATTAGGCAGGACACGTTTAGAGAGCAGTAAAGCGCTATATATCACCTACATTTTTTTTATTCCTAATTAAAGCCAGATAGTGAAAAATAAGCGCTTTTTTTTATAATCAGTTTCACTCTGTAGATTTTTTAATTCTATTCTCTGTACATGATTATGGGGGCAGCCATCTTGCCTGAGCTTCTTTTTACAGCATTTATGTATATGCTTTACAGCAGCCACATGGACCATAGAAACCTGTGAACAGGAGGGGACCCATCAGGGCCGGCTCCAGGTTTATGTGGGCCCTCGGGCGACACAGACTTAGTGGGCCCCTTTGCGGGGGAACTCGCGGTGGCAGTAAAATGGCAGAAAATGTCACTTTGTGCCCCCATATAGAAGTTAAAGAGGCTCTGTCACCAGATTTTGCAGCCCCTACCTGCTATTGCAGCAGATAGGCGCTGCAATGTAGATGACAGTAACGTTTTTACTTTTAAAAAACGAGCATTTTTGGCCAAGTTATGACCATTTTCGTATTTATGCAAATGAGGCTTGCAAAAGTACAACTGGGCGTGTTGAAAAGTAAAAGTACAACTGGGCGTGTATTATGTGCGTACATCGGGGCGTGTTTACTACTATTACTAGCTGGGCGTTGTGTATAGAAGTGTCATCCACTTCTCTTCACAACGCCCAGCTTCTGGCAGTGCAGCACTGTGACGTCACTCACAGGTCCTGCATCGTGTCGGCACCAGAGGCTACAGATGATTCTGCAGCAGCATCGGCGTTTGCAGGTAAGTCGATGTAGCTACTTACCTGCAAATGCTGATGCTGCTGCAGAATCAACTGTAGCCTCTGGTGCCGACACGATCCAGGACCTGTGAGTGACGTCACAGATCTGCACTTCCAGAAGCTGGGCGTTGTGAAGAGAAGTGGATGATACTTCTATACACAACGCCCAGCTAGTAATAGTAGTAAACACGCCCCGATGTACGCACATAATACACGCCCAGTTGTACTTTTACTTTTCAACACGCCCAGTTGTACTTTTGCAAGCCTCATTTGCATAAATACGAAAATGGTCATAACTTGGCCAAAAATGCTCGTTTTTTAAAAATAAAAACATTACTGTAATCTACATTGCAGCGCCTATCTGCTGCAATAGCAGATAGGGGTTGCAAAATCTGGTGACAGAGCCTCTTTAAGCCATGTTTATGACCCATAAAGCAGTTAGGTTCTCAGTTTGTACCCCCATAAATTTAGTGCCCACTGTAGATAGTGTCACGCAGCCCCCCTCCCAGGTTGTGCCACACAGCCCCCCTCCCAGGTAGCACCACACAGCCCCCCTCCCGGTAAGTAGCGCCTTTGGGGCTCCCTCTAGGAGTGGAATCCCCAACCAGAGCACTGTCGATGCTCTGGCCAGGGATTCCGCTTCAGGAGGTGCCCCTAACGTCACTGTCCATATATGGACAGTGATGTCAGGGGCAGCCCCAGAGCCATAGTGCCGGGCAGAGCGCTACTAGCACTCTGCCTGGGACTCCTGCTCTGCTCCTGACATCACTGTCCATATATGGATAGTGATGTCTGGAGCAGAGCTGAAGTACTGGGTAGAGTGCTAGCAAAGGCTCTGCTCCGGTACTCCAGTTCTGGGAAGCCCCTGACATCACTGTCCATATATAGATAGTGAAGTCAGGGGCAATACCAGAGCCAAAGTCCCGGGCAGAGCGCTAATAGCACTCAGCCTGGGACACTGCTCTGCTCCTGACAACACTGTCCATATGTGGACAGTGATGTCAGGGGCTTCTCCAGAGACGGAGTCCCAGAGCATAGCCGCTTCTAGCGCTCTGCCTGAGACTCCTTCTCCCCTCCTGGCATCACTGTCCATATATGGACAGTCATCACTGTCCATATATGGACAGTCATCACTGTCCATATATGGACAGTGAAGTCAAAGTCAACCCCAAAGCCGGAGTCCCGGGCAGGGAACTCTACCTGGGAGTCTGTCTGGAGTATGCAACTTAGGCTGGCGTCAACTTGCAACTTGGTAACCAGAGGGCAGCAGTGCCCCTGGCTCAGAGTGTGGTTATGGGCCCCTTATGTACCCCAAATTGAATTAAGTGGTGTTTCTGCCAGTGTGTTTTTCCATAGTATCAGTGCCATGTGTATATTTCTAGATGAGTAGAGGGCAGGAATTGGGAGGTATAGCAGGTGTATGCCCTATGAAAAACAATGAGAAAATAATTCTGATACTTGTGTCCCTATAGAGAAAAATATCTGAACCAGTACCGTAGCTAGTGGGAGGCAGGGGCACACCGCCACCACCATGACTGCTGCGGCCACGCCACACAGAGCGGCTTGCTGCCTGTCCGTGGGGGCGGCCGCCACGCCCTCCTGCACTAATTATACGTGCGTCTTTAGGACGCATATACAATTACATGCATAAGCCTGAATGGCCCGACTATTCAGCGCCTAACAATGACGCTGATTGGCAGGGCAGAATGACTTGTCCCGCAAATCAGCGGCTTTTAACGATGCTAGCTTTTCCGTTGTTGAAAGGCGCTGATTGGCGGGGCAATTCATTGTGCCCTGCCAATCAGCGCCTTTCAATGACGCTAGTCGCGCGATGACCTCATCGCGATGCTTCTGTTGTTGAAAGGCGCTGATTGACCGGGCAAGTCATTCAGCCCTGCCAATCAGCGCCTTTCAACGACACTAGCAGCACGATGACGTCATCGCCCCGCTTGCGCCGTTGAGCCCCAGCACACCTGCTCAGAAGAGAGCAGGCCTGCATTGACACAGGACAGCGCAGGAACGGAGTCAAGGTGAGTATGTAAAGTTGTTTTTTTCACTTAAAAGTGTGAGTGGCATTATCTACGGGGGGAGCTATATGTGGGGCACAATCTAAAGGGGTGGCTATATGTAGGGCACTATCTACATGGGGGCTATATGTGGGGAACTAACTACAGGGGGGCTATATGTAAAGCACTATCTACAGGGGGGGCCATAATTAGAGCACTATCTACAGTGGCATATATGTGGGGCACTGTATACAGGGGTGCTATATGTGGGGCACTGTCTACAGGGGGCTGTATGTGGGTACTAACTACAGGGGGATTTATGTGGGTACTAACTACAGGGGGATTTATGGGGGCACTATCTACAGGGAGCACTTTGTGTGTGGGACACAGTGTATGGTGCTATTATAATCAGGGACAGACGCTAGGCACGTCTGCTAGAGCAGAGCACACCTCTAACGCTGCACGTCGGAGAGAAGCAGAAGAAAGCTGCGTGTTAGAAGAGGGTGAGCAAGCACCCCTCCTCAATAATGAATGGATACAGGGATGATGGGGTTTGTATACAGGGATAATGTAATGACAGGGATAGGGAGACAGACAAGTGAGCCCTAACTACCCGCCACTCAGTCCCTGCCTACTTGCAACGACCCGCCCTAGGCGACGGGGTACAACTGGGCGACGGTCCCTACACTCAGTAAGTGCACGACAGACAACAGACAAGGAAACACAGAACAAAGGGAAACAGGGTAGTTGCCCACAGCAACACCGTGAGCAAAAAGAGTAGTAAACGAGCCGAGTCAAACCAGGAGAGTACGAGGTGGCAAACGCAGAGCAGGAGAGTAGTGAACGAGCCGAGTCAAACCAGGAGTGTACGAAGTACCAAACGCAGAGCAGAAGAGTAGTCAGTAAGCCAGGGTCAATACGAAGCAGGGACAAGTAGTTCAAGAAGCTGCAGCAGGGCCAGGAAACCAACAGAGAAGAATCACAAGCAAGGAGGAACAGGAAAGGCAGGTATAAATAGACGGAGGGCGGGAGCTAGCTCCGTCTGGCCAGGCTGTGATAGGCTCTCCCACTCCTAAGCCTGCCATCCTGAGTGGTGGAAGATGGAGTCAGTCTCACAGACATAGAAGCAGGTGCAGACTGATTACCTATGGGCGTGGATACAGAAGCTGTGCCTGGCAGATCCTTAACAGTACCCCCCCCTTTTATGAGGGGCCACCGGACCCTTTCTAGATGGACCTGGTTTATTGGGGAAACGAAGGTGGAACCTTGTGACCAATACCCCAGCGTGAACATCCCGGGCGGGTACCCAAGTCCTCTCCTCAGGCCCGTATCCTCTCCAATGGACCAGGTACTGGAGGGAGCCTTGGACCATCTTGCTGTCCACAATCTTGGCCACCTCGAATTCTACCCCCTCAGGGGTGAGAACGGGGACAGGAGGTTTCCTCGAGGGAGCCAAGGACGGGGAGCAGCGTTTAAGGAGGGAGGCATGAAACACGTCGTGTACTCGAAAAGATGGGGGCAACTCCAGTCGGAAGGAGACAGGATTGAGGACTTCAATGACCTTGTACGGCCCTATAAACCGGGGAGCAAACTTCTTGGACGGGACTTTAAGGCGCAAGTTCTTAGACGATAGCCACACCAGATCCCCGACCATAAACAAGGGGTTAGCAGAATGTCTTCTATCTGCCTGAGTTTTTTGTATGCTCTGGGACGCCTCTAGGTTCTTCTGAACCTGGGCCCAAACTGTGCACAGTTCCCGATGAACGACCTCTACCTCGGGATTGTTGGAACTGCCAGGTGAAACGGAGGAGAACCGTGGATTAAACCCAAAATTACAGAAAAAGGGGGAGACCCCTGACGAGTTACTGACCCGGTTATTAAGGGAAAATTCGGCGAGGGGAATGAATCATATTGACAGTCATAGATAAAACACCTTAAATATTGTTCTAGAGACTGATTAGTCCTCTCAGTTTGGCCATTAGTTTCAGGATGGAAGGCAGAGGAGAAGGACAGATCAATCTCCAACTTTTTACAGAAGGCTCTCCAAAACAAAGAAAAAATTGTACCCCTCTGTCAGAAACAATATTGACAGGGAACCCATGGAGACGCAGGATGTGTTTGACAAACAAGGTAGCTAACGTCTTAGCATTGGGTCGTTTTTTGAGGGGCACAAAGTGGCACATCTTACTAAAGCGGTCTACTACAACCCACACCACCGACTTGCCTTGAGATGGAGGAAAATCGGTGATAAAATCCATGGAGATATGGGTCCAAGGTCTCTGGGGAATGGGCAAAGAACGTAGTAAGCCCGCTGGTCGGGACCTGGGAGTCTTGGACCTAGCACAAACCTCACAAGCGGCGACGTAGGCGTTAACGTCTTTAGGCAACCCAGGCCACCAATAGTTTCTGGCAATGAGGTGCTTGGTACCCAGGATGCCTGGATGACCAGATAGTGCGGAGTCATGATTTTCCCTAAGTACCCTTAGCCGGAATTGCAGGGGAACAAACAGCTTGTTCTCAGGAAGGTTCCCGGGGGCTGAACCTTGATCAGCCGCAATTTCGGAGAATAAATCAGAATCAATAGAGGAAATGATTATACCTGGAGGCAAAATACAAGCAGGATCTTCCTCCGAAGGAGGGCTGGCCATGAAGCTACGCAACAGTGCATCAGCCTTAATATTTTTAGACCCAGCCCTATAGGTAACCAAAAAATTGAATCTGGTAAAAAATAACGCCCATCGAGCTTGTCTCGGGTTTAGCCTCCGGGCAGATTCTAGGAAAACCAGATTCTTGTGGTCGGTAAGGACCGTTACCTGGTGCCTAGCCCCCTCCAGGAAGTGGCGCCACTCTTCAAATGCCCATTTAATGGCTAAGAGTTCGCGGTTGTCAATATCATAGTTACTCTCAGTGGGCGAAAACTTCCTGGAGAAGTAGGCACAGGGAAGGAGATGGTTGAGGGACCTGGTACCCTGGGACAAGACAGCCCCCACTCCCACCTCGGACGCGTCAACCTCCACGATAAATGGCTCCATTTGGCTGGGCTGAACCAACACCGGGGCCGAGATAAAGCACTTCTTAAGGACCTCAAAAGCCTGGACAGCCTCAGGAGGCCAGCGGAGGAGATCAGCACCCTTGCGAGTGAGGTCCGTAAGAGGCTTAGCGATGACCGAGAAGTTAGCAATAAATCTCCTGTAATAATTAGCGAACCACAAGAAGCACTGTAACGCCTTCAGGGAGGCAGGTTGGACCCATTCCGCCACAGCCTGGATCTTGGCGGGGTCCATGCGGAATTCATGAGGAGTGAGGATTTGACCCAAAAATGGTATCTCCTGCACCCCAAACACACATTTTTTGGTCTTCGCAAACAGTTTGTTTTCCCGAAGGACCTGGAGCACCTTCCTGACATGCTCAATGTGGGAGGACCAGTCCTTGGAAAACACAAGTATATCATCAAGGTACACTACAAGAAATACCCCCAGTTAATCTCTTAAAATCTCATTTATGAAATTCTGGAAGACCGCGGGAGCATTACACAACCCAAAGGGCATGACGAGATATTCGAAATGACCTTCGGGCGTGTTAAACGCAGTCTTCCACTCATCCCCCTCTTTGATGAGGATAAGGTTATACGCCCCCCGTAGATCAAACTTAGAGAACCATTGGGCCCCCTGAACCTGATTAAAGAGATCAGGAATCAAAGGAAGGGGATACTGGTTCCTTACAGTGACCTTATTCAAGTTACGGTAGTCAATGCATGGCCTAAGACCACCATCCTTCTTCCCTACGAAGAAGAAGCCAGCACCTACCGGAGAAGTAGAGGGGCGAATGTAACCCTTGGCCAGGCATTCCTGGATATACTCTCTCATGGCTTCACGTTCGGGACAAGAGAGATTAAATATCCTACCCTTAGGGAGCTTAGCTCCTGGTACCAATTCGATAGCGCAATCGTATTCTCTATGAGGAGGTTACACTTCGGAGGCCTCCTTAGAGAAAACATCAGCGAAGTCCTGAACAAACTCAGGTAGCGTGTTCACCTCCTCAGGGGGAGAAATAGAATTAACAGAAAAACATGACGTCAAGCATTCATTACCCCATTTGGTAAGATCCCCAGTATTCCAGTCAAACGTGGGATTATGCAACTGCAACCAGGGAAGGCCTAAAACCAAATCGGACGATAATCCCTGCATCAACAGTACAGAGCACTGCTCCAAATGCATGGAGCCAACAAGGAGTTCAAAAACAGGGGTATGCTGTGTAAAATAACCATTAGCAAGAGGAGTGGAGTCGATACCCACTACCGGGACAGGTTTAGGCAAATCAATCAAAGGCATAGCTAGAGACATAGCAAATTTCACAGACATGATATTAGCAGACGACCCTGAATCCACGAAGGCACTGCCGGTAGCAGACCTACCACCAAAAGAGACCTGAAAGTGAAGCAAGATTTTATTACGTTTCATATTTACGGGAAATACCTGTGCGCCCAAGTGACCTCCCCGATGATCACTTAGGCGCGGAAGTTTCCCGGCTGCTTATTCTTATGCCTAGGACAGGTGTTCACTTGATGCTTGTCATCCCCACAATAGAAGCAGGGACCATTCTTCCTGCGGAACTCTCTACGTTGTTGGGGGGACACGGAGGCCCCGAGTTGCATAGGTACCTCCGAGTCTTCCGTGGAAGAACGAAGCAACGGAACCTCGGGAGGCATCATGGGGGAGTCAGAGGAGAAAACACATAAACGTTCACGTTGTCGTTCCCTGAGACGTCGGTCAAGTCGTACCGCTAAAGCCATAACCTGGTCTAGGGAGTCAGAAGAGGGATAGCTAACTAGCAGGTCTTTCAGGGCGTTCGACAGACCCCACCTAAACTGGCACCTTAAGGCAGGGTCATTCCACCGAGAGGCTACGCACCACTTCCTAAAGTTAGAGCAATACTCCTCAACAGGTCTCTTACCCTGACGTAAGGTCACCAGCTGACTCTCGGCAAAGGCAGTCCTGTCAGTCTCGTCATAAATGAGTCCAAGAGCAGAAAAGAAAAGATCAACGGAGGAAAGTTCAGGGGCATCAGGAGCCAAGGAGAAGGCCCATTCTTGGGGCCCTTCCTGGAGCCGGGACATAATTATACCCACCTGCTGGCTCTCAGAACCTGAGGAGTGGGGCTTTAAACGAAAATAGAGCCTACAACTCTCCCGAAAGGAGAGAAAAGTCTTCCGGTCCCCTGAGAACCGGTCAGGCAACTTGAGGTGGGGTTCAAGAGGTGAGGTGAGGGGCACTACCATGGTAGCATCAGGCTGGTTGACCCTCTGAGCCAGGGCCTGGACCTGTAGGGAGAGACCCTGCATTTGCTGAACCAGGGTCTCAAGGGGGTCCATAGTGGTGTGAGGGACCAGGGTAGAGTAGGTATATGGGCTTGTGATTATGTAATGACAGGGATAGGGAGACAGAGAAGTGAGCCCTAATCTACCCGCCACTCAGTCCCTGCCTACTTGCAACGACCCCCCCTAGGCGACGGGGTACAACTGGGCGACGGTCCCTACACTCAGTAAGTGCACGACAGACAACAGACAAGGAAACACAGAACAAAGGGAAACGGGGCAGTTGCCCACGGCAACACCGTGAGCAACAAGAGTAGTAAACGAGCCGAGTCAAACCAGGA
The DNA here is from genome assembly GCF_050947455.1 of Rhinoderma darwinii. Classification (NCBI taxonomy): domain Eukaryota; kingdom Metazoa; phylum Chordata; class Amphibia; order Anura; family Rhinodermatidae; genus Rhinoderma; species Rhinoderma darwinii. Next base: position 238,969,400 of record NC_134688.1, on the reverse strand, counting down.
GAGTACGAGGTGCCAAACGCAGAGCAGGAGAGTAGTGAACGAGTCGAGTCAAACCAGGAGTGTACGAGGTACCAAACGCAGAGCAGAAGAGTAGTCAGTAAGCCAGGGTCAATATGAAGCAGGGACAAATAGTTCAAGAAGCTGCAGCAGGGCCAGGAAACCAACAGAGAAGAATCACAAGCAAGGAGGAACAGGAAAGGCAGGTATAAATAGACAGAGGGCGGGAGCTAGCTCCGTCTGGCCAGGCTGTGATAGGCTCTCCCACTCCTAAGCCTGCCATCCTGAGTGGTGGAAGATGGAGTCAGTCTCACAGACATAGAAGCAGGTGCAGACTGATTACCTATGGGCGTGGATACAGAAGCTGTGCCTGGCAGATCCTTAACAGATAATGGCTGATATATACAGGGATGATGGGGGTTAATCCAGGGACTACCCATCATCCTCGTATATAACCACCATCATCCCTGTAAATAAACCCCATCATCCCTGTATATATCAGCCTGGCTGGTATTGATAGGGATGATGGAGGTTATATACAGGAATGATGGCTGGTATATAAAGGGATGATGGCTGGTATATATAGAGATGGGGTTGTATACATGGCTGGTATATACATGGATGACATGATCACTGTATATAAAAACCATCATCCCCGTATATATGACCCCCATCATCCTTGTTTATAGCCCCCTTCATCCATGTAAATACCAGCCTGGCTGGTATACACAGGGATGATGGGGTTTATTTACAGAAATGATGGTTAGTATATACAGGGGTGATTGTTGTTATATACAGGGATGATAGGTAGTCCAGCATCATCCCTGCATTAACCCCCATCATCCCTGTATATACCAGCCATCATCCCATTATATAACCCCCATCATCCCTGTTTATAACCATCTTACCTGTATATAATAGCCAGGCTGATATATACAGAGATGATAGTGGTTATATACAGGGATGATGGGGGTTATATACAGGGAGGATGGCTGGTATATAATTAAAATGCGCCTCTTCAGTTATAAACATGCGTTAGGGGGGTCCACTCAGATATGTTTAGCCCCCCATGTGCTAAACCCCTAGCTACGCCTCTAATGAACGATTGTTTGTTGGACATTGGTAAGATCTTTCTTGCCGTGATTTTCAATGCACTATACAGATCACCTGCTCACCAGAATTCCTGGGGAAGGAGACATATTGACAGGACTATGTTCACCATGAATGGTAGTGCTGGGACATGAAATGAAGAGGTATAGCGTGCCTAAGACAACATTTCTGGAACCTGAGCTTGGCCCTGGAATATAGGGTTAATGTGTAATGATGATGATGATATTGCCGAGCATTGCATGCCGCATTCTCCTCCTCCCGAACCTTATACGCACGACTATTACTTACGTCCCCTTTAATAATTCCCTCACCTTTGCCCAACATGACGTCTCCCGCAAAGCCACTCCCATTACGCAAGCTCTTACACACCTATGGGCTCTCTGCGCTCTAGAACGACTGCCCACGGAAGAGGGCTGTCCCAGGATCGTACCAACGCGTACGGCTTTTAAAACGGGGTGGGTAACTTTTCGTCTGTTTTTACTAACTATATCAGTAAGAGATTCTCTATTTTGTTTTAGTTATTAAGAACATTTCCTTTCAAAGTCTGTTATTTTAATTCAGTTATTCTCATAAATGCGAAAAGAAGCTTGATATTTTATAATAAGCTTTTCTCAGACACCCCCATACTCCTCGTTTGCATAGTTGGCAGCGGCCCGAGTCAGCTGATGTGCCTGTAACGTCAAGCCGGGGTGTACAAGTCGTTGTTCTTGCTATCTGCTGGCGCCGCTGAGAGGACCGGTACCGGTAAGTTTGACTGCGTTAGTTCTGTGCGGAAGAGCTTGGGTAAAGTGCTGTGCCGGAGTTCCTTGTCAAGGAGACGCGATCCTTTGAATCCCTATCACGTGGCCTTTCAGGGTCCTAGCGCCGGCTCCTGCCGTATTGCTGAGATTCCCTGAGGTTATGAGCAGACGTGTGACAGAGTTCAAGAAGTGCAATTCTCTACTTCCCAGTAGTCTCTATAGACGCCATGACAGCGAAGCTTTGACGACTGGAGATTTGTCAAGTGCATTTACTATTGTCACAGCTTAGTAAAAATAAAGAAGTGCCTCACTGCATGTGTCTAATATATTTATTTCTTCAAGACCTGCAGTAACCTATTCTGTCCACTTGTGTTATGAATGAGGTGTGCAACCTGGGCCTGCGCCTAGGGGAGCAAAGAAATGGGAGTGTTTTGATATTACATTTTTATCTTCGTGTTTTGGTACCTTTTCCACCACTTGGTCATCCTAATTTCCCCCCTATAAAAGGGTCTGAGAAGGCGGTGACTAATGGCATAAGTATGTTATGGTCACTTTGGAGGGGTAGCTGCCCAGCGTACTTTCTGTATAGACCCTTCTTCTAAAGCACGTTGCTTGCTTTGACTTGTCCGTATGCAGATGTACCCATATTGTAAATGCCAGTCTCTGCAGCGAATGTGCCATGTGATGTGCCCCTAAGAATCCATGTACAGTAAATATGTATGTAACCGCTAGGTTACTAGTGTGACATGACCTCTGGGCGTTAACAGCTGGTGTCACCTGTAAGTTACCTGGGAGTATACAAATACAAAACGTCAGTATCTGTGGGAAAGTGGAGTCGTTCCTGTTTGTGAAGATTCTTCACGTCCTCCACCTGATGTCTTCCTTGTGGGACTGTATGTCATATTGGAAGGTGACAGCGCAGGACTGGGGACGTCTGCTGGACTGTTGAGATACAGAAACTCCATCAGGCCACAAGTTCAGCACAAAAATACTTGTGTTCATTTCTGTCATTTTTTTAAAAATGATTTATTTTAGGGTCACGGTCTGACCGCTTCCTCCCCTCTGAGCATACTGGTGGTTTTTAGTATCGTGAATACACAACTGCGGCTGGATCTCATTGCTGTACACACTAGGACGGTGTATATCTTGCTGCATTATTATCACCACATGGAATAATTGTAGTAATGAATGACGCTCGGTCCCCATATACAGTATATTGTCAGCGGATCTGTCATCTGACTAGGCTGTCCTTTGTATGGGTAGCATAGCATTAGGGACAGGTCCGATTTTTTTTATTAGCCAAAACAGCATTAAAAAATATTGTGCCATTTGGCTAATAGGAACGTTTAAAGACTCGTGGTTATGAGTTTGGTGTATTCATGAGGTGCTCCCTTGCCCACCTCTCCCTACCTCCCCCGCCCCCTTGGCAGTGATTAATGGCCGTCAGCAGTGCGTCAATCACTGAGAAGGGCAGGGGGAGCACCCCATCATATAACTATAATTCCGGTGTGTTCATTGAATGCTCCTATTAGCCAAACAGCACCATTTTTTTTTTGGTGCCGTTTTGGATCTTAGAGCAGACCTGTCCCCATACTATGCTACCTGCATAGTCTGAAGACAGGTCCACCTTAACCTAATGTTTATAAGGAGCTTGGGTCATAGGGTCAGAAAGACTTAGAGATTTCTTTATCTAGCGCCACGTCTTGCCACTTTTCTAAGGATTGCACAATTGAGGGATAACAATACAGAGAAGTGTGCCCAGGACCATTTTTCTTTCTTCTTGTAATAACCTTTCACAAATTGTTCTCTCTGCGACCGTGTTTGAGAATTGGTTTCTGTAGCAAATTCTGCACATGTTACGTGCGGATGCTCTGATTTCCGTGCTGGAAAATGAACAAATCTCATCCACGTGGCTGGGACTTAAATCTGCTGCAGATTTTCCACATGTAAATTCCACATGGAAAATCTGCAGCATTTCTGTCCCGTGTGAATTCAGCCCCGCTCTAAAGATGGTGAATCACTTTAGCTTCGCCGCCCAAATCCAAAAGAAAATTGCACGCTCTGCCGAGGGTGTCTGTCTTCTCAATGGCGAGAGGGGAATAAGCCGCTGGTAGGCCATTCTAGCAGCGGCTTCTCTCCCACGGGGACAAAGGATTGGTCATGATGAAATCCAATATGCCCCTGATCCTTTCCCCTGACATCTGCGGCCGGTGGGAGATTCAGGAGACCCCCATACACAGTTGGAAACAGCAGGATCACCTGACATTTATCTAATGTGCATGGCGACCTTAAAGAGGACCTGTCACTAGGTTATCCAATCCAAACTGCTTATCTGACCCAGGAACAAAAGAAAATAAGGTGCTGGAATCAAGGGGACATTGGGATTCTGGTCAGATGTGATGACCTAGTGACAGGTCCTCGTTAAGGCTGGCCATACACATAAGATAACTGTCGGATGATGGCCATGTTGAGAAAGGGGTGTAAACAATCAGATATCTCAGTGTAAATTATTTATTCTTGTAAAATGTCGAATATTCCTCACCTCTGGAGCAGTACAGTAAATTAGGCTCTCTACATATTGTCATTTGCATATAGAGCTCTAAGGCTGTGTTCACACGATGTGGTTTTGCTGCGCATTTTGCCGCACGGCTGGAAACGGAAAAAAAATAAATGCATTTGCAGCAAAACCACACAGTGTGAATAAACTCTTAAAAGTTTAGCTGTGTTGACTTCCAGGCCTTGGCTTAGACCCACACTACAAGTGGTGGCTGGCAAGTCACAGCAGCGAGTATTTATTCGAGGGGCAGTTCACATGGCAGGAATAATTCTGTAGCAGATTTTGCGTCGGAACCCGCCACGGAATTATTCCTGCCATCGGCAGGAAAATTCCTCCTCCTGTTGACTTCAATGGGAGGTTCGGGCAGAATGCTTCTTTTTCCGCCATTCGAACAGGGCCTGAAAGTGGTATTGTGAAGAGGTTTTTATCAGTTTTCACCTATCCACTATATAGGTGACATCTGGTAGATTGATGAGGGTCCCTGCAGTCAGAACCCCACTGACCTCCAGAACAGGGGTTCCATATCCCCGTCCCCCTCCCCAGTGGCAAGACTGCTTGCTGGGAGGAACTAAATGGAGCAGTGCCTGAGCATGCGCCTTGCTGCTTCATTCAAACGCTATGGGCATTGACTGAAATTGCCGTGCGTTTGGCAGTTTCCGTCGCTGCCATAAACTTTGGAGCATTCCCAACCGCCGCTCCATTCAACTCCTCCCTGCAAGCGGTCTTGCTTCTGGGTAACACGGGAACCCCGTTCTGGCAATCGGTGGAGGTCCCAGTGGTAGGAACTAGGGATGCTCAATGCATCGAAACTTCAATATTGTTAACCCACCACCGTGCACCCTCAAACGGTTCGATACCGTTATTTCATGTATTTCGATACTTAGCTGTGCGGCCGCACAGCTTAGCATTGTAACACATGAATGTATGAGAGCGGGGCTGCGGCTGTTTAACACAGCCGTCGCCACGCTCCTGAGTCCTGACGAGTGCGTGCGGTCAGCATGAGGTGATGTGGCCAGCGCTGCACTAATGAGCGCCGACACTGAAGACTGAACAGGGCGGGCGCTCTGCAAAGCATCCCCCATGTTCTGTCTTCAGTGTCTGCGCTCATTAGTGCAGCGCCGGCCACATCACCTAATGCTGATAGCGCGCGCACTTGTTGTTAGGGGCAATGGCTGTATTTCACAGCTGCAGCCCCGCTCTAAAGGCGTAGATGAGAAACCTCTGATGTCCGCCACTATTCCCCTGAATACTGTGATCAAAGCTGACCGCAGCATTCAAGGGTAAAATGAGAAGTGGATGCCCCTTGGATCGCGTCACAGAGAATCCCTGTGACGCTTCCCTGTGACGCGATTGGGGGACATACCATATATGGGCAGACAGCCCAGGGTCCATTGAAGGACCCCAGGGCTGTCTTACCATATTTCCTGTTGTTAGGGCATACTTAGATATGTCCTAACAACTGCCTTTGTACTATCTGTACACAGGCTAATGTACTGGCATATATATCTATTCCAGTACATTATGTTATTACTTTTTTATTTTTACACTTTTTAAAGTAATGTTAAATAAAAATAAAATACACATACACATTTTTTACAATAAACATTAAAATAAGTCTCAATACATAAAATATACACATTCGGCATTAGTGTGGCTGTAATAACCTGCACAACATTATTTTTGCGCCATTTATGATTTGTACACTATAAAAAAATAAAATAAAAACGTCTTTCTTTCACTTGTTAATGTAAGGCACGAGGTGTGATGAATGTGACCTCCATGTTCCTCACATTAATAGTAATTAACCACATCATGTACCTTAGGCCTCATGCACACGACCGTATTTTTTCACACCCGTAAATACTGGCGTAAATACGGGTCCGGTGTCACACGTATTCCACCCGTTTTGCACCAGTATTTACGAACCCGTGCTCGTAAATATGGGTCCGGTGTCACACGTATTCCACCCGTATTTACGAGCACGTTTTTGGCAGCAAAATAGCACTGCACTAATCGGCAGCCCCTTCTCTCTATCAGTGCAGGATAGAGAGAAGGGACAGCCTTTTCTGTAATAAAAGTTAAAGAAATTCATACTTACCCGGCCGTTGTCTTGGTGACGCGTCCCTCTCTTCACATCCAGCCCGACATCCCTGGATGACGCGGCAGTCCATGTGACCGCTGCAGCCTGTGATTGACCTGTGATTGGCTGCAGCGGTCACATGGCCTGAAACGTCATCCAGGACGTCGGCCCGGATGTCGAGAGGGACGCGTCACCAAGGCAACGGGCGGGAGACCGGACTGGAGGAAGCAGGAAGTTGTCGGTAAGTATGAACGTCTTTTACAGGATAGGGGATACATGTCTTTTGTTTATGGCAGAGCGGGGAGATACCTCCCCGCTCTGCCATAGTTTTCATTGTAGTCCCGGCGGTAGTTACGCCACTGGGCTGTGGCCTGCAGACCGGGTAGTCCCCTGACCTCGCCTCACGTCGCAACGCTCCCGTAATCACGGGTGAACACACGCAGCCACCCATGATTACGGGAGCCCCATAGACTTCTATGGGATGCCCGTGCCGTTATTACGGCATGAAATAGGGCATGTTCTATCTTTTTTAACGGCACGGGTACCTTCCCGTGAGCAAACGGGAAGGTACCCGTGGCTAACAGAAGCCTATGAGCCCGTTATTGCGGGTCGTAATAACGACCCGCAATAACGGGTGTTTTTACGGTCGTGTGCATGAGGCCTTACACATTATCCCAATGTTGTCCATTATGACTGAGAAAGATGATGGGGTTAATTACTATTAATTCATCACACCACGCGCCTCACATCAGAAAATGGAAGAGCTTATTTTTATTTTATGGCAAAGTATCGTTTTGGTATCGAAAATCGCAATACTACACAAAGTATCAGTATCTAAGTCCAAATTCTGGTATCGTGACATCCCTAGTAGGAACCCCACCAATCTACTGGTTCTCGCCTAACCAGTGGAAAGGAGAAACTCTACAGCCAGAATACCCTTTAACTGAAACTTCCTTGTTTGAGGGTATGTCCACACGGTGTGTTTTCAGGCGTATTTCAGGCGTTTACGCCTCAAAAAACGCATGAAAAAATGGAAGCAGAATGCTTCAAAACATCTGCCCATTGATTTCAATGGGAAATGCGGTATTCTGTTCCAATGGGGCACTTTTTTACGCCTCGTTTTCAAAAAATGGCACGTAAAAAGACGCCTGTGAAAAAGAAGTGCATGTCACTTCTTGGGACGTTTTTGGAGCCGTTTATCATGGACTCTAAAGAAAAACTGCTCCAAAAACGGCCGTAAAAAAAGGCTGCGAAAATCGCGATCTGGTTTCCCTTGAAAACTGCTCCGTATTTTCAGACGTTTTTTAGTAAGCGTGTGAACATACCCTTAGAGTTCAGATCCTGTTTCGTGATGAGTTTCATTGACACATTCATATCTTGCTCCTTCCTAGATGCATTGACATGTGGACATATCTGAGGTTTAGCAGAATTATTTTGCCCCTCTTCTTTTTTTTTTTTTTTTTTTTTTTGTCAAATCTATTTTTATTCAGTAAAAGTACAGACATGAGAACAAACACACTATTTGCAACATGGGGAATCACATACATTCCAGCGAGCATCTCTAACATGGCGTTTGAACGAGATATATATATATATATATCTGTCAATTTACTTGTTACAGCAGTACAATTTCCGGAAAACAAGTACACGAAAGTGTAAAAACACAGAATAAAAGGGTGAAAACGTGGACAATAAGGAAGAAGGGGGGGACACGAGGGCCTAAACATAGTTAGATATTAATTAAAGCATATCTGGCTCGAGATACAATCGGTGCAAATATATTTTCAGAGTGACATCTAGTAATATTTATAGAATGAAAGCAATCTGGACCTATATTCCAGCCAAGGTTTCCAAACTTTCAGAAATTGTGTGTGGTTATGGTCTTGCCAGGGTCAACTCCTCAAGACTACACATCTGATGGACCCTATCGATCCATTGCGTTTTAGATGGGGATGAAGTCTGGTGCCAACAAAGTGGGATGAAGTATTTTGCTGCTGCTATTAAATGTGTTGCTAGATGTGTTTTTCGAAGGTTTAAATTCCTGTGAGGGGAACGCCAGAGCTATCAAATCTATAGAGTGAAATATTGGATTTGCAAATCTTATTAATCTCCTGGGACACTTCCTTCCAAAAATCCGTGACCAGCGGACAGTACCACCAAATGAGAGTGTTCCTATGGCCCCTTGGCAACGCCGACACAATTTAGAGTGAAAGACCAAGACGAAACATACGCTCCGGCGTCTTGTACCACCTCGTTAATAATTTATAATGACCCTCTTGTAGCTTAAAGAGGCTCTGTCACCAGATTTTGCAACCCCTATCTGCTATTGCAGCAGATAGGCGCTGCAATGTAGATTACAGTAACGTTTTTATTTTTAAAAAACGAGCATTTTTGGCCAAGTTATGACCATTTTCGTATTTATGCAAATGAGGCTTGCAAAAGTCCAAGTGGGTGTGTTTAAAAGTAAAAGTCCAAGTGGGCGTGTATTATGTGCGTACATCGGGGCGTTTTTACTACTTTTACTAGCTGGGCGTTGTGTATAGAAGTATCATCCACTTCTCTTCAGAACGCCCAGCTTCTGGCAGTGCAGACACACAGCGTGTTCTCCAGAGATCACGCTGTGACGTCACTCACAGGTCCTGCATCGTGTCAGACGAGCCGGCACCAGAGGCTACAGATGATTCTGCAGCAGCATCGGCGTTTGCAGGTAAGTCGATGTAGCTACTTACCTGCAAACGCTGATGCTGCTGCAGAATCAAGTGTAGCCTCTGGTGCCGACACGATCCAGGACCTGTGAGTGACGTCACAGATCTGCACTGCCAGAAGCTGGGCGTTGTGAGGAGAAGTGGATGATAATTCTCTTCAGAAAGCCCAGCTAGTAAAAGTAGTAAACACGCCCCGATGTACGCACATAATACACGCCCAGTTGTACTTTTACTTTTCAACACGCCCAGTTGTACTTTTGCAAGCCTCATTTGCATAAATACGAAAATGGTCATAACTTGGCCAAAAATGCTCGTTTTTTAAAAATAAAAACGTTACTGTAATCTACATTGCAGCGCCTATCTGCTGCAATAGCAGATAGGGGTTGCAAAATCTGGTGACAGAGCCTCTTTAATACACCTCGAGAACCCATGTGATTATCTCAGGATCCGTTTTTTGTCTTGCTCCGTCAACTTCCTATTTAGCTCCGTTTCCCAAGACAATATAAAAGTGGGAGTCAAGGGTGTGCCGTTGCTAAGCAGTACAGAGTATAGTCTGGGTAATTTGCGTTTCGTCACGGATTTGGCAAGGAGTCGTTTTTCAATGTCACCAAGGTCCCTAATTCCTTTCTGGGAGGAGAGGTAAGCTGTGCAAACATGTTGGACATGATCCATTTGAATAAAATGTAAATTATTAGGTGACACCAAAGATCTAATCCTTGCATGGGAAGGAACCTTATTATCCTCCAAAAAATCTGCAGTTGTCATGACGAAACAAGTTCCATGTCTTGACACCTGCTTTTTGAATGACACCTGCATTCTTCTAAGGGCATGTTTACACGGCTCTTACAAAAACTACGTTTAAATGTGTCGAATACATTAGCGGTTTTGTTAAGCACTTTTTTAAATGCATGCTTTTTCGGTGCGTTTTTTTTTTTTTTACACGTAATTAGGATTCCCATTGACTAAGGGAACATTTGGCACGTTTCTGATACGCTTTATACGTCAAGAATTAACATGACGCTTTTTTTAGGCAACGCTTAATTTTAAATTGCTTGCGTAAGAGAACGCATTGTATTAACGGCATGCTTTCCCATTAATGTCAATGGGAAGCCTAATCAAGCGTTTTAACGCGTATTTTCGGCTTGTAAAACTCTCCAAAATACACCTCAAATAAACGCTGTGTGAACAGGGCCTTACACTGAATAATATAATGAAGAGATTGGGCCTCATGCATATAAAGTGCTATAGCAACCAATCAGATTCTAGCTTTGCTTCCAGAGCAGGGATGGACGTGAAAACAGTGTTCTGGTTGGTTGCACTATATCCGTTTTTATGCAGGACCACCAACAACTATACTTGAAATGGGCGATTCTGTCAAAATTGGCTTCTCGGACAAATCTCCTATTATAGAACTGTCCCCCTCCCATACGAGACAATGGGGTTGTCCTATGACTATATATATATATATATATATATATATATATATATATATATATATATATATATATATATATATATATTTTATTTTTTTTCTTCGGGGGAATATGCTGGCACAGAACAACCGAATGACTACACCAATAACAAAAAATATTGGAGGGTTCATTGATTGGGGAATAAAAGCAGGATTGACTATTTTCTGTCTATGGTGGCCTCCCAACTCGTGGGGGGATTCGACATGTAGAATTTAAACATGACCAATCTTTTTGACTGGAAGCGACTTGTTCCTCTCTCCCCAAGTAAATAAATATGCAGGCATTGATGTTTATGGTGACGTTGGGAGAAATAGCGGTCAGCCGAAGGACTGTCATTCAGATGGCCAGCTTTACAGCTATAGGGTCCTTATACACTGACAAATTGCCCGCAACGTTAGACGATCTGGCGTGACGTTTAGATCTTCAAGTCCTGCGTTTACATGTTACTACAATCGTGGTTCTGTGTGAGTGCGACCGCCCGTCTCCTATTCCCCTGCCTCCACTATATAAATAAGTCAGATGCCAGCTACACGCGCGGATGTACTGCCGAGAATAGATGATTTTCTGACGTCCTTCGGGCTCATTCAGACGAGCGTGTATCTCGTCCGTGTGACGGCCATTAAAACGTTAATTTTTCACAGACTCTATTCACCCGCTAAAGTGAATGGGTCCGTGAAGACTATCAGGTACCGCTCAGATGACGTAAAAAACCAGCCTGAGTGGCACAACGGTCGTGTGCATGAGGCATTACTTTTTTTTTTTTTTTTATTCTGCCACATTGAACTTGGGGAGATCTGGAACACATGATAACTGTTATCTTGCCTGATATCACCCTTACCTCCCTGACCCTCTGTACTCTGGAATGGAAAGTACAGCCAAGGACAGGAATTCTTTTTTTTTTGCCATGTAATCCTGTTATCAGTTTTTTTTTTTTTTTTTTTTCCTCTTATTTACAGACCTGCCTCAAGTGTGTATAGAACAATCTTATATGGTATGACATAAGGTTGAACTGTATATCTAAACGTTGCGTTCAGGTAGACATTCATGTTTTGTTTTTATCCACACCCACCTATTCTACCCGATAGTGTGCAGTATAAGGGCGGATTCACACACAGCAGGTTTCTCTTTTTTTTTTTCTTCTGAAAATCCGTTTTATTCATCTGAATTCCCTGCACCTGCTGCAGAAACAACAACATTCAGATGAATGAAACTGATTTTCAGTCGCAGACATTTCTGCAACAAAATCTGTTGCGTTTGAGTCCACCCTAAGGCCGGGTTCCCACAAAGCGTAAACGCTGCAGAATTTCCGCAGTGGAATTGTGTGCGGAAATTCCGCAGCATTTACAGTAGCAGTAAAGTGGATGAGATTTAGAAAATATCATGCCCACGCTGCGGAAAAAAAATGCAGTGTAAACGTTAATAAATTGACTTGCAGTACAAAGTTTAAAGAGACTCTGTCACCACATTATAAGTGCCCTTTCGCCTACATAATGAGATTGGTGCTATAATGTAGGTGACAGCAGTGCTTTTTATTTAGAAAAACGATCTTGGCTTTATGATAATTACTTTTATTAATGCCCAACTGGGCGTGTTTTTACTTTAGACCAAGTGGGTGTTGTGCAGAAGAGTGTGTGTCGCTTACCAATCAGCCTCATGCACTCCTCTCCATTCATTTAGTCAGGTCATAGTGACACTGGGTTATTCACTATGTGCTGTCTTATACTGACATATTAACGATACTGAAGTCTTGACAGTGAATAGACATTCCTTCCAGCCAGGACGGGATGTCTATTCACAATACCGACACTTCGTTCATGTTTCTGTAGTACTTACAGCAGAGCAAGCGTAATCTCGCGAGATCATGCTGTAAATGACAGGTTACAGGGAGATTATGCTTGCTCTGCTGTAAGTACCACAGAAACGTTACCGAAGTGTCAGGATTGTGAATAGACATCCCGTCCTCGCTGGAAGGAATGTCTATTCACTGTCTAAACACTTCAGTAACGTTAATGTGTCAGTATAAGGCTGGATTCACACGAGCGTGGCGTTTTTTGCGCACGCAAAAACGTGGCGTTTTGCCTGCGCAAAAGGCACTTAACAGCTCCGTGGGGCATCAGCATATGATGCGGGGCTGTGTGATTTTCGCGCAGCCGCCATCATTATGACACTCCGTTTGGATGTTTGTAAACAGAAAAGCACGTGGTGCTGTTCTGTTTTCATTCATCCTTTTGACAGCTGTTGCACGAATCACGCTGTTCGCACGGAAGTGCTTCCGTTCGACATGCGTGGTTCTCACGCACCCATTGACTTCAATGGGTACGTGATGCGCGAAAAATGGCCAAAGAACGGACATGTCGTGACTTTTTTTTTTCAGCGGACTCACGCCGAGTAAAAATCACGCACATGTCTGCACGGCCCCATAGATGCACGGACGTATTTCCCGTTTGTCTGAATAAGGCCTTAGACAGCACATTCTGATCTAGCAGGATCCCTATGCGCTGCCTAAATGAATGGGGAGAAGTGCATGAGTGTATGACGCTGACCAATCAGCGTCATATACTCCTCTGTACAACGCCCACTTGGTCTAAAGTAAAACACGCCCAGTTGGGCATTAAGAAAGTAATTAGCGTAAAGCGAAAATCGCTTCTAACGTCGTAAAATTAGATTGTTTTCCTAAATAAAAAGCACTGCTGTCACCTACATTATAGTGCCCATCTCCTTATGTAGGAGATAGGGCACTTTTAAAGAGGCTCTGTCACCACATTATATTTGTAGCAAGTCAATTTATGCTGCGTTTTTGTTGATCTGTTGTGGGTTTTCCTCGTTGAATTCAATGGGGATGCAAAACTCGCAACAGAAAGCCAAGTGTTGCGGCTGAATTGCAGTGATTACACCACAAAAATCGCAACTACAGAAAACAAAAACAAAAAAAAAATCATACTTACCCAGAACTCTCTCCTCCTTCCTGCAGTCCAGCCTCCTGGGATGACGTTTCATCCCATGTGACCGCTGCAGCCAATCACATGGCCTGCAATGTCATCGTAGGAGGCCGGAGTACGCAGAGAAGAGGGAGGGGGTAAGTATGAACGGCTTTCATCCACAGCAGAAATTACGTTAGAAAAACTGCCCCTCAAAACTCTTATAAGATAGTGTCTCGGTGGTATACCACGCCGGATAAAAGACACCTTTGGTACCCATCCATTCCAGACACATGCTGGAGATGCTTGGGGGAACCCGGTTCCTGCATACATACTTGGATAAGATCCAAGGTTATTGGATACCTGTTCTAGAGTATATAGCGAAAATTTGTGACATCTCTATCCAAATACCCCCAGCTACCATTTTTCTTAATCTACCTATGGCACAATTAAGTAAATCCACAAATATTCTAGTTAAACACCTCTTATCGGGGGCCAAACTTCTCATTCCCCCAAACTGGAGATCGACTCAAGTTCCCACTCTCTTTCAATGGATAAACAAAGTGGAGAAAATCTACTATATAGAAGAAATAACGGCACTCTCTAACCGCTCTTACACTAAATTTACAGAGATATGGAGACCCTGGACAACATTCCGGTCTTCAACTCCGTTCTTGGATGTAGCCTTGAGTACCCATTAGTCAGATTGGATGGGAAACATTGTAGGAACTGTTAGCTTGCGATGAAAGTTGTTAAACTATAACCGACACTCCTTGTCTCAGATAAAATTATCCTGTAAATCTCTCTCAATTCCTCTCCCTCTCTCTTATTCCCCTTATCCTCTACCCTCCTGCTCCCCCTTATATTCGTGTACTTATATTTTATCTTTCTAATGGTTTGTTCCAATTTTGATATTTTAACCTGAACGTTAAGTCATTGCTGCATATGTGGAGTTACAATGTATCTAACGACACTTCTCAACTGTTTGGTTGTACCATCATATGCTGTCAAGACACCTTATGCAATTCAGTTGTATGATTTAATTTTGTTTAAAACAATAAAAAGAAAAACTGCCCCTCAATGTGGTGCGATGAGACCAGTGGGAACTTAGAGGCCCCATGCACACGACCGTATTTTCATCTATCTGTAAATACGGATCCGTAGTCGTCCATAACATATCCGTATATAAGGAAGGATCTCCGTAAATACGGTCCGTATTGCATCCGTATTTGATCTGTATATGCAGATCCGTTAAAAAAAAAAGAGGGCGGCTGCAAATTATGTCACCAACATGTTGCATAGCAGCGCTTCCGTAAATACGGATGGTTTATGTATGCCCATCAGTAGCCGTCCGTATTTACGGAAGCGCCCATAGGCTTCTATAGGAGAGTCCGTGCCGTAATTACGGACAAGAATAGGAGAGGTTCTATAATTTTTTTTCAGCACGTACACCCATCAGTAAGGCTTCATGCACATGACCGTGCTCGTAATTAATTGTCCTCTGTTTTAGGCCTTATTCACACGAACGTGTTATACGTATGTGCGCTGCGTGAAACTCATGACATGTCCTATATTTGCCCGTGTTTTGCGCTGCACGCACCCATTGAAGTCAATGGGTGCGTGAAAATCACGAGCAGAACACGGAAGCACGTCCGGGTGACGCGCGTGATTCGCGCAACAGCAGTAAAAACTATGAATGAAAACAGAAAAGCACCACGTGCTTTTCTGTTTGTAAACATAAAACCAGAGTGTCATCATGATGGCGGCTGCGCGAAAATCACGCAGCCGCGCATCATACGCTGCTGACACACGGAGCTTTTGCGCGCGCAAAACGCAGTGTTTTTTGCGCGTGCAAAACTAACATGTCCGTGTGAATAATGCCTATGGGTATATTCAGACAGTGCAATTCTGCCGTGTTCATGTGGGTTTTCTTTTTTTATAAAATGTCCTGGTTTGTGGCAATTTTATAGAAACCACAGGAAAAAATATATGCAATATACACTGATCTAGGACTCAATTGAACCACATTCAGATTTATTATCTACAAATGGGAAGACCTGGAATGAATCTTTCCAAGAGCGAATGTCCTGCTAAAATGACTCCGTGGGCAAAGCCGTAGTTTAATTCATACATTCACATAAACGGGTAGGTGAACATCAAATAGACTACAGGGTGGGCCATTTATATGGATACACCTAAATAAAATGGGAATGGTTGGTGATATTAACTTCCTGTTTGTGGCACATTAGTATATGGGAGGGGGGAAACTTTTCAAGCTGGGTGTTGACCATGGCGGCCATTTTGTATCCAACTTTAGTTTTTTCAATGCGAAGAGGGTCATGTGACACATCAAACTTATCGAGAATTTCACAAGAAAAACAATGGTGTGCTTGGTTTTAACGTTACTTTATTCTTTCATGAGTTATTTACAAGTTTCTGACCACTTATAAAATGTGTTCAAAGTTCTGCCCATTGTGTTGGATTGTCAATGCAACCCTCTTCTCACACTCTTCACACACTGATAGCAACACCGCAGAAGAAATGCTAGCACAGGCTTCCAGTATCCGTAGTTTCAGTTGCTGCACATCTCGTATCTTCACAGCATAGACAATTGCCTTCAGATGACCCCAAAGATCAATGGAAACCTCAAGGCCACGGGATATCTGAAATTGCTACATGATGATGTGTTTCCCTCTTTATGCACTGAAGCTGGCACGTTCCCTGAGTTTTTCCAGCAAGATGGTGCACCACCACATTATAAGTGTCAGGTCCGAGCATTCCTAGATGAACAGTTTCCTGGAAAGTGGATTGGTCGTCGTGGGCCAGTTGAATGGCCCCCTAGGTCTCCCGATCTGACCCGCTTAGACTTTTATCTTTGGGGTCATCTGAAGGCAATTGTCTATGCTGTGAAGATACGAGATGTGCAGCAACTGAAACTACGGATACTGGAAGCCTGTGCTAGCATTTCTTCTGCGGTGTTGCTATCAGTGTGTGAAGAGTGGGAGAAGAGGGTTGCATTGACAATCCAACACAATGGGCAGCACTTTGAACACATTTTATAAGTGGTCAGAAACTTGTAAATAACTCATGAAAGAATAAAGTAACGTTAAAACCAAGCACAGCATTGTTTTTCTTGTGAAATTCTCGATAAGTTTGATGTGTCACATGACCCTCTTCCCATTGAAAAAACTAAAGTTGGATAGAAAATGGCCGACTTCAAAATGGTCAACACCCAGCTTGAAAAGTTTCCCCCCTCCCATATACTAATTTGCCACAAACAGGAAATTAATATCACCAACCATTCCCATTTTATTTAGGTGTATCCATATAAATGGCCCACCCTGTATATCCTAACCTAGCTTTAACTATGGTCTGTGTTCATGACTAACAATAAGCGGGTCCTGCTGAGCAGGCACGAGATTCTTGGGAGCAGAAATAAAGTAGATGGTCCCTAAAAATCCTGTTTTACGAACAGATAAGTAAAAAATGGAATAGATTGTACAACACAGGCAGCATTATGAAGTAAATCCAGAAATGCACCGTATGAACATCAAGTCGGCAGTCACAACATCGAAGTGGAGGCTTTCTAAGGCCGTAGCCGTGGGCACGGTCTGTGATTAAGGGCACTGACTGCCGTGGACTGTCACCCACATTTGCGGGCCATTCTAAAGTTATAGGAGCACGGGGTCAAGTGCTTATTCACATGAAAGATATGGGTCTTGTTTATCTAATAAATGCAGTAATTAAAAACATGCTTCTTTTTCAGGCCTCCTTCACACACACAATTTTTTCGCCCAATTAAACTACATCCAAAAACGTTTCTAAAAACACCAGCGTTCTTAAAATGGAATGTGCGTTTTTCATTTAGTGTTCTTTTGTACATGCCTTTTTTTTTTTTCTTGGGGCGGTTTTGAAGTCCTATAAAGAAGCCTATGGGAAAAACGCCATAGCCAGAGCTTACTCCGCAAAACGCTGTCTGATTTCAGCCTGATAAATGCTACAGGGAACAATTTCTGGTATTGTGCAATATGGCACTGAGCTCTCATACTGTTATGTAATAGTTCATCTAAGTTCTGTTTGTGAAAAATGTTCTGCACACATTGTCGTGTAGGGATTTGGCGCAGAGATTGTTTGGAATGACACTGCAGTAAGGTGAAGAAAGGCATACAGATTATAGTACACAGATTCCATAGTTCAGTAATTGGTCTGAATTTCTAGTCTTATCGTGAAAACCCCTTTTCAGAAGAAGCCGGTTTGTCCATCAGCTGATTTATTCAGGTCTTTCTTCTCAAATCCCGTATTTCTGCTTCTCAATCCGTTTTTGGTTTATTGTTTTTTTTTCCTCCCTGCCTTTCAAAACCCATAATTCTTTTTTTATTTTTTTCTGTCGACATGGCCATATGAGATTTTAATGGCACTAATTAATGTACCCTATAATGTGCTGGGGTCACCACACACCTTTATGGCGTCCATAACGGAAGGTCCACATACAGTCTAAACGCTGGGGAATTTCCGTCCGGATTTTCCATAAGGAAATCCTACAGTGTGTTGCAGTAGGAGAAAAGTGGATGAGATTTGAGAAAATCTCATCCACACTGCAGAAAACACATACTGAAATTGACCTGCGGTGCGTATTCTTAATCTGCCGCAATGGTAATTTCTCTTGCAAATTGCGAAATTCCGACACAGAATATTGGAATGGAAATTACACAGTGCTAATGTTGTGTGTAGACGTACTTTTAATGTCTGATAGATGCGACTCCCACCTCTAGTACCCGCACCTATATTCCAAACGGGGGTCCCCTGAACCCATACCCTCGCTAGCCAGACGTTTATGGCATATCCTGGGGGTATGCCATAATGTGTGTGATGACACAACCACTTTAATAAAATGGTTGCTAGTGAATATTCCTGAGAAAATCCACCCTTGCCCAGGCCTCTGAACATACAGGACAGGATTTAGCAGCTGATTGGTCGATTGTGTGAGCTCACATACTCTGCTGAATCTTATTGGACAGAGCACTCACTGCATCTTCAGCATTTAGACTCATTCAGACACAAGCCAACCCTTCAGACTCCTTCACTTCCTATTGAATGTTACTGGAAAATGGCAGAGACCCCAAAATAGTAAGAGTTTTCATTTATCTGAAGGTCCACAACTGAATATATCCAAAATTATTATTGATTACACCCCAAGAATTTCTGACAAATACACTTCAGTCATAACCTTTCACCATATGGATTGTTACCTTCCATTCTGCTATTAGGACCCTGTCTCATGCTTTTGCCTAAAGGCAAGTAATGTTTGAGTCATCGCCATTATCCAACCGCTGCATAAACTAAATAATGCAACAGATTCCTATGCTGTTTGTTCTTCTAGACCAAAGGGAGCAGAAGATAACTTGCCAAGTACAGGTATCATGACCGTGTATGCTTAGGAAATCACTCTCGTGGGTATGCCAGTTTGGCAAGTAGACATGTGCTGAATTTTTTGTTTTGGGCAATCCGTGGGTCACTCCTCTTGGCGTGCTGAGATTAGGTTAGTTTCTAAATATTAGAGAGGATGAATATATATCGCTAGTTTGGTGGCACTCTATTTAAAGCAGGCTTAGAAGTTAAATTGGTAATTTGCCAGACCCTGAATCGAGTGATTTACTGCCTCTGGTCAGCCTTGACTTTCAAGATTGGTACTTTTTTATTTTTATTTTTTGTAACTCTACAAAATGGACTTTGAGGTTATTGACGGGCAAAGAGGTAATGTGCAGACTTTAGAACAATGTTTATGGTGCACTGAAATAGGAATTTGGACCCCTTGGTTTAATGACTGGCATGTTCTGTATACAGTGTTCATGTAGGTATTTTTACTGTTCTTATAATAAAAAGTGCTGCTATTTAGGCCTCATGCACACAAACAGATTTTTTTCCCATCCGTAAATACGGGTCCTTTGTCACCCATATTCCACCAGTATTTACGGACCCGTGCCCGTAAATACGGGTCCGTTGTTACCCGTATTCCACACGTGAACAGACCTGTTTTCTCTGCTATATTGCACCGCACTAATCAGCAGCCCCTTCTCTCTATCTGTGCTGGATAGGGAGAAGGGGCAGAGTTTCCGCAGCGGAACGCAGCGATTGAAAGTAAAAGAAGTTCATATGTACCCCGGCCGTTGTCTTGGTGACGCGTCCCTCTTTTGACATCCAGTCCGAACTCCCTGGATGACGCGGCAGTCCATGTGACCTCTGTAGCCTGTGACTGGCTGCAGTGGTCACATGGGCTGAAATGTTATCCCAGGAGGCCGGACTGGAGGAAGAAGCAGGGAGTTCTGGTTAAGTATTAACTTTTTTTTTTTCGTTACGAGTTTTTGAAGGGAACATTAGATATCTATATTGTGAGCGCCGCGCATGTTACTCACTGTCCAGCGGTAGTCACTGTCCAGGGTGCAGAGAGAGTAACTGCCTATCGGTGCAGCCCCTTCTCTCTATTCCGCACTGATCGTTTAACTCTTTCAGCACCCTGGACAGTGACTATCCCCTGACGTCGCCTAGCAACGCTCCCGTAATTACGGGTGCACATACGTAGCCACCCGTAATTACGGGTGCACCATAGACTTCTATGGGCCTGTCCGTGCCTGAAATAGGACATGTTCCATATCTTTCAACAGCCCGGGCACCATCCCGTAAGCAAACGGGAAGGTACCCATGGCCAATAGAAGTCTGTGGGCCCGTAATTACGGGCGTTTTTACGTTAGTTTGCATGGGGACTTAGGTAAAGTATGAATGTATAAATAGTATGTGTTAGCAGTATTACCCATAAAACTTTGAGAAGGAATTAGAGAAAATACAAAGTCTGTTTGCCTGGCCGGAGCTTTTCTCATTGTGATTTGTACCTTGTATTGGACTATTATGCTGTAAGTGTCATCGCAGTGTTCTTCTTGTGAACGTTGATATTTTAGGACTTAGTACATATACGTTTTAAATGGTGGATTCAGGTTTCTTCTACATTTTCTGCACAATTGATGTGGCTCATAGCTCTCTTTCAGTTGTGTCTAGATGTTGGCATGATAAGTCACGTTGTGATTATTTCCTTACATTCTAGATATGCTGCATGTATAAAATGTGCCTTGATTCCAATTCATGCCATTCAATAAATGCTCCTACATGAACGGAAAATGAGTACCATCACCATAAGGGCTGTGTTCACACTACGCTCAGTGTATGCTTGTGGCATATGTGGCAGGAAATTCTCCCGGTGCAAACACGGAATGTGTTTATAGACCCCTATCGGCTCAACTGATACCAAGTGTCTTTTTGACAACCACTGGGTTTTGTATATGTCAATAAGTTGTTTTGCGCTAAATAGAAAAGCGCGGTCTATTGCCTTTTGTTATACAATTGGCCATTGCAAAAGAATATATGCAAGCACTATGGGGGTAATTTATCAACCTTTGTACACCAGTTTTCTTGCATAGAAAAGTTCCAAAAAGGCCAAAAAGTCTCAATTCGCAGAGAAAATTTGCGATTTAAGGCCTTTTTGCACCGCTCACGACCCTTTTGTGTAAAGGGACGTGACCTCGACGAAATGGGCGTGGGCCACCACAGCCCAACAAAATGATTATAATGGAAATCTACGCCAACTCCTAGCTAGATTTCACTCTAAGGTGCGTAGCAAGGCAGAGGACCACGATGGGCCTGTGCCTTGCCACCCCCGACCAGATTAACCCACCGCTTCCATTGGACAGCTAAATAAATAATTAAAAAAATGAATTATGCTCTTCGCTCCTCTTCTCCCCTCTGGCTCCCTCATCACTCCAGCGCAGCTCATACAAAGTAATGACGCCATGCAGCGTCAGGACATATGCGACGCAGCACTGATGATGTTGAAGTGCTGCGTCACATATAAGGCCCTGATGCTGCTTGCTATCAGGTCCTTGTATTAGCGACGCTGGATTGATGGAGCCAGAAGGGAGAAGAGGAGCGCTGCGGGGAATATGTGTAAAAGTACACCGCATATCCGCCCTGGAACCCGCAGGGGATTCCGTCCGAAAAACCGAACCAAATTGTGGTGCAGTTTTTCAGGCGGCATGTCCGCTGTGGAAATCATGCAGAATTAAAAAAAAAATAAATCAGTTTGTACTTACCCCGGCAGTAGTGATGGCGACGTGTCCCTCTCCTCTGAGCGTAGCCCGGTCTACTGGTATGATGCTGTAGTCCATGTGACTGTTGCAGCCTTTGATTGGCTGCAGCAGTCACATGGAATGAAATGTCATCCCAGGAGGACGGGCTGCACTCAGAATAGAGGATCGTGTCGCAAGGACTACGTACGGCAGGAGATAAACATATGTTTGTTTTTTTTTTTATATCACAAATTTTGCAGCAGAATCACAGCATTTCCACTGCAAAAGCCTCCACACTCGCCTCTTTGTTGCAAGTTTTACCTCCCAATGAATTCAATAGGGAAAAGCTGCAACAGAAGAGCAGTGATTCCGCAGCATAAGTTGACATACTGGGGCTTAAAAAACCTCATGACAGGTCAATTTATGAATGATTTTATTGGTGTATTTTTTCCCCACTGTGTGTGGATAAAATTTGTTCAAATCTCATCCACTCTGTTGCTACTGTATTACTGCAGATTATTTTTCTTATGACGCTGTCCAATCAGAGCGGGTTTTCTGCATCAATATGAGGCTGTCCGCTCTCATTGGACACGGTGATGCAGGAGGCAAAATTTACTCAAAATTAGCATATCAGATATGAAGCGAAGCTGGGGCCGTAACAGGACAACGGGAGGGCCAAAAAAAATAATTAAATTACATCCCTAGAATCAAGAGTGTACCAGGAATAGGGGAGGTATGTGGTTTTAATAATAAACATGACCGGTCCTCTTTAAGCAATACACGCTGTAGGGCTGTGTTCACACTTAAGTTAACGTTATTCCATTAGCTTTCTGTTCATATTCGATTGTCAAAATAACGTAGCATGTTGCACCTTATGAAAATGTGACCTAATAGACACATTGCAAGTCACCAGGCTTAGGGAGCGGGACAGACGACAGTCATGAATCCTGTAACACGATGTATGAATAATCTGCTCTTGCATTGATCAGTGTAAATACTGGTGTTTTTTTTTTTTGTTTTTTTTTTTTTTGCTGAGTAACTGTTGCAATCCGAAATCACATCCTAGTCTTAAAGTTTTACTAGAAAATTGCCTCGTGTCTATGGTCATGCGGTTTCCTTCCCTTTTTTTCTTTTTCTACAAGATGCAGCAGGATTCAGTAGTTCTTGCCATAGTGAATATAACCGTGTCATTGGAGATAAACCCTGACATACATGTGACTTGCATTAATGCTAGATTATTGTAGTGTATGAACCTGCTGTGGCATGCAGCTTTAACAGGGAGTGAAAGTGATGCTGTTCTTTTGATGGGCAAACAGATGTGGTGGTTTGTTTTTTATTTTTATTTTTTCCACATGTGCACATCAGCAACTACACAGTGGAGTCCCATTATTATGGCCACCAGCTAATATCTTAGTAACCCCCGTGTGCAGCATGGACAGCAGCTGGACGGGCTGCGGGTGACTCAATAAGGTGCTGGTAGGTTGTCTCAGGTATCTGGAGCCATGCTGACTGCAGTGCGTCCACATTTGCTGGAGGGTGCGTGGGGGAGGATCCATCGAGTGAACAAGATGATTGAGGTGGTCGCACAGATGCTCAATTGGGTTATAGTCTGGTGAATTAGGGTGCCAGGGAAGTACTTGGAAGTTTTGGTCGTGCTCCTTCAACCACTGTCGGACATTTCTAGCCATGTGACATGTCGCATTGTCTTGCTGGAGGATTCCATCTGCCCCAGGGAAGACAAACAGCATGTATGGGTGGACGTGATCTGCAATGATGCATTCATACCCAAATCGGTTCAGAGTGCCTTCCACATGGATGAGCGGGCCCAGGGAATGGCAGGAAAAGATTCCATCAAGTTTAACCGAGGGATGGGAAAAAGGGAAGGGATGAAACTAATATTCTACACATTCATATAGGAGCTGATAGTTTTTCGTTCTACGAAATTATCTAACGGCCTGTTCACATCAGCGTTGGCTTTCCGTTGAGGGGTTCCGTCTGAGGTTTCCGTCGTGGAACCCCGCCACGGAAAGTCAAACGGAAACCACAGCTTCTGTTTGCATCACCATTGATATCAATGCTGACGGAAACATTGCTAATGGTTTCCGTTTGTCACCATTCCGGCAGGTTTCCGTTTTTTTGATGGAATCAATAGCGCAGTCTAACTCCCTGGTTAGTTTTCATGGTGAACTGCTCCACTGCAGCGTGCCGTTCGGCCCTTGCGCACCTTCGTAGCCGACGTTCACCTCTCACATCAATGGCACGTTGGTTATTTCCAATGGTGCCATTTGTCTACTCACGATACACTTTCACCACAGCAGCACCCGAACAGTTCACAAACTGCGCTGTTTGAGAAATACTGCCACCCTTAGCCTGAAAGCCAATAATCATCCCTTTTTGCAAATCTGATTGCCCCTTTTACCCATGGCAACAAAGAGTGATGTGTTCAGACAGCCTATCACACACCTTCTACACCTACCGAGCCAGCCCACGACACATCACCTTCATGGGCTACTCGCTGCCGATGTTGAAAGTAGGAGGTGGTTCTACTAATGTGACTTGACTAGTGTGAATGATGGCACGTCCCTGCTTCCTCCACTCTACAAGATGGTTCACATGAACAGTGGAATCTGTCGCGCTGGCAGTTTTCAGCGTTTTCTTGCCAGATAAGCTGATGAGATGGCTTTCACGTGAGCGCTCTAGGACGTTGCCTCTTCCCATATTCATCAGTGACCCAAATTTGATGATTTTTGTAACTTTTCCAAGTAACAAGCTTGCTTGGGTATGATATTGGACCGTCGCTGTCTCATGCTGCGTCTGTAGTTAACCCATACCTTGACCTCACCCTGCATCTGTATTTTAGAGGCTCTGTCCACCTCCTTTATACACTTTCTTGGTTTGTACATATGTTTTGCATGCGTTTCATTTCATGTATCGGTGCTGTAATACTGCCTTGCTGAGGAGGTGTATGGCTGCAAAGTGCTATAGTCCGTAAGTACAGATAATTCAGATCGCTCGTACTCTGCTGCCTGTCATCGTTTAGTTTTTTCTAGTACTGCACCTTGACCTTTGCCCTTTAGTTACATTCTAGTCTACCTTGAACTTAAGCTCCATTTGTTAGTGCTGTACTTTTAAGGATAATGTCATAATCTGCCCCTGAATACTGTGACTGGATAGCCAGTTATAACTCCACTATGACATGGAAAACATAGTACATAGACTGTTTATATTTGTAGACCTTCAATTATATCCACACTTCTTGTATACATATAAATTGAATTATTTTTTTGCCATTTGTTTCTCCCTTTCCGGTCATCAGGTTTTTGTGTTTCTTGTCAAGGACATTAACCCCCCCCCCCCCTCCCATTGGCATGGCATAAAGTAGTGGGGGCAGAAGTAAAAAAATACAACTGTCTATGCTGATCTATAGGGCCACCTGTCTTCGGACTTTAATGACCCAAGTCCTCAGGTTGAATTTTAAACTGACTGTTCTATCTAAGGGCCTGTTCACATCCGCGTTGGTTTTCTGTTCCGGGGTTCCGTCAGAGGTTTCCGTCGGGTGAACCCCGCAACGGAAAGTCAAACTGAAACTACAGCTTCCGTTTCAGTCACCATTGATATCAATGGTGACGGAAACATTGCTAATGGTTTCCGTTCATCACCATTCCGGCAGGTTTCCGTTTTAACGACGGAATCAATAGCGGATTCAACTGCGCTATTGATTCTGTCAGAAAAACGGAAACCTGCCGGAATGGTGATGAACGGAAACCATTAGCAATGTTTCCGTCACCATTGATATCAATGGTGACTGAAACGGAAGCTGTAGTTTCAGTTTGACTTTCCATTGCAGACGGTGATGTGAACAGGCCCTTAGCTGGTACTTCTTCGATCCAAGGGTCGGTTTAAGAGTCAACCACCAATGTTATAATAAAGTGTATTCTGCTGAGGTAAACTGGCATAATAAAGGGCTCTTCTCCCCTGCTTAAGACTCCCTCTATAAGCCTAGAACAGAGTCTCACTGTTAGGCTGGGTTCACACGACCATGTTACTTCCGTAATGGACGGAATGTATTTTGGCCGCAAGTCCCGGACCGACCACACTGCAGGAAGCCGGGCTCCTAGCATCATAGTTATGTACGATGCTAGGAGTCCCTGCCTCGCTGCCGGACAACTGTCCCGTACTGTAATCATGTTTTCAGTATGGGACAGTAGTTCCACATAGTACATAACTATGATGCTAGGATCCCGGCTCCCTGCAGTGTGGTCGGTCCGGGACTTGCGGCCGAAATACGTTCCGTCCATTACGGACGTAACATGCTCGTGTGAACCCTGCCTTACGCCCCATGCACACCACCGTGCCCATACTTACGACCTTATAAAGTATGGGAGCACGGTCCGTAAAATAAAAAAAATAGGACATGTCCTTTTTTTTTTTTCGGGAAGTTTCCACGGCACGGACACCTTCCCGTAAATATACGGGAAGGTGTCTGTCGGCCATAGAAATTAATGGGTCCGTAATTACGGACGATTATACGGTCGTGTGCATGAGGCCTTAGAGTCTTTTCCATTCTAATGGACTTGAACTGTACATGTAATACATGCATGGCCATTTATCTGCATAGCTGCCATGTAATTCTGCATGCTAAAAATACTTGACTCGCGGCAGCTTTCCATTGCAAAATCCGCTGTTTGCCAGGGTGGTACTAGCCAAATGCAGATCGAACAGCTGATCGCCATGGGGGCTCCAAACTGAAAGTTTGCTCCTAATAAGAGTACCCTTTTAATGGCGGAAACCGTTCAGAACTGCTAGGTGAGGGATTGTTTAGCTGACCGCTATATAGTGTCTGACCAGGCTAAAGTGGATCTCCACGTTTTCATTCAAAAAAAATAAAAAATTACATCAGTGATTTATATGTACCCCGTCAAACTACTCTGAAAAAAAAACAAAACACTTTCTCCCACATAAAACAAGGCCTCATAGCCACGTCAATGAATTTTTTTTTATTTTTATTGCTGCTGAAATGCAGGCAAAAAAAATGTAGCTAGTCATTAAAACAACTTACGCTACTCCTAATAAGATACCTGATCTATCCAACTTGTAATTTACTTACTGCTAAAATATAGTTGTTTTATCCATGCAAATTTGTGTGTGAAGTACTGCCACTAGGTGTCTCCTTTCCTGTAATTTGCTATCCAGCCAATGTTGTCAAGCAAAATGTCCCTGGTCACAAAGCAGAATTGACGGACTACAGAAGATGGAGGTGTCTCTTCACAGCCTGCCAATAGAAGTCTATGGAGGGAGGGAGCAGAGAGATTGTCATACACAGAAACGCTGCTCATATTAGTCTATGGAGAGAGGAGGGGGAAGCAGGAGCAGAGTTCAAAAGACACCAGGAAGCTGCTGCATTGTCTGTTATATCACACCCCAGTGCTGGATTCTGTTACACTACTCGTTACTGCTGTATAATTTCCTCCGCTGCTGAAGCTTCTATAAATGTGATAGAAGAGGATACTCCTGCTCTCCTATCTCTATGTGTGCAGTGTATAGAAGACATAATAGCTGTAAGGCCCAGTTCACACAGGTTTTTGACGTGGAAAGTTTCGGGAATCCACGGCAAAAAACTTCTGCAACCGGCACCATTTATTTCAGTGGGAGACGGAGGCGTTTTTTTGAGTGGTGGTTTTTGGCCGCTCGTAGTAAAGAAACAAAGCGGCATGCTCTTTCTTGCCACGGTTCCAGAGAACAGAGAAAGTGTTTTTTACCCACGGTGCTCAATGGCCGCGGGTGAAAAATGCTGCAAGAATCAAGAGTCAAAATCTGCCTGAAAATTCCTGAAGAGGCAGATTTTTCTGCCTGGAAAAAAACAGTGTAGGCTCCATCCACTAGTTCAGAGACGACTGAGAGTTGGGGCTTATTCAGACGAAGATGGGGAAACTCGGACAGAAAAAACGGCCTTTTTCATGTCCGCGTTGCCCTTGTGCAGGTCCAGTTTTCACTGATCCCCATATACTTTAGTCTATAGGGGGATCTGTGAAAACTGCAGAAAATAGGACATGCTCTATTTTTCAACTGATCCTTCACACGGTCCGTTGAAACAACGGCCGTGTGAACGGCCCCATTGAAATACATGTGTCCTTCTGACGGCCGTTGTTTTACCGAATAAGCTGTTTTTACTTGAATAAGCCCTTAGAGATCGAGCCTGCAGAGGGCAGAACTGCTAAAAAATGCAGAATACAAGTCATATAATGGCCAAAAATAGTGTTATTCCCCTTGTACACATGTATGACACTCAGGCCCCATGCACACGACCATAAAAATCGTCAATTGTGGACCGCAATTACGGACACAGTCACTTCTATTGTCCACGGACACGTTCCTGTTTAAGTGAAGGTGTCCGGGCTGTAGAAGTTTCCTGCAAAAGATAGGACATGTCCTATCTTTTGCTGTTTTCTGGTCCGTGCTCCCATACTTTGTGTGGGAGAACGGGCCGAAAATGCGGGAGGCTGTCGGCGGCCGTGCCCGCAATCGCGCCCATTACAGGCAGGGCCGTGTACATGGGGCCTTATTCAGAAAAGTCCCTTGCAGGCATGGTAATTAAGGGGTTAAGAAATGAATCCATGCATATTAGAATTATGTAGCATGTATGTACAAAAAAAACAAACCTGGACATTCACTTTGGTAGGATTGGTCAAATACAGTATGTACTGTGACCCCCCCCCCCCCCCCACATATGTTGACTCTCATTAATGTAAGGATTATGTTGGCTTTGAACGACTGATCATTACTAAGCAACCTACAAAATGAAAAGTTCAGCCACTTGAGCTGCAGTTTACATAGAAATGCTGAAGCTCACTTGGCAGGATCTGCGGAGTGTACCTGCTGGACTGAGTATCCACCTGTGTTAGTGTTAGACGCAACCTGAGATGCCTCTGTTGACCTGGTACATAACTGGTAGCTGGGAAAACCACTCCCTCACTGTGCTTATGAAACCAACCAGCTTGTCCATATTTTCTTTTTTTTCAATTTGTATATATTTATAAAAAAAAAAGTTATGATGATGTTTTAAGTATTATATAATTTTCATTTTTTTTAAGCTCACTCCTTAGTTACTTGCTTTTTATGCTTCACTGATTTTGTTTCCATTACTAAAGGTACATGGCAAAACGCTGATCAGATTTTCATGTTTTTATATTCCTAAAATCGTGTTGTTTTTTTTTTTAGTGCCCGATATAAAGATGGGCGATTCCTGTGTTAACAAAGATGCGTGCCAGTCAGAGGAAGGGAGCAGTGTTGCTGAAGAGGCAATGTTCAGTATGGCGGACATGTTCTTGTTATCACTCATCGTTGGCCTATTGACTTATTGGTTCTTCTTCCGCAAGAAGAAAGAGGAGACAATCGAGTTTAAAGTGCAGACCACTGTGTAAGTGTTTCTATTTTTCCTATGTTGGTTAATTCTCCTTCCATATAAAGTGAAAGATGTTTACATTATATTTTTCGTCATTTTTCATGCAGTATGAATTTGTTATTTTCACTTGATGTTTCGTAATGTCTATGTATTAAGAAAAAGCTCTAAATCTTCAATTTAAAATGCATGTGTTTTTAAAGGCGAAATTTCATCTTAAGCATTTATAGCATATCTACGGTTCGCAGACCCAAGTTCCCTGCAGTCTCCATAGAGTTCAGTGGAGATGTGGCCACACTAGCGTGCAGCCCTCTCTATTGCCGTCTGTCGCAGTAAGGCCTCATGCACACGACCGTAGTGTTTTTCTGGTCCGCAAATTCCAGGACCGTGTTCCGTGAAATGTCGTCCGCAGTTAATCCGTATGTAATCCGCAAAATGCGGATGAAAAAAAAAAAAGCCTAGGTAAAACAGGATGACGACAGAACTGATCACAGCACTCAAAGGGAAAATGAGAAGGGGGGACCCCCCTTTTGATCGCGTCACAGGGAATTCCTGAGACGCAGCTGAGAGCAGGGAGATTTGACGGCTCCCTGCTCTGTTTACTCATCCTGATTCAGTGCCGTAAAAAGGCATATGCATCAGAGTAAAGCCCGTTAGTGGCCGCCGTTAAAAGGCGTATTGGCGGTCACTAACGGGTTAAAACGATGGTCATCACACGGACGCATGTATTTCAATGGGGCCGTTCACACGGCCGTTGTCTCAACGGACCTTGGAAAGGGTCTGTTAAAAATAGAGCATGTCCTATTTTGTTCCGTTTTCACAGATCCCTCAATAGACTCAAGTCTATGGGGATCGGTGAAATCGGGACCCGCACACGCGCAAAATTTTTCCCGTCAGAATTTCCCCAAGTTCGTCTAAATTCGGCCTTACATTTTAATGTTTATTATAAAAAAAAATGTGCATTTGTGTCTTTTTTTAAAAAAAAAAATATTTTTATTAATTTCTGTACCAATACATAAAACAATAATTAACTTGCACAACAAATGTATCCATACGACAAATGGTGGACACCGGCTCAGCAGAGTCAGTGCTACCATCCCCCGGTGTCAGCTTTATCTTACAGCTGACACCCTGCTGTAATGGCGGGGAGCGAATTTAGCTCTGATCCCCGCCGTTAACCTTCTAAATGCAGCGGTCAAAAGCGATCGCTGCATTTAAGCGGTTTGCAGCTCATCAGCACCCCAGCAATGAAATTGCATGGGTGCCGGTGACTGCAATGGCAACTGGAGGCCTAATACTGGCCTAACAGAAGCTGAGCCGGCATCAGCAGTGAGTGTCCGCTGTATGTTACAGCGGACACCCCGCTGTAACGGCAGGAATCGGAGCTCGCTCCGATTCCTGCCATTAACCCCTTAGATACAGCGATCCAAAGCGATCGCTGCATCTTAGTGGTTTGTAGCAAATCGGCAGCCTGCCATGCGATGGCAAGGCTACCAACTGCTACTATGGCAACAAGAGTCCTAACAATGACCTCCTGTCTGCCATTACGGAAGCTGATTAGGCCCCGACCAGAGCCGGAGCCTTATCGGCTTTTATTGTCAGTGAACAACTGACAGTTCTAATACATTGCACTACATAGGTAGGTCACTGTCTTTCAAAAATGTAAATAAAAAGTGATCAAAAAGTCGCATGTATCCAAAAATGGTAATTATTAAAACTATAGCTTGTCTCGCAAAAAAACAAGCCCTCATACAGCTCAGTCGACAAAAAAAATTAAAAAGTTATGGCTCTTACAACTTGGCGACAGAAAAAATACTTTCTTTTTACAAAAGTTATTTTATTGTGCAAAAAGTTGTAAAACATAAAGTGCTATAAATTAGGTATCGCCGGAATCGTACTGACCCGCAGAATAAAGTTAATATGTAATTTATGGCGCGTGGTGAATGCTATATAAAAAAAACGATGCCAGAATTGCTGTTTTTTGATCACCTTGCCTCCCAAACAAAGGATAACATGTCATCGGAAAGTTGCATGTACCCCAAAATAGTACAAATAATAACTACAGCTCGTCCCGCAAAAAAACAGCCCTCATACCACTAGGTCTATGAAAAACTAAAATTAGTTAAGGCTCCAATAAGTCAGGAAAGAAAAATATGCAGTTGTGCCAGCCCGAGGGGAACATTTCTTCTGTTTCAAGTGGCGATTTATCAAGGCCCTAAAATTAGGGAACCAGGAAGGGGAGGACTCAAATATATCTGCTGGAAGCGAGGGTGCCCCTATTATACCAGGCAACACTTCGCACCTTTGCAGTTTGGGGAATTTTGCTGGGGAGTGTGGACCAAATGGGAAATAAGTAAGGGCACCATTTATCAGTGCGACACCGGCCTGTGCAGACAGGATTGCTTCACAGCGTAACAAATATTTATGGATTATTTTATTGTTTACCCCATTATTATACCACCTGACTATGCCCCTAATATACTCTGCCCATCTTACATATGCCCCACATTAAAAAAAGACACACCAGTAAAACTCCAAACAAAACTACCAAGCAAAATCCACGCTTCAAAAGCTAAATGGCGCTCCTTCCTTTCTGAGCCCTACAGCGTCCCCAAACAGCACTTTACTTCCACATATATGGCATTGCCATACCCGGGAGGACCCTTTTAACACATTTTGGGGTGTGTGTCTCCAGTGGCATAAGCTGGGCACGACATATTTCCCACTAAAGTGTCACATCTGGGGAAAAAGTTATTTTTGCATTGCACCATCCACAGCGCAATCATTTATGGAAAAGACCTGTGGGGTGAAAATGCTCACTACACCCCTTAATAAGTGACTTGAGGGGTGTAGTTTCCAAAATGGGGTCACTTCTCAGCGGTTTCTTTTATTTCACATCAGAGCCTCTGCAATTGTGAACCAATACTGTGTAAGTTGCCAAATTAGGCCTCAATTTCACATGGTACTCTCTCACTCCTGAGCCCTGTCGATAGTCCAGGCAAAAGATTGTTTCTAAAGCTAGGAAACAGCATAATAATTAGAGAGCTGTCTTGTTATGGTGGCACAAGCTGGGCACCACATATTGGCATATCTATGGAAAAAATAAATTTTTTCACTCTGCAACATCGAGTGCACACTAATTTCTGCAGAACACCTGTGGGGTTAAAATGCTCGCTACACCCCTAGGTGAATACCTTGAGGGGTGTAGTTTCCAAAATGTGGTCACTTCTGGGGGGTTTCCACTGTTTTGGTCCCACAGGGGCTTTGCAAATGCTACATAACGACCAGAAACCAATCCAGCAAAATCTGTACTCCTTTATTTATTGAGAAAATGGAAACATTTGAGCTAAAGCTACGTCTTATTGAAGAAAAATTATTTTTATTTTTTTTCACTGCCCAATCCTAATAAAATCTATGAAACATCTGTGGGGTCAAAATGCTCACTACACTCCTAGATGAATTCTTCAAGGGGTGTAGTTTCATGAATGGAGTCACTTTTGGGTAGTTTCCGCTGTACTGGTTCCTTAGGGGCTTTGCAAAAGCGACATGGTTCCAAGAAATCGATCCAGCAATATCTGTACTCCAAAAGCCAAATGGCGCTCCTTCTCTTCTGATCCTTGCTGTGTGCCCAAACAGCAGTTTATGACCACATATGGAGTATTGCCGTACTCCAGAGAAGTTGCTTTACAAATGTTGGGGTTCATTTTTTTTTTCCTTTTTTATTTCTTGAATTTTTAGCTAAAGCTACATCTTATTGAAGACAAAGGATTGTTTTTATTTTCACTGCCCAATTCTAATAAAATCTATAAAACCCCTGTGGGGTCAAAATGCTCACTAAACTCGTAGATTCCAAAATGTGGTCACTTGTGGGAGGTTTCCACTGTTTTGTCCCTACGGGGGCTTTGCAAATGCGACATGGCCTC
This sequence comes from Rhinoderma darwinii, assembly GCF_050947455.1. Lineage (NCBI taxonomy): Eukaryota > Metazoa > Chordata > Amphibia > Anura > Rhinodermatidae > Rhinoderma > Rhinoderma darwinii. The sequence continues at coordinate 238,936,385 of NC_134688.1, read as the reverse complement.
CGCAAACTATTCCTGCTAAATTTGAGCTCCAAAAGCCAAGTGGCGCTCTTTCCCTTCTAAGCACTGCCGTGTGTCCACACCGCTTTTTATGACCAAAGGGGGGTATTGTTTTAATCTGGAGAAATTGCTTTACAAATGTTGCAGTGCTTTTTCTCCTTTAGTCCTCGTGGAAATTAGAAAAAATTAGCTAAACCTACATTTATTTATTTTTTTTTTTTGAAAGAATGTAGACTTTAAATTTTCACGGCCTACTTCCAATAATTTCTGCAATAAACCAGTTGGGTCAAAATGCTCACTATACCCCTAGATAATTTCCTTGAGGGGTCTAGTTTCCAAAATGGGGTCACTTTTGGGGGATTTCCACTGTTTTGGCACTGCAAGAGCCCTTCAACCCTGACATGGTGCCTAAAGTATATTCTAATAAAAAGGAGGCTCTAATATCCACTAGGTGCTCTTTTTTGCTTCTGAGGCTGGTGCTTCAGTCAATTAGCACACTAAGGCCACATGTGGGATATTTCTAAAAACTGCAGACTCTGGGCAATAAATATTGAGTTGCATTTGTCTGGTACGACCTTCTGTGTTAAAAAAAAAAAAAATGAAATGTGTAAATTTCACCTCTAGTTTGTTTTACAGAGAGGGGGAGCGCCCTCTGTCACCCATCGGCAGCCCATAAATGCACTCGCGGGCCTCCGATGGGGTGTCACGGCAGCTCGGGCCCTGATAAAAGGCACGTCTGAATAGATTGCCTGTCAGAGTTACACTGACAGGCAATAATGGTGTAGTATACTAAGTATACCAAAGCATTATAGCAGCGATCTGAAGATCGCATAGTAAAGTCCCCTAGTGGGACCAAATAAAGAAGTAATGTGAAATAAAAAAAAATTAATGGCGTCAATTGAAGACACATGGATCAATGGTGGAATTTCAGGGTTCTTTCTATTCCCCCCCCCCCCCCCCAAAAAAAAGTTAATAAGTTAATAAAAACCGATCGCTGATTAACCCCTTAGAAGCCACGTTCAATAGCGATCGAGGCTTCTTAGGGGTTAAACTACCATTAACTGCCCGCTAGATGATAATAATGGTGTCCGGCTATGCCATCTACGGAAGCCTAGTGGGTCCTGACTAAGTCAGGACCTACTAAGCTTGCTGTCAGCGAGTAGCTGATGGCTCTAAAACACTGCACTACGCATGTAGTGCAGTGCATTAGAATTGCCATCAGGGCCTCCTGCCCTCAAGTCCCCTAGTGGGAAAAAGCAATAAAGTAAAGTTAAAAAAAAGTTGTGAAAAAAAAGCTTTAAAAGTAAAAATCCCCCTTTTTTCCCTTATCAGTCCTTCATTTGTTTTTATTAATAATAAACTATACATAATTGGTATAGTCGCGTCCGTAACTGCCTGAACTACAAAAGTATTTTGTTATCTTTCCCACACGGTGAACGCCATAAAATAATAATAAACGATGCTAGAATCACAATTTTTGTGGTCACTTCACCTCCCAAAAAATTGAATAAAAAAAGGTCAATAAGTCGCATGTACTTAGAAATGGTACTGATCAAAACTGCAGTTCATTACGCAAAAAACAAGTCCTTGCATGGCTTTCTTGATGGGAAAATAAAAAAGTTATGGCTCTTAGTAAAAGGTAAAAAAAAAAGTAAATGATTTTTTTATAAAAAGTATTTTATTGTGTAAACACCATAAGACATAAAAAAACTAAACATCTGGTATCGCCGTAATCGTATCGCCCTGCAGAATAAAGTGAATGTCATTTATAGCGCACGGTGAACGCTGTAAAAAAAAAATTGACTAAAAACAATAGTAGAACTGCTGTTTTTTTTTTTTTGTTAGTCACCACGCCTCTTAAAAATAGAATAAAAACTGATCAAAAAGACACATGCACCCCATGAAAACTACAATGAATTCATCAAGTGGTCTAGTTTCCAAACTGGGGTCACTTTTAAGGGGTTCCCCCTGTACTGGTACCTCAGAGGCTCTGCAAATGCGACATGGCGCCCAGAAACCATCCAGCAAAATCTAAATGCCAAATAGTGCTCTTGCAATTCTGAGCTCTGCTGTTTGTCCAACCAGCAGTTTGACCACATATGGGGTATTGCCGTAATCGGGAGAAATTGCTTTACAAATGTTGGGGTGCCTTTTCTCCTTTATTCCTTGTCCAAATAAAAAATGTGTACCTTTTACTGGAAAAATGTGATTTTCAATTGCACAGCCTAATTCCACAAAATGCAACAAAAGAAACAAACTGCTGCATCTAAATTCCCACTATACCCCTTGGTAAGTTCCTTGAGGGGTGTAGTTTGCCAAATAGTCACTTTTGGGGGGTTTCCACTGTTTTGGCACCACAAGACCACTTAAAACCGGACATGGCGCCTAATAAAAAGGAGGCCTCAAAATCCACTATGTGCTCCTTTGCTTCGGAGGCCGGTGCTTCAGTCCGTTAGCACAATAGGGCCACATGTGAGATATTTCTAAAAACTGCAGAATCAGGACAATAAATATTGAGTTGCGTCTCTCTGGTAAAACCTTCTGTTTTACAGAAAAGAATTGAATAAAAAGGATTTTCTGTCAAAAAATAAAATTTGTACATTTCACCTCTACTGTGCTTTAAATTCCTGTGAAATGCCTAAAGGGTTAAGAAACTTTCTAAATGCTGTTTTGAATACTATGAGGGGTCTAGTTTCTAAAATGGGGTGTTTGATACGGGTTTCTAGTATATAGGCCCCTCAAATCAACTTCTGAACTGGTACCTAAAAAAAGTGGCTTTTGAAATTTTATTCAAAATGTGAGAAATTACTGCTTATGTTCTAATCCTTGCGACGTACTAGAAAAAAAAAAAGAATGTTCAAAAAATAATGCCAACATATAGTAGACATATGAGAAATGTGAACTAGTCTCTATTTTGGGTGGTAAAAAACCCTCAGTCTTACAAGCAGATGCATTTAAATTCAGAAAAATGCTATTTTTTCAAAATTTTCTCTAACATTTTGCTATTTTCCACAAATAAACACTGAATATATCGATCAAATTTTACCACTAACGTAAAGCTCAATGTCTCACGAGAAAACAATCTCCGAATCGCTTGGATAGGTTTAAGCATGCTGAAGTTATTACCGCATAATGTGAAATATGTTAGATTTGAAAAATGGGCTCTGAGCCTTAAAGGGGTTGTCCGGGAATAAAATGTTATTTCAATTTTAACTTCATTAGTCATATTTAATAACACTTCTAATATAGTGTCTGCTTACCTGTGCTAGCGTTACCGTGTTCCGATCTGCCGTCACGTGACCGCACCCGGGGTAAATTTTTTATTTTCTCTGCGGTACCGTGTCTTTGCTCAGCCAGCACTTCCAGCTGAGAAAGGCACGGCGCGTTATCAACTACATTTACAGGCAGAGGGCCGGGCTCCGCCTCCTCTGGTCCTGCTGCCTGTAGATGTAGTTGATGACGCGCTGTGTCTTTGCTCAGCCAGCACTTACTGCTGTGTAAAGACCCGGAGCGTCATCAATCATAGTACACGCCCCCTCCGCCGTCTCCTTCACTCTTGGAGCTCCCGCACTGAAGTGCATGTGAGGAGGAGGAGCGGAATCCCTAATCTGTTGCCGAAGCTGTGGCCAGGGATTACGCTCCAGGAGAAGTCCATGACTTTTCCTGGAGCGGTCCCCTACGCCAGAAACTGAATCCCCAGACACAGCGGCCAGAGATTCCTCTCCAGGCGAAGTCCATGACTTCACTGTCCATATATGGACAGTGAAGTCAGGGACTGTTCCTAAAGCGTTTCCCGGCCACAGCAGCCGACAATGTGGCCGGGGATTCCGCTCCAGGAGAAGTCCCTGCCTTCACACAAAGGATAATGATTATTACTGTGTAAGGCCTCATGCACACGACCGTAAAAACACCCGTTATTGCGGGTCGTTATTACGACCCGCAATAACGGGCTCATAGGCTTCTGTTAGCCACGGGTACCTTCCCGTTTGCTCACGGGAAGGTACCCGTGCCGTTAAAAAAGATAGAACATGCCCTATTTCATGCCGTAATAACGGCACGGGCATCCCATAGAAGTCTATGGGGCTCCCGTAATCATGGGTGGCTGCGTGTGTTCACCCGTGATTACGGGAGCGTTGCGAGGTGAGGCGAGGTCAGGGGACTACCCGGTCTGCAGGCCACAGCCCAGTGGCGTAACTACCGCCGGGACTACAATGAAAACTATGGCAGAGCGGGGAGGTATCTCCCCGCTCTGCCATAAACAAAAGACATGTATCCCCTATCCTGTAAAAAATAAAAATAAAAGACGTTCATACTTACCGACAACTTCCTGCTTCCTCCAGTCCGGTCTCCCGCCCGTTGCCTTGGTGACGCGTCCCTCTCGACATCCGGGCCGACGTCCTGGATGACGTTTCAGGCCATGTGACCGCTGCAGCCAATCACAGGTCAATCACAGGCTGCAGCGGTCACATGGACTGCCGCGTCATCCAGGGATGTCGGGCTGGATGTGAAGAGAGGGACGCATCACCAAGACAACGGCCGGGTAAGTATGAATTTCTTTAACTTTTATTACAGAAAAGGCTGTCCCTTCTCTCTATCCTACACTGATAGAGAGAAGGGGCTGCCGATTAGTGCAGTGCTATTTTGCCGCCAAAAACGTGCCCGTAAATACGGGTGGAATACGTGTGACACAGGACCCATATTTACGAGCACGGGTTCGTAAATACTGGTGCAAAACGGGTGGAATACGTGTGACCAAGGACCCGTATTTACGCCAGTATTTACGGGTGTGAAAAAATACGGTCGTGTGCATGAGGCCTTAGACAGTGTGCAGGGAGGGAGCTGCCTGGAATTGGAGCAGGGAAGGACCTGTGAACATAGAGGGTTGTGGCAGTATGCAAATAGCTGAGATGCTTTGGAGGAAGGGGGGGATGCAACGGTCTCCTGTTTTGTAACCCACCATACCCATGATCCCCTGCTGCATCTGAGGAAACTGACAGCAAGGGATGTAAACAGACAGAAAAAGCAGCAGTGACGATGGAGATCAAACTGAAACTGGTTAGAAGTTTAATAGGGGATATTAGAGAAGGCAAACCAAGGCTGGGGGACACTTGTTAGAATATTTTTTTTTTTTCCTGGACAACCCTTTTAATGCCCAAACTAGGCTGCGACCTTAAGGGGTTAACTAACATCTGTGGCCTTGTGGGTCTGCTTGGCCAATCTGAATGATAATGTTTAATAACATACGGGGCACACTTTTTAGCTTGACCCCAAATGTAGGTTTGGAGGTTTCTCTGGTGCAGAAGCACTCACTGGCTTGTTTTTCTTAGGTCATCCATGTATGCCCTAAGTTAAAGGGGTTTGTCTTGGCGCCAGATTTCCTTTTGAAGGTAGTTCATACAATAATGTCTTTGGTCATCTCTTCTTGCAATTGTCAGTCTCCTCCTGTAGATATTTCTAATGAGACTCTTCTAAGATGTTTCCAGTTGTATTCGTAGAAATTACTCGTAGTCCTGAAACTATTCGCTCCCTGAAGAAAGCCTCTTGAAAGGTTTTGTAAAGTTTATTGTGAATTTTTTTTCACTGATTCTATGTGAAATAAACTTCTTTTGAAGAGAATACGACCTGTAATATTGGTAAGTTTTCTTAGTGTCAGCTGTTAGCCCGTTCCTTGAAACTATATGATCTTATTTGGACGTATCTGTATAATGTGAATGAGTACCATCAACCACTTCTACCCAGTTACTACTAAGAACCAAAATGTAACAAATTGGAAGTAATATTGCGTTCCAGCAATTCTGTGCAGCCAGGTTCATGTTCTATGATCCAAACTAAGAGACCAAGTGCCAGTTATGTGGATCTGATCCTGGTGCCAAGTGATTGTATAATGTCTGGTGTCGTTGCTGCAAAAAAGTATTTGCAGATGCCAGGAAGCCATATTATTAAAGAGGCTCTGTCACCAGATTTTGCCACCCCTATCTGCTATTGCAGCAGATCGGCGCTGCAATGTAGATTACAGTAACGTTTTTTGTTTTTTTTAAAACGAGCATTTTTGGCCAAGTTATGACCATTTTTGTATTTATGCAAATGAGGCTTTCTAAAGTACAACTGGGCGTGTTTAAAGTAAAAGTACAACTGGGCGTGTATTATGTGTGTACATCTGGGCGTTTTTACTTCTTTTACTAGCTGGGCGTTGTGTATAGAAGTATCATCCACTTCTCTACACAACGCCCAGCTTCTGGCAGTGCAGACACACAGCGTGTTCTCGTCACTCACTTCCTGCCCCAGGTCCTGCATCGTGTCGGACGAGCGAGGACACATCGGCACCAGAGGCTACAGTTGATTCTGCAGCAGCATCGGCGTTTGCAGGTAAGTCGATGTAGCTACTTACCTGCTAACGCCGATGCTGCTGCAGAATCATCTGTAGCCTCTGGTGCCGATGTGTCCTCGCTCGTCCGACATGATGCAGGACCTGGGGAAGTGACGTCGCAGCGTGATCTCTCGAGAACACGGCTGTGTCTGCACTGCCAGAAGCTGGGTGGTAACGAAGAGAAGTGGATGATACGTCTATACACAACGCCCAGCTAGTAAAAGGTAAAAACGCCCAGATGTACACACACAATACACGCCCACTTGGACATAACTTTAAACACGCCCAGTTGTACTTTAGAAAGCCTCATTTACATAAATATAAAAATGGTCATAATGTGGTCAAAAATGCTCGTTTTTAAAAAAAAACAAAAAAACTTTACTGTAATCTACATTGCAGCGCCGATCTGCTGCAATAGCAGATAGGGGTTGCAAAATCTGGTGACAAAGCCTCTTTAATAGTGTTTAAGGCTACATTCACACGAGTGTAAATCTGGTCCGTGTGCGTTGCGTTATTGCATCTGTGCTTTGCGAGTGGCATGTGTTTTTCACGCACTCGCAAACACATTTTTTTTTAAAGAAATTGATGCGCAAATCAAGTGCAGCACACAGATGTGCATCATTTTCACGCACCCTTTGACTTCAATGGGCTACTAGATGTTTGAAAACGCAACAATATAGAACATGCAGTGAGTTTCACTCAGCAGACTCACTTCGTGAAAACTTCTGCATGTGTGAACGGCCCCATTGAAATCAATGGGTCCGTGTGCTGTGCGTTATTTCCATGCGCAGCCCACAGACAAGAATCGCGTTCGTGTGAATGGGCCCTAATAAAAAAAAAAATCTTATAATATTATAGTTAAACCTATTTTCAGGTTGCCAAACGTGAATCACCATGTTAACATTCTCCACTATAGCCTATTTGCCATACATAGCAGTCATTGTAGCCATATTCAATCTCATAGAGCTTCGTCTGTACATTACTCAGTGTAAATATTGCTCTGCCAGCCGGTGCATCACAATGCCATCTATAATCCAGGCTGAAAACCAAGTGGAATGGCAAATCTGAGGTTAGACGCTGATATTTTGGCATACATTCTTTACAGCTAATCTTCGCTAGCCGCCATTGTTCGTACCTGCATCTATCATGTTTCTGAGCTGTGAAGGTACTTGTATTACAGGGACGTGTCCACAGATCAGGCGTGTTGGCTTTCCTGCTGAGCACAACTGCTTAAGATGTTTGTGTAAGGGATTCCTTCTGGGTGAGGAGGCCCAGTGGGGAAGGTTCAGATGTGAACTTCTGAGCAGAATGGGATAAATGGCTCACAAAAGCCAGCTCATGTTACAGGATGTGGCAATGCTAAAAGCTGGCTTTTAAAGGAATTCACATGCAGGTTTCAGTGCGGTCTTCAATGTCCGTTACCTCATCGAATCCTTTTATAATCTGGATTATTATGCATTGTCTGTTCCATGATCTATTGTACACTCCTTTTTAAATGCCCTTAAAATGACATTCCCCATTGTACTTTCCATAAATATGAATACTGATCCCATCTAGATCAGTGCCGTGGCAGGTGACCGATTATTAAAATGCTACAGGAAATGTTTTCGTTTGACACTCGGACCAATAAATAATTTGTTTTCCTATTACTATTTTTTTTTTTAATCCTAGATGACTTTGATTACTTACTAACATTGCAGTAAAATAAAGTCAATCTTTAGGTTACATAAAGATCAAAATTAAGGCGAAGCTCTGGTTTTCGTAATGGTAATCTGTTAAATAGCAATTCCAAATGAAAGGCTCCGACAAGATCCCATTACGCCTTGGTCACAAAGTGTATGGCTCTCTCCCGGATCCTTCCTAAAGCCGTGTGCATGAGCACTAGAAGTGGATTACAAGTCTCTAACATTCTGTAGACAGGCGGGAGAATGTTTACGAAGGACCAGTGGGCATTTCAATAAATGGCACCTCCGTATCATTACTGTAACACTTAGCAGAAAAAGGGACAATAAAGCATTGCCTACTTGTAGAAATGTATAGAGTCGTCTAGTCTGGTGGGACCCCTCACACAGGAAAGCTGGTGGTCTACGGGGATGTTCTTTCCCTAATATGGTGGCTGTGCAGAGTAAAAATTGAATTAAGTAAATCCAACAGACCCACCTATTTTTTTTTCATTTTTTTTTTTTTTTTTCATTCGGGGATTACGTCCCCTTCCAGCTCTCCTGGGGTTATTTCCTCAGTGGGGTCCACTTCCCCAAGTATTTTACATATATATTTTTTTTTATATATTTAGATTTATTTTTTCTTTCTTTTTTGAGAATGCCTCTTAAGCTGAACTGCGGGAGGTCGGTGTAACAGGATCTCAGGTTTTCTTTGGAGGCTTTTAACTGGAAGTCATTACTCTAGTGCAACTCTAGCTCTACCAGCCAGCTCTAATGTTAGGGTGTAAAGTCAGAAAATAGTATGAGGCAAGAAGAGGATCCCGTCTGTGATACAAAACAGTTTCCTGGGAAACCAGATGGTGGCGGAAGGAAGGGGAGTGTGGGTTTACTTGTTCCACACAGATAAAGAGCGAGAAGAGGAAGAAAGGAGGAGGAGGGGTGGAGAGGGAGCTGAGAAGCAGTGGTTCTTGGGATCTTTCATTCTCCCTTCCCATTCTTTTTTTTCATTCTTGCCAGATGTGAAGGATTCTTTTGCCTTTTCCTTTTTTTTTTTTCTTTTTGCCTCCTCTGTTTCTTTTGTGCTGCCAGAGTGGCTTTCAAGACCTTTTTTCTCTGCAGGGGTGCACTCGAATTCATGTAAATGGCTGTTCCAGCATTTGCTGGCTTGTTGTAGTCTTAACCAGTTTTTCACTTTTTCCGACAATCTGAGCACTTGTGAGAATGAAGCAACATCTGCTTTGCCGTGCACCGGCATCTGGGAGTTTAAGCTCTTTAATCTAGCCTGACCTAAGTAGGAAACCAAGAAGGACTCTAAGGATGGGATGCTTCAGCTCGGTCCCACAAGAGGATGTCATTGTAGTAGGGTGAGTGTGTCTGCGGCAGGTCTATAACGTATGTACTATACTCGTGAGTGCGGGGAGAAGGCATTGATACAGCTGAAAAAGTTGGAGTCAGACAGGTTTTCTTGGTTTTGTTTCCATTTGAACTTGCTGCTCGTGAGAACTTAAGTCTCATGTTTCCGCTCTTTTTGGGAGTTGAGCTCGGACATGCTCAGTCACTCCCCTTTTTATATAATGTTTTGCTTTTTTTTTTCCGACAAAGCACATTCTTGCCTTTTATAACCGGTTCATTGTGTCTGTCCCTTTTTGGAATGCAGCATTTCAGAAGGTTTGTCATCAGAAGTATAAAAGATAGGATCTGTAAAAAAAACTAAAAAAACGGCACTATTATTGTGTTTTGATATGATCTAAGACTGAGCCAACTGTCACTTTTTGCACACTTGGCATATTTTTGTGCTGTGGAAAGAGGTGAAGTCTAGATTTTTGAAAACCTCATTCATACCTTGCCGCTGAAAACCATGCGATCTATAGGGCTTGCTGCACCTCCATAGAAGACTATTTCCTAAAAATGTCCTTTTTTTAAAATAAATCGCAGATGTTAATCATGACCAAGGTCTGAACAAGTGAGCACAAACACAACGTGTAGCGTCCCAGACAATATTGGGTCTTTACTGCAGCAACGTGTGACCGTCCTTACTACCTGGAATCCTGTGTTGTAAATGGAGATGAGACCATACAAGCGCACATATATTAATGATTTCACCTAAAAAGTATTTCTATGCTGACTGAATTAAATGTTCTGACTATAGCTAAAAAAACAAAAACCTGTCTGTGTATTGAATAAAATCTGATCTGATTATGAAAAATATTGAGGTATTTGTCGCATCCTTTTGCATCCCATTTTCTGATAGAACAGATTTCAATTGGACAGAAGTGAAGGTTTTATTACCATATAAATATTACTGCTCGTAACGGCTAAACACCTTCCGCTTCAGCCTAGATTCACATGAGTATGGGGACACTCTGACGTGAAAGTGACTTTTTTTCACGTCCGAGGTGCCACCATGCAAGTCCCGTTTTCACGGTTCCCCATAGACTTGAGCCTATGGTGGAATCCGTGAAAATGGAACAAAATAGGACAGGTTCTATTTTTCAACCGACCCTTCAGACGGTCTGTTGAAACAACGGGCATGTGAGTGGCCCCATTGAAAAACATGCGTCAGTGTGGCAGCCGTAGTTTTAACGGCCGTCACACGGATGTATTTGACGTTCATGTGAATAAGGTCTAAGGCGCTGGTTTTCAGATTGAGTTCAGATAAAAGGCGTTTTGATAATGGTCGCGCAGATAATACACGCAATATTGTGCCGCTATACGCGCCGAAATGTTCCACATCGAAGCCGCAAAGTTTGAACCCAGCCTCAGAGCCCTGATTGGTCATTCCACGCTTTTTAGGCAGCAGGTGCTTTGTAAAGCCATGTACTAGTTAGACTCGTGTCCAACTATTTCTATTAATGTACAAAGAGAGCTCCGTATCTGTATAGAAATGATGCTGTAATGACGTTACGGTTTTATTACTTGCAGAACATCAACCTCCCGAGAAAGCAGCTTTGTGGAAAAGATGAAGAAGACGGTAAGCTGTTTTTGTTTTTTTTAATTTTATTTTTTAAATTCTCTTTGTATGGTTTTTGAAAGTGAACTATTCACATGGACGCAGTCCATTTTGTTGATAAACTAAGTTCCGAGGTATGCAGCCCATCTGATCCTCATAAGTGTCTGCAACTTGGTGATGTCAATGGTCCTTGACATTTGGATTCAGCAAGGAAAGTAGGATGATAATGAGTATAATTTAGAAGCTGAGTATTGTGAGTGGGCATAGGTACACAGGGAGTCTGCGTCTTCTGCATAGTTTTATATGCTTGGAGATAGAAGTGTATACCGATCAGTAGCTAATATAAGCGCAGATTATAAAATGAGTTGCTTACGGATGTGTCCTTCCTTATTTTCCCTCTAAATCCGACATAACCAGAGATGTGTGGCATGAGATGTTAAACAAACATGTAAAAAAGAGAGAAAAAGTAGCATATGTCAGAGGTCTATCAGTCAGCCAATTGTTGCCCATGGACTCCCATGTTAAAAATAAATAAAATAAAAATGTATGTCACAGCCATCCAGTAAAAAAACAAGACCTATACAATAAACGTTTGTTTGTTTGTTTTTTTTAACCTGGGATTCAACGGGTGACTGATGGCGTTCCTCATCGTTTATAGACATTTTATTTTTCAATTTTATTTTTTACTGGATGGCACGAGATTGTATTGAATTCGTATCATGACCAATTGTGTAACTTAGGCGAAATTCACACGAACGTGTGCGTTTTGCGCGCGCAAAAAAACGCGGCGTTTTTTGCGCGTTGCAGTTCTGTGTGTCAAGTGTTTGGTGCGGGGCTGCATGATTTTCACGCATATGCCATCCTTGTGACACGCGGTTTTGAGGTTGAGAAAAAGAGCTGAAGGAGGTGGTTTTATTTTTCTCTTCCCTTCATTTCATCCATGTGCCGCGCGTGATTTTCACGCACCCATAGACTTCAATGGGTGCGTGAAGCGCGAAAAACGCACAAGTATAGGACTTGTCGTGAGTTTTACGCAGCGGACATACGCGTGAAAATCACGGATTGTCTGAACGGCCCCATTGAGTTACATAGGTCCATGCGTATCACGGACGTGAACTATGCTCGTGTAAATAAGGCCTTAAAGAGGCTCTGTCACCAGATTATGGACATGTATGGAGAGAAGTGTATGACACTGATTGGTCACTGATAAGTCAGCGTCATACACTTCTCTTTACAACGCCCACTTGGTCAAAAGTTAAACGCCCAGTTGGGCATTAAGAAACTAATTAGTTAGCATAAATCTAAAATTGCTCAAAAATGATCGTTTTTCAAAATAGAAACCACTGCTGTCTACATTACAGCGACGATCAGATTATGTAGGAGATAGGGCACTTATAATCTGGTGACAGAGTCTCTTAAACGCAATTCAATTGAGAGTGGATACATCCATTCAAACATATGGAAGTACATTTTATTTATTTCTCTTTAAACGTCTTGGAACTCTAGATATGTGAGATTTAGTGATTACGGGGGCTGATATTTTTCTGGACTTCTGGTCTCTAATCTCATTGCAAAATGCTACAGTCGGCGTCTTCCCAGCCTGATATATCTTCTTCCAGGCACCAATTTATAACATTCAGCTGAACAGTAAATAGAGATAAGATTGACTGAAGGATTGGTGTCACTTTAAATGCCCTATTACACCGGCCAATGATCGGGCAAACGAGCATTCATACAAACGCTTGTTCCCGATCATTGCCCTGTGTAAACAGGGCAACGATCAGCCGGTGAACGAGCAAACGCTCAATCATCAGCTGAGCTACTCTTTTTAAGGTAGCATTACAAAATCATACTTGTCAGCAGCACATCCCCCTGTGTAAACAGGGACATGTGCTGCCGATGTGATTAAAATGTATGGGGACGAACAATTGGAGAAACAAGCGCTCGTCGTCATACAACCATAGCTCCTTGTGAAAGGAGCAAGCGAGCGCCGATCATCAAGCTGTCTCGTTGATCGGCGTTCATTTTCAGGGCCCACAGCAGGCCGTGTAATAGGACCTTAAGTCTTTAGTGTCCTATCTTATATAAAAAAAAAAAGGGTCTCGTATTATTATTTCAGAAGAGAAAATGTTATGGAATTTTTATTTATTACTTTTTTTATTCATGTCATTTCCTGTCCCAAGCTAATTGGGGGAAAATAACTTAAAAGTATTTTGTTTTTATAGGGCAAAAACATAGTGGTATTCTATGGATCTCAGACAGGAACTGGAGAAGAATTTGCTAATCGACTATCTAAAGATGCTCACCGCTATGGTATGCGTGGTATGGCGGCTGACCCTGAAGAATTTGAGATGGTGAGTGTTGTATTCACATGTTTTTAAGGGCATATATTGTGCCTGATGAACCGACAAACTTTTTATTGAGCTCTGTAAGGGGAGCGCTTTTTTCAACAGCACTTTCCTCGTAATTTCCTAGTGAAGCAGTGGTGGAATGGTTCACATGATCCCGCTTGGCCAGATGCTGTATATTACAGCCACCTGGTCAGGAATTCAGTTCGTAGTTTAGCGGGCACTAGCACCCACTACTAGCTTACGGTTGTTGGCCGTTATCCTCTGGTGACCGGTTCTCTTTTAAGTTTACATGGTTTTTTAAAGTTAAAGAGATTTTTGCTTGAATAGTACTTGTAAATGGATAAAATATCTCTACACGAGAATGAAAGCTCTTTTAGTAAAAAAAATAAAAACAAAAGCCATTTTGGGATTGAAGAGGGAAAAAAAACACATTAAAACTGCCCAATGTAAACAATGACTTAGTTTTCCTTTATCTTTAGTAGAAACATAAGTTTTAAGGGCTATGTACACTTTTTTTGATGGGCAATTTAATTATTTTTTTTTATATACTATACTTTCATATTTTTTGAGATACAGTTGCTCTGTATTCTGTATTCGGAGTAGCAGTATGTAGCACTAAATCCTGTTCCCGTCAGGTCCGCGGGACTCACTGGCTCAGTGACAGTGGGTCCTACGGGTCTCTGCCACGCAGGATCCACCTGTAATCGTTCACATCTAAGTTGACGGGTTCATTGACAGTGGGTCCTACCTGTAATCGATCACATCTAAGTTCATAACTTAGATGTGAACGATTACAGATGGATCCTGTGTGTCAGAGACACGCAGGACCTGCTCTAGCAAAACACAAAAGTATCACGTCACCAGATAAATATAATATAATGGGTGCAAGCCTCAACAAGACTTGATCCAGAAGTGGAACGCAAAAAAAGAGACAAGGCAGCACATCCAAAAATAAAAGGAATTTATTCACCCAAAAATGCGAAATTCCAGCAGTACCTGCAGTCACTGAACCCGTCAGGTCCACAGGGCTGACTGATTAAGGTGAAAATGAGATAGAGCTGTTCTATATAGAGAATACTAAGCTGCTGTATCTCTAAATATAAAACATATTTTTAATGAAGAATAATTATAAAGTTACACCAAACACACTGACTAAGCTGTTTATTAAAAAAAAAAATATGCCCGGCAAAGGTGTACATAGACTTTAAGGTGTCTGGTCAGGGGAAGTGGCCTACAAGTCCATGTTTTTTCATTTCTGGAGGACTGAAGATTTGGTACCGAACAGTGGACCCCATCTGCTATCTCAGAATTCACTATTTTAAAATGGTTATGTAATCAGACACCCCCCTTTTAAAATGAAGTGACATATTTTTTTTTTTTTATATATTATTTGGTACTGTCTGGTTTTGTTTTTTTTTGTCTTTTGCTTTTCAAGAAGTATACACAACTTCTAAATATGTTTTTAGGTTGGCCAGCAGTGGGAGCTAATCTGAAAATGAGGGGAAGGAGAGTGGCTGGACCCTCTCCATACTGATGACTGCACAATTCCCCTCACCGTTTTGGCTTTTGCAAAATAAGGGGGGAGAAGTTTATACAATACCAATTTGCAGCAACATTTTGTTGGTGACTGCACAACGGTACAGTACATCTGCTTGTTGGCAGCACAGCGCCCGCAGGAACCCTACCATGGTGGCAGCAGAATCTTCACACCTGCTGTGGTCTGCGGTCCCTTCTTGTGCAGTCGTCTTATGCACTTCGGACCCCAAACACACACACGTGATGTCGGAAGTTGTGGCTGTAAGTGATCATCACAGCGTACATGGCAGCGGCTTCCGGTATTCAGAGACATGCTACCGAGCTCTCCCCACCACTCCAGTTAGGCTGTGAACTGCAAATGCCAGAGTATGCGGAGTTCACAGCTTTTACGGCTCCAGCATAGGAGATCGGATCAGCTGGCATCCCTACTCCCCTATGCCTTGTGTGTCGTAATTATTCATTTAAAAAAACATGTTTTGTTTTTTGTTTCGTTTTTTTTAAAGATCTCTAAGTAATTTTAAACGGCCTAAAACCAGAAGAGAAAACAAATGGTAAAATACTTTATTGAATATGTGCCTGCAGCGATGACATTGCATCCATCCATCCATCATGTGGCAGCGATTGACTGCTGTGTTCATGTGGCGTCATGTACATCATCTCATCGTATGGAGCTGGTGAACAAGAACAGGTTATCGGCAGCGGGAACAGCACTGATTCACTAAATGAAGAATATTGCAGTCTCTTTTCTTTTTCTAGTTTTAGGCCATATAAAGCACATAGCAAATGTCTTGCAGCACAGAGGTGATATAAGATGGGAAATTCTTCTGTGTAGCTATTACTAACCACAGATGTTATTCACTCAGACATCCATATGTATGCTAACAAAAATGGGAACGGATCCCATTGGAGCAAAGTTGAAAATCCTTTTTTTTTTTTTTTCTTTGCTCCTTTTCTTTTGGGTTGTTTGCTTTTATTATGTTCAGTCATTCGTATTGGTTGGTGATCTCTAGAATAATTACGATTTTGCACATGTTCCTATTAGTTGGCTGATTTTATATGAGCAATGGTGGATTTTATTATTCACAAACCAGAATGCAGTGTAAAGAAAGTTAACATACTGATCGACTTCCTATGAAATTTGCCCTTCGATTGTGAGCCTTACTGTGGATTATGTTGGTACTTGGTAAAAGAATACACACTCGCATAACCTCTTCTTTCTCCCTATTTATAGAGTATCTAACACACACAATATAAATTAGAAATGTTGATAATCTTCCAATATTTCAGTGAAATATTGGTACTTCAAATGCACGATTATTATTTTTTTTTTTTTACATATCACCGTAATAATACAATGAATTTAACGGGGCTTTGTTATGTTTTGGGACAGGATTATTCAGCTGTTGAGTAAAATGCTGGGCTGCCTGGATTCCCTGTGTCACTGACTGCATGTTTAATCAATTACAGAGATCATTCCATAGGACTGTGCATGCAGCTTATGGGAATTATTAAAAACGCCCTTTATAAAGAAACAATCCAAAACGCCACAATAGCGATCTATTCTCATGTTAAGAAGCCGGCCAGACAATGGAAGCGGGACTAGCACAGCTATTCTTCAGTCATGATTGAATTTATCTCGGCCTGAATTACTAAACTGTAGGGCTGAGACATGGCGCTTCATTAGTGTGCTGTGGGAATCACGTACATTGGCAATTTGTAATATTTCGGCTGCCTTATTATTCCAGGAATACTGTAATTGTGCCTATTATGTTCAAGAGGCAGAACTTAGACAAAACTCTTCCTTCTGACACATGTTTTCCAAATCTTCCTTTATTTCACAATTGTTGCTTCATAACGGATAAAAGCATTTTATGGGTTTATATAGTATGTGTGTTTTTTGTACAACACATTATACTGAATGTTTATTCTTGTTCTGTAGGCGGATCTTAGTCGGCTTCCGGAGATTGAAAACTCTCTCGTTGTGTTCTGCATGGCTACATATGGTGAAGGAGACCCTACAGACAATGCTCAGGACTTCTATGACTGGCTACAGGAAACTGATGTTGATCTTACAGGACTTAAATTTGCAGTGAGTGCTATTACTATTAGTGAAAGGTATTAATGGGCACATACTGGCAACTAAATGCGACAATGGGGCATTAAAGTATTTACATGAAACAAAAAGGTGTAAAGCCTTGAATAGGTGGCAAAAAAATCCCCAAACCAATCTGCATATATGCAGTAGTATTTTTCAACAATTAATCTTGATATATTGACCAGAAACAGTAAATCTGATTTCCCAGTTGGAGAAAGTTGTTGTTTTATGATCATGGACACGAAAACCCCATGAATCAGTACTTTTTTTATTTTTTTTTATTTTATTTTTTTTAAATGGAAAATTACATTTAACAGTCTGTAGTATATCACTGAAATCAGCAGTTTTTCTCCTTTTTCTTAGGTATTTGGCCTTGGAAACAAGACCTATGAGCACTTTAATGCCATGGCCAAATTTGTGGACAAAAAACTAGAAGAGCTGGGTGCTGTAAGGATGTTTGAGCTAGGAATGGGAGATGATGATGGCAAGTGAGTACTTCATACTCCTAATTTACTTGTGTTTCTTCTAGATACTAGTAGATTAACTTGTTTTCCCCTGAAAGTGACTTTAGTGTATATTAAAAGTCCACCTTTAATGCATTTTCTGATATGTCACAGAAAGTTGTCAGAGGATTCCATTGGCAGGATCTGTGGGTGGTCAAACTAAGTGTTCTCTGTAAAGCTCAGAACCCTTTTTAAATCAAGTAGATTTCCATCAGTAGATTTCTCAAACACTATGCTTGCAATTCTGCACCACTAATTTCGGAACAGCTCTGGAGGTGTTTTTACTTTTCAGCGTTCTGGGGGAACGTTGGGCACCCACATAAATGGTCTCTTCTGACATGTCTCCGTGTTAAGGTGGATTTCTGTTTAAATATGTTAAAATGAATCCTCACCAGTGTTGCTCATTTTCTCTTTTCTTATATCTCAGTCTGGAGGAAGACTTTATCACATGGCGTGAGCAGTTTTGGCCTGCAGTGTGCGAACGCTTTGGTGTAGAAGCAACAGGTGAAGAATCCAGGTAGGTTACAGCGTTAACTGCTTGTCTAGTCTCCTGTGACTATGTAGCCTAAGTGAAAGCAAATAAAATAGTACAGCTTCCTGGCTTTTATTTATACTATGTTTGCTCTTCATGGTAATGAAAGACATACCAATACACTGTATGGCACTTACTGCGAGGTGTAAGTAATAAAACTACTAAATGGCACATGCATTATTGTAAATCTCTAGTAGGGATGTGTGGTTGTAACCCAATGTCATCTCTGTTTTTTTGCTAGTATTCGTCAGTATGAACTTGTGGTGCACACAGATGAGAATATGAATAAGGTCTACACTGGGGAGATGGGCCGTCTTAAGAGCTATGAGACACAAAAAGCGTAAGTTGCTTTTCTTTCACGGTTTCATTTCAGCTGCCGTCTGTAAGTCACTTTTGATGGAGTTTATATTCGCTTCGGCACTCGCCTGTCGACATCCGGAGGAGAGGGACAGGACAATGCATACATATAGGCTCCCTCTTCCAGTGCTTTCTGGTCTTCTTACTAAGTTCAAAATAAGAAGCACTTCCCAGTCTTGGGTTGTATAGAACTTGTTCCTGGTGTTTGGGCAGAGGCTTTAGGGGCAATTGAAGATAACTGCTTCTATAGTATCTGAATGTTCTGACTCCATCAAAGACGGAGATCCAATTTCATCTTTGTAAAAGAAAGATTGGCTTTTTGAACTGTTCTCAGTATTCTGTGAGTGAACATTATTCCTCCCTACAGGCCATTTGATGCCAAAAATCCATTCCTGGCCAATGTAGGTGTGAATCGAAAACTTAACCAAGGTGGAGAGAGGCACTTGATGCATGTGGAACTTGATATTACCGGCTCAAAGATCAGGTAATTTTGTGGTTTTTTTTTTTACTTTCACTGTCGAAAGATGACATTTGTCTTTTTGATTATGCCACAAAAAAGAAATTGGAAATGGTATAAATGGCATGCAACTCGACGTCTAGGATGTAGGGGTGTAAGTTATATTGCTTCTAGACACACATAATCTGTTTTATTTGTATAGATTTGTTGTCCTGTACAAATGCTTTCCCTGCCAAGACAAATTTTCAAACTTTTGACACTTTTATACACAAATAAAACCTGATGTCTAAAACGAAAAAAAATATATTGTACCCCACATGCCCTTACATTTTCTGAAACTAGTCACCTGGCATATTTTGAAAAGGTCACCCAGCTCTATACACTCATGGGCAACTCCCTGCAATTTAGCATTTTAAGCGTGTTTTGTAAAAAACAAAATGCATAAAAAGTCATGTTTTTGACCCATGCAGAGCCTCCTAAAAATCAATATTCAAGATGTGCAGAGTTTATACTTGACACTTTTTTGTCTTCATCTACTTGCACGTATCTTCATATAATGACTAGAACTGACCCAAATCTCCATGATCCAAAAGCCAGTAAAAAATGTTAGTCATGGCATTGATAGCTGGTAAGGACCAGGGGGTGATCAAATGTGCAACTTCACCCCTTTAATTAAAAAAAACCTCCCCCCCTAAATCTGAGAACATATATCCTTCCTGATTGGTAAGGGAGCGTGATAACATAAGGAAAAGTTCCTTGTATCTCACTGGAAGGCTGTACAGGGGAGAGACGACAGTAACTGGCTGTCAACGTTCTTCCTACTGTCACCCCCACCGATCATAAACTGAAGACATATCCTGTGGATAGGTCATTAGTATGAAAAACAGCTCCATGCCTGGAAAACACTTTTAAGGGGTTAAGCGGTTAATTCCCACCATATGGTTGTATGCCTAATGTAGAAATCTATTGGATGTGAATATTCCTAATGGATAATATAAAAAAAAATTTTTAAGGCGAGGTTTTTTTTGTTTTCAAGCATGCCAGGAATAGGTCATGCTTTTTAACCCTTTCATGACCAAGGGTCATTGATACCCCTGTGTCCAGGTCAAATGTTAAATTTCTGATATGCACTTCTTTAAACGATGATATCCTTGCAACCGCTTTGAATATCACGACTAATTTTACTTTGTTTGTTTTTTACAAGACTTATGAGGCTTTGATTTTCTAGATTAGTTGAATTCCATGTTTTTAATTTTTTATTATGAGCAGGCAAATCACTAAAAATGTGGAAAAAACAAACACATTTTGTAATTTTTTTTATCTATCTAATCTATTTTCATGGCTATTTTGAGCATTTCTCGCCTGTCTGACCGTTTTTCACCGACATTTGCAATCCATTTTTCATGGACGGTAAAAAAAATAAAAAAAGTGCGACAAAAAAAAGAACCCTAACAAAAACAAATAAAATTCAGCCACCTGAAAACCCTGCAGTGCCCATGTAGATAATGACGCAATACCACTGTAGATAGTGCCAGTGCCCATTGTAAATAGTGTCATAGTGCCACACACAGTGCCCATGTAGATAGCGCCACAATGCCCATGTAAATATTGCCACACCTCCTGTAGATAGTGCCACCCCCTGCAGATAGCACCACCCCCTATAGATAGCATCAGCCCCCTGCACATAGCACCCCCCATGTAGCTAGCAACATCTCCTCTGCAGATAGCGCCACCCCCTGCAGATAGTGCCAATCCCCCCTGTATGTAGCAGCTCCCTGTAGTAGCGGAATACATCTGGCTGGGGATTCCGCTCCTAGAGGGAGCTCCTGATTTCGCTGTCCATAAATGGACAGTGACGTTAGGAGCGAACTCTAAAAGCGGAATCCCCCGGGTCAGCGTCGGCAGCGCTGTGGCCAGGGATTCCACTCCAGGAGTAGCCGCTGACGTCACTGTCCATATATGGGTGGTGACCCTAGGGGCTTCTCCAGTAGCGGAATCCCCGGTCAGTGTCGGCCGGGGATTCCGCTCCTAGAGAGAGCCTTTGACGTCACTGTCCAAATGGACAGTGACGTCAGGGGCTCTCTAGAAGCGGAATCCCTGGCACAGAGCGATCTGACACTGGGGATTCCACTCCTAGTCTGAGTTTAGGTGGCGTCATCAACAGGGGGGGGTGGCTATCTACAGGGGGGCACTATTTACAGCGAGGATGGCGAGACGTCGGGGGCTCCCTCTAGGAGGGGAATCCCCAGCCAGAGAGCTGGCTGGGGATTCCGCTCTTAGAGGGAGCTTAGGTAGCGCTATATACAGGGGGTTGTGTGTAGTGGGGGTTGTAGTCTGGAGCTCTTAAAGCCCCGGCAGACATGAGTATAGCACTGCTCACACTGAAGCAGCACTGCACTTATTAAACCCTGTTCAAGGCTTTCCACGTTTATACACATGGCAACTGCACGGGGCATCGGCAGTTGGAACGTCTATAGCCGTATGGCAGTCGTGAAGGGGTAATAACAGTGCTCACATAGTAGTGATATATGGCAAACACGAGTATTTCAATACTTGACATTTGAGTATTAATGGAGGTTAATGAGGAGAGATCTGCTTTTTTGCACAGGACTTCTGGCGGTTTATCGGATTGTCGGGTATTGATGTTTGAATGCTACAGTTATATTAATAACTCTGCCCTGTTGAGGCATTTTTGGCATGGATTAAGAGGCGTTTTCAGAACAAACAGTATTTTAGACTATTTGTTTACTTCTAGGTATGAGTCAGGAGATCATGTTGCCGTTTATCCAGCTAATGAATCCTCAATAGTTAACAAACTCGGAGAAGTTCTAGGAGCAGACCTTGACACTGTCATATCTTTGAACAACCTTGATGGTAAGTTTTTCTAAGTAATGCAGTTTCCAGGTACACTTTATCCCTGACCTCATACAACCAAGTTGTGTACATAGTCAAGCACTCTGACAGGGAGTACATTGTCACACATGATCTGGACTGCGCGTGCTATAAATAGATAGGACAAAGGCTATTCAATCCATTCCTATCTGCTGGTACTTTCTAACCTTGCTCCGCAAAAGCAGAAGA
The DNA here is from genome assembly GCF_050947455.1 of Rhinoderma darwinii. NCBI lineage: Eukaryota > Metazoa > Chordata > Amphibia > Anura > Rhinodermatidae > Rhinoderma > Rhinoderma darwinii. The sequence continues at coordinate 238,914,498 of NC_134688.1, read as the reverse complement.
AAACCCAATGCACAATAGTGTTCTCTGATTTCATTGCTCTAAATAATGTTGGTTATAGTAATAATATAGTTTTAGATAAAATGTAGGACACCTTTCCGGTGGTTTTGGATGCCCAGTAGAATATTAATGGATGTGTACTATCTATTCTGACACTCAGTCCTCCGAGCTTCTCCTATATGCATAGCTCCTCCATGGATTCATGATATGCATGTAGCGGATGAACTACACCAGCACGCAGATGAAATGTATGTCTTTGTGCACCGCTTTGTTACACATGAATGGTGTCCAGAAATTACTGCTATGCTGTCATAGTTATGTATTCCATTTCTCATTTTATCTGTTACTGGGAAAGATGGGTTATAACCAGTTTGCCAACCATTACGGGTGAAATATGGGGTTATCCAGCTTTCCTACAGACCTGAATGGCAACTCTGCGTAAATAAACAATATGAAAGTAACAAATGTCTTACTTCTCAACTAGGTAAATTTGCCTTTCTGATGTCTAAATGTTGGATGACAACCTAAATGGGAGCAACACAACCATTTTTCTTGTCACCCAGTTTCTAGAATCTGATATAACAGACATGTTTGAACCGACAACCAAATAGAAGTAAACCACTCAAGTGTGTATTAGGTGACATTTCGAGTTTGGAGAGAATTTTTTTGTTAGGCCTGTCTGCACATCAAGTTTGAGGGCTCAGCTTTTCTGTTGATCTGGGCACAAGAGACGGAACACCCTCTATAAGCCAGAGCAGAGAGCAACTAACAAGGGCGATTCTCAATCTGGCAGACTTGGCACGTCCATGTATTAAAATGGTACGTCACCATCTTGTTGTTCCCAGCGATCATGGCGGGTCTCCTGAACGTGATGTGCAAGGGGCTTTATTATTTCAAGTATCGTACGTCCTTTACGTGAATTTGATTAACGTTCCGTAATCAATAATTTTTCTTGTAGAGGAATCCAACAAGAAGCATCCATTCCCATGTCCTACCACATATCGCACAGCTCTCACGTATTACTTGGATATAACCAATCCACCTCGTACCAATGTACTTTATGAGCTGGCCCAGTATGCCACTGATGCACAAGAGCAAGAGAATCTGCGTAAAATGGCCTCCTCTTCAGCTGATGGCAAGGTAAGCTAATAACCAACTTTGTTAGGTCGGAAGGAGTTGGCAATTTAATACTGTACACATACCGTGCACAGTATGTGCACGTGCAATTCTAGAGGGATGTAGTGGATTTAAGAGGGCCATGTACATTGCAGTATTATAAGCTTATTTACACCTGGCAATCGTCATGCACCTTTTGATCCTGTGTATTTTTTATATAATTTTTTTTAAACCTTTTATCTCCTCATATGGATGTCATTGAGGGGGGATCCTGCTCTATGAGCCCCCATATGTGCGCCCTCTCCTCTATTCATGTCCTCCTGGTGCTATGGTTAGTGGTGTTCTCCGTGCTCAGTCCCCGCTCTAACGTTTATGTTTAACGGAAAGGTAATGTTACAGGAGGGAAGTCCTCTTTGATCAAGCATTGAAACGTGTACAAGACACAACAGCAATGTCCCCAATAATCCAATACTGGTTCACTGGATATTGAACGGTAGCTGATGTCACTATTAACTCTATGATCACTGTTAAGGTGTTAACATGATAAAAGATCATTGAGCTAAATCATTGCCGTAACTAGAATTAAAGGGATCATGTCCTTGGCAGTGATGGGGTTAAAATGTCCACCTTTGCCAGCTGTTTTTTTTTTTTGTTTTTGTTTTTTTAAATTGAATTATTTTTTAAATTGTCACAATGCAACGCTTTGCAACAGGTCTTGATTAAAACTGTCCTCCGTGGTAGCAAACTACAAAACGCACTCTATGTAGTCTGATCCTGCAGTCATACTCCCTTCCATCGGTCACTTTGGTAACCTCCCAAATGTATGTTACCAAGAAGAAGGGGACAGATGGAAGAGAATATGGCTGTAGTACTACACAGGGTATGTTTGTAGTTTGTTACCATGGAAATGCAAAGGTCTGCATAAGAGCTGTAGACACAAAACAAGGAAACTTTTAATAGAGTATTTGCAAAGTTGCTTCATTTTTATTTTATTGTAGATGCATTGGAGCAATAAAAAAAAAAATGGTTGGGTAGGTGGACAGTTGGCCTGAAGGTGGAAGGTGGCCTTTTAAGAGTTTTCCAGCACATAGCGATGACCGGTTAGTTGCAATTGCCCTGTAAACAATAACTCAACTGCTGCCATCTTATAATGTTACCTTTTTGTATTTGAAGTGCAGTTTGCTAATGTGGCATTTTGTGCTGAACCGTCTTCATGGCATCTAATCTTTTCCAGGCTTTGTATCTGAATTGGGTTTTGGAGGCAAGGCGAAATATTCTGGCCATTCTAGAAGATATGTCTTCACTGCGTCCACCACTTGATCATCTTTGTGAATTACTACCACGTCTGCAGGCCCGTTACTACTCTATTGCATCCTCTTCAAAAGTAAGTTGTGTCGATACTATGCAACTAGAGTATTCCGCTCCAGGCCATCAAGCTGCTACCACATCTTGTTGACTTTGATATCATGTCTTCCTGCCAGAAGTATCAAAGTCCTTTTCCACATTCATGTTCAGAACACGGAGTGCTGGGTTCCTGGCATATTGTTTTCTTCTTAGATTTCAGGGCTTTATTAATCCAGTTCATACTATTTTAAGTGCCCAAGACAAAGTTCATAAAATATAATCCCTGCGGCCTCTCTGAGTATACACATTTACTAGAAGACTTTGTAAAGATACCCTGTAGTGGTCTCATGAATGCTCATAGACCTTTCCTGCCGATTAGACACCATTACGTTAGTGGCAGACCTATACAAGCTGCTCTAGGCAGCGGCAACCTCGCTCACCTCTGCCTTACCACGGACGTACAGTAATCGCTCATGAAGATCTGTAGTATGTTCAACTCTGAACACCATTTTCCAGTTTATAACCTGTACATTTGTAAATGATTGCATGGTTTATCTCCTACTCCTCCTGAGTTACGCCCTGTATTCGATCCAGAGTTGCAGTCACAATTCTGTGACCGACAAACCCATCTGAGCTCCTATAGTGCAGTTGGACAGTTAGCTTTTCAGACGTCACTGTACACTGCCTGGTATAAAGACGGCACTTCCCTCCCGGTCTGTGCAGACATTGGCCCACCAAGGAATGCTGGGAGATTTTGTCTCTGCAGTACGCAGTATTGTGAAATCAACTCTGGACTAAAGAATCAAGGCTGTAATGCCAGGATCTATAAGAGAGAAGTAATGGGATGTATTTACAAAATGTTTTATGTATATTCATTTTATATATAAATTGTAAACGAGTGTTCAAAGGGGATTATGCACTTCAAGTAGCCAATTGTAGGGGGGAGATTTGTATTGATCTGCCTTTTACTGTGACTTTTGCGCCATTTATATGTAAAAAATGGAGCTTAGTCATAAATAAAAGTTATAATTATTAGATGCAATGAGCGGTTTATAGGGGGTGGTGTTCATGACTGTTGTATCCCTCCTCAGGGTAATATTTAAGGTGATCACCAATAATGCTCTATCAATCAGAATTGGATGATTATTAGTATTGTATTAGTTACATCGTTAGTACGGTCAAAAAAAACACGTTCAAGTTCAACCAAGGGAACTCGATGGCCATTTATAGTATTTTTGCTATTTTTTTGTGTTGCTCAATATTTCCCCCTTTTTGTCTGTTCTGCATTGTGAAATAGGTTCATTCCAATTCCGTACACATCTGTGCAGTTGTAGTAGAATACGAGACCAAGACTGGACGACAGAACAAAGGCGTTGCCACAAACTGGCTTAGAAACAAACAGCCAACTGATAACGGACACAAGTCCACGGTGCCCATGTATGTCCGCAAATCTCAGTTCAGACTGCCATTCAAACCCAGCACACCTGTTATCATGATTGGGCCTGGCACCGGTATTGCTCCATTCGTGGGATTTATCCAAGAGCGGGAATGGCTGAAACAGCAAGGTGAGTGGATGTACCAAATCTAGCACTGGTGGAGAACTTTACCTTGCATCGTTCTTTATTTGATTATCAAAGCCTTTTTTTTTCTTTTTATAATGCGGCCCACCGTTGCCTGCCTTCTTGTGCCGAATATACAAGCAGCAGCCAAACTTCTGTTTTTAATCAAATACAGAACATATTCAACTTGCAAAGTATTAGGCTATGTTCACACGGAGTATTTTGGGGGAGGAATATCTGCCTCAAAATTCCGTTTGGAACTTTGAGGCAGATTTTCCTCTCCCTGCACGCCGATTTTCGCGCCGTTTTTCGCCCGCGGCCATTGAGCGCCGCGGGCATAAAACAGCGCGAAATACGCTTTCTCTGCCTCCCATTGAAGTCAATGGGAGGTCAGAAGCGGAAGCGCACGAAGATGGGGCATGTCGCTTCTTTTTCCCGCGAGGCAGTTTTACTGCTCGCGGGAAAAAGACACCGACGCCTCCCATTGAAATCAATGGGAGGCGTTCTCGGGCCGTTTTTGACGAGTTTTGCAACGCGGTTTCCGCGTCAAAAAACTCGGCAAAATACCCCGTGTGAACATAGCCTAAGTGTGGTGACATAATCTAGTATAATGGGATAGGTCTAATAGGTGGAGGTTCTAATAGTCTGAGTTACGGACACAAAAGGTGGGACACCGACTATCAGACTTTTTATAGCATACCCCATGAATATGCCATAAATGTCGATTCTTGCAATACTTCTATTAAACAACTTTCCGAAAAATAGCCAGTTACAGGAAAGAATTCTCCCGTTATGGAAAATATGTGGGTTTGCAGGGGTCTGTTATTAAAATTCTGAAATTGTAATAAAAAAAAGTGGGTGAAATGAGGACATGCAGAGTGTGGTTTCCTTTCCCAAAACAGTCATGAGGTAATTTTAATTTGGCAAATTTGTGACCGTTGGGGTTCAGCAAGTATCCCATCATCTCCACTTTCTGGCACTTGGACGTAATAGTGTTACTTTGAAGGACGAATGTAGGTCAAGACAGCAAGCTTGCAATTGTCTCCTCTTTATACCATCACTGTGTTTAGTACAATGTTGTGAACCATAGGGGCTTTTGTGACCTTCCGCTCTGTTTTGCAGGTAAGGAGGTTGGAGACACGGTCTTGTACTATGGCTGCAGATATGAACAAGAAGATTATCTTTACAAAGACGAACTTACTAGTTTTCATAAAAATGGCGTCCTCACCCAGCTGAATGTTGCCTTCTCCCGGGATCAGAAAGAAAAGGTAATAAACTCTGATGGTTGAACTGTTATTTGGACGAAGAACAACATTTATAGTCCTCCTATGAGTAATTTTCTTTATGACAAGTAGGGGGCACTAAAATGTTTGGCCAAATAACAGCAGCAAGAATGATGTGCAGATCTCCATTTGTGTCCTCTGCTGATGCATGAAATGTGTGACGAAGAGGCAAACACCAAAAAAGAAAAAGAACACATACTCCAGTTCCAGAACGGAGGTGGGGTATCGGCAAGAAGAATTTCAATCTGGCGCTTTTTTTAGGCCTTTGACAATTTTTGTTAGTGCTGGAAAAGAATGGCAGTGTGAGCAATTCAAAGTGCAAAACTAGCGGTACTATGTTGAAGAATATGGCGTATTCTAAAATATAATTTCACACTGGCAAATCATGGAGCAGAAGGACCGGCTTCTTTTGAGCATTTAGGACCAAGTTTTTACGTCATTGGGTTGTTGTTTTTTTTTTTTATCAGGCCGTGGCTCTGCCAATAACCATTGCATGTAAGGTATTAAACTTTAGAGAATGGAGTGCTCTCCGGTCCTGGCAGTTGCAGCTGGAGCGCTGCTGCGTGTTACGGCTACACTATTGCAGCGATGTGTTGCTGAGCAGGATTAAGCAACAGCCATGACCGATATATCTGCGGCTGCTTGTCAAGTGTTAAATGAGGTTTTCCATCTAGAAATGAACCCCCTGCCGCCACCTTATAGTCATGTGTTATGTTATTGTGTCAGAAAAGAAAAACCAGTAGGAGACTGCAGGAGAATTTTAAAGGGAAGGATATTCGATTATTATTTTTCAATGTTGGGTGAGTTTCAAGGTGCTTTGATGTAACAATGCCATTGCCTATTGAATAGTCTGTTAATTCTACAGTCTGACCCTTCGTAATTTCATAGGAATCTGAAATAAAACTCCAAAGCGCAGCAAACCGTTTCGGTTTTTGTATGCGGTAGCCTTTTTATTAATGTCGTGATTTGTTTTTTTGGAATCGCAGCAGTGGACGATTTTTTTCTGTCATACTAGTACGTGACCGCTGTTAATGGGAAGTATGGAGCGAGCTCACGGGCTGAGCGAGCTCCATACTCAGAGGGTGACTGCCGTATTATACAGCCGACATCTCACTGCAACAGACTGCATCAAAGATCACTTTGCTTCCGCCCGTTTTTCACGTTAAATGGTGCGGTCAATTGTGACCGCTGCATTTAAATGGTTAGGGCACGTTCAGATGTGGTGGAATTTTTCCGCTGCAAATGTTGGTGCAGATTTGGGGCAATTACGCAACGAATCTGCACCAACATTTGCATATTTGACAGGTAATTCAGACGTTGCAGATATCACAGCGGATTTGCCACAGATTTCAGTTTTTGCATTGCAAAGGCTGAAATCCGCAGTGAAATTCCGCTTCTTCTCCGCAATGTAATGAGCATGCTGCGGAGGGTAAAAGCCTAATTTCCACACCGTTATTTTCCACAATGTCTGCACTAACTTTCCTAAAAATGGATAGAAACAAGTGTAAAAAACGGCTGCTGCAGAATTCCACTGCGGACTGTTCGTAGCGGAATTCAACAGCAAATCTGCCACGTGTAAATATGCCCACAGAATCAGGGGGGCGTCCCCTCCAACACGCCATCGAGCCTCCCCGCGACGCGATTGGCTGGTGACAATGGTTGTCATGGCAGCCTGGGGGACTAATGATGGCAGGGCTTCAAAGGAGGATCACTATATACTGCAATACATTAGTATTGCAGTATATCATGCAAGTGAACAAACGACCACTGCCTCAAGTCCCCTAGGGGGACTAATAATAAAAAGTAAAAAGACCATACTTTTTTATTTTTTTTGGAACATAAAAAAAAAACCTATTAAAAGTTCAAAGAAACGCCCCTTTTCCCCCTAAAGCAATGTTAAAAAAAGGAAAAGTTAACATAACCGGTATCGCCGCTTCCGTAAAAGTCTGAACGATCACAATAGAGCGTTGTTTAACCTGCTCGGTGAATGCCGTAAAAAAAAATATATGTAGAAGACCTGCAAATAGCTGTTTTTTGGTCAACTCAGCTCTCCAAAATAATAGAATAAAAAGTGATCAGACAGTTGCATATACCCCAAAATGGTATCAGTGAAAACTACAGCCCGCCACGCAAAATGTAAGCCCTCACACCACTGAATTGATGGAAACATAAAAAAAGTTATGGCTCTCCGAATACGGCAACACAAAACATTTTTTTTTTTTTTAGAAAATAGTTTTATTTTTTTAAAAGTGGTAAAACATAAAACAAAACCTATAAACTTGTTTTTTGACGTAATTGTATCAAGTCGTAGAATAAGGTGAATATGTAGATTTTACCGCCTGATGGACGCCGTAAAAACAACCCCCACCCCAAAACATGGCAAAATCGCAGTTTTTTTGCCCATTTCACCCCACAAATGACTTTTTCAGTTTCCCCAGTACATTATGCGGTATGATAAATGATGCCATGAAAAACTACAACTTGTCCTGCAAAAAACAAGCCCTCATATGGCTATGTCAACAAAGAAATATAAAAGTTATGGCTTTTGGATTGCGGGGAGGAAAAATCGAAAATGAAAAAACTCAAATTGGCCATGTAGTTAAGGGGTTAAAGTACAATCGTGGGTCATGATTTTTTGAAGTGTCCAGCTCCTTACAGCTACTATAGTTGCAGAATTTGATCTATCCCATATTTCTTCCTGCAGGTTTATGTCCAGAATCTTTTACGGAAAAACAAGGAAAATGTGTGGAATCTTATTAGCGAGGAGAATGCCCATATCTATGTGTGCGGGTAAGTGTCTCCGCATTATGTGTACACTAAACTGATTGGACAGACTTAATTCAATATGGACGTCTTTCTGCTGGTTGCATGGAAACTGTAGCCTCCATCCCTGGTATCGCCACTGATCTAGAGATCCGTTACCAAACATTTGTCGCCCTGTGGTTTAATTGAGTCATTGCGGGGATGGAGTTGATTTCTGTATACCCTACCATATTTTGTATACTATACAAGCAATCCTCTGCGTGAAAGAAAGGAGATTACAACCCCTTTTCGATGTTGTTGACACTCCCAATGGTCATTGATCTTCTGTAATGTTACGGTCATTGGTCACAGTAATCTTTCACTTAATTTCATCCTTCCAGTGATGCCCGCAATATGGCTCGTGATGTGCAGAATACTTTCTATGACATTGTTGAAGAGTATGGCAAGATGGATCACACTCAGGCAGTGGATTACATCAAGAAACTAATGACCAAGGGCCGTTACTCCCAAGATGTCTGGAGTTAGTCCACACACCGCCTGCTATAAGAGGACTGTCAAGAGTTACTGTTGGAAATCCGCATAAGCCAGTTTACATAAATCTAATAGACACTATCTTTTAGAATCGTTTTTAGGAGATGCAGCTGACCTGGTATAGTACTGTTCCAATGTAATCCTCAACTGTAGCAGTCAAGAAACTGGTCCATAGGATATCCATGGTCAGTCGGTGTGATGCACATGGACTTTTTATCATAGTACAATCTTGTGTCGAAGGATGTACCGTTCAGAAAATTAGATTGGGGGAGGGGCTTGCAATTTGACTTGAGGTACAAGAGGTAACAGAATCGTGGGTCTGCATCAAAGACAATTTGCTATACATATGGCACACGTCTCTTCCCGTATCATGTGGCTGCTTTCTTGTATTATGTACCGGTTAAAAATGGATGAGCTACAATATACTCTACATTGAAGCATCTGATGTATTTTAACTTTTGATACTTGGCTAATTTCACTAATAAAGTTATACAAATCTTATTTTACGTGCAGTTTTGCTTATAGTTTAAAAATGGAGGCAGTTTACCTAGATAAACACTTTTGTGGCTTGATGGTAGAAAGAGAACTTTCTTCATTCTGATACCCAATGCCTCTAAAATAAATCACAACAAAGTTTCAGTAAAACTATTGGAGAAGCCGATTTTTTTATTTTTTTTTGCCTTAAATGTACGAGGCTTTTCTCTAGTTCCTATATGGACCTCATAAGATGAGTTTGTTATGATCCATTACCAGTGACCATGTCTTGCTTCTGAAACGACTTCTAAAAATGTCATGGTATCTCCTCTATTCATTGGAGCATTGATTCTAGAGGTTTTCCTTGGACTGTGAAGCTAATGTCGTTGTATAAGGCAGATGTGATATGTGGGTTCTATGAGCCGGCCTGCACTACATTGCATTTTAGCATCTCGTAACATTTACCAATCCTTAACTCTACAGATCTATTGTAAGATCCTTCATCAAATGTTAAAGAAACCATACGGTTTGTAGGACAGACCTCGCAACCCATTATTACAGAGTGCAAACCGTTGTAGATACCCATTCTCCGTACTTTATTTATTTTTCCCATAATACCTTGTAGTGTGAATAGTTCTGGCTGAGCTCTGAACCATTGTCTGCAATCTGTGTGTTCAGAAGACTTTCTCTCTTATGACAAGTTCACAGCAGTGATGAAGGTTTTACGTAGATGGCTGTTCTGCAATATGGTGGACATCCTTGATAAAGAGTTTATAGGACCTCCTATATTTAATTATTTTTCTCTACTACTTCCTGATGAGATTTACAGATTATACACGGATCACAAAAATGGCGAAGTACATGCAGCTTGACAGACCTAGTATTCTAGCCCATGAGCTGTTCTGATGTGTATCACTTGTGTCGCATTAAAGAAGGGTTAATTCGTTGGGTGATTTCTGATCCCAGACAGGAATAGGTGAGATAGTTGTAGTCCTCATTGGAATATATCGGTTCTATGTGTTATCACAGATTGTTTCTTGTGCGATCTTATGTATGGCCGGTTTATGTTCCATTCTAAAACTTTTATTTTTTTTACTGTATGCATTGCGTCTAAAATTTGGATTCTTTTTTTTTTTTTTTTTCCCCTTTTTTTCAAAATGAGCTTTTAATAAAATTATATTGTCAATGATTGTAAATAATTTTAAATATGCATTAACCTTTGAAATAAAATCTTCAATTCCTACTCCTGTCTGTCCTGTGTGTTTTTCCCACACTTACATGGCTGTACTAAGGCTCCACGTACGAGTTGTATATTTGATGCTAAGGACTGGATCGGGAACCAGTCCAGAGATCTCATTCACTGAGGCATTCGCGCCAGCTCTACAAAGCTATGCCTTGAACTGGGGGTAGGCTATTTATCTTCCAGGCAACAAATAATTGTGCCAGCTTGGCCTTCTGTTCAAAATATTAAGTGTACCTATTATTACACAAAAATAAATATATGTGAAATAGCTGTAGATGTTTAAAGTAACACTAAATGCAGAAGAAACAAAAAATCCCAGTGATTACTCCATTCAAATGGTTGTCTGATCAACCCCTGTAATATGAAAGCTGCACCGGAAACCCGCTCACTTTGCTGGGGAAAGTTGTAGTCCTCTGCTCATTCCCCTGCAGAAGCCACGATTGGTGGGTCCACAATGAGTCGCTGCTTCATAGTGGCGATTTTCTGTGGCTTGTCACTTTCTGATCGGTGGGGTTCTGAGATGGTCCATTCCCTGGGATCCCCACCAACTACTGTGCAAGGAATTGCAGTACAGCTCCATTCAAGTGAATCGGGCTGTGCTGCACTCCCCTGCACAGGCCATGGCTGGGAGGGCAGCTGTGCACGGTAAACTGGTGTAGGGGCAGCAGTGCTAAACCAGCACTGTGTGGCCCCTTTAATCTCTGAAAACATGATTACAGTACGGGACAGTTGTCCTGCAGCGAGACAGGGACTCCTAGCGTCGTACATAAGTATGATGCTAGGAGCCCGGCTCCCTGCACTGTGTTCGGTCCGGGACTTGCAGCCGAAATACGTCCATCAATTACGGACGTAATGACCTCGTGTGAACATACCCTTAGGTGTATACTTTCTGTATACAGAGTAGATGTATTTTGCGCTGAAACCTATATCCATCAGGTCAGCGGGACATAGATGTGATAAGTAACAGCTTGATCCTGCGTGTCGAGCTGTTACCGATCACATTTAAGTTCATAGCTTATATGTGATCGATGACAGGTGGATCCTGCGTGAGAAACACGCAGGTCCCGCTGAGGCCTAAACCACTCAGTGCCCCTGACCTGACTGATTCAGGCCTCAGCACAAGATACAGCTGCTCTGTATACAGGATACAGAGCAGCTGTATCTAAAAAAAAAATGTAAATACTTAAGAAAAATTTGAGTTGCACCAAACAGACATTTTTATGTAAAAAAGAAAATAAGGTGTGTGTGTGTGTAATAAATAAATATATATATATATATATATATATATATATATATATATATATATAGCCTTTTAAGGATTTGGATTCGTCTTAAGAAAAAAAAACTAGACTGTCTTGGCCACACCACTATAATTTAAGGTGCACTACAGTGAAAATTTTTTATATATTTTCCTTACTTTTACCTTGTATAGTCTTTGTGCTTCCTGTTATTTGCTGTTACTACATACTTTATGGATAAAAGTGTTCAGACACCTTCACATTGCACCTACGGGAGCTTTTATTACATCCCATTCTAAATACATAGGCATTAATGGGGAGTTGGTGGTCCACCCTTTTGCTGCTAAACCAGCTTCCACTTTCATGGGAAGGCTTTGTACAAGATTTTGGATTGTCTCTGAGAATTTTTGGCCATTCATAAAGAGCAGCATTTGTGAGGTCAGACGCTCTTTGACTAGAGGGCCTGGCTTGCAATCTCAGCTCATGCCAAAGTTGTGCGATGAGTTTGAGGTCAGGGCCAGTCAAGTTCTTCCACACCAAACTCTCCCAACCATGCCATTATGGACCTTGCTTTGTGTACTGGGGCTTAGTCATGCTGGAACAGAAAAGGGTCTTCTCCAAACTGTTCCCACAAAGTTGGAAGCATAAAATTGTCCCAAATGTCTTGGTATGCTGAAGCATTAATATTTCCCTTCACTGGAACTAAGGGGCCTAAGTTAACCCTCAAAAACAACCCATAGCATTATCCCTCTTCCACTAAACTTTACAGTCTGGCTGGTAATGTTCTCCTGGCATTAGCCAAACCTAGACTTCTCCATCAGACTGATAGAGAAGCGTGATTCATCACTCCGAAGAATGTGTTTCCATCGCTCCAGTGGCAGTGTTATTTACACCATTCAATTTGACACTTGGCATTGTGATGTAAGACTTGCATGCAGCAGGTCGGCAATGGAATCCCATGTTATGAAGCTCCCGGCGCACAGGTTTTTGTTAGTAATGCCGGAGGGAGTTTGGCACTATGCGCCTCTGCACTCATAGTTACATAGTTAGTACGGCTGAAAAAAGACACATGTCCATCAAGTTCAACAAAGGGAAGGAAAAAATTTCTACACATAGGAGCTAATGTTTTTTTGTTCTAGGAAATTATCTAACCCTTTTTTAAAGCCATCTACTGTCCCTGCTGTGACCAGCTCCTGCGGTAGGCTATTCCATAAATTCACAGTTCTCACTGTAAAGAAGCCTTGTCGCCTCTGCAGCTTGAACCTTTTTTTCTCCAGACGGAGGGAGTGCCCCCTTGTTTTTTGAGGGGGTTTTACAAGGAACAGGATTTCACCATATTTTTTGTATGTGCCATTAATATATTTATATAAGTTAATCATGTCCCCCCTTAGTCTTCTTTTTTCAAGGCTAAATAGGTTTAATTCTTTCAATCTTTCCTCATAACTTAAATTCTCCATGCCCCTTATTAGCTTCGTTGCTCTTCTTTGTATTTTTTCCAACTCCAGGGCATCCTTTCTATGAACTGGAGCCCAGAACTGAACTGCATATTCTAGATGAGGCCTCACTAATGCTTTGTAAAGTGGCATTATTACATCCCTGTCCCGCGAGTCCATGCCTCTTTTAATACATGACAATATCCTGCTGGCCTTTGAAGCAGCTGATTGACACTGCATGCTGTTATTGAGTTTATGATTTACAAGTACACCCAGATCCTTCTCAACAAGTGAATCCGCCAGTGTAGCGCCGCCTAGGACATATGATGCATGCAGGTTGTTGGTACCAAGATGCATAACTTTACATTTATCTACATTAAACTTCATTTGCCAAGTGGACGCCCAAACACTTAGTTTGTTTAAATCTGCCTGTAATTCATGAACATCTTCCATAGTCTGAACTATATTACATAGCTTGGTGTCATCTGCAAAAATAGAAATAGTGCTATTAATCCCTTCCTCTATATCATTAATAAATAAGTTGAATAATAGTGGTCCCAGCACTGAACCCTGGGGTACACCACTTATAACCGGTGACCATTCAGAGAAGGAATCATTGACCACAACCCTCTGAATACGGTCCTTGAGCCAATTCTCAATCCAATTACAAACTATATTTTCTAAACCTATAGTCCTTAATTTACCCATTAGGCGTCTATGGGGGACAGTGTCAAATGCCTTTGCAAAGTCCAAAAACACTAAATCCACAGCGACCCCTGTGTCTAGACTTCTGCTCACCTCTTCATAAAAACAGATTAGGTTAGTTTGACAACTTCTGTCCTTAGTAAAACCGTGCTGGCTGTCACTTATAATGCTATTTATTGTCACATAATCCTGTATATAGTCCCTCAATAGCCCCTCAAACATTTTCCCCACGATGGATGTTAAGCTTACTGGTCTATAATTACCCGGGGAAGACCTAGAGCCCTTTTTGAAAATAGGCACCACATTTGCCCTGCGCCAGTCCCTTGGCACTATACCAGTCACTAGAGATTCTCTGAATATTATGAAAAGGGGGACAGAAATAACTGAACTAAGCTCTTTAAGAATTCTAGGGTGTAACCCATCTGGTCCCGGAGCCTTGTGCACATTTATTTTATTTAATTTAGCTTGGACCATCTCTACATTCATCCAATTCAGTATATCAACTGATATATTAACAGCACTGGCACCGGCTACATCAGCTGCTCTTTCTTCTGTTGTATATACAGAGCTAAAGAACCCATTTAGTAACTCTGCCTTCTCTTGATCCCCTGTGATCAACTCCCCACTCGACCCCACTCTGTAACTTTGCATAGTCTGCCACTTCGTTGCTGTGGTTCTGAAGTGCTCCTGCTTTGCACAGGGCCACCATCAGGGCAGTACTAGGGGTACTGCTGTACGAGGCCTGGACCAAACCTAACAAAGGGGGCCCGCCGACTGCTGCCACTTACCTTCAGTAGAAAAAAAAACAGGCCCTTTCTTTTCAGCAAAGTAGTATCACGGGGCCCCCCATTGTGATTGTGATACTGCTCTGTGCCTCTCGTCATGTGGGCCCGGCCGTCAAGCACCTCTCCCCTGCGTACACCCGGCCGCTTGCTCCTCTGCTGTCTGCGGAGTACGTCGCCCCCCCCTCTTTTTTTTTTTTTTACTAACCTTCTGAACGTAAGTAAATCTACATTGCAGCAAACGGCTGCTATCTCCATGACAATTGTCAGCTGCATGGTAATTCCTCTACCTTACATAGATATCAGTGGACAGGTACACACAACTAAGCCTCTCCCAGTCTGGGAAAATGGAAAACTAGTTAGAAACGATGCATCATGGAGCCTGACTTATGTATAAATATCGCATTTTTCTGTCAAAGCCCCATCATCAATTATGTCCTATTTGTGTCCTACAGTGAAGTAGTCATTGTAAAATGATGTGATGCTGCTTGAGTTTATTTCCTATACTAACCCGCAAGCGTCTCTAATTAGGGTGCCCTTACACGTTCCGCACAGCCGAACCGGACGAATCCAGCTGGATCGGTCGAAGATCTAATGTGTATAATGGCAACCGGACTCTTCCCCTGACTGCAGATGTTTGTTCCTGCTGGAGATAAACCACTGTTAGAGGGGTCTGGTAATGCCTTACTCCTATTCCCATTGAAATAAACACAGGCTCGGCCAAGATGAGTATGCATGTTTTATGGGGGAGTCGGGGGAAAATAAATAAAAACTGTAGGATGAACAAGAGTTGGCTGACAGTTCTTCAGTGCGTGTCATCACCTTTTGATCCAACTAATACTACGCAGACAAACCCTCCTGATCAGGATTGCATCCTCACTAGTTAATGGGCGATTGTCATGGCAGGAATTTTTTGTTTTGAGTAACAACTTCATTTAGAAAAATAATTGTAGAACACCCGGACTAGGGTTGTCTGATGTACAATCCCTATGATCAACAGTAGACAAACACAACAGCTACGAGAGGTAGGATACAAAATAAGGCCCTTTCTCATCCACCAACAATCTACAGTGCATGGGGACAGTCAGACAGTCACCTGATTTCTGCTGTCACAACAAACAAGAATCGGTTCTGCTCAATTTCAACATGTCTGTTCCATTGTTCATTTGGCAGCAGCGTTCCAAGGTAGCGGCTTATATCACTTTCTTTGGCAGTGAACCTGTCTGCTCGGACGATCCAAGCTTCTTGCATGTTTGAGCAACTTCACAATCGAGCGGTCAAAAGGCCATTAAAATAAGAGTGTAAAAAAAAACATTTCTGAAATGGGTTTATTGCAGAGCAGGTTTGTACAAACAGGAGTGTCGAGCTGTGGTACAAGCTCTTTTACGAGGACGGAGGATGTGCAGGTCAAGAACAAAACTTGAGCTGCCAGACTTACAGAAAACAAACTAGACTGACGAATGACAATATTCTGCAATTCCCTTTCAACATGGTCTCACGGTTTCTTCTCATACTGCAGATTGTACAGAGATCAAAGCTGGCAACTTTAATCTGCGCAGAATTGAATAATATACCTGCAGCAAGACACCAATAACGTGTTTGTGCTTGATAGAACCATTATTGTAGTGTATGAAGATGCCGGAGGTGTGCTTAACTACTGGTACTTTCCAGGTCATCATGTCCTGTGCCATGTTAAACCATACAGCCTATTAGGCTGAATAAAGGCGAGGGTACATCGGCGTCAAGTCATTGTAAGGATTTCCACAATGGCTACATTCTCCGATGCCTATGCTGGCAAAGTGTTGCATTACTCGTTTTTCCCTTCCTTTTGTTTTTGAAATTTCTGTTGGACAACTCGGAGAGTGGTGAAGAAATTCCCCATGAAGTGGACTAGGAATGGCAGTCCACACATAATTACCTGCAAACAACAATGAATGACATTAGGATCACAATGAACAAAAAAAACTGGTGTCTTAGGGAGTCAATACTGTAGAAGCCCCTTGTATACATTTCTATCTAGTCTATATTTTACACTAAAGCATGGGTTAGAGCGGGCACAATGCATTTTGTCCATTGTAGTGGGTTTCAATGCCAGATGACCAATCTCCCATTCCATTACCAAATAAAACTGAACTAACTTGAAAAGTGCCACGTGATAAATGTATAAAAGGTTTACGCTGATAAAAGCAGGAGATGACTGTCCTCTCCAAGACAGACGGACAATCCATTACCTGCCACTGCTTGCACTCTGGATGCCGGGCTAGTTGGAACAAGGTAACAGCGTTATAGAGCTGCCAGAACTGGAATATAAAGACAGTATGACCATTACAACCAACACAGCAGTGCATCTCTGCCCCTAGTTCAGACACAACAGATCAGAACGCCTAGAAACATTTTTACTAATATTAGCCAGATGTAAATTTATAAACTTAGTATATGGGAAATCCTGAAGTGGACACAAAAAATAGAATGATAACCTCATGTATTCCATCAGAACCGTAATGGGAGCTTCCTTACTGAGGGGCAGTTAGTGAGAACTGGATGAGGGAAGGGGAGTGTTAAAAAGGAACAGATGGAGAAAAAAAAAAATAAAATAGACACTGGGAGAGAGTGTAGATCAAAATAGCAGGGGATTATGTTGGAGTGTCTTATTCGAAAACTTGTGACCGTGAAAGCTGAATATTTGTTACACCTCCGGGGGCTGTGCAGCAAGCATACATCGCTTCTTCTTTTATAATCTGGTGACAGAGCCTCTATAAGTGGCCTATCTCCTACATAATCTGATGGGCGCTGTAATGTAGATTACAGCAGTGGTTTGTATTTTGAAGAACCATAAATTTTGGGCAAGTTATGCACAATTTTAGATTGATGCTAATTAGTTTCTTAATAGACAACTGGGCGTGTTTTTACTTTTTACCAAGTGGACGTTGTAAAAAGAAGTGTATGTTGCGGACCTATCAGCGTCATACACTTCTCTCCATTCATTTTTAGCAGTACTCGCAACACAGCGTGATCTCGTGAGATCACGCTGCGCGGTCACATACACCCACATTAACTTTACCGAAGTGCCTTGGGAGTGAATAGACATGGCCTCCAGCCAGGATGTGATGTCTATTCACACTCCCGACACTACGGTAAAGTTTCTTGGGGACTTACTCACACAGCATAGCGTGATCTCACGAGATCACGCTGTGCGGTCATTCACAGAAACTTTACCGAAGTGTCGGGAGTGTGAATAGACATCGTGTCCTGGCTGGAGGCAATGTCTATTCACTTTCAAGACACTTCAGTAAAGTTAATGTGGGAATATGTGACAGTACAGCATGATCTCGTGAGATCATGCTGTGTTGCGAGTACTGCTAAAAATGAATGGAGAGAAGTGTATGACGCAGATTGGTCAGAGTCATACACTTCTCTTTACAACGCCCAGTTGGTAAAAAAAAAGTAAAAACACGCCCAGTTGTCTATTAAGAAACTAAAATTAGCATAAATCTAAAATTGTTCATAACTTGCTCAAAATAGATAATTTTTCAAAATAAAAACCACTGTTATCTACATTACAGAACCGATCAGATTATGTAGGAGATAGGGTACTTATAATCTAGTGACAGAGCCTCTTTAAATGCTTTGTTCGACATCATGTGGCACCGAACTCTATATGCTAGGTCCTAGTGCATATACAGAGTAGCCCACCCAAATTCCTGTTTGGGGCACCACAACATAGAATGTGAGCTATGCAAATCTGTGTGAGGGATCTGTCCAAAAGACAGCTAAACACCGTGCCAGCAGATCCCCCTGCCCTCAACGCCTCTGTGCAGCTTAAGCCCTTTTGCACAAGACCAAGTGCCACTCGGGCTGTGTTTCACGGCATCCGAGTGGCAGCCGATAGTTTTCACTGACCCATTCACTTTAGTGGGTGAATCTGGTCAGTTTTCACGGACCCAACTCTCCGATCCGTGGAAAGATAGAACATGTCCTTTCTTTTCATGGATCATGGACGGGACACGGGCGGCATACACGGTCGTGTGCATAACATCTCTTGCACACGACCGACTTTGGGCAGTGACAAACGGTGTTGGCTGGATTTTCCGACTCGACCGCGGTACAGGTGAACTCCCCAAAGAACTGCTGTTCCGTACTGTATAATTTTGTTCAGTACAGAACAGCAGTTCCGTGGGTAGGAAGACTCCTAGCATCATAAACGTCTATGATGGCAGGAGTCCCTTTCACCTGTACCGTGGTCGGGCCGGGAAATGCGGCCGACACACGGACCGTTTTTCACGAACGAACTCAGTCGGGTGCAACTAGCATTAGGGCTTATTCAGACAAACTCATCAGTGGTCCATCAGGGAAAAATTACTATTTTACATCAGAGTTCAATCAGTATCGTGTCAGAGTCCGTTCAGTTTGTCAGTTTTTTCCTGATCATTAGTTTTTCACGTACATGAAAAACTGATGCTGCTCTGGCCGTACTTTCTGCTTTCTTTTCAGCACCAGCTAGCAACCCATGAGTGAAACACTGCCTGCCCTCAGATGGCATTCGTGTGCTGTCAGTTATTTTTGCACTGACCTATTGACTTAAATAGGCAAGAATCGGAACAAAGTAGCGCTTGCTGCAACTTTCTCTATACAGACCAAAGGCCAGTGCAGAAGATCGGACATGTGAACTGGCCAAATGACTTTAATGTGTCAGTGGTCAGTCAGCATGCTGTTAGTTCCACACTCTGACAGCACATGGTCGAGAACAACGCTCGTCCAAATAAGCCCTAAGGTCTCTTGCACATGACCGTTGCCACTCGGGCCGTTTTTGACAGCATCCGGGTGGCACCCGATAATCTTCACAGACCCATTCACTTTGACGGTTGAATAGGTCCATGAAAAATGGTCCGAGTCTCCGATCCGAGGAAAGATAGAACATGTCCTATCGTTCCTCGGATCACTGACGGGACTCAGACGGCACACTCTGTCGTGTGGCTGAGGCGTAACAATCTGCACATTGCAGTATGTCCAACCCTTGCAATACCCAACTTTTATCAGAGGAGACTCTGAAGAAAACCATTTACAGGCCTGTTTTAGAACAGGATAATGCAGCCAAACACTTTTATTAATGCCCGTATTGTCTTTAGTTGCTCTTTGTAACGTTACGGTTTCTTCCGTGTAGTAGTTTAACCCCTTCACGACTGCCATACGGCTATATACATTCCAACTGTCGATACCACACCTCTGTAGACCACATCAAACCCCCTTCCCCCTGTAGATAGCGCCACCTAAACTCCCACTAGGAGCGGAATCCCCAGTTTCAGATTGCTCTGTGCCAGGGATTCCACTTCTAGAGAGTGCCCTCTAAGAGCAGAATCCCCTGCCGACACTCTGACTGGGGATTCCGCTACTGGAGAAGCCTCTGGCGTCACTATCCATATATGGACAGTGACGTCAGGAGCTGCTCCTGGAGCGGAATCCCCGGCCACAGTAATACCAACGCTCAGGCAGGGGATTCCACTTTTAGAGTTAGCCCCTGACGTCACTGTCCATATATGGACAAACATCAGGGGCTCCCTTTAGGGGGAGGGGGGGTGGCACTATCTACATGGGCACTGTGGAATTATATGGGCACTGCCTACAAGGGAACCCTGCAGCACTATCTCCATGGGCACGGTGTGTGGCACTATCTATAATGGGAACTGTGGCACTATGTGGGCACTGTAGATAGTGCCAGTGCCCATTGTAAAGAGTGCAACAGTGGGCAATGTGGCACTATGTATAGTGGTATTGCATCCCTATCTACATTGGCACTGTGTTGTTTTCAGGTGGCTAGGACCAAAAAAACCCTAACGAAATAAAATTCATCCATTTTTTTAGCGTCCATGAAAAAAGAATGGCAAATGGCGGTGAAAAACGGTCAGCCGGCCGGGAAATGGATTCAAATTTTGATATACACTGATGCAAAACAGCCATGAAAGACGGACAGTTGATCTTTTTTCGTCTTGTGAATATAACCTTATAGCCCCCTTCACCCTCTGCTCACAGCGATCCAGGGTTCTTGCACTCCTCCCATTCTGCCCTGGGTGAGTTCTGGGTGTATGTGCAGAGTAGGTCCCCACCTTACAGAGGTCGCCCTGTCGTGGCAGGTGGGCAAACACTTTTTGATCAAAATGTGCACTAAGAACCTCCCTATTTGTAAGTAGATTTAGCAGTAATGCACATTTATTTATATTTAGTGGCTTAGGTGGCATTAGTGTTCGCAGTGTGCGGTCGCCATTTGTCAGATGTATGTATATATATATATATATATATATATATATATATATCACACATACACATATATAATATAGATAAATATATAAAGAATTACCCCACAAAAAATCCACATCTTTAGTGATTTGTTTGCTCATAATAAAAATGAAAAAAATTTTAGAATTAAACTAATCTAGAAAATAAAAGCCTCATAAGTCTTGTAAAAAACAAAGTAAAAATAGTTGTGACTTTCAAAGCGGTTCCAAAGATATTATCGTTTAAAGGAGTGCATATCAAAAATTGAAAATTTGACCTGGACACAGGGGCATCAATGACCCTTGGTCATGAAAGGGTTAATAATAAATTACAGTCATTTTGCCATTGGGCACCATTGTTGTAACTAGTTCTGAAAAAAATAAAAATAAATAAATAAAAGTTCTGAAAAAAAAAAAAAAAAAGGTGTCAGCTTTTATAAGAACACATAATGGGATCAGATCTAACTTTTACCACCTTGAGAAAATTTGTTGCATTAGACTAAATTTTCACTACAGACATCTCATGCAGGACATCTGGTTGTCTGCACTTGGCTTTGTGTGAAGCATCAAAATCAGACTGTCATCCAAACATACACTTTTCATCTAAAACAACTACATTGCAATATATTTTTACAGCAATGCGGCACTTACTTGACCAAAGAAGAGGAATGGCAAAAGAAAAGTCAATCCCCTCCACATCCACGACTGAAAACCCTCTGAAACGGGTAAATCATAAAAGCAAAATTTACAAAATAACTCATAGCACCTTATATAATCAATGTAGATCTCAAATCATTGTTTTGAAAGGTCCATATACCTAAATCAAAACACTATGGTTTGTATTATTTAAAAGAAAAAAAAAAACATGAAATCGGCATAGCCCCAGAGAGAGAACAGGGTAGACCAAAATAAAGAGGACTATGCAGCCTGTGTGACTCTTTGACAAGATAATGGCTACTAAAAATGGCTGCTGTAGCGTCATTACTTTCTAGACCCAGCCATAAGAGAAATAGGGAGGTTAGAAACATACAGGATTCCCTTTGAGGTCAGGGAGAGCAGTGGGGGCAGCTTCCTATGACTGCTTTCCTTTGTTATTTGAGTCACTTCCACTTGTAAAGGAAGTGAATTGGGAGTTAGAAGAGAAGGGAATAAATGCAATTTCCTAACATACAAGCTCGGATTCACCAAAGGTGGACCTTAACTTAAAGGGTAACTAAACCTTCAAAGAAGCTTCAAAGATGTCAGTGACAAGTATTGATCGGTGACGGTCGGAGCACCCCCAAGATCGCTAAAATGAAGCAGCAGAAGTGCTCAGGTGAGCGCTGAGCCACTTGGTTCCTTGGTGTACAAGCTCAACAGACAGTCTGAGTCCGTTCACCAACTGCTCGGCTTTCCGAGAAAATCCGATCAGAAACTAAGGGGCTCAGTGCTCACCTGGGCGCTTCTGCTGCTTCGTTTTAGCGATTGGTGGGGGTCTCCGTGCTCCGACCACCATCGATCAGAACTTCTGACATGTCACAACGACACGTCAGAAGTTTGTTGAAAGTTCAGTTACCCTTTAAACCAAAATACTGATCTTCTGCCCTTTTTTTTTTTTTTGTGCCCTGAAAATTCCAGAACAATGGGTAATTCCAGATTGAGTTTTGGGAATTCTGTAGAATGCAGTTTGTTATTTACGCTAGGTAACATTTATTTTGTGTCAACATTAGTAAATATATCAATGAGAAAATGTTGCTAGATGGTGCATTGATCTTATTCTTTCAGATACATATACAGATTCTCCTACATACCCACGGTTAAGTCCATGTTATGTCTCTCCCCAAGAGCACGTAATCTGTACAAACAGCCACTTTGGTAGTAGTACTGTAGGAACTGGACAAAACCTGTTGAGAAAACGATTATTAATAAAGCGGCCCAGGCAGATGGTTTTTCAGCGACATAAATCATTTTAAGGATACAGCGTACGTACTTTGGTACATGGAGAAAGAAAGGAATTGGTTTCTGAACATCTGGTACATCAATCCATCCGGCCTAAAAACCAAATGGAAAAAAAAACAAAAAAAAACATAATAAGTCACATGTTAAAATTTAAGGCGCGGCTTACACTGAGCGCTATAAACACAGTGAGGCAGATTTATCAATGTATTTACACCAGTTTTCTGGCCTAAAAACATTGGTAGCTTAGACCAAACACCATATTGCCGAAGCCCCTGTGCCACTTTTTCCGACACATACGAATGTGTCAAAATATCCTGAATGAGCAGGGATTCAGAGTCACCCTCTGCACTCATAGAAAAGTGGTGCCAACCTGCTATTGTTTTAAATCGACTAAAGTTTCATCAACAGGTTGAGGAATCTTGGGCATGCTGCACTTGCAGAGAGATACCGGCGCACGGTTTGTTTTTGTAAGGTGCGCCCGTATTATTGGCCACCGGTGTGTCTATTTCTATGTGTCTTTTATGTGGACGTACCTGTCAAAAGAAAAACACAGCCCTGTCCTGCAGCAGGTTGCCCTGAGAACTAAGCTATAGAAATCAATATTCACACAATGTAAATTAGAAATATGTAGCATTTTTAGTGCTCAGGTATATTAATCCTAAAAAATTTTTTAAAAACCCAAGGCCGTGTTCAGACGTTGCACACTCGCTCCAGATTTTCCATGCGTATTCTATACCAAAAAACTGCAACGAACAGGTTTTTCTGCTTTAGATTTTAAGGGCATGGTACGCATTTGTATTTTCACTGTAGATTTATTGGGTTTGCGAAAAAGTCTGTGGCTGAAAAAAATAACTGCCCTGACTCTCCTTCTCTATCAGGATAAAGGGAACACTCAGCAGCTATGACTTTTTTTCTTTAACCGATCAAAGAAACCAGTGTCCTTAGTACAAAATGTGGTATACCTTACTGGATCAACACCTATAAAAGTATACCAGAATCCTTAAACATGTTAAAAATACATAAAACAGAAGTATATACAGTCAGAAGTTATAATGTGCCAATCCAGAATACACATGTTTTGAGTCAAAAAGTACCATAAAAGTGCCAATATTCCCTAGTGGGTCAGTATATAAAATGGAGGCTCAGCCCTAAATAAAGCACAAAACGGTCCCACAAGCACATATGTTAACAACAATGTAAGCGGTTAGGTAGGTAGCAAATACAAATAAATTACCATATATACACGGATAGTACATGAACAGGCCCATAGTATGGACATATAAACTACTGACCCATGTTAGGACAAGTTCTAAAAAACCCTCAAGACCAGCACCTGAGGTCTGCTCTGAGTGACGGTTCTAGCGGTCTTCTGATTGGATGGTAGAGCGGTCACTCAGATCAAAGGAGAGGGGCTTGCAGCGTTCAGTGAGGAAAGCCTGGAGAACTTGGACATCAAGAAGCCAATGGCTCAAAACTGCTGACAGAATCCTTTTAAACCGTCCTCTATACTAGACCACTAGGGATGTTAGTATTAATCCCTTCACTACCATAGACCACAAGGGATTTGATCATTAACCAGTTAACAACCACCAGGGATATTTACATCACCTTATCACCTCATAGACTACCAACCAAGGAGCCAAGATTTTGTCTCGTCAGGTGGCCAAGAAATTCTATGGGCTTAAATTACTTTTATACAGCAGCCAGATAAATTATCTGAACGCGGTGTTGCTGTATGGCTGTTATTTTGATATAATGATGGTAAAGTCCATAGGTCCACATTGCCAGGCTTAGCAAGCGGCACTCCAATTCATGGAGAGCAATACTTCACTATTAATGACGGACGATGCACTGGTCAGTAACACTATATGGTTAAACCACCTCTCGCCTCGTTCCTCTACCGTCTTTTCTCTCTGCCTATCCGCTGGCTACCCATCACAAAGCAAATACAATTACTGACAATAACATACAAGGCAGTCCACAACCTCCATACATCTCTGCTCCTCACATCTTCATCTCCAAATATATCTCCCGCACATCCCACATACTCGAAAACTCCCGACCCGAACACATCAGACTCTCTCCCACCATGCAAACTTTCAAAAGCAACTCGGAACCCCCTCTTCAGAAAAGTTTAAAACCTGTAATAACCCCGCTGCCACTACATTCACCTACTGTCTCCATTCTCTTTCTCTCATATATTGGAAGTCCTCGCAGGCAGGGCTCGCTCTCTATCTGTGGCAGTCTGTCACTCCGTAATCTCATGTTTATTGTACTTGCATATTATTTTCATGTGTTTATATGTTATGTAGTTATGTATTTCATATATACGGTATACAGCAGCCTGAAAGTTAATGGTGTTAGCAATAATACAACGAGGAAACTTTAACCCCTTAATGACCGCCGATAAGCCTTTTTACGGCGGTCATTAGTGGGCTTTATTCTAGAGCGCCGCTATTCTACGTCGCTGCTGTAGAATAAAGTAAACAGAGCAGGGAGCCGTCAAATCTCCCTGCTCTCAGCTGCCAAAGGCAGCTGAGGGCTGGGGGCGTCCCTGCTCTGCCGGGTGAGATCGATATTAGTATCGATCTCACCCGTTTAACCCTTCAGATGCGGTGCACAATAGCGAGCACCGCATCTGAGTGGTTTTGGAGAGAGGGAGGGAGCTCCCTCTCATCTCACGGACACCCGGCGATAAAATCGCCGAGTGTCTGTGTCTTCTATGGCAGCCGGGGGTCTAATAATGACCCCCAGGTCTGCCTGGAGCGAATGCCTGCTAGATCATGCCGCAGGCATGACCTAGCAGATGCCTGTCCGTTTTAAACGGACAGGCAGTAATACACTGCAATACAAAAGTATTGCAGTGTATTATAATAGCGATCGGAGGATAGTGAAGTCCCCTAATGGGACTAGTAAAAAAGTTTAATAAAAAAAAAAAAGTGAAACAAAAAAAAATGAAAAACCCACTTTTTCCCCTTACAAAATGCTTTACTATAAAAAAAAACTACAATAAAGCAAAAAAGTTACACATATTTGGTATCGCCGCGTCCGTAACGACCCCGACTATAAAGCTGTTACATTATTTAACCCGCACTGTGAACGCCGTAAAAAATAAAATAAAAAACAATGGAAAAATTGCTGTTTTCTGTTAATCCTGACTTAAAAAAAATGTGATAAAAAGTGATCAAAAAGTCGCATCTACTCTCATATGGTACCAATAAAAACTGCAAGTCGTCCCGCAAAAAACAAGACCTTATACAGCTATGCCGACGCAAAAATAAAAAAGTTACAGCTCTTCGAATGTGACAATGGAAAAATGTAAAAAATGGCTTGGACATTAGGGCCCAGAATGCAAGCAGGGGGAAGGGGTTAATCAGGACTACTCACCAGGTCAGCATAACACCGGACAGGAAGGTGGACACATAATGGTTCAGGACCCACCAGCCTTTAATTCTGTAAAAGGAAAAAAAAAAAAACTTGAATGGTCAACAATTTCCAATTCTGCGGTCACTGCTGTTTTGGTAATTCAGTTGGGTTACAGCGAATGTTTTCTTTATGAATTGTGAGGTATTTCTATGTACTTGGTTGTTCAATCTGATCTTTCTCTCTTAGTAGCAAATGTTGACATTGTATTGTCCTTTTCAAATTTCTATACCCGTTGTATTGAGAAGTTTTATCTTGTATATTTTTTCTCAGAAAGAACAATTTTATTGTGGCTACTGCATAGATTATATTAGATAAATCCACCCTGAATTGCTGTCCAGCCTGGGACACATTGTTCTACTGCTTCTCGATTATATTAGGGAATTGCATAGTAAATTCTTCATATGTTCAGAAAAAGTGATCTGATAACCCTACAGAATTATTTTTTACGGCCTCTGCCCTTCAGTCTCGGTCAGCAGAGTACAGGTGCAGTTTAGGGTAGCCTATATTCATCGCAATGCTGACAGAGGATGCAGTGATATGTTGGTGGGCTTTACAACAACCTGGCATCAGCACCGACAGTGACTGGGTATTTCTGTTAAGCCTTGTAATGTTATTGTAGGATAACGCCAATTCCAATAAAAACACTAGTTGTAAGAACCGCTAGTTATGTAATTCCTGATTATATTCTGTAAATGTTCCCCAAAACATGAACTTCAGAAATAAACAATGCCCCCTCCCCCTACAGCCATGGTACCTAGGATTAGCAACAGAGGACCACATTTCTCAAAGAGTATATTATGATCGCTAGCGTTAAGTTATTTATATACCATGTATACATTCCCTTTAGTTGCTGCAAGAGAATGGAGTTGGCAATTGTTCAGATAAAGATATTTAATTTTATAATCTTTGTTATATTAAAATGCATGTGTAGACTCTAGAAAATGGAAATAATATAAAATCTGACCTGGAGCCGTTGTTTATTAAAATGCTTTCACGGATGGTAAGAGTGCAGTAATACCAAACCAGCAGGAAGTTAAACACGGCATCTGCCACCCTGAAAATTAAATTCAACAAATGGATGTTAAACTGATAAAATATTTATTGCACCTCACCTACATTTCGGGATATTGGACAGGACGGAGTCAGATAACTCCAATGCCCGCTTACCACTAATATCTACATCTTTACAATATACTCACCTGGAGTTCAGAAGAAAACGACAGACAAAGGACAAGACAATCAGGATCATCGTGAGGTATAACTTGAATTTCTCATATTCATCTTTGTAAGCAAACCTGACAAAGAAAGATAAAAACTTCTACAAATGTATATAGTAAACACATGAATGAGTGTAGAGACGGCCCGCTAATGTCACATTGAAGCCTATGGATGGATGGCCTGTGAACATAAGCTTAGCGGTCAGGAGGCGGTACGGCTCTCAGAGGGATGCCAGGGGCCACTTTGATTTGGTAACTGGCGGGGGTTCTTGGCTCATTGTCACTATTAATGCAAACTTTGGGCATGTCTCTGTGCTGCTGTGAATTTTTACAAGTTTGCATAGCTTTTTCCAAAGTTGTTCGCTTATTTCTTGGTTTCTTCGCTACAGGTTACTGTCATTTTATCTCCTCCGTTTTCTATGTGTTAATCCCTTACGAATACATCAAAATAACATTAATAGTGGAGTGAAAACAGACACACTCAACTATCCGTTATACTTAGACAGCTTGCTCAGGAGGGTTACATTCACGTTTCCCAATACCAGACTCAGGTACAATCTGAAAGAATATAATGAAAGAAACTTTCAGTACATCAGCTCCTCCGGTATGAAGAAAAAACCAACATATTTCGAAACAAAGTGTATGGAGAAAGATCTAGTGCAATTTATTCTGAATCTCCATATTAGAAGCCACAGGATAGGACGTGGTTAAAAAAATACAATTTGCAATAATAAAGAAGTCAGAAACGCAGCCTTTAGCCAAAGGGTGACATGCATGTTTACCCATGTAGGGGCCCAAAAAAATGAAAATTTCAAGATGTCTAATAGCACCCATTATAGTGAACATAACTTATTCAGCATAGTAATGGCTACCAACAATCATCTGCTGTCCTGTGTAGGGAACGAAGAGAACACTGGATGTCCTGGTAATGGTTGGGCACAACTAGGGTGTTTAGCATCATCATCCAATATACACAGCCCGTAGAAGTTGTATAATTCTCTAACCATACGCTCCATTCCTACTCTCCTGGTCCTCTCTAACAGACCCTAAATGATGTATAAAGCTGGATTGTTATATTCCAGAACAATGCAGATCGAATATATAGAAAGCTGGATGACAACAATGAGCGCTATAATAGCTGCCATTACTGGTCATCGCACAACGTGTGTTAGTGTTAGCCTTGTACAAGACCAAATTGAATATTAAAATAAAACTCAAGGACTTAGAGATAGATTCTTAGCACATATTTCTTACCCGTTTTTCTTAGGGAGAAAAGATTCCATTTCAAAGAAGGCCTTCTCTCGCAGCTTAATAGTTTCATGGATTTCCTTAATTTGGTCTTCTTCATTTTCTTGTGTTTTCGGAACCCTGAGTAAATACAAGAAAAGTTGTCCAAAGCATATAATAAGCATCCTTCAGTTAACATAGAAAAACACAACCTGTTCACCAGATTTACAGTAGGACCATATGTGCTATACAAAAAAAATATACATCTGTATCTGAGTAATACTGGTATGTATCAACAACCGATATTTTATCAGAATATCAGCAGCAATAATAGAAAAAAAAACATTCATAATACAAATCTTTTAAGGTGAATCTAAATACGTAATCATCCACTTTACATGCCCAACTACACTGTCAGTGCAAAGGACTTTCCAGGCACATGGTAATAATAATATATTTGTTTTTGGTCTGCTGTTTATGGAACTGACAAGATAGCTGATAGTGCTGAACTCTGCTATCTTAGCTCAGAAACTGACTACAACACATAGGAAAACATGTAAAAAGTGCCAGTATGCTGTCAGATCTTGATATTAAAAATTCTAGAAGAGTTCACATGGCAAAACTCCGCAAAGGTGGACGTGCACTATAATTAAAGGGATTGCCCACTACCGGCAAACTGATGACCTATCTACCGATCAGGTGCTCCGGTGGCCTCCGGGCACCGGACATCCATGCCGGAAGCAGTTGGCTCCAGTCACGGAATAGTGGCAGAGCTGCAGTTTTGCAGCACAGCCGCTATGCAATGTACGGAGCCAAGTGCTTCCGGCTCCGTACATTGCATACTGTGCAATGATATCCGGTTCCCGCAGGCCACCGGAGCAGATGATCGGTGCAGGGTCTGTGTGTCGGACTCCCGCAGATCATATACTGATTACCTATCCGATGGTCATCAATGATGTAATTGAACTACCATCGATTATATTTATTGAATAGGTCATATCGATTTGGTACCTCCTTAACTACTACTACAGCAATAGACCATTGTCCATCCTAAAACGAGTTTGTCAGTTTCAGATGGTGAAGTCTAATTCATAACTGCTGTGAATGTTAAGAAGTGGCTAAACCCTGAGGACTTCCCCCTCCTGCCTTCACACAACAGATAACCCACAATAAATACCACAATAATTATTTTTGCCAAAAACTTGTGGCAGAAGCAGTTCTCTATTAACAATAATTCTTGGTATACAGCAAAGGGAAGCCTGACTCTATCACAGACCTGCACTTCTTACCCCACCCCAGTACCTTACGTTATCCTGGCACCTGAGCCCGTCTGCCTGGGCCACCCCCTTAAAGTGCCTGGTCGTACCCACTTGCCACAACCACACCTCTCACACATCTGGGGGTTAACAGTAATGCTGGTATCCCCCATAATCGAGGTCCCCTGACATGGGGCTTGTGGAACACTTGCTGTCGACATACCATACTGCTACCAATGGAGTGCAGAGCCACCAATCGTAATATCACAAACCATAAATAAAAACCTCCCAGTAAAACGTGGGTTTGGTGAGGACTTCACTGCTCTCTGCTCTTCCAGGTAAGAATCTGCTCTATTCCTCCAAACCTTCTCTTTTAAACCTAACCTCACCCCCCCCCCCACCCCGCACTACTTTTTACACAATCACCTCAGCCTATTTTCCTGCTGTTCTACCACTTTCTCAGAACTAACCCCCAGGTGAACAGTTCGTAGGCAACAGTCCCCCCCCCCTCTTCCATCTCCTTTACCTAGACATTTCGGAGCCATGGACATTGTGGCCGTCATTTTAGACCAGAACGTAGCGCTTCATCCCCTTCTAAGTTTTCCCTGTACAGGAGCACCGATGTGCAGGGAAAAACAGTGAAGGGAACGCAGCGCGGACTCTTCATTCTCAGGATTGGTGAAGGTCCCAGAGGTTGGACCCACACCGATAAAGTAAAGACATATCCTAGTGAAATGCAATCTTTTTTTTAAATGGGAACAGCCCTTTTAAAGAAGTTCTCCAATTTGGACAATCCATACTAGTCAAAAGGGCCCTAGGACAATAAACTGATTACAGTGTCCCCCTGCTGGGACCTCCAGCGATCAGCTGTAATCTGTGGGAAAACCCGGCAGTAAGTGTTAATCTCTCCTGTAGTGGTGAAATTCAGGAAAGTGAAGTATCATGCAGTATGTATTCAGATGAATACCGGTAGGTTGTCTGTGAAATGCAGAACAGGACTACAGTGATTAATAATATCATCTGCGGTTTGATTCCCATACGTGCAGACCATTACATACTTCTTCAGTTCCTGTGACAGGTTTTTTAGCTTTTTCTTCTGCCGGGTAATGGAGCTGGAACACTGTGTCTGTAGCTTAGTTAACTCCTCCAACTTCTGCTTGTATGAGCGATGGGTCTCCTGATGGGACACATAAGTTATACAAAAACATTAAACTTTTCTGGTAAAATCCAAGATGTCGTTGGCTCGGTTGTGCACACACAAGATATTTAGGAAACGATGAATAAGGAGGAGATAAGGATGTCGCTCATTGGTTAGCCAACTATGGCAGACGTATAGAATCATTACATATTTTTAAAATGTCCAGCACATTTTCCAAACTATTGAAATGATCAAAACTGATCAGGTTAGTAGCATAAAGGTAATAATGGCTGAATATTGGTCATATTATATTAAACAGCTTTACGTCAATATCCAGGTTTAGCGGATTCTACCTGACTGGGTTCATAGGCATCATCGTGAAAAATATCCATAAAATAATATTGTGGACAGGGATGAACTGACAATTCAGCCCACAGCAATAGGCGGTTCATGATGGGAAGAACAAATACAGTATCCAAATTTACGGACAGGAGCTTTGCAGCCACAATGGCTTTTGCCACACGCTGCAAAGGAGAACGCAGTGGCTGCCACCTCTACATCTGTGTCAATAGAGTTCCCTGGACGTCTTCAAAGGCCTCTCTCCTGCATGTCCATTGTACCTAGGAGGATTGTGAAATAAATTTCCTGTCCCCTTGGGAACTTACCAGTTAGGCCTCGTGCACACTTCCGCCAGTTTTCACGGCCGTTTGTGACGGATCAGTGTGCCCGTTTTAGCGGCCGTGTGCACTCCGTGTTTCCGTTCGCCGAGCATGCTACTGTCCAGGGTGCTGAAAGAGTTAATGGGCTGCACTGATCGGCGGTAACTCTTTCAGCACCCTGGACAGTACCATGCTCGGCGCACGGAAAAAAATTTTTTAATGTAATAAAAAAAAAAAATTCATACTTAGGGTATGTTCACACGCACTAATTACGGACGTAATTCGGGCGTTTTTGCCCCGAATTACGTCCGAAAATAGCGCCTCAATAGCGTTGACAAATGCCAGGGTCGATAGCGACCGCGACATTTAAGTTGTTTGATAGAGGGAGCTCCCTCTGTCACTGATTGGTGGCCTGCAAATGCAATTGCGGTTTTGCCACAACCGGCAGCTCTGGCTTCTCTAGAAGAAATAGTGAGAACTGTGATCTCTGCCATATTTACATCAAAATGACGGCATTCCCTAGGAACCAGGATCTCTGTGTTGCATTGTATAAATGGAATTTTTAATATCCAATTCAGTACAAAGTAGCATCTGGCCAGCTGTTAGTCCACTGCTGTGCAATTCTCCATTCACTTCCTTTAAAAATTGTAGCTGCCGAGTGACGTCACCCCAAAGTCACTTTAAAATACAACTTGTATATGCAGATGTTTTCAGCAACATGTGAAATTCTACTCCATTCAGGTCTATGGAACGGTGTGTTGTGGGATGGCTCCAAAGTCACGTAACAATCGTCAAGCTGAAATCAGCATCTAGCCCAGGACTAGTAAAAAGATTTCAGGGGGTTCAGGATGTGAGGGTGTCGTGTACACATTAGGCTATGTTCACAGCTACTCTGTTCATTTCCGTTGCTCTGCTCCATCATAGGAAAAGAACAATAATAACGGTAATGCCGGATGTGTCACATCAGACACCAACACCGGCCGAGGAACACCACTGGCTATAATGGGCTCCATTGGGTTTCTGTCACGGTGTCCGTCATTTTACTAGACAAAAGTAAACGGAGTCTTCAACGCAGATGTGAACACAGCCTTACCTGTGTCTTAAGTCTTTAAAATACCCCTTTAAATAGTTATCCTCTGCTTCTAGAGTGGAACGGTCAGGTTTTCACGACGACCTGTCTGGGGGCTCTCCGTCAGTAATTTGTCATAGTTTAGGAGAATTTACACTATATACTTGCGGGGTGCGTCCGGATATGCACGTTCCCCAAGCCTTCCACCGCCCTCCAGACGCTGATTGACATATTTTCCCCTTATGAACAGTAATAGGGAGAAATGTGTCATTCAGCGTCTGGTGGGCAGGGGAAGCATGAATATCACTCGACTCCAGCCCTGCAGCACCGCTCGCACACCGCAATTATAGTCACAGATCACTGAAATTAGAGAGGGCAGCATAAATGTATGACGGATCCTCTTTAAGTTGTTTCAAATTCTAGATTTATTTTTTCTAATCTTTCCAAATGTCTTGGTTGGCGAATCCGCCAATATGTGTATAGGAGCAGTAAATGTATGTAAAAAGTTGATGACATCCATATTTGGTAACGGTAATGGCATGCAGATTTGTCAGGAGGCTTGCTCTGAAACAGATATTACTAAATGAATAGATACTTTGCAGACGGGAACACTACAAGGCTTTATATTTACGAGATAGCTGGAAAGAATTAGGGTGTTGCCTGCCCCTAGCGACCCATCAGATTCCAGCTGTCATTTCTAGTGATGATATCCTATTGGTTGTATTTAATTCCCTACATTTGTGGCCCAGTGTGTTTTCAACAATTTCATCGATATAATGTATAAGTCCTAGACATTAGATGGATTTCTAATGTCCGTCAGCTGCATTCACAGAGTAAGCCAAATTTTGGTGTCCCCACGTTTTGGTTTTAATAAAAAACTACAAAGTTGAATTAAACACTATAATATTTTTTTTTTAGTCAAATTAGAAAAAAAAAAAAAAAAAAAAAAAAAAGTCTTCAAAAGTTTTACATAGCTTTTAAAGATTTTGTTAAATCCTGTACCACCCTGTGCTCAGTTTAAACCTTCGAGGAAACAGTCATGGGTACTCCTCCAATTCTTCCCCATTCAAACCGAATCCTGGACTTCTAGCTCAATGAACTTGGTCACCGATTTGCCCCCTGCTCAGGGATACATTATCATTTGGGTAGTGGTGGATCAGTTCTCTAAAATTGCCCATTGTCCGAGATCGGGAAGTACAGCTGGTTTCTAAAAGCTTTTACCTATCCAAGCAATTCTGAGACTGTTTTCTCGTCACACATTGTACTTTATATTACTGGCAAAATTTGGTCGATACATTCAGTATTTAATTGTGAAAAACACCAAAATGTAGCGAAAAAGTTCGACAATTTGCATTTTTTTTTAAATGTAAATGTATCTGCTTGTAAGACAGGCAATTATATCACACAAAATAGTTGCTAATTAAACATCCTCATATGTCTACTTTAGATTGGCATAGTTTTTTGAACATCCTTTTATTTTTCTAGGACGTTACAAGGCTTAGAACTTTAGCAGCAATTTCTCACATTTTCAAGAAAATTTCAAAAGGCAATTTTTACAGGGACCAGTTTAGTTGTGAAGTGGCTTTGAGGGCCTTATATATTAGAAACCCCCAAAAAAATCACCCCATTTTAAAAACTTCACCCCTCAAAGTATTCAAAACAGCATTTAGAAAATGTCTTAACCCTTTACACATTTCACAGGAATTAAAGCAAAGTAGAGGTGAAATGTACAAATTTTAATTTTTTTTTGCAGAAATACAATTTCTATCTATTTTTTTTGTAACACAGAAGGTTTTACCAGAGAAATGCAACTCAATATTTATTGCCCAGATTCTGCCGTTTTTAGAAATATCCCACATGTGGTCCTAGTGTGGTAATCGACTGAAGCACAGGCCTCAGAATTTTGGGGCCTACTTTTTATGAGGATATATTTTAGGCACAAGTGACCCCATTTTGGAAGTTACACCCCTTGAGGAAATTATCTACGGATATAGTGAGCATTTTGACCCTACAGGTTTTTTGCAGAAATTATTAGAAGTAGGCCGTGAAAATGAAAATCAAAATTTTTTCACTATGTCGCATTTGCAAAGCCCCTGTGGGACCAAAAAAGTGGAAACCCCCCAGAAGTGACCCAATTTTGGAAACTACACCCCTCAAGGTAATCACCTAGGGGTGAAGTGTACATGTTAACCCCACAAGTGTTTTGCAGAAATAAGTGTGCACTCAGTGTTGCAGAGTGAAAATTGAACTTTTTGCATAGATATGTGGTGCCCGGCTTGTGCCACCATAACAAGACAGCTCTCTAATTATTATGCTGGGTTTCCCGGTTTTAGAAACACCCAACATCTGGCCCTAATCTTTTGCCTGGACATTTGACCAGGCTCAGGAGTGAAAGAGTACCATGCGAAGTTTAGGGCCTAATTTGGCGATTTACAAAGTATTGGTTCACAATTGCAGAGGCTCTGATGTGAAATAATAAAAGAATCCTCTGGGAAGTGACCCCATTTTGGAAACTGCACCCCTCAAGGCATTTATTAAGGAATGTAGTGAGCATTTTCACCCCACGTCTTTTCCATAAATGATTGCGCCGCGGATGGTGCAAAGTAAAAATTAAAAATATTCCCTAGATATGCCATTTCAGTGGGAAATATGTAGTGCCCAGCTTGTGCCACTGGAGACACACCCCAAAAATTGTTAAACAGGTTCTCCCGGGTATGGCGATGCCATATATGTGGAAGTAAACCGCTGTTTGGGCACGCTGTAGGGCTCAGAACGGAGGGGGCGCCATTTGGCTTTTGATACTTTGATTTGCTTGGTAGTAGTTTTGTTTGGAGTTTTACTGGTATTTTAGTTTATAATGTGGGGCATATGTAAGCTGGGCAGAGTACATCAGGGGCATAGTCAGGTGGTATAATAAATGGGTAAAAATAAACAATAAAATAATCCATAAATATTTGTTACGTGGTGATACAATCCTTTCTGCACAGGCCGGTGTCGCACTGATAAATGTCCTGTCTTATCCCCCTTTTGGTCCACACTCTGCACCTTTGCAGTTTATGGAATTTTGCTGGGAAAGTGTTGTCCTTGTATAATACGGGCGCCCTCGCTTCCAGCAGATATATATGAGTCCTCCCCTTCCTTGTTCCCTAATTTTAGGGCCTTGATAAATCGCCTTTTGAAACAGAAGAAATGTTCCCCTCAGGCATGCACAGCTGCATAACTTTTCTTTCCTGACTTTTTGGAGACTTAACTAATTTTTTCATAGACGTAGTGGCATGAGGGCTGTTTTTTTGCGTGACGCGCTGTAGTTATTATTGGTATAATTTTGGGTTTCATGTGAATTTTTTATCACTTTTTATCCTATTTTTTGGGAGGCAAGGTGACCAAAAACAGCAATTCTTGCATCGTTTTTTACGGGGTTTTTTTTTTTACGCCGTTCACCATGCGTTATAAATTACATATGAACTTTATTCTGTGGTCCAGTACGATTCCGGCGATACCAAATTACAGGTGGATGTCCGCTGTAACATACAGCTGACATGCACCGCTAATGACATCTTGCCAGCGGCTACGGAAGCCTTTTAGGTCCCACCTCCGGTCAGGGCCTGAAAGTCTTCCGTACTAGGCATCCCGGGAGGCCAGTGTTAGGCCTCCGGTTGCCTTTGCAACCACCGGCACCCTGGCAATTTCATTGCTAGGGTGCCCATGAGCTGCAAACACCTTAAAGAGAACCTTTCACCTGCCCATACATGTGCAGCGGAGTGAGTGCAGCATGTATTGGAGACGGCTGCACAAAACCTCGGGCACTTTAAAAAAAAAAAAATTCTACCCTCCTCCGTTATTTAGATATTGGTGCCATTATATTTGTCGCCCGATATTTAAATAACCCCCTGAACTGTCAATGGGGCGTGTAATGGCAAGGCAGCGTCTTACTATGGCTGTGACACTGTCCAATCAAATACGGACAGTGTTACAGCAAGAGTGAGGATAGAGGAGAGAGTGTGTGTGCGCACGTTCTCACGCTTACGCTGTCAAGATCAGTCTTCTGCCGAACTGGCAAGGGGGCGTGTCACTGCTATGGACAGTGTAAGAGCCGGAGAGAGCGCATGCTTGGTTCCTGTGGTTCTACTTCAGGCATTGACTCCCGATTACTGACTACTTATCCATTAACAACCCCTAGTTACGTTCCGGACTCCGCTACAGAGCAACCGCCGCCAATCTGTGACTATTTTGGGGGCCATCACCTGGGATTCCGACCTGGAAAGTCCATACCTCCTTTTAGGGGTTAAGGGTGAAGAACTGGGAAATTCCTTACAGTCTGCACCCCAGTCTAACAAGCACCAAACCAATTGCGGCTCAGACGGGATCTACTTCTGAGAATAGTTCTGAGAGTCATAACAAAGCTCAGCTGAATATGTTGAGTTGGGAAAATCCAACCCTTTAATAGAAAGACTGATTGGCATATTTTACTGCACTAAGCTTCCATGTTATGACTATATGGCCAAACGCAGAATTCCTATAGTGCAGATGTCAAGTTTACAATATTAACAAAATCTAGTTACATTGTTCTTGCTGTGAATAGAAAAAGTGAATGTACTCTTTAAAATGACACACAAGAAGAGTATACTCGGAGTATTGCCACTGTGCTAAATAAAGTCATGGTGTAAGATGAGCCTCTTCTTCTCAACAGCATTGCCAGGACACCCAAGAGAAATATCAGGGGCTCCATGCCAGACTTGCTACCCTTTGTAAAGATATTGTGGGAAGTCTTGCACATAACTAGATATTAATGAGGCCGAAGGGCACTTGTCACAGAGTTATCTGCATATGCTTGGGTCTGTCAAGACGTAACATTTACTATTTTTGAGATATGTCATGAAGTGGTAAATCACCACCCTCCTATTCGGTCTACTATGATAAGGCGCAAAAACCAAAAGATAATGCTCTCTCAATAAGGGCAAAGGTTAAAAAATGACAACTAAAAACCAGTACTTCAACAATATGTCACTATTTTATGTCTTTCATGCAAGACAAATGCTAAAAATGTAGGTATTGTCCAATTACTTTAAAGAGCACCTAACCTTTTAGGTGACTTTAGAATTGAATAGAAGCCGTCATATGTGTGTACATGAGGTATAACACTATTTCTGGCCATGGCATGACTTGTATATGGCATGTTTTAGCAGTTTTCCCCTCTGCCGACTCTCTCTCTAATTCTCAGTGGTCTCTGAGCTGATGGGCGGAGCCTAATTGCTATCATGTCTTCTATACACTGGACACAAAGAAGATTGAGAATCCCGCTCTCCTGTCTCTATTTATCACATAAACATGCCTCCCAACTGTCCTGGATTCAGCAGGACAGTCCCAGATTCCGGGTAGTGTCCCGGTGGTAAGTCCCGGTGTCAACTGTATCGGAGTCCTCAGGACGCAGCTACAGTTGAATACAAAGCTGAAGCCAGGAACCGTCAGCTCCCTGTTTGTGATGCGGCCGCGAGCCGCTCGGCTCAGATAGGCGTGATGCAGTGAATGCATGGTCTGTGCTGAGCCACTCATAGTACAGAGTGGAGGAGCAGAGGGATCTCTTTCACTCGTCGTGGGAACGGGGCTAGCTGAGTATTTGTTTTATTAGGCACAGTGGGGCATTATATGGTATGGTGGAAACTAAGGGGGCATTATACTGTATGGGGGCAGCTACGGAGACATTATACTGTATGGGGCAGCTGTAAGGGCATTATACTGCATGAGAGAATTTGTGTGGGCATTATACTGTATGGAAGCATCTGTGTGGGCATTATACTGTATAGGGGCAGTTATTTGGCATTATACTGTATAGGGGCAGTTATTTGGCATTATACTGTGTGGGAGGCACTATGGGAGCATGATACTGTGTGGGAGGCACTATGGGAGCATGATACTGAGTGGGAGGCACTATGGGAGCATTATACTGAGTGGGAGGCACTATGGGAGCATTATACTGTGTGGGAGGCACTATGGGAGCATTATACTGTGTGGGAGGCACTATGGGAGCATTATACTGTGTGGGAGGCACTATGGGAGCATTATACTGTGTGGGAGGCACTATGGGAGCATTATACTGTGTGGGAGGCACTATGGGAGCATTATACTGTGTTGGAGGCACTATGGGAGCATGATACTGTGTGGGCTGAACCGGGTGTATATGGGTAGGGATTGGGCTGGGTTAGAGGCGGAGCCCAACAGAAAGAATTTGCATCCGTTGTCCCATTTTGCGATACTTGAAAGTTGGGAGGTATGCATAAACCTCTATTTCAGGGGTCTCAAACTCGGCCGGGTAAGTGGGCCACATATAGAAAAAAATGGGAAGTTGGCGGGCCGCATTACTTTCAAATTTGATACAATACAAAATTATTGTTAATCAATTAGTTATTTGATCTACTATAACACTATAATAATACCGCTAGGTTAAAAAATGTGAGATATTTCTCCACATGCTTATTTCAACAATCCAGTTTTCCAGTTTAAGTGTCGCTAAATGCAGTCCGGCGGCTCAGTTAGCAGCGTTTGGCAGACACACGTCAAGATTGGGCAGCCCCTTTTTACATAGTGCCGCAGTGCCCTCTGTGGATGAAGCCGCAGTGCCCTCTGTGGATGCTGCAACACACCCCTAGATAATGCCACAGTGCCCTCTGTAGATAATGCAACACACCCCTAGATAATGCCAGTGTCCTCTGTACATGCTGCCACAGTGCCCTCCGCAGATGCTGCCACAGTGCCCTCCGCAGATGCTGCCACAGTGCCCTCCGCAGATGCTGCCACAGTGCCCTCCGCAGATGCTGCCACAGTGATGTCAGGGGATTGCCCAGAGCTGGAGTCCCGGAGCAGAGCCACTTCTAGCACTCTGCCTGGGATTCCAGCTCTGCTCCTGACATCACTGTCCATAGATGTTAGGGGCAACCCCAGAGCTGGAGTCCCGGGCAGAGCGCTAGTAGGCTCTTCCTGGGACTCCAGCTGTGCTCCTGACATCTCTGGGACTCCTGCTCTGGGGAAGCCCCTGACATCATTATCGATGTATGGACAGCGATGTCAGAGGCTTCCCCAGAGTCCCAGAGCAGAGCCTATACTAGTGCTGTGCCCGGGACTCCGGCTCTGGGGAAGACCCAGACATCATGTGTCCAAACATGGACACCGATGTCAGGGAATTCTAGAGTACCCGAGCAGAGCCGATACTAGCACTCTGCCCGGGTCTCCGCTCTGTGGAAGACCCTGACACACTGTCCATATATGGACAGCGATGTCAGGGAATTTCACAGAGTCCCGAAGCAGAGCCTGTACAAGCGCTCTGCACGGGACTCCGGCTCTGGGGAAGCCCCAGACATTGCTGTTCATATGTGGACAGCAATGTCAGGGAATTCCAGAGTCTTGGAGCAGAGCCTATACTAGCGGTTCTGTGTCCCGCGGGCCGCAGATGACAGCCCCAGGGGCCGCATGCGGCTCGCGGGCCGCATGCTTGAGACCCCTGATCTATTTGTAGAGGCTGCAGCAATATGGAGGAATTGTACAGCAGTACTGAGCATTGTAGCTGTGAATCCAGCACTGGAGTGAAAAAAAAAACAACACTAGAAGCCATACCTCCCGACAGTCCCGAATTCTTCATATGCTCCTCAGGACGCAGATACAGTTGAAACCAATAGTGGAGCAGGGAGCTCCCTGCTTCACCATTCACTGTGTTAACGCCGGTCGTGAGCGGCTCGGCACAGACAGGTATGATGCAGTGACATCGTGCCTGTCTGCACCAAGCCACTCATAGCACAGTGCAGAGG
The DNA here is from genome assembly GCF_050947455.1 of Rhinoderma darwinii. Classification (NCBI taxonomy): domain Eukaryota; kingdom Metazoa; phylum Chordata; class Amphibia; order Anura; family Rhinodermatidae; genus Rhinoderma; species Rhinoderma darwinii. The sequence goes on along the minus strand of NC_134688.1, from coordinate 238,874,032 downwards.
AGCAGAGGAATCTCCTCCACTAGTCGTAGGAATGGGTCTATGTGAGTATTTTATTTTGGGGTTTTTATTAGCTACTAAGGGGGCATTATACTGTATGGAGGTTCCCATGGAGGCATTATATAGTATAGGAGAAGCTAAGGGGGCCTTATACTGTATGGGGAAATTATACTGTATAGTGGCATCTATGGGGCATTATACTCTATGGGGACATCAGTGTGGGCATTATACTGTATGGGAGCATTATACTGTGTGTGGGGGGCACTATGGGGCATTATACTGTGTGGGAGGCTCTATGGAGGCATTATACCGTGTGGGAGGCTCTATGGAGGCATTATACCGTGTGGAAGGCCCTATGGGAGCATTATACTGTGTGGGAGGCTCTATGGGAGCATTATACTGTGTGGGAGGCTCTATGGGAGAATGATATTGTGTTGGATTAACTGAATGTGTATGGGCGGAGACTAGGCGTTGTTAGAGGTGTGGCTTAGTAGGAGAAAAATTTGACACTGCACACTACACGGACTGCATCGGTTGTCCCTCTTTCAATATTTGAATGTTGGAAGGTTTGCTAGAAGCTGTAGTGTCTGTGTCTCTATCACTCACTCTGCTCCCTTCTGCCCTTTCCTTAGACTTCTATGGGCAGCTGTAATCTGATCCATCAGTAAGCTAATAGTCTCATCTTGAAGAGAAGGATTTAGCAGTAAATTCAGAGTGAGTAAAGAGTTAGGAGCCTAATAAGGAGCCTGATAAGTGGAGAGAGGCGATTTTCTCTAATAAGCGATAATACAAAGTTTCTTATATTTACTTGTACTATTAGGTTTTGCAAAAGTTGTTGAAAAGTTAGTGACCATTTAAAAGGACTTTACCCTTGATGCCCTATCCTTAGGTCAGACTTTATCTATCAAACATTGATGGCCTATCCTACAAATAGGCCTTCAATTTTATAGTCCTGGAAAACCTGTTTAATTGTAAAAAATAAACAGAATTGATTCAAGGTGACCGCTGAGCTACGCTGTTTCCGTAACTCCTATAGAAGTGAATGGAAGTTATGGAAACAGAGTAGCTCAGCAAGTTACGCTGTTTCAGTAAGTCCCGAACATGTAATCAGGAAGTGGCCGGGAATCAGTGTGTGCACAAAAAGATAGAACGGGCTTTAGGGGACCCCGTTCTAGATATAGGTGCGGGTCCCAGAGGACCATTTATGACATATCCACGTATACTGTGGATATGTCATAAATGTCCCTCATGGGAAAACCACTATATATTTTTTTGTGTTTTTAATGACTTTTTAATGACTTTTTAATGGACTTTAAAAAAAAAAATCTTTTTTTTTTGTTTTTACTATGAAGCTTCTATATATCCTGTATGCGTAGAAACTGTATAGTTCTTTCTCAACCGATGTGATCGATATTAGTTGGAACCTGTGTGTCAAGATACAGATGACCTGCTTACAGCGGAGCGGTCAGTACAGCTGAACTGACGGAATTGGCTGAGAGAGAAGGATACAACATTTATGTATACAGGAAACATAGAAGCTGTATCGTTAAAAAAAACAAAAAAAAAAACAGAATAAATGTCAATTAGAAAAGTGATTAAAAAAACACAAAAAAAAAACAAAAACATTGATTTAATTTTAAAAAATCAATTCAAAAGTGTACATAGCCTTTAAAGGGGTTTTCCGAGATAAAATGGCTGTGTGTTAATGCTTGTAATTTATTCATGTAAATGCATTTGTAATATACTTACATTTTCCAAAGTGGCCCCGTTTCCAGATCCTGCCATGGGGCACTTGACGGGTGACGTCACTCTCTGGCCACTGTGTTGATATTCAATTATTTTCCGGGGTATACGACACGTCACTTGTGACGTGCCGTGTATGGGATGTTCTGCTGCACAGTCCGTAACGCGCATGCGCGGTCCCTGCTGTTCTCAAGATAACAGCAGGGACATACACGGCACGTCACAAGTTACCCGGAAAAGAATTGAAGATCAACACAGCAGCCAGAGAGTGACGTCACCCGTCAAGTACCCCACGGCAGCATCTGGAAACGGGGCCAATTTGGAAAATGGAAGTATATACAAATGTATTTACATTAATAAATTACAAGCATTAACACAAAGTCATTTATTCTCGGAAAACCCCTTTAATCGAGCGTTACTGTACAGGAAGATGGGAAGGAAAATAAGGTTGGATTCACACGAGCATGTTCGGTCCGTAAAGGAAGGAACGTATTTCGGCCGCAATTCCCGGACCGAACACACTGCAGGGAGCCGGGCTCCTAGCATCATAGTGATGTACGACGCTAGGAGTCCCTGCCTCTCCGTGGAACTACTGTCCCGTACTGTAATCATGTTTTCAGTAAGGAACAGTAGTTCCACGGAGAGGCAAAGACTCCTAGCGTCGTACATAACTATGATGCTAGGAGCCCGGCTCCCTGCAGTGTGTTCGGTCCGGGACTTGCGGCCGAAATACGTCCGTCCTTTACAGACCGAACACGCTCGTGTGAATCCAGCCTAATTCCAGAGACTCTGATCAGCCAGATATAAGAAGGCATTCATTTAGTGCTGAGGCATCTTCCTACATTCCTACACCCCAGGCCTGGCGCTGTAGCAAAGTACAAAGTTATACGATCTGTTATTCTCACACTGGCGCAGCGCCAATGACAACTATCAGTGATGGTTTATCTTATCTTTATTATACTGAAAGCTGGCCGGTGAATATTACCAAATCATCACTGTCTGATAAAAATGACAGCTTCAATACAAGAAATACGCTGGAGTCTTTGTGTCACTCTGTGCATGTGGGAATAGCCTTACATCAGTCTAACATCTCAATAAATACCAGAAAATCGAAGTTGTTCCATTTTCTGCTCAGCCATCATCAGGCTTCATTCACATCTGCGTTCAGTGTTTCCGTTGTTCTGCTTCATCATAGGAGTAAAACAACGAAAATACCGGAAGCGCCAGATCCGTTTCATGACAGACACCATAGCGCCCGACGGCACCCATTGACTTTAATGGATTCGGTCGGGTTTTCGCCATGGTGTACTATTTTGCCCCGCATTTTTTGACCGGTTTTGGGACGGATCCCTAATGGACTCGCCGAGACAGATATGAACGAATCCTTACATGTATTTAGACACGTGTCAATGCAATTATCCCGGTTTTCTGAAAAAGAATGAGATTCATGCAGAACATTACATTTATCAAGCACCCCCTTTCCTGAGACCTACAAAATGTTCATATTTGTTGCTTTCAAGTTACATTACGAACGACTGATTCGTAAGGGTTTTCTGCAGAACACGTACATCGTGGCACACTTCAGTAGCTGTGCCATAGCCTTCAGTCGCTGCGTGCCCATCTTGGAGAATACATGCGGATGTACTGCTGAAGTGGTTGTTATGCACAATCCCCAAAGTGGGCATACATTACCTTTCATACCCTACATCAGAGGTCGCCAACCCTTTCTAGCTCAGGATCCACACTGGATAGTAACATGGAAAAAGCCTAGTAAAGAGCTGACCAAATCACATGCCACTAGGGCATAATAGTATTTAGAGCTGCCACCACCTAGGTTGCCACATGCATTGCTCATGAGAGTCACAGATTGGGGAATACTGCCGTACATCTACAGCTTCTCCTCCTAAAAGAAAATACACCAGTTAATTTAAAAGTCCTTCTTTAGGCTAAATTCACATGAGCGTGTAAGATTTACGCGTGTAAAACGGTCCATGTGCGTTGTGTTTTTGCATCAGTGTGCTTTGCGTGTGGCATGTGTTTTTCACGCACTTGCAAGCACTTTTTTTTCAATGTAATTGATGCGTGAAACACGGACAGCACACCGATGCCATCACACTGATGGCACACTGACATGAAACGCAGGATACGGTCCGTTTTTTTTGCGCACGCGAATCAAACACCCTCGTGTGAATGAAGCCTTAAAAAAGGGTATTATTTGAGCAAGCGGGTCCTATAGGTGTTGACAGCTGAGCTTTAGTGATCAGGATCAGATGTAGTCACTGGCGACAACTGATTGGTTCAGGGGAAACATACATATGACGCACATAGGAATGAAGGAGATAGTCACACAGACTGCGTATTAGGCCCTGTTATGAATCACATCTTCTGTCAACCAATCTGGACCCCTGCACAACCTCGGTTACCATAGCGACCGCCTCACTGCTTTTTGCCAAATGGATGTCTCTCATTCCGCAGCTAAACCAATCACCACAGGTCGAGGGCGGGGCCTGCGTCAAATTGCATAGCGATTCACTAACTGCGGGGACCGGTTGCGTCCCACCATTACCCACCTGCATATCATTGTAATGCTGCTGCAGTTCTTCCCACTCCCGCACACAGTCTCGAAGAGCCGAGGACGTCATGTTGTCCCCGCTGGAGAGCTGTCACTTGTGTGCTGCCCAGCGCCACTTCCTGATCATTGTTTCGAACCAATAACAAGGTCGGTCACTCCCTCGTTGATAGCCAATCATGTGCTCCGGTGGAAGAGGCCTGCATGTCACGTGAACTGATGGAGTTCAGAGGTCAGCAGCACTCACGCTGAGCGGAAGATTCAGCACGCTTCCTACGCTATGTATGCTGCAGTGGTCACCGGCCAGAAGAGGGATATGAAGACAAAACTGCGTCCCACAAGTGTCAGCCACAGCCGGCATAAACTTCAGCCACAATCCCCACAAGTTCTGACTATAGTTTCACTATAAGTGACCTGCTCCCAGGGGTGTAATTATAGTGGGATCCAGAGGCTTCAAGTCATGTAGCGAGGACCCCTATTAATAGTGCCTGCCTTAGAGCCCCCATAAACAGTGCAGTCTAGAATGTCCAAGACAGAAAAAGCCCCCATTATCAGGGCAACATAAACAATGCAGTCCAGAGAAAACTCCTATTAGCTGTGCCTTTGTTAGGCTATGTTCACACGGGGTATTTTGCCGAGTTTTTTGACGCGGAAACCGCGTCGCAAAACTCGGCAGAAACGGCCCGAGAACGCCTCCCATTGATTTCAATGGGAGGCGTCGGCGTCTTTTTCCCGCGAGCAGTAAAACTGCCTCGCGGGAAAAAGAAGCGACATGCCCTATCTTCGGGCGCTTCCGCCTCCGACCTCCCATTGACTTCAATGGGAGGCAGGAGAAAGTGTATATCTCGCTGTTTTATGCCCGCGGCGCTCAATGGCCGCGGGCGAAAAACGGCGCGATAATTGCCGCGAAAATCGGCGTGCAGGGAGAGGAATATCTGCCTCAAAGTTCCAAACGGAATTTTGAGGCAGATATTCCTCCCCCAAAATACTCCGTGTGAACATAGCCTAATAGTTACCCCATAAACCGTGTCATCTAGAGACTGCCTCAGTTTTTTGCAAGCAGAAAATTCTGCCTACAAAAATTCAGTTTGGAATTTTGATCTGCCTGTGCGCTGTTTGCCGCGTTTTTCGCCCGCGACCATTGAGCGCCACGGGCAAAAATGCAGCAAAATACGCTTTCTCTGCCTCAAATTGATGTCAATGGGAGGTCAGAGACGTAAACGCCCAAAGAAAGGGCATGCCGCTTTTTTTTCCCGCGAGACGGTTTTTCCGCTCATGGGAAAAAACGTCTCCGCCTCCCATTGAAATCAATGGGAGGCATTTTCGGACGTTGTTTGGCACGTTTTTCAACGCGGTTTCCGCATCAGAAAACTGTGTGAACTGACCTATGGTGCCAGCAGAAACTGCCATCTATAAATAGAGCCCTGACTGTCACCTCTCCTGACATGTCTATTTTAGTAAATACCGTATTTTTCGGACTATAAGACGGTGCTGACAATAAGACGCACCCAGGATTTAGACAACAACAAAAAAATACATTTTTTATTACTTTTAAAAAGCAAAAACGATTTGTTCAAAAAAATAATTTGTTCTGTTTCACCACATTCTAAGAGCCATTTTTTGGTAAATACGATTTTTTATCACTTTTTATTTCATTCCTTTTTTTTATTTTTTACATTGTGCATGGGAAAAGTTTTTTTTTTTAACTTTTAATATTTTTTTACACTCCTGAAAATGTATCTAACTTTTTTTTTTTACATATTTTATTAGTTCATTAGATCGCTGGTACAATACACTTCAATACATGGATGAGTTACAGAAACAGCGTAACTCGCTGAGCTACGCTGTTTCCATAACTCCCATAGTAGTGAATGGCAGTTACAGAAACAACGTAGCATGTGAGCTACGCTGTTTCCATAACTACTATTCAGTTCTTTGGGAGTTACGGAAACAGCATAGCTCAGCGAGTTAGCTGCTTCCGTAACTCGACCATGTACGCAGTTTTCGGAGCTACCGAGTTCCGGAAACAGCGTAGCTTGTGGTGCTACGCTGTTTCCATAACTGCCATTCACTTTTATGGGACTTACGGAAACAGCACAGCTCAGCGAGCACTCGGCTGTTTACGTAACTCCCGACCACCTAACCAGGAAGTGGCCGGGAGACAGCGGAGCGAGTAAAATAGAACAGGGCTTAGGGGGCCTTGTTCTAGAGATAGGTGCGGGTCCCAGAGGTGGATATGTCATTAATGTCCTTCATGGAAAAACCCTATAAATGCTGCGGTCAGTATACCCTCCTACAATTGCATCGGCGAAAAAATAAAAACATTACGGCTCTTCAAATACGGAGACACAAAAACAAATAATTTTGAAAAAAAAGTTTTCACTGTGTAAAAGTAGTAAAACATACAAAAACGATACAAATTTGATATCGTTGCAATCGCAACAACCCACTGAATAAAGTTATTGTTTTTTATACCGCACGGTAAACGGCGTAGATTTAGGACGCAAAAAAGTGTTGCTGTTTTTTTTCTATTCCCCCCCAAAAAAGTTAAGAAAAGTTCATCAATAAATTGTATGTACCCCAAAATGGTGCTATTAAAAATTACAACTTGTCCCGCAAAAAACAAGACCTTATACAGCTATGTCAACGCAAAAATAAAAAGTGTATAGCTCTTGGAATGAGACGATGGAAAAACGTAAAAAATGGCTTGGTCATTAAGGTCTAAAATAAGATGGTCATTAAGGGGTTAATATATTTATATAAGTTAATCATGTCCCCCCTTAGTCGTCTCTTTTCAAGGCTAAATAGGTTTCATTCTTTTAATCTTTCCTCATAACTTAGATTCTCCATGCCCCTTATTAGCTTCGTTGCTCTTCTTTGTATTTTTTCCAACTCCAGGGCATCCTTTCTATGAACTGGAGCCCAGAACTGAACTGCATATTCTAGATGAGGCCTCACTAATGCTTTGTAAAGTGGTAATATTACATCCCTGTCCTGCGAGTCCATGCCTCTTTTAACCCCTTAAGGACACGGCCAATTTTGGCCTTCAGGACGGAACAATTTTTTTAGATTTCCCTCTTTGCGTCCCGACGCTCATAACTCTTTTATTTTTTGTACGACTTAGTTTCGCTGCAGTTTTAATATTTATTTTTTTACACCATACACCGATCGTCATAAATAATGTTATACATTTGTAGTACAGGTTGTTACGGTCGTGGCGATACAAAATATGTCTATATTATTTCACGTTTTTGGACTTATATTTTAAAAAGTTTATTTATCATAAAAAAATGTGTGTTTCTGTGTATTTTTTTAACTTTTTATTTATTTATTTATCATTATTTTTTTTTACATTCATTTAACTTTTTTTTTTAATCCCATAAAGGGATTTATCATTTTTTATTTTTATTTTGTAACTGCAATGTACTGGCATAGATCTATATGCCAGTACATTAGCCTGTTACTGATCGTACACAGGCAGTTGTTATGGCCCTAACAACAGGAAGTATGTTCAGACAGCCCTGGGGTCCTTCAATGGACCCTGGGCTGTCTGGCCATATGTGTTGTGGGCTTTGATCGCGTCACAGTTATTTTCTGTGACGCGATCAAAGTGCAGGCCCCCCCTCCTTGAACGCCGCGATCAGCTTTCATTGCGGCGTTCAAAGGGTTAACGGCGGAGGGAAAATGTTTCTCTCCTCTCCGCTGTCAGAGCGGGGGCCGTGGCTGTGTATTACACACAGGACGAGAATGCTCGTCCTAATGCGCGAAGTGCTTGCCGCTCATGACGAGCATACTCGTCCTGTGTTGGCAACCAGTTAATACACAATATCTTGCTGGCCTGTGAAGCAGCTGATTGACATTGCATGCTGGTATTTAGTCTATGATCTACAAGTACACCCAGATCCTTCTCAAAAAGTGAAATATATTTCCCCCAAAGTGCCAGTAAAATAGCGCTTAAAGAGGCTCTGTCACCAGATTTTGCAGCCCCTATCTGCTATTGCAGCAGATCGGCGCTGCAATGTAGATTACAGTAACGTTTTTATTTTTAAAAACCGAGCATTTTTGGCCAAGTTATGACCATTTTCGTATTTATGCAAATGAGGCTTGCAAAAGTACAACTGGGCGTGTTGAAAAGTAAAAGTACAACTGGGCGTGTATTATGTGCGCACATCGGGGCGTGTTTACTTCTTTTACTAGCTGGGCTTTCTGATGAGAAGTATCATCCACTTCTCTTCAGAACGCCCAGCTTCTGGCAGTGCAGATCTGTGACGTCACTCACAGGTCCTGCATCGTGTCGGCACCAGAGGCTACAGTTGATTCTGCAGCAGCATCAGCATTTGCAGGTAAGTAGCTACATCGACTTACCTGCAAACGCCGATGCTGCTGCAGAATCATCTGTAGCCTCTGGTGCCGGTGTCCTCGCTCGTCTGACATGATGCAGGACCTGTGAGTGACGACACAGCGTGATCTCTCGAGAACACGCTGTGTCTGCACTGCCAGAAGCTGGGCGTTGTGTAGAGAAGTGGATGATACTTCTATACACAATGCCCAGCTAGTAAAAGTAGTAAACACGCCCCGATGTACACACATAATACACGCCCAGTTGTACTTTTACTTTTCAACACGCCCAGTTATACTTTTGCAAGCCTCATTTGCATAAATACGAAAATGGTCATAACTTGGCCAAAAATGCTCGTTTTTTAAAAATAAAAACGTTACTGTAATCTACATTGCAGCGCCGATCTGCTGCAATAGCAGATAGGGGTTGCAAAATCTGGTGACAGAGCCTCTTTAAGTATGGCAAGAAATATAGTTATAAAAAAATCAAGTAATTACATACACTATATGGACAAAAGTATAAAATCAAGCACCTAGCCATGCCATCTGCCTTTACAAACATTTGTGAAAGAATAGGTTGTTCTGTAAAGAAGTTGCAGACAACGTAGAGTAACAAAACGGGGTCGCCAAGTTCTGAGGCATAGTGTATAACAGTCGCCAACGCTCTGCTGACTCAATAACTGCAGAGTTCAAAACTTCCTCTGGCATTAACATCTGGACAAAAACTCTGCGCCCGGAGCTGCATGGCATGGGTTTCCATGGACAATTGTATTCTTCCAACTTTGTGGGAACAGTTGGGTAAAGGCCCTTTTCTGTTCCAGCAAGACTGTGCCCCAGCACACAAAGCAAGGTCCGTAAAGGCACGGTTGGGTGAGTTTGGTGAGGAAGAACTTGACTGGCCCACACAGATCGCTGACCTCAACCCCATCAAATACCTTTGGGTATGCTATTATTTAGTTTATGATCTGCAAGTACACCCAAATCCTTATCAACAAGTGACTCTCCCAGTGTAGCTCCCTTTAAGACATATGAGGCATGCAGATTATTGGTACCCAGATGCATAACTTTACATTTATCCACACTAAACCTCATTTGCCAAGTGGACGCCCAAGCACTCAATTTGTCCAAATCGGCTTGCAATTCACGAACATCTTCCATAGACTGAACATTACTACATAGCTTGGTGTAATCTGCAAAAATAGAAATAGTGCTATTAATCCCATCCTCTATATCATTAATAAATAAGTTGAATAATAGTGGTCCCAGCACTGAACCCTGGGGTACACCACTTATAACCGGGGACCATTCAGAGCAGGAATCATTGACCACAACTCTCTGGATATGGTCATGCATGGATTATTAATGGAGATTTCCCACCACCGCAAGAGATGGTATACCATGAGGATACTTTGTTATCTTTTGAGTGTCTTCACCACCACCATACATGATAAATAGTGGGGTATCAATGACATACAAGATACTGTATATACAATAATACAAACCATGGCAATATGCTAGTGACTATAAAGAATGACAAGAGAACTTTTCACAGTCTTCTACTATTGAATAAAGACTCTACAAACGTTATATATTCCAGCACATTTATACATTGGTCTTCTTGGTGAACTATTTCATTCAGTGTATACATTATATGTATTGTCCATTTAATGGAAATGGGAAAATAGTTAATTTAGATAAAAAAAAGCAGTAATTCCTGCCACTGTATGACGAATAATTCCGATTTGGTAAGGGCAAGATCATTAAAACTTGGGATCTGCTATATCAGTAAGCTGGTGCCCTAAAGTTGTCTTTTCCCATTCAGACAGCTGCTGTACAAATCCTCTGTTTGGTCTCATATTCGTTTTGCACTTAAGAACATGATTCCAAGTCTCCTGAAAAATACAAAAACCATATTAGATCAGAGAGCTGGTGACGTTATTTGCTTCTTCTTCTTTCTCTCTTGGACAAGTATTCACACGTTACCTGGAGTGTACATTTTCTGTAATGGATGATATAAGCTATTAACACAGCACTGCTGCGGCTGATCCCTAACGTGGAAGAGACAAGAACGGCACAATTTGTTGCTATGTGAGAATCTAGGAAAAAGAAACAAAAGGTATCGGGATGCAAACCTTTGATTAAGAATTAGATGCACCAGTATTTACTATTACCTATTTTGCTACTATCTATGGACATTTTATATTATATGTATATTGTCTAATTTGCTACTTATTTTATTGTATATATAACATAATAACTTGATTTATATAGCATTAACATATTCCACAGTGCTTCACAGGGAAAGTATAAAACATACAAAATGACCAATATGCAAAACAAATTGTCACGAAGCCCGAGGAATGGGATGTAACTGAGCCAGCAGGGGGCGGTGTGAACCCTCCTTGTCACCAAGAGATATAACTTAGGGCTACTCTAGGGAGCGGAGTCTAAGGGAACCCCTTGTCTACACCCTTTAGCCCCTGTACAGGGATGTAGATTTCGCTGCGGAGGAACCCCAGGTCGCTACCCCAAGAGTAGTCTCCCTTGGTGACGGCTAACGTAAATAGAACAGGGTGGTCAGGAGAGCTAAAGTTTAGGGCAGGCAGCAGAGATTCGTCATGGTAAATATAGCTAAAGGTCAGCGCAGGCGGCAGGCAAGGATTGTCAAAAAACAGGCAAAGGTCAGTACAAAGGATTTCAAATACCAACCAGCAGTGATAATCTTGGAACACAAGAGAACCAAATTGCTCTGCAATGTGTTCCAGAGTAGGATCACATGTTGATATGAGAGCAGAAATGGTTAGGAGGTGCAGCATGGCGGAGAGCTCTGTGGAGTGAATGTAACTTTTTTCTAGAAGGTACAGGTTAGCAGTTTAAAGGTTAAACTGGCTGCTGCCCTCATGGTGGATTGAAGCAGCACTAGCTTATTTAGTGGAAAACCAATAGGTAAAGAATCTCAGTAGCTGAGGTAAGTGTCAACAAAAAGACAAATGTAGAAAAGGCAGGCAGCACACAGCACAGAACTGTAGTACTAAACATGTCCTGTGGCGTCCCCATAGGTTTGAGCCAAACATTCCATAATAGCACCTAATTTGAATCCTTTTACTCTAAGTAACTTGGTATTATGTTGATTTTTCTAGGAGATTTTTTATTTTTCAAACTGTTTTATTTTTCCAAATTTACAGCCATATTTACCTATGAATTGACAAGCACTTGGAAAAAATTGGAGAAGATCTGTATCGCATGAATCTGGAACTGGAATGTGCAATACTTGTTCACTTGGCAAAGCACTGTAGAAGAAAAGTTTAAAACAAATGTTAAAAAAACAAAAGTTTCCAACAAGTCTTCTAATGTGTAGTAATGTGTTTTCATCTAGTTGATTTATTCACTAAAAATAGAAAACTGTCTGAGAAGCGGTGAATAGGTGGCCATATATTTCCCTTTTGAAGTAAAGGCTCAGCTGTCTCCATTAGGCTAGATTCAGACGGGCGATGCATATCTCGGACGTGAAAAACGGTCGTTTTTTACGTCCTTGGTGCATCCATGCTCTATGCTGCGGGACGCGATATCACGCATCCCCCATAGACTAGAGGCTATGGAGGGAAGCGTGAAAAAATAGGACATGTCCTATTTTCTCATGGACCCTTCACACGGTCCGTTGTTTCAACAGCCGTCACACGGACGTATTACACGTTCGTCTGAATAAGGCCTTACTCACATATACTTCAGTGTAGAGAGCCATGCACATACGTGGCCACCTCTGCTATACCTGCTTGTCATAGAGGATTATAACTCCAATTTTGTTCACACTTACTCTTTGTTTGCAGTATATTGTCACTAATATGGCAGGTATCTTATGTATACATATAAATGCAGTGGTTTTGGGGGTGTAGCCTCTAGATTTATGGGACAGGGCTATGGTAAAGTTAAAGTCAGGAAAATTTGTTGTGGTACAGTGCACTTGCTCTCCACCCAACAATAAACCAATCCTGTGAGCAAAACCACATACTGGCAAAAGAGTCAGTAAGTTTAGAACGTGTATTTAGTGCTGTCGTGTTCACAGTTATTACTTACAAATTTGTAATCTCTAGGGAGACATTAACATGAGATTTAATCTTCAAGTCCTTTTGTATGTGTCTGTCATTGGCTTGTCGTAGATCACCCATGTATAACAAACCCGGTATGATTTCAATAGGATACGGCTGAAATTCATCAATTTCCTACAGGAAATGCAGACATAATATGACTTTACTAAGAGGATTCTATATGTTATGCTCAGTATATATTAACTCTTCATAATGTAAGAAAAGGTGCACTGCCGGCCTCTGCGCTCTAACTTTCCAACCGGTCCATGACATCCTAGCTAACCATAAACTGACTTGTATATCGGCACATAACAACAACTAAAAACACACGTATTCTGCTACCTAACCCATACATATAAAACCGTGCATAGAAGGTTGTGCCGAACTGCAGAAAAGTGCAGGTACCTGGGGCATCCAAAACACTTTCTGAGACCTGAAGAAATGGTAATAGCCAGAGAATTCTTCATACCCTCCTTTCAGCACCAGCACTGGGAGACGAGTGATTTGTGACATGACCTTGGCACATAGTATAGCTGGACCTGTGAAGTGATTTAAGGGTTAAAATATTCAAAGACATGGCTGCTGCTTTATAGTATTGAAAATCACTCTCTAACCTTCGCCATCCAAAGAATCAGTTTGGCTATCATATACCACAGAGTACTTCATGCAGTCCAACTCTATAGACTCTGGTAATAGGAAAGACATGTCTTCATTCTATAGACGAGAAAATCAAAGATTGCATTGCACTATTCACAGTCAGATAAAGGCTGAGGGCACGGAGCCTGTATGGCAGTGCCCAGATGCTGTATGTATGGCTCCTTAGTACAGACCCCTACGGCCTGCTGTACAGGCTCTGTCAGGTGCCAAATGCATGGAGCTACCCTCCCCTAGAAGTAATGCATTGGTATGGAGTCCGACGGAAGAAAAAACAATACAGTAGATGCCCTGTGCATCTCTATGGGTGCCCTATTATGGCACAAAATGGATCCATATTACGACCATGGCTACCTCCTCTATATAAATGACTAGAAAAAAAGAAGCATGTCAATTAGATATATTGGCACTGATAAGAAAACTGTTATGAGAGCGCTTCTACCAAAAGGGAAAGCTTTATAGATGTCATCTGAGTAAGTTCTCTACCATTTGTAAATGCACTTTAACTTATGCAGATCCTAGTACCAATCGTTCGTCCCCATACGTAACGATCGTTGCTTCTTGTGAATGGAGAAAACGAGCGCCGATTGACCAGCTGTGTCGTCGATCGGCGCTCGTTAAGTAAATAGAAAGCAATAATACTTGATAGATGGGACAAATTGAAATGTAGTGTAATTAATCACAATGAAAGACTAAAATAACGAACTCCATCCTAAATGAATGATATAAGAAAATTGCTATAATAATCATAGGGAGGTTGCATTGTCCAGAGGTATATAGCGTATATGAAAAATGTTGTATTATGACATACTACAATATAGGAAGGACAAATACACATGTGAGCTAAAGATATGGACAATGTTTTACCTCACAAAATTGGTGAAAATGTATGCCAGCCATGTAGTGGCATAAGTAAAGATGAAGCCATATATGCCATGTGAGGCATTTTGTAAATTCACACTATTTATAGATCTTTTCTAATGTACCTGCTTAGCTCGTCTTGCAGTAATAATGTGACTCTCATTGTACTCCCTCTTTGAGCGTGCATCTATAGGATGAACAAAAAATGATTTATAGAAAAGATGGACATCTGTTCACTTCATTTATTCATTAGGAAATGCAGGTAGAACTCACAAAGTTTACATAATCATTTCTTCAAGTTCATTTTCTTTTTTTTAATAAGAAATGAGGGCTCTTATTTGTTAAACTACTTTAATAAACATCTACTTAAGGCTCAATTCACATCTGCGTCGTGGCTACCGTTTATCATGGAAGCCACGACGCAGTGGCAGATCCATCGCACGATGGATACCAGCAGTGCCCGATGAACCTCTTTGATTTACAATGAGGTCCATTGGGTCGCGCCGAGGTATCGGTCGTTTTGACAAGAAAAATAGAGCTTCATGTAGCGCTATTTTCCCCTTCCAATTTGACGGAGTCTCCGATTGCAGATTTGAATATACCCTGAGATGAGCTGCGGTTGCAGTGTCCGCTTGGCGTATGTGCCAGGAAAGCTCCCAGCGCATACATCAAACATATACACAGGCCCTCACTCACCAGATGGAGACCAAAATATTGATATTTTGGCCCTCTGTCAAGCTGAAATACTCAGTATACTTTTTTTTTAGCTGCATGGAATAGTGCAGCCTGCTGCGTTATTCCATACATCCCGCAAAAAAACTTCTCCCACTCGGTATACATTTTTTTATACATGGGTGTCTACGGCTGACAGATGCCACTGTGTGCCTATACAGTGGGATCCATCAGAGAAATACATCAGGAAGTACAAATACCTCCGATGTACGCTGCAAACCCCAGTGTGAATAGACCCATAAACATGTTTTATTATGGGATACTATTCTCTCATAACCAAGGTCTCGCCAGACGATACTTGCACCTTACATGCCGCTATAGAGGAAGGGGTGTATGATGACATATGGGAAGTTATTACCACCTATGTGATACGTTTTTACTAACTTGATTTTTTAGAATTATTGATTTTAAGCCCAAATTAATACCTGATCTCTATTTACATGTGAGTTTGGTTTCCTAATATTTACTGAGGTTCCATATCGCTATGAGCCGATTGAAGCCAGATACTCCATCACTAAGTAGGGAATATAGCATGAGTGAGAGAAGGACACCCAAGGAGGGACAAGGGTGCTAGATGTGAGCAGTGCACCGCTTTATGTCCTGCTTTATATTGTAAGAGCAGACAACTAGTTTATGCCATACCTGACTAAACGTGTGGCCTGCTTCGTGGGCAGTCTAAGGTGCCCCACAATCTGTGCCTCCGGGCTCCTGAGATGTAAATCTGGCACTGGTCTATGGGTTTACATAAGACTTTCCAAATATGTATTGAAACTAGGGTTGCACAATGCATCAAAATATCTATACTATTTCGATGCCGTGCACCCTCAAATGGTACAATACCGTTAATTCATGTATTTCGATACTAAGCTGTGCGGCTGAACAGCTTAGTATTGTAATACATGAATGTAGTCGGAGCAGGGCTGCGGGTATGTAATATATCTGTAATACAGTCATTGCTCCACTCCTGACAAGCATGTGTGCTCGCAGTCAGCATGGTGTAATGCGGCCGGCGCTGCACTAATGAGTGGCGGCATTGAATCCAGAGAACATGGCGGCGCACTCCAAAACACCCCCATGTTCTGTCTTCAATGCCGGCCACATCACCTCATACTGACCACGCGCGCACACTTGTCAGGGAAAAAACTCTGGTCTCCACCGTTATTCCCTTGAATGCCGCAATCAAAGCTGATCACAGCATTCAAGGGGAGAATGGGAAGGGGGATGCCCCTTGGATCGCGTCACAGGGAATTCCTGTGATGCAATCGAGGGACATACCATATATGGACAGACTGCCCAGGGTCCATTGAAGGACCCCAGGGCTGTCTGACCATATTTCCTGCTAGGGCATACTTAGGTATGTACTAACAACTGCATGTGACTATCAGTTTATAGATATATGCCAGTACATTAAAGTTTAAAAATAGAAAAGTAAAATAAAAATCAAATAATGTTAAATAAATTTTTTAAAAAAAAAATAAAAATGTTTTTTTACAATAAACATTAAAATAAAAGTCTCAATACATAAAATATACACATACTCTATATCGTCACGACCGTAGTAACCTGCACAACAAATTTATAGCGTCATTTATGATGTGTACGCTGTAAAAAAATAAAAACTGCTTTCTTTCACTTATTAATGTGAGGCATGAGGTATTATGAATTTTGAACCTCCATGTGCCTCACATAGTAATTAACCCCATCATGTACCTTACACATTAACCCAATGCTGTCTATTATGACTGTGAGAAACATGATGGGGTTAATTACTATTAATGTGAGACACATGGAGGTTCAAAATTCATTACACCATGTGCCCCACATCAGAAAATGGAAGAACTTTTTTTTAATTATTATTATCATTGTTGGCAAAGTATCGTTTTTGGTATCGAGATCGCAATGCCACACGAAGTATCGGTATCGAAGTCTAAATTCTGGTATCGTGACAGCCCTAATTGAAACACATATATATTACAAGTATATGCTATTACAAAAACATGCCAAATAACACGGTCCGTGGAGACTGCCAGGAATGATGGCGGATAGCAACTGGTACTCTAAAGTCCTACATCCATTTATTCCAGTATCCTAAAAACCTCACCGTGCTTTGTCACCATGAATGTTTCCAATACTTACCCAGAAGACATAAATAATTTGGTTCAGCAAGCTTAGAGAATTTAGTAGACTGGTTCAGAATGTTGTATAGTTCTGTCGCTGTACATAATACCAACTCAGCCATATTTCTGGAACAAAAAAACCAACTACTTTATTTTTAATTGCAGCACACTCATAATGTTATTAAAGTGGATCCGTCATCAGACTATGGTTCCCTATATAAGAGCAGCATAGGATGGAGGCAGATCTGCTCTCCTATTAGCCAAATTGCCACAAAACAATATTCTGCCGTTTGGCTAATAGGAGCGGTCAAAGAATACACTTGACACATAGTTCCCTGCCATGTTTCCCCACAAATTCCAGCTGATTGGTAGCAGTGGGGCACCCTGAGATCAGCTTCTGGCCGGAGGAGCCTTCTAACAAAAAGGGACTCTCCAATTTAGACAACTCCTTTAAAGGTTATGTACACCTTTTTAAAGGGATTTTTTTGTAAAAATAAATATATATATATCTATCTATCTATAATATGTATGAGTGTGTTTGGTGAAACGTTATAATTAGTTTTTATTAAAAATTAGAAGGATTGGGTTAAGATTAAAGGTATTGTCCACCTTCTGAGGACTGATGACTTATCCACCGGATAGGTTATCAGTATATCATCGGTGCGGGTCCGACACCCAGGCCCCGCACCGATAAGACGCTCCGGTGGCCTGAGGGCACCGGATGTTATGGCACATAATGCTATGTACGGAGCCGGAAGCAGTTGGCTTCGTACATAGCATAGCAACCGTGCTGCAGAACTGCAGATTCACTCCTATTCACTTGAATAAGAGCGGAGCTGCAGTACTGCATCTCGGCCGCTATTCGTGGCCGGAGCTAACTACTTCCAGCATGTTTCTCCGGTGCACGGAGACACCGGACCAGCTGGTCTGTGCGGGGCCCGGGTGTCGGACCCCCACAGATCATGTACTCATGACCTATCCGGTGGATAGGTCATCAGTTGTCAGAAGCTGGAAAACCCCTTTAAGGCCATTTTTTTTTAAATAAAAGGTTTATAGAGCAATCACCTGTATGGGGAAATAAAGAGTTAACACATAAATTTTTTTCAAAATGAGGGCTGTTATTGGTTGAAAATGGGGATATATTAGGTGATGCATTATTTTCAGGGTAACCGGCATAAATCACTGGTTGAGCTAAAAAGGGAATTTCCCATAGGTCAAGAGGCATGGTTTTATTATGCCCAACTTAACAGCATATATGAAGAAGAAAAAACTATAGTGAATTCTAAATGTAGTAGATTAGCGCTGATTAATCTGTGGGAAAAATGTGCTAATAAAAAGAGATTCCTTGCGAAAGTTAATAAAGAGATTAAAACCAAAATAGAATTTAAAAAGACCTCACCTGCATTGCAGGCATGGGAGAAAGAGCTAGGGTATATTCCTAAGAGTCAATGGGATAGAATTTATAAAGCAACAACCAGCTTATCCCCGAGCTTTGCTTATAGAATTTCTCAGTTTTACATAATTCATAGACTATATTTTTCCCTGGTTAAACTTGCCAAATTTGATAAAATGAAAAAAGATATTTCTCCAAAATGTTTGCAGGAAAAAGCAGGTTTTCTGCATATGTTTTGGGAATGTAAATTAATTCAGGAATTCTGGATGGAGGTGTTTAATATGTTTGGGGGAGTCTGTGACATGGAGATATCCAGGAACCCCTTGGTCTGTATTTTGGGGGATATAGAAATTAAAGAGGCTCTGTCACCAGATTATAAGTGCCCTATCTCCTACCTAATCTGATCGGCGCTGTAATGTAGATAACAACAGTGGTTTTTATTTTGAAAAACGATCATTTTTGAGTAAGATATGAACAATTTTAGATTTATGCTAATGAGTTTCTTATTGCCCAAATGGGCGTTTTTTAACTTTTTACCAACTGGCCGTTGTAAAGAGAAGTGTATGACGCTGACCAATCAGTGACCAATCAGCGTCATACACTTCTCTTCATTCATGTTTAGCTTATTTCACTGCACAGCCAGGATGTGATGTCTATTCGCACTCCCGACACTTCGGTAAAGTTTCTGTGGGACTTACTCACAGCACAGCGTGATCTCCCGAGATCATGCTGGGAATGACAGCACAGCGTGATCTTGCGAGATAACGCTGTGCTGTGAGTAAGTCCCACAGAAACTTTACCGAAGTGTCGGGAGTGTGAATAGACATCGCAGCCTGGCTGGAGGCAATATCTATTCACTGTCAAGACACTTCGGTAAAGTTACTTTGGGAGTATGTGACAGCACAGCGTGATGTCGCGAGTGCAGTGAAACAAGCTAAACATGAATGAAGAGAAGTGTATGACGCTTATTGGTCAGCGTCATACACTTCTCTTTACAACGCCCACTTGGTAAAAAGGGTAAAAAACGCCCAGTTGGGCATTAAGAAACTAATTAGAATAAATCTAAAATTGTTTATAACTTGCTCAAAAATGATAGTTTTTCTAACTAAAAACCACTGTTATCTACATTACAGCGCCGATCAGATTAGGTAGGAGATAGGGCACTTATAATCTGGTGACAGAGCCTCTTTAACTTCAAATTCAGTAACACTAATCAAAAAAAAATATATGAGAGTCGGTAAAAAAACTTCTGTACTATGCTAGGAAATCTATAGCAAGTAAATGGATATCCCCGATTTCCCCAAATAAGTCCATGTGGCTTCAGTATTGTAATAGGGCGGTTAGACTTGAAAAAATGCATCTCAAGTTAAATAAGAGTTTAAATATTTGAATATCTGGGAAGTATGGGAAAATAAGGTATTAAACCGATAAGGGCCGGTTCACATCACCGTTCGCTTTCCGTTCCGGAGTTCTGTCGGAGGTTTCCGTCATGGAACCCCGTAACGGAAAGTCAAACTGAAACCACAGCTTCCGTTTCCGTCACCATTGATATCAATGGTGACGGAAACATTGCTAATGGTTTCCGTTCGTCACCATTCCGGCAGGTTTGTATTTTAATGACAGAATCAATAGCGCAGTCGACTGCGCTATCGATTCCGTCAAAAAAACGGAAACCTGCTCCGTATTTTATAGACGTTTTTTGTTGGAGCGTGTGAACATACCGTTACAGTACCTCCTGCCATGAGATACCTCCCATGTCGTTTTTCATTAAGTGTCCTTGCTTGTTTTTTTTCTGGTATTTTTAAAGTCTTATAAAGAAGCCTATGGGAAAATGGCTAAAAAAAAATGCCATACCTGGATACTGCTACCTTTGAAGGAGCCGGCGAAACGCGCGTCGGGTGTTTGGTAACATTTTAACTGTCCAATGTTTACTTCCTAGAGTCTGGTTATCCCTATCATCCACAGGTTACATGTATGGTGTTCATTACACACGCGGCTACTCTATCTTACCGCCTCGTATGTGAGTTATTTAAAGTCACTGGTGTATGCGCTCAACGTTCTCCACGATCACCGCTTACCCCGGTCTCGTGGAGAAAGGCTGACGGCATCCAGGATAGTATTCGCCACCCGGCTTTTTCTGCTGTCATTTTGGTGTACGCTGGCCCGTCTCTCGCTGCTTTTTGAGCAGAGGGCATCTGTTGCGAGGTTCCTTGAACTGTTTGGTTCTCAGTGCGTCTGAACACGGGCAATAAGTGGGGCCTCTTCACTGCTGGGCTTTGATTTACAGCCCGGAGGAGAGACTTGTGACACCAGTGACACATTGTACACATTTCTACTTTCAGAATAGTGATTTTTGGAATAGCATTTACATCATGAATAGGGTCAATTCTCTTATTTAGTGTTAGTGCAGTTTAATTAATGGATAGGAGTTGATTATATAGTCCCCTTATCTCCGCACAGTCCCTAAGGGATATGGGCACCATACATTGCTCAATAGCATTATTGGTTTCTACACTCAACAGGCTCTCCATATACTAGGACCTATTAGTCCGCAGTGCAGAAATAGGGGACATCTGCGCTATATGGTTATTAAACATTGGATTTTTAATTTAACGTAATTTAGTAATATTGAACTATAATAAAGATTTTTTATTTTATTGTTAGAAT
Organism: Rhinoderma darwinii; assembly: GCF_050947455.1. Classification (NCBI taxonomy): domain Eukaryota; kingdom Metazoa; phylum Chordata; class Amphibia; order Anura; family Rhinodermatidae; genus Rhinoderma; species Rhinoderma darwinii. The sequence continues at coordinate 238,852,876 of NC_134688.1, read as the reverse complement.
TCCTAATCAGTCACACAATTTTCCTCCCTCTCCCCTTTTCCCCTTATATATCAATTCGTGGTGTACACCCTGTGTGGCTTTTTTCGCTATTTATCGGAGGGCAATTGCCCACTTTATCTGTAGGTCTTTGAAAAAAGATGCCACTGACCACAAAATTGCCTCAAAAACGCCACAAACCAAAATGGTTCAAAATGGCTGATGGACCTCTATGGAAGCTCTATTACTGCTCGGTACATTACTGAGCCATTGTGTGCATGAGGCCTTATAGGATCTTTGCGGTTTGTCAGTACTTACCAGCATAGCACACTACACAACTGTCCCACGCTTATCAGTCCACTCAGTCCCGGATCCAACAACACATACGAGCACCAGCTAAATTCTCGTTGCTAGGAACGCCCTGGACGTTGCTATGGGAGGGGTAAGAGCGCAAAGATGACACACATCACACTGACACTACGGCAATGTTTTATTTAGGCTTCCTAATGCATTGCAACGGGTACGTTAGTTTTTCTTTCTTTGTTTTTGTAAATAGAATTTCTATTTTAGTACGTTGCATTGGTTGCCATAATGTTGTACAAGACAGAGCTATATACAGCCAGAACCGCCATTATCGAAAACACTGCGCATGCGCGTTTCTTTACGCCCGCCTTTATCTGCCTGACGAAAGGTCATTGGTGACGCCAGACGTTCCCTTTAGAAACGCCCCCTCGCGCTGTCTCTGCTGCTGGAGGTCGTTGGAGTCACCGGTTGCTCAGTCTGTAGCTCGATATCTCAGCGCCTGTAACCGTCATGTTGTCCCGTATTGGAAGACCCGCCGCGTCCGGCCTCATCCGGGGACTTTCCACCAGCGCACAGGTAGCCGCTCATAGGGTGCTGGGTGGGAGAGGGTTCAGGGTGTATTGGGGGCGCCCATGAGCCGGTCTGTTCTGGGTATTCTCGTAGTGTCCTCAGGCGGCCGAGCTGACGTTGCGATAGAGCTCGTGGCTGCCTTCAACTACAAGTCTCGGCATTAGGTCGCCCTCTGATGGGCGTCAGGCCCCGCGTGCTCTGCCTAAGACTTATTCTCTTTATAGCAAAGCATTGCACCTAAATCCAGCACGTATCCTACGTGTGATCATCATAGGGATTATGGAAGCAGTCATTGAGGAACACTGCAGTCAGCCTCTCCCCACCTTGAAATGGCTGATAACAGAGGACAATAGATCGCATACAACTTTTCACCCAATGAAAGCGGGGGAGCCTTTAGGTTCATTATCCATTTAGACTGGGACATGTGCGGACTGCTGGACCTGCTATAAACGGTGGTTATAAGGAAGTCCGCTTGATGGCTGACTTCCCATTAGTCATTCTTTATCAGCTGTATTGCCGCTATCTGGCCTTTATGGTGGCGGCTAATGTGCTAGGCAAGAATAATTATTGTAATGCTTCCAAGGTGACACACTTTCATTAAACGGACCTGTCATCTCTCCTAATGTGTCTATATAAGTAATGACTTGTATCCCCCAGACAAGAAAAGATGATCCAGAATATTTATCTTAACTCTGTTCCTCCTGTTATTCCTCCTAAAAATGTATGCATAAATTGACAACTGGGTGTTTAAGGAATGTCCCTGCAGTCTCACTGTCAGCACTGATTGGTCATTGTCAGTCTGTGTAGGGACACGATCCCTCAACTGGTAACTCCTAGTTAATTTTGCTTTATAAATTTCTTGGTGGGATAACCGAGGAATGGCACGATGTACAGTTCTAATAAAATATGTTCCAGAATTGCTTTTTCATGGGGAATGCAGTTCCTTACTAAAATGGACCTCCGGAGAGATGACATGTCCCCTTTAAAAAATATATATATATATATATATATATTTTTTTTTTGTGTAATGACCAGTATCTGTGTATATCCAGCTGAACAATACCCTCTGTAGGGCACCCGCTTTTGTGATTCTCCTATAGTGATGTGTTTCTGCCAACGCCTGCCTGCCCATAGGATGCTGCGTGAGCTGTCACCACGTTTAATGGTCCTTTTCACCTTTGCCAGCGTGCACTCCGTTGATCCGGCGTGAAGTTGATTGATGTGTGTGTAGAGGTGATGTAAATGTCTTAGTGCAGCAGTAATGGTCATGTGGAGCTGCCGTTAGTCACCCACCTTGCATGGCCTGCTATCAGAGACTTTTTTTATTTTTTTTATAATGTAATAAAACAATATTGCAGATACTTTGGACTAAAAAAAAACTCCCTTAAAGACAACCCTTTCCATATTAGCCAGAGTGGAGAAACGTTAGAAAGACAGTGCAGCCATGTATTCCGTGGCCCCCCATTCTTTTATGTAGGCAGAATGTAATATGAGGACGCCTGTAACTTCCCCTGAAGATAACCGCTTGTCATGGGTTTCAGCATCCAGCCTAAAGGGGGCTTTACACTGGGTGATTATCGGGCAGACTCTCGTTGCCGATGATTGCCCTGTGTAAACAGGGCAACGATCAGCATGTAAACCTATCGTTTTAAAGTAAAATACTATCGTTGGCGGCACATACTCTGGGAGATGCGCTGCCGACACTATCGTATGGGGATGAGTGATCGGAGTAATGACCGCTCCTACCCATACATAGCTCCGTGTGCCATGAGCAATAGAGCGTCGATCAACGTTGAACGGCGCTCGCTGCACCGGCCCAAATTGTCCGGTGTAATAGTGCCTTTAGGCCATGTTCATAGAATTTTGCAGGCATAAAAAATGTTTTAAAAAATCAGCCTCAAATTCCTTCAGGAATTAAGGCAGATTTGGACCTGCCTGTGCTTTTTCTTAGCAGTTTTTGCTTGCGGCCATTCAGGACTGCGGCCGAAAAACGCTCAAAAACCAGCGTCTTTTTTTTTTTTTTTTCTTTCTTTGATTTCAATGGGAGGTCAGAGGCGGATAAACGGCAAAGGACATGCAGCCTTTCTTTCCTGTGAGTGGCAAAGCCGCCCGTGGGAAAAAACCTCTGCCTTCAATTTGAAATCAATGGGGGGCGAATTAGTCTGTTTTTTGGCGCTCGTTCTGAGACATTTTCCGCATGAAAATCATCGCCAAAAAATGTGAACTGGGCCTTAAAATTGTCTGTTTTGCCACCTTTAACGAGTGCTGAACCCTAATACAGCTTGTCTGTTGATGCTTGTTTGCTCCAGTATAACGGAGCAATAATTAAGAATGTGTGACGATCGGGGTTATATGATCGTTCGCTCCAATACATTTGCATCTTGCCCGCTGCACCTGTTTAGACAGGAAAGTGCGCTGCGGACAAGCAACCCCTTTTTTAGGGCTACATAAAAGATGCAATCAGTTTGTTCGTTCCTCGGTTAATCGCTGCCTGTATAAAAGGGCCTTTACGCCAACTAGTGTGTGGTGTTTTTTTTTTTTTTTTTTCCTCCTGATGGGACACCCACTTTTCATACAAAAAAAGACTAAAGTCAGGTGCCAGGTACCCATTGTCTAGAATATTTTTTTTCTAATCTTATACTTTTCTATTGATGTCTATTAAAGTCCACATTTTTTTTTTTTACTGTTAAAGCATTATTGATGACAATTATACCAGTGTGGAAAAATTAAAGTGGCTGCACAGGTAAAATATTTATCCCCTGCATCTGCTGTATACTACAGTATATAATATACCCCCTGACACTGCCACTATAGTGCTGCCCACACACTATAATACCCCCATACTGTAGCTGCCCTCCACACATTACAATGCCCCCATAGCTGCCACCACACAGCCTAATAGTGGCTAATAAAATACATATTCGCCTAGCCCCGTTCCAATGACGAGTGGAGGAGATCCCTCTGCTCCTTTGGTCTGTGTGGCACAGACAGGCGCGATGACATCACTGCCTTGTGCCTGTCTGCGCTGAGCTGTGAGTGTCCGGCGATACATAGTGAATCAGAAAGGGACTTTACAACTCCCTGCTCTACCATTGTATTCAACTGTATCTGCGTCCTGAGGACTCCGCTAAAGTCAAAACCGGGGAAAAAAAAGTTGAAGAAACCGAAATGTATAAGATGACGACTGTTAATTGTGCTGAGTTTTGTGGTTTTCTTTGTGTTTTCTATTAATTGCCCAGCCCTAATCTATTAAGTTAATAAAGAGTAACCTTTTCTGAATGTCTTTCAGAACAATGCTAGAGTGGCAGTCCTTGGTGCATCTGGAGGAATCGGGCAGCCTCTTTCTCTCTTACTGAAGAACAGTCCCTTAATTAGTAACCTGTCTCTCTATGATATTGCCCACACACCTGGTGTCGCTGCAGACTTGAGCCACATTGAAACCAGAGCAAAGGTGACAGGTAAAGTACCCGAAAAATTCATACATACTCACTCATGTTCTATGTGTCCATAGACAAACGTTTATGGATAATAGTTTATAGACTTTTCCCCGTATCGCTTGTTCATGGCATATCAATTGGCTTTATGCTGGAAATGTCTGATTTGTGTGGGGCACAGACCACCTACAGACTAAGAATACGAGTGCGTGGTCTCACGTTTCTACCTGAGCATGCGTGGAAAATGCGTTCATTCCGATTTTTCCACTAGTGTCTATGAGAGATGGGCAACAGTGACCAGAATACCCTTGTGGTGAGGGGTTTGAACATTGACTAGACCACTTTCCATCAGAGCTCAACAAGGCAGCAAATGTCTCTAATTTTGCTGCTGGTGCAACATTTTTGGGTGGTTTTGTTATCTGACGTTTCTTATTGCCTTCTAGGAGAGATTAACCGGATTCTATGTCCCGTGTGCCTTTTATCTCTAGTCCCTGTAGTCATAGTTTCTGGAAAAACTAATTTCTGTGCAAATGAAATGTGTACAAAACATGTATTTTTCAGTCTGTTATGCTGCTCCATGATCCGAGGTGATTTGTCAGCGGACCAAATTATTTTAATATAGTGATATTTACAACTAATAGATATTATTATGTTGGTGTGCTGCTCTGTGTTCTGTAAGTTCAGATTGCTTACCTTTATATTGTAATGCACTGTCTCTAAACACCCTCACATGTTACAGGATACATTGGAGCCGAGCAGCTAGCAGAAAGCTTGAAAGGTGCTGATGTAGTAGTCATCCCTGCTGGTGTCCCTAGAAAACCTGGTAAGTTGGTCCTACTATGCATTAGAGCTTTTAGCTGTAGGTTTCCGCTTGCTACTGTAAGGTGTATAGTTGTTTGATACAATTGTACAGCTCTATTTTGATTTGTTATCGTTCCTACAGGAATGACCCGTGATGATCTTTTCAACACCAATGCATCTATTGTTGCTACACTCACTGATGCTTGTGCAAAAACTTGTCCAGAAGCCATGATCTGCATCATTGCAAATCCAGTGAGTAATTTTTTTTCTTTTGATATTGGGAGTTGCGTATAAAATAGGTGTGGGCCATGACCAGTCTCCAGAACAGGGTCCCCTCAGAGCAAGAGAAGGTCCCTGTTCTAGACATGGCATTTCCTGTATATATACAATAAATGTCTTGGATGGGGAGGGGGCCCTATACTAGTTTTATATATGGATGTCTAAACTCGCGTGATGCCTAATTTTTTATTTTATATAGGTGAACTCAACAATTCCTATCACATCAGAAATTTTTAAGAAACACGGTGTTTACAATCCTAACCGTATTTTTGGTGTGACGACACTTGACATCGTAAGGGCCAACACCTTTGTCGCAGAGCTGAAGGTAATGAGGCTTCTTTCTTGCTCTATAGGCCCCACCCTGCAACACCAAACCAATGTGTTCATACCGGTGATCATTGGATATAGTTATAGTTAGTGCTGTTGAAAAAAGACATGCCTATTAAGTTCAACCTATGTCTAAATAACATCAATATATAATTTTTATGTGAAATACCTAGTATTTTATTTTTGGTAATGTAAACATATAAAATATATCATGAGTATATTTACTTTCAGGGGCTGGATCCAGCTCGTGTGAATGTTCCTGTGGTTGGTGGGCACGCTGGCAAAACAATTATTCCAGTGATCTCTCAGGTATGTTTAGACAGTGATTATCTGCTGTCTCATTATCAAGTGTGTGTGTGTTTGTCCCTCTGGGACCCGTACCTCTCTAGATCAGGGTGCCCTAAACCCCGTTCTAGCTTTCTGTAGTCACGCTGACTCCCAGCCACTTCCTGATTACATGGTCGGAGTTACGAAAACAGCGCAAGTCCCATAGAACTGAATTGTAATTATGGAAACCGCATAGCTCGTGGGCTATGCTGCTTCTGTAACTGCCATTCACTGTTATGGGAGTTAAGGAAACGGCGTAGCTCAGCGAGTTACGCTGTTTTCTTAACTCCGACCATGTAATCAGGACGTGGCCGGGAGTCAGCGTGAGTGCAAAAAGCTAGAACCGGGATTAGGGGGTCCTGATCTAGACAGGTGGGACCCACCTCTATCTGACATTTATGACATCCTGTAAATATGTCATTAATGTCCTTCATGGGAAAACCCCTTTATTGGTATATACAACAACTGGATCATTTACGTTGTTGTGAATACATTTCAGCCGTTTTATTAAAACCATTTCACTCGGATTCAGAATGGTACAACAGTGTGCTAAGGGGACACTTAAATCCTTCAATACTCCACTGAAATGTTAGTGACTGCTGTTTAAAGGGATATAACATAGTGTAAGTGTATACTGGAAATGTATAAAATTGACAACTGGGTGTGACCTTGTCAGTGCTGACTGGAGGGACACCTGGTTGTTGGTTCATACATTTTTAGGAGGAATGACACAATGCAGAGTTTTAAGAAGTTGCGCAAATTTTTTTATGGACAATACAAGTATTTACTAACCGTCATGTCAGGAATGCTGACAGGCCTGCTTCAAGGTGCCTCTGCTCAATGACAGAGGCCCTTTAAGGACCTATCAAACTGCATATGAATGTGAAACAATTATTTGACAGTACATCTGTTAATGATAATTCTAAGTGACTCTTATAAAATCGTATTTTTTTTTTCTTTTTATGAATAGTGCACACCGAAGGTAGAATTTCCCCAAGATCAGTTGGAAGCGCTTACTGCCAGAATCCAAGAGGCAGGAACCGAGGTGGTCAAAGCTAAAGCTGGATCAGGTCAGTTGGTACCTATAAATTGTTGTTTTTTTTTATCTATTAAAAGATCTGGAAAACTGCTCATTAAAGAGAAACTTTCACATACATGTGCAGCATGTAATAGGCAAGGCTTCACAAACCCTGGGGCACTTGACTACTTTTTTTTTTTTTTTTTTTTTTTCTACCCTACTCCATTATTTAGATATCCGTGCCGTTATAATTGGCGCCCAATATTAAAATAACCCCCTGAACTGTCAATGGGTCGTGTAACATGGCTGTGACACTGTCCAATCAGCTACGGACCGTGTTACATCAAGAGCTGGAGAGGAGCGCGCACGCTCTCATTCTTCAGCTGTCGGCAGACAAGGACAAGACTGATCTCTTGCGAGAGCACTGTCTTGTACTTGTCTGCCGAACTGGCAAGGTGGCGTGTCTCTGCTTCAAACAGTGCAAGAGCTGAACGCGCATGCACGCTCTCCTCTCTCTAGCTCTTCCGCTGTCCGTAGCCGTGACACGCCCCCTTGCCAGACAAGTACAAGGCTAATCTCTCGAGTGCACATGCGCCCCTCTCCAGCTCTTACTGTGTAGCAGTGACACGCCCCCTTGCCAGTTCGGCAGACAAGTACAAGACTGCTCTCGCAAGGACTGTCAGCCGGAGATGGGTTTGGTGGAGTGATGTCCTCATTCCCTGGAACTTCTCCAAACTGGAGACAAGACAGTGATGCAGAGTGAGTCTGAGGAGGTCTAGGCCCCTGTTTATCTTTACCGAATTTTCCCTTTGTCATTACTTCTGGTTTAGGGTTGGTCCCTTGAGATTGCCTAGTAAGACATGGAGGCTGAGCGTGTCTATGAAGAAATTTGTCCATTATCAAGACAGGGAGAGAGATGGAAGTGCTGGATTAGGTCAGGCGGGTAGTCTCCTATATTTCAGGGTTACGGCCTCAGCATTTTATCAGAATTTGCAATTTATAGAACAAAAAAAAAATGGTGCAACAAATAGGACTAGGACGACCACTAGATGGCAGCAACGTCACAAGCATTCAGCTATTATTGAGGCCAGATGATGGTGAAGTATGAGCAGTCAGGCCGGTACAACAGGCAATGTAGTTATCCAGATGGTATTTATGCCAGATTACAAGCATGCAGCCCAGGGTTGAAACAAGCAGAGTTCAAAATGTGCACGCAACAGGCCTCTATGTGGCCCTCGTATTCAGCAGAAGATTAGACTCAGTCCTTGAAAGGGGATACACTGTACTCAGTACCAGGCGATATCTCTGGTCCGGGTGCTGTACTTTGAAAGAAGACTAACAGCACTCAAAATTGCCGCCAACCTCCTGATGAGGAAGGATCGGTCACTCAGGATCTACACCTTTAGAGAGCCAGGCAACGGTTTTTCAGCTCCCTCCAGCGTCCCCTGTGAGTGGGGATGATCACCTCACAGTCCCCCCTCCGTGAGGCAGCCGGAGGTCCCAGATGCAGTGGGGAGTCCCCCAACAGCCTCCAGGCCAGCAGCAGTGGCCAGCCGGCTCCGGATGAGGCAGAATGGCAGGCCCCAAGATGGCCGGCGACTCCACGTGGAGGACAGGTGTGTGACGCCAGCAGCCCTCGCCGGCAAGAAAACGTCCCCGGGAAGAAGTACAGGGGGCTCCAAGACCCTCCCCGAGGGGAAGATGTAAGGCAGCAGCTCCGGTGCAACCACCCGGCCGACCCCACTCGTGGAAGAGCAGCAGGCCCCAAGATGGCCAACGATCCCTAGGGCGGCGTGTCTCACTGGAGACACTGATGACTCCCGGAGCAAATGAGCTGCTCCGACGGTGCAGGGGGGGGGGGTGTCCTGTGCACCCACCACAAGGACAGAGTCTCCGATAGCAGCGATTGCGGCTGGATTCCCCGCTCAGTACATGAAGCCGAGGTAAGATGCGGTCACTCAGGATGCCCCGCCTCGAAGTCCCAAATCATGGACTTTATCGGGAGTACCACCGTGCATATGAATATAGGGGAAAGGTGTTAATGCTATTCATTGGGTTAGGGATATGATCATTCATTTAGTTTCTGGCTATTAGTTTTTCTGGTGTGGCACTGTTTCATGCAGGAATGTGCGCTTGGGTCTGAATCATTGTAGATCCAGCAAATCTAGTGTGTGAACCCAATTCCACACGCACACACACTGGACCCAGGAGCCCTGAATCTGAGGATGTTGCCAGTCGTGGTAAAAGGTGCAAACATTTTTGGGACATATATCATGTCCACCTGGGAAGCATTTAGCAAGGTGTATAATGTATAGGTAATTAGCCCATTTGGGGTGGAGAGGTGATACTTGATTGGGAATGTCAGGAATTTCCTCCCAGTCCTCTTTATTTAACCCACAACTGCCACCCATCCGCAACAACCTTTCTTCAGTACTTAAGAAAACAGCCTTAGGGAGTGGTATTTAGACTCTGTTCATTATGTGTAGGGTTATAGAGAATTCTGGCTAGGAGGGAATAAACTGCATGGCCTGATATAACATGCCTAAATGTCATGTTATTGGGGAGAACTTGTCTGGCATGACCTGGTCATTATCTGACCCAAATATAAGATGCCATAAATCTGCCACAGAGGAGCTAGGCAAATTCTGACACTAATTCAGTACTATAATGCAGTATACCTGTAGGTGTTAGTATTTCAGTAATAACTGGAGGTGTGTGGCCTTCCTTATAGATGAAGCCAAACTTTCTACATTTCAATGTTACAAAACACCACATTTGCATCTTCGACAGTATAGTGTGCTCGTAACCAACTAGCTTTCGTTTCATCGTTTGGGCCATTTATGTAAGTATTTTCCAAACCCATGGTCACTAACAGTCCCGCTTAAGGGTGTTTTGTTGCAGAATTTAAAGGGTTTTCCCATGAGGGACATTTGACATATCCTATGGATGCGGGTCCTGCCTCTGGGACCCGCACCTATCTCTAGAACAGGGCCCCCTAAACCCCGTTCTAGCTTTGTCTATCACGGACTCCTGGCCACTTCCTGACTTTATGGTCAGGAGTTACGAAAACCGCATAGCCCGCCGTTACGCTGTTTCCGTGACTCCAATAGTAGTGAATAGCGGTTACGGAAGCAGTGTAGCATGCGAGCTACGCGGTTTTCACCTTCACGGTTGGAAATCAGCTGACACAGAGGTGGAACGGGGTTTAGGGACCCTGTTCTAGAGATGGGTGTGGGTCCCAGGGGTGGAACCCACATCTATCTGACATTTATGACACATCCTTTGGATATGTCATAAATATCCCTCATGGGAAAACTCCTTTAAAGAGGCTCTGTCACCACATTATAAGTGACCTATATTGTACATTATGTGAACGGCGCTGTAATGTAGATTACAGCAGTGTTTTTTTTATTTAGAAAAACGATTATTTTTTATGGAGTTATGACCTATTTTAGCTTTATGCTAATGAGTTTCTTAATGAACTGGGCGTGTCTTACTTTTTGGCCGAGTGGGCGTTGTACAGAGGAGTGTATGATGCTGACCAATCATCGTCATACACTTCTCTCCATTCATTTATCGCTATGTGCAGCCACATAAACACACTAACGTTACTGCAGTGTCCTGACAATGAATATACATTACCTCCAGCCAGGACGTATTTATTTATTTTTTTTTCATTTTACTGACCGTGCTCCTATACTTTATAATGGGAGGACGGCCTGTGAAAGTGGCCGACCGTGCCCGTAATTATGGGCACGGTGGTGTGCATGAAGCCTAAGTCAATAGTACAAGCAAATAAGAGATGTCTTTAAAGAGGCTCTGTCACCAGATAAGTGCCCTATCTCCTACATAATCGGATCGGCGCTGTAATGTAGATAACAGAAGTGGTTTTATTTTGAAAAACGATAATTTTTTAGTAAGTTATGAGCAATATTAGATTTATGCTAGTTAGTTTCTTAATGACCAACTGGGCGTGTTTTGTTGACAATCGGCGTCATACAATTCTCATTGTTCCAGCCCATTGTTAGTGTGATTGTGCAGTGAAAGAAGCAGGGCTGGAACAATGAGAAGTGTATGAGGCTGATTGGTCAGCGTCATCACTTCTCTGTACAACGCCCACTTGGTCAAAAGTAAAAACACGCCCAGTTGGCCATTAAGAAACTAATTAGCATAAATCTAAAATTGCTCATAACTTGCTCAAAAATGATCGTTTTTCGAAATAAAAACCACTGCTGTTCTCTACATTACAGCGCCAATCAGATTATGTAGGAGATAGGGCACTTATAATCTGGTGACAGAGCCTCTTTAATGTCCTATTAGACATTTGCCTCTTGCTCTATTTATCAGCGCGCGCCCCCCCCCCCCATTCCTTACAGTTTACGCACTTCAAATTTACTTATCTATCCCCTTAAAGAGGCTCTGTCACCAGATTTTGCAACCCCTATCTCCTATTGCAGCAGATCGGCGCTGCAATGTAGATAAGAGTAAGGTGTTTTGTTTTGTTTTTTTTAAGTAGCATTTTTGGCCAAGTTATGACCATTTTTATATTTATGCAAATGAGGCTTTCTAAAGTACAACTGGGCGTGTTTAAAGTTATGTACAAGTGGGCGTGTATTGTGTATGTACATCTGGGCGTTTTTACTTGTTTTACTAGCTGGGCGTTGTGAATAGAAGTGTATGATGCTGACGTAGCTACATCGACTTACCTGCAAACGCCGATGCTGCTGCAGAATCAAATGTAGCCTCTGGTGCCGATGTGTCCTCGCTCGTCCGACACTATGCAGGACCTGGGGCAGGAAGTGACGTCAGTGTGATCTCTCGAACACGCTGTGTCTCTGTGCACTGCCAGAAGCTGGGTGGTAACGAAGAGAAGTGGATGATGCTGATTCGTCAGCATCATACACTTCTACTCACAACGCCCAGCTAGTAAAAGAAGTAAAAACGCCCAGATGTAACACACACAATACACGCCCAGATGTAACACACACAATACACGCCCAGATGTACATACACATAATACACGCCCAGATGTACATACACATAATACACGCCCAGTTGCATAAATATAAAAATGGTCATAACTTGGCCAAAAATGCTTGTTTTAAAAACAAAAAAAAACAAACGTTACTCTTATCTACATTGCAGCGCCGATCTGCTGCAATACGAGATAGGGGTTGCAAAATCTGGTGACAGAGCCTCTTTAAGCTAAGATAGGCTTTCAACTCCTTGGGGGATCAGGTAAGAGCTGCTCATAATTCGGTGGGGCAGGGGAGGGCGCAGAGTTAGACAGACGCTGTTGCAGCTTATATATAGTAAGACTGGTCTCGTCCCAGTGCTGGATTCACCGCTGCACTGCTGTATAATGCTGTATGTTCTGTCTTGTGTGTGCATTGTATAGACCTGATAGCTACTCCACCGACTAGCTCAGAGAAAACCGAGAATTAGGCTAGGCTACATGTCGAATTTTGCCGCAACACAATTAAAGTGAATGTTGCCAGACCCAATGGTTGCAAGAAATCCAGCAGGTTTGGATTTCTTGCTAGAGTTGGGTTGCGGTCACAGCAATCTGGATCGCAGCGCAACCACGTTCACTTTAAATATGTGCGATGCAAACAGGCGCACATGGTAATTATTGGCTGTGTTGTGGCCAAAGTTGCAGTGTAGCCTTAGAGCCTACAGAGGTGAAAACCACTAAAACATGCAGTAAAAAGTCATATAATGGCAAGAAATAATGTGATTCCTCATCTACACATGACTGCTTATTCTTAAGTCACCTGAAACATTCGGTACACCTTATTTGTCAAACTGGTGACCTTTCCATGCACAATTTATCATGTGGCTTTCCATAGTCATCAGAAGGTAGAGCACTGAGCCCAATTTGATAGGCCAAAACTAATGTGGCTTCACTTTCTACCAAAACAAACTTTGTCAGCATGTTCGATCAAAAACAAAACCATATTACCAACCGTTACTGCACAGCGAACGCAAAATTGGCAACCTGCTGAGATCACTTATGCACCCACATTATCCTCCCATGTAGGAACTCGTATATTCATATTTTTTTTTAACCAACCGTCCAGTGCTCGTCTTTGGGTGTGTCACGTAACACGTTCTGTACAAACAACCAACCCCCCCCCATGATTTAGTCAGCCAAATTTGTTTTCATGCAGTTGTGGGGACAATCGCTGAATTTGGTGATAGAGCATTGTGCCATTAAGTGACAACTGTACAAACCTGCCGTTCTTTCTCCCTTTAGGGTCTGCGACACTTTCCATGGCCTATGCTGGTGCACGTTTTGTCTTTTCTCTTCTGGATGCTATGAATGGAAAGGAAGGTGTCATTGAATGTGCATTTGTCAGATCTGAAGAAACTGAGAGCATATATTTCTCAACTCCTCTGCTGCTGGGGGTATGTAAAACATTGCTAGCATGCCAAAGTTAAAGGGGTTGTCCAGTCATAAGAAATTGATGGCCTATCCTCAGGGTAAGCATTCAATATCTGAACGCTGGCGGTCCGACTCGCGGCACCTCTGACGCTTGTACGAGTGCTGCTTCCCTTTTATTACGGTCATAGCTTGTACTGTGAATCGCTGACACTTGTAGCAGTATTGCAGCTATCCCCCATTTCGTTCAATGGGAGAAGGCTGTAATATGAACCGCTGCGACAAGAGTCGGCGATTCACAATACGAGCCGGTAAGGAATGAAGAGGGAAATGCCTAGGGACTTTAGAAACTACTGATCGGCCGAAGTTGCTGGGATTTAGACCCCCACCGATCAGATGTCTATGGCCTAGCCTTAGGATAGGTTATCAATTTCTTATGACTGGACAACCCTTTTAACATTCATTCTGTATCTTGCACACCTCCATCAATTTAAAATAAATAAAAATGTGGTGTGCATATGAACTAGGGGCACTAAGGTGTGGGTATAGTTTTGTAGCTGGGTAAAAAAAGCCCCATTGGCTATTATTTGGCACCCAAGCTATACTACGTTTTGTGAAGCCATTTTACACTATGACCTGCACCTAATCATTGTACTGATGTAAAAAAAAAAAACCTTTTCCCTACTCATTTGTCTAAGGGGCTTTGCAGGATTTCTAATTTGAAAAAAATCTAACTTTTCCACGTCCATTGGGACACCTCTGCGGCCAGCAAAAGCTTTTTAAACTAGAGGCTTCTATCTTTGTGCTCAAATAGATTCAGTCATGCTTTAATACATGTTTCTTTCCTCCCAATAGAAAAGTGGCATTGAGAAGAACTTGGGCCTGGGGAAGCTGTCTGCCTTTGAGGAGAAGCTGGTAGCAGAAGCCATGGGAGAGCTGAAAGGCTCTATTAAAAAGGGGGAGGACTTTGCAAAGAACTTCAAGTAATTGCTGCCCCAACAGGAAGTCGTCTTCCATTAACTTATTGAAACATGACACTTTAGAAGGGAACCCTACATTTATATGCTGTAAAGAGGTCTTGCATATTCAAAATGGCTGCCTCACATGAATGATTGATTTTGTACCAGAGACTTCCTTGCAGCATATGTTGTGGGGCTCTTGTGACAATACTTACATCAAATGCTTTTACCAACAAAAAGCAAATACTGTTGAGACTTAGATCATGGATTAAACGTCATATTTTTCTTTGTAACGTCTCCTACTTTATTTGTGTGACTTGCTTTTGTTTGTCCTCTTACTCAAAGGCCATGTACACCTTCCAAAGCCACTGCTAGAGTCTTTATGGGTACATCACAGTGGACATAATCCTATGGAGGGTATCATTGAAGCCTATTATATATATTTTCTTTATTTTTAGTAGGCATGGAGCCTGAGCTTTTAGTAATTTGTCCTACATTACAAGTGTAAGGTTACCAAAAGTTGAATGGACTGCATTTTAAACAGATCATGTTATAGGTTTTGGGCTAGTGGGGTTACAATTAAAAAGGAGCTAGGGGATCTTTCTGATTACCAGTAGGCATCAGGAACAAGTTTTCCACTTAATGACTAATTTGGTTTATGCCTAAAAGGGTGGCTTTGCCTTCCTTTATCAACTGGCGTTTTTAAGTATCAAATGTTGAACTTGATCAGGCAGACTTGCCAAATTTATTGCAGCAGTCCGCTGTATGATAAATTAGGGTATGTTCACACGGCGGGGGTCCGTAACGGCTGAAATTACGGGGATGTTTCAGCCTGAAAACATCCCCGTAATTTCAGCCGTACCGGCATGTGCAGGCGCTTGAACGCCGCGTCAATTACGGCCGTAATTAGCGCTGCTATTCATTGGAGTCAATGAATAACGGCTCCAATTACGGCCAAAGAAGTGACAGGTCACTTCTTTGACGCGGGCGTCTAGTTACGCGCCGTCATTTGACAGCGGCGCGTAAATATACGCCTCGTGTGAACAGACAAACGTCTGCCCATTGCTTTCAATGGGCAGATGTTTGTCAGCGCTATTGAGGCGCTATTTTCGGGCGTAATTCGGGGCAAAAACGCCCGATTTACGTCCGTAAATAGGCCGTGTGAACATACCCTTAGGCGTATCTTGCTGGACTGTTTCCTCTTGGTTGGCTTAAGGTGGTCTTTACACAGCTCAATGTGGACTGTGTAAATATGTGCCATCAATGAGACAGCTTGTTAATTGGGGCTCATTTGCGGCTTTCACAAGGAGCTATGTATGGGGACAGGTGCCTGTCCCCATACATGTCTATCATGTCGGCAGCACGTCTCCCTGTTTACACAGGGAGATGTGCTGCCGACAATGATTATATTTTTGGCATTTATAATACAATTAGCCGGTTTTAGAGTTTTGCTCATTTATCGGCTGTTTATTGCCCTGTTTATACAGTGCAATAATCTGGAACAAGCGTTTTGTTTGCCTGATTGGCCGGTGTAAAAGGGACCTTAGGCACGCTGCTCACCCTGCAGATGGTGTGCTTGCTGCAGAGACACCCTATTCAGCTACAGGGAATTTATTTTCAGTTGCAGAAGTTTCAGCAAATTAATTTGCAGGGCCCTTGGTATTCGTTGGGGCATTTTACACCATAACACATACTTTGTCAAGTGAGGCGCTAACACCTATTCTTAAATTAGCCTAAAATAAAATTAGCCACATTGCAGTGCATTTTTCTGGGGGGGTATTTTTACACTATTTATATGCAGACGAAACAGTAAATTTACCCCAATGTTCTGTACATCAAAGAATATTACCTTAGGAGACTTGTGTTACTATGAGGTATGACCCCTGCTTGTCATTGTCTGTCAGTAGTTGATGTAGCAAGCGGTCTATAAATAACATGATCGATACAATGTTCTCCTTGCTGATGGCGTACAGTCCCCTGAAACACAAGAGGTTGTATACAGCAGCACATCAGAAGAATGAAATATTTGCACTTTGCTCCAGGGTCAGTACCGTATAATGGCACAATACACTTGTGTTCATGCAGTTTGAGTGAGAGTCAAAGCATTACTGACGCAAGCGATCAGGATTTGAGCTTGGCGCAAGGGTTAGCACCTTTTGAGCTAGCACAATATCGCAATCTGGTATGGGCATGCCGGATGGTCAGCAGCTATAAAAAGGCAAGGAAATATTCAGTTTTCACACGTGGGTTAAGATTTTTGAAGATGAGCAGATAACATCAGGTGCTGTGCATTTGTTTGAGAATTTGCTGCATTAAAAAGAAACTATAACTAGGTTGATTCAGGATTGTGTTTTGTTTTTTTTAAATGTCCAACTTAGTGCTAGCTATGTCGATGCCCCTCTCGTTCAGTGTACTTTCACTGACTATGATGTATCCCCTTCAGTGTAGCAGAAATGCCTAGTGTGAATTTGACTTTATCACCACTATCTGTTCAATTTAACATTGGTATGTATCCAAAACAGGAAAAAGCAATAAGTCTGTTTCTTTTGAGATCCACTCCTGGTGTTTTGCAAAAAAATAATTCACAAACAAAACTATCAGAGCTGTATTGGGTTAACGCGGCCTGCATAAGGAATGGAGCGTATAGACAGATATAAGCCACTAACCTGGCAAAGCCATCTAAACAAAGCCAACATCTGCATGAAGTTTGTATTTCTCCCCTTGTTTGCCTGGGTTTCCTCCAAGTACTTCAGTTGCCTATCACATGCAATAAACCAAAGCCTGGCACAGGAACTGGCATGTGCCTTTGCTTTGCTACACCCAGCAGAGTAAAATACAAGCCAGCTCACATCTGGTGTAGATTTCCGCTATAGTTTAGACCAGTGGTCTGGTGCAAATTATAATAAACTTGTTAGGCTGTGATGGGAAGCCACACACCCTTTTAAAGAGGCTCTGTCACCAGATTTTGCAACCCCTATCTGCTATTGCAGCAGATAGGCGCTGCTATGTAGATTACAGTAACGTTTTTATTTTTAAACGAGCATTTTTGGCCAAGTTATGACCATTTTCGTATTTATGCAAATGAGGCTTGCAAAAGTACAACTGGGCGTGTATTATGTGCGTACATCGGGGCGTGTTTACTACTTTTACTAGCTGGGCGTTGTGTATAGAAGTGTCATCCACTTCTCTTCACAACGCCCAGCTTCTGGCAGTGCAGCACTGTGACGTCACTCACAGGTCCTGCATCGTGTCGGCACCAGAGGCTACAGATGATTCTGCAGCAGCATCGGCGTTTGCAGGTAAGTCGATGTAGCTACTTACCTGCAAATGCTGATGCTGCTGCAGAATCAACTGTAGCCTCTGGTGCTGACACGATGCAGGACCTGTGAGTGACGTCACAGTGCTGCACTGCCAGAAGCTGGGCGTTGTGAAGAGAAGTGGATGATACTTCTCATCAGAACGCCCAGCTAGTAAACGTAGTAAACACGCCCCGATGTAACGCACACAATACACGCCCAGTTGTACTTTTACTTTTAAACACGCCCAGTTGTACTTTTGCAAGCCTCATTTGCATAAATACGAAAATGGTCATAACTTGGCCAAAAATGCTCGTTTTTTAAAAATAAAAACGTTACTGTAATCTACATTGCAGCGCCTATCTGCTGCAATAGCAGATAGGGGCTGCAAAATCTGGTGACAGAGCCTCTTTAAACAAAAGTGGCAAGGCTGGTGTAAAATGGCTAAGAAATAAAACTGGCCTACAAAGGTTGGGAAATTCCCCTTTTATCGTCTTAATTTTTCATTTAAGAATAGGCCACACGCCATAAACGGCATAGCAGTCAATTGTCCAATTTACTTTTGAGCCATTTGAAAAAAAAAAAAAAAAAGGGACTGTGTAAAAGGAATATCTGCAATTCTGAAATAGTTAGGCTGGATTCAGACGAGCGTGCCGTTTTTGCGCAGGCAAAAAAACCGCAGCGTTTTGCCTGCGTAAAGGGCACTTACCAGCTCCGTCTGGCAGCAGCATATGATGCGCGGCTGTGTGCTTTTCGCGCAGCCGCCATCATTATGACATTCCATTTGGATGTTTGTAAACAGAAAAGCACGTGGTGCTTTTCTGTTTGCAAACATGCTTTTGACTGCTGCTGCGCGAATCACTGAAGTGCTTCTGTGTGGCCTGTGATTTTCACGCACCCATTGACTTCAATGGGTGTGTGATGTGCGAAAAACTCCCAAAGAACGGACATGTCGTGACTTTTTCCAGCGGACTCCCGCTGAGTAAAAATCACGCACATGTCTGCACGGCCCCATAGACTAATATAGGTCTGTGCGACGCGCGTTGCACGGACGTATTTCCCGTTTGTCTGAATAAGGCCTTACTGCAATATTTTTCTTAAACCCCATTAAAGCTGAATTTCTGCAATTAATCAAATTTTTATTTCAAATCCAGTGCACACGACCGTGGTGATTTTGCCGCCTGCAAAAACATGATCGGTTGGCTGTATTGGCAATCCAGTTATTCGCAAACAACCTTCCGTAGCGTATTCACAGACCCACAAAAAAGAGGAATGTTGAGTTTTTGCTGAATGGACTTGTGGACGCACGCACGCACGCACGCACGCACGCACGCACGCACGCACGCACGCACGCACGCACGCACGCGGACACATAAATGGATAAGTCTGTGTTCTAGCTGCAAAATTGCAGATAGCATGTGGACAAAAAAAAAGCCACGGTTGTGTGCATCCGGGTATATTCACACCGCTTATTTTTGGCTGTTTTTCGGGCTGTCAATGGCTGAAATATCTGAGACCATGCCTCCAAACATCTGCCCATTGATTTCAATGGGAAAAACGGCATTCTGTTCTGACGGGCAGTTTTTTTTTTACGCGGCCGGTTTGAAAAAGGGCCGTGAAAAAAAAGTGCATGTCACTTCTTGGGAGGTTTTTGGAGCCGTTTTTCCATAAACTAGAAAAACAGCTGTGAAAAACGTGAGTGGCTTAAAAAAACTTCTGAAACTTGAACTGGTTCCCCTTGAAAACCGCTCCGTGTTTTTGAGTGCACATACCCTTAAGGCCCGTTCACGTGGAGTTTTTTTTTTTATGCGGAAACCATGCCAAAAAAAAAAAAAACTGCTGAAAATGCCTCCCATCGATTTCAATGGGAGGCGGAGATGGTTTTTTTTTCCCCGCGAGCGGAAAAACCGGCTCGCGGGAAAATGGGACATGCCCTATCTGTGGGCGTTTACCCCTCTGACCTCCCATTGACATCAATGGGAGGCAGAGAAAGCGTATTTCATGGTGTTTTATGCCTGCAGTGCTCAATGGCCGCAGGCAAAAAACGGCGTGCAGGCACAGGAAAATCCAAACGGAATTTTGAGGCACATTTTCCTCCTGCAAAAAAAAAACTCAGTGTGAACCCAGCCTTAAACTTTGGCACCAACGTCTGGCAGTGGAAATGTTATGCAGATCGCCACCAATGCTACTATCAGTGCTGTGTATATGTGAATGGAAGAAGGCTATATATAAGGTTTCTACATCGTGATCTGCAGGACGTGTAGTAGTAATGTTAGCTGCATGCTTCGAGGCACACATGACTCCATAAACCGTGTTCCATAAACTGCAGCACTGATTCAGCACTTTTACAGAAATGTGTTCAAGGTTTAAAGGGGAGGGAAGAAGACGAGAGAATCAGGAAGCAGTTACTCCGATCTATTCCACCCACTAATTCACACAGAACTAAAGAAAATCCTGAGGTCTGGCTGAGGGTATGACCAGCATCAAGTTAGTGGTAAGCCGTGCAGGGCATGTGCTCTGCCATTACGTTACACTGAATGCCAATCTTGCATGACTCAGATTTAAGTGGCAATGATTAAGCCAGCGAAGCAGAATTGTAGATAAGGGATATTTGTTTTTGTTTTTTTACCATGGTGTCCGAGGGTGTGTTCTCACGTACAAATAGAAGTGGCTGAAAATTACGAGGCTGTTTTCAAGGCATTTTTGAAGTTAAAAATGAAGCTTTTTAAAAAAAAATTGAAGCTTGTTTTGAGGCGCTTTTTCAGTGTCAAGGGAAATTCAACTCCAAAAATGCCTCAAGACGTGACATGCTACTTCTTTTTACAAGGCTTCTTTTTACGAGGAATTCAGCAGTGTAAAAATACCCCTCATGTGAACAGCACAGTAATTCGCATTGAAATCAATAGGAAAATGTTTGCAGGCTTATTTCAAGTGTATTTTGGACCATAATACAAGGCTTTTACGCTCAAAATAAGCTGCGTGAACATACCCTAAGACAAGCATATGTCATGTAAATGTATGTTTAAAAGGGCCTGTATAAAGATGAGAAAATAATTAAAGGGGTTATGTGGGGACCGAAAAGTATTAGCAGTATACTCACTGCAGTATGTGAGTACACTTGCTAATATACATTCCGGTCCCCCCAATCTAGTTGCACAGTCTTCCTTCTTGACCACATGATTCTTTGTCATGTGACTGGCCCCGCTGTACTCCATGTACTTACTATAGCAGTAGTACTTCGATTACATAGAGTAAAGCAGAGCCGGTCACATGACAAAGTGTTGTGACGGCATGAAAGAACTTCCGGTCCCCTAGCATCTCAAAACCCCTAACGTCACTGTCCATATATGGACAATGACATCATGGGCTCCTCCCGGAGCTGAATCCCTGGCCAGAGCGTTGCCAATGCTCTGGTCAGGGATTCCACCATTAGAATGAGCTCCTGTTCAGGAGTGTAATTCCCAGCCAGAGCGTTGCCTATGAGGAGACCCTGACGTCCGTGTACAGTGACGTAAGGGCCTCCTCCTGGAGTGGAATCCCTGTAATATGTTGATTATTATGATCAAATAATGACTTAAAGAGAACCTTTCACCTCCCCATACATGTGCAGCTGAGTGTAGCATGTAATAGGCAGGGCTGCACAAACCCTGGGGCACTTTACATTTTTTTTCTACCCTCCTCCGTTATTTAGATATCGGTGCCGTTATATTTGGCGCCCGATATTTAACCCCTTCCCGACATTTGCCGTAAATGTACGTCATGGAAAGCATTGACTTCCCGCAAAATGCCGTACATTTACATAGTGCATAGTGCATTTAGGTAGTGCAATGTATTAGAAAAAAAATAATCTGACCGTTGGACCTTCAAGTCCCCTAGTGGGACTTGAAGAAAAGTGTGAAAAAAGTATAAAAAAGTGTAAAAAAAAAGTGCAAAAAATAAAAGTTTGAAAACAATAAAAGTTTCAAGTAATCAAAAAAAACACAATCACCCTTTTACTCTTATCAAGTCCTTTATTATTGAAAAATAATAATAAACCATATGTATTTGGTATCGCCACGACCGTAACGACCTAAGGTATCAAAATATTATATTATTTATTGCAGGCGGTGAACAGCGTAAAAAAAAAACGTAAAAAACTTTACCAGCGTTTCTGTTTTTTGGTCACTTTGCCCTACAAATATTAGAATAAAAAGTGATCAAAAAGTCGCACGTATCCAAAAATGGTACCTATAAAAACTATAGCTCGTCCCGCAAAAAACAAGCCCTCATACACCTCCGTCGACAAAAAAATTAAAGTTATGGTTCTCACAACTTGGCGACAGAAAAAATACATTCTTTTTACAAAAGTAATTTTATTGTGCAAAAAGTTGTAAAACATAAAAAAGTGCTATAAATTAGGTATCGCCGGAATCGTACTGACCCGCAGAATAAAGTTAACATGTAGTTTATAACGCATGGTGAACGCTGTATAAAAAAAACTAAAAAAGCTGTGCCAGAATTGCGTTTTTTTGTTTACCTGGCATCCCAAAAAATAGGATAAAAGGTGATCAAAAAGTCACATGTACCCCAAAATGGTACCAATAATAACTACAGCTCGTCCCGCAACAAACCAGCCCTCATACCGCTACGTCTATGAAAAATAAAATTAGTTATGGCTCCAATAAGTCAGGAAATAAAAAAATATTCAGTTGTGCCCGAGGGGAACATTTCTTCTGTTTCAAGAGGCGATTTATCAAGGACAGAAAATTAGGGAACCAGGAAGGGGAGAGCCCAAACATATCCGCTGGAAGCGACGGTGCCCGTATTATACCAGGACAACACTTTCCCAGCAAAATTCCCCAAACTACAAAAGGTGCGGAGTGTGGACCAAAAGGGGGATAAGAAATGACACCATTTATCAGTGCGACACTGGCCTGTGCGGAAAGGATTGCTTCACAGCGTAACACACATCTATGGATTTTTTTTATACCACCTGACTATGCCCCTTATATACTCCGCCCCGCTTATATGTACCCCCACATTATAAACGGAAACACCAGCAATACTCAAACAAATATAGTACCAAGCAAAATCCGCTCTCCAAAAGCCAAATGGTGCTCCCTCGGCTCTGAACCCTACAGCGTGCCCAAACAGCAGTTTCCTTCAACATATATGGCATCGTCATACCCGGGAGAACCCTTTTAACAATTTTTGGGGTGTGTGTCTCCAGCGTCATAAGCTTGGCATGACATATTTGCCACTGAATGGCATATCTAGGGAAAAATATAAATTTTTTATTTGCACCATCCGCAGCGCATTCATTTATGGAAAAGACCTGTGGGGTGAAAATGCTCACTACACCCCTTAATAAATGCCTTGAGGGGTGCAGTTTCCATAATGGGGGTCACTTCTCGGGTTTCTTTTTATTATTTCACATCTGAGCCTCTGCAGTTGTGAACCAATACTTTGTAAATCGCCAAATTAGGCCTCCACTCCGCATGGTACTCTTCACTCCTGAGCCCTGTCATATGTCCAGGCAAAAGATTAGGGCCACATGTAGGGTGTTTCTAAAACCGGGAAACACCGCATAATAATTAGAGAAAATCCCATTTTCACTCTGCAACATCGAGTGAACACTAATTTCTACAAAACACCTGCAGGGTTAATATGCTTACTACACCCCTTGGTAAATGCATTGAGGGGTGTAGTTTCCAAAATGGCGTCACTTCTGGGGGGTTTCCACTGTTTTGGGCCCACAGGCGCCCAGAAACCAATCCAGCAACATCTGCACTCCAAATGGCGGTTCTTCCCTTCTGAGCCCTGCCGTTTGCCCAAACAGCAGTTTATGACCACATATGGGGTATTGCCGTACTCGGGAGAAATTGCTTTACAAATGTTGGGTTCTTTTTTTCCTTTATTTGTTGAGAAAATGAAAAAATTTGCGCTAAAGCTACGTCTTATTGAAGAAAAAGGACTGTTTTTATTTTCACTGCCTAATTCTAATAAATTCTATGAAACATCTGTGGGGTCAAAATGCTCACTACACCCCTAGATGAATTCCTCAAGAGGTGTAGTTTCCTAAATGGAGTCCCTTTTTGGGCGTTTTCATTGTTTTGTCCCCTCAGGGGCTTTGCAAATGTGACATGGCCGCCGCAAACCATTCCTGCTAAATGTGATCTCAAAAAGCCAAATAGTGCTCTTTCCCTTCTAAGCCTCGCCGTGTGTCCAAACAGCCGTTTATTACCACATGTGGGGTATTGTTTTACTCGGGAGAAATTGCTTTACAAATTTTGTGGTGCTTTTTCTCCTTCAGTCCTTGTGGAAATGAGAAAAAATTAGCTAAAGCTACATTTTCTTTGAAAAAATTTAGATTATCATTTTCACAGCCTACTTCCAATAATTAATGCAAAAAACCTGTGGGGTCAAAACGCTCACTATACCCCTAGATAATTTCCTCAATGGGTGTAGCTTCCGAAATGGGGTCTCTTGTGGGGGGTTTCCACTGTTTTGTCCCCTCAGGGGCTTTGTAAATGTGACATGGCCTCTCAAACCATTCCTGCTAAATTTGAGCTCCAAAAGCCAAATGGCGCTCTTTCCCTTCTAAGCCCTGCCGTGTGTCCAAATATCCATTTATTACCACATGTGGGGTATTGTCTTACTCGGGAGAAATTGCTTTACAAATTTTGCGGTGCTTTTTCTCCTTTAGTCCTTGTGGAAATGAGAAAAAAAATCGCTAAACCTACATTTTCTTTGAAGAAATGTTGATTTTAATTTTCACGGCCTACTTCCAATAATTTCTGTAAAAAACCTGTGCTGTCAAAATGCTCACTATACCCCTAGATAATTTCCTTGAGGTCTCTCTCTCTCTCTCTCTCTCTCTCTCTCTCGTAAATTAAGCCGCGAAAAACGTGGGTTGTTACTAAAACATCGGAAAATCAGGAGCTGTTTTCATCTGAAAACAGCTCCGTAATTTCAGACGATTTTAGTCACTGCGTGTGAACATACCCTTAGCTGAATTTACAGATGAGTAGTTTTTCCACAATGAAATAGGGAGCCCCATTGTATTTCATGTACTAATATATAACCATTTATGTCGATGGTAACCAAAATGTTGTTGGGCACCTATCCAGTTTATGATCCCAGCTGAAGCTAACTAGATACAACATACCCTAGGATTTTATGCACCTTTAGGTGGGGCCTTTCAGTACTTACTGTCTGAGTAGCCTAGATAAGTACAAATGAGCAATGGATAAGGAGCAAAGCAAATCAATCCACTACTCAAACGGTATATAGAAAAAAAATAAAAATTCACACGAGCGTGTGCTTTTTGCGCACGCAAAAAGCGCAGCGTTTTGCCTGCGCAAAAGGCACTTAACAGCTCCGTGTGGCATCAGCATATGATGCGCGGCTTTTCGCGCAGCCGCCATCATTATGACACTCTGTTTGTATGTTTGTAAACAAAAGCATGGGGTGCTTTTCTGTTTTCATTCATCCTTTTGACAGCTGTTGCGCGAATCACGCTGTTCGCACGGAAGTGCTTCCGTGTGGCATGCGTGGTTTTCACGCACCCGTTGACTTCAATGGGTGCGTGATGCGCGAAAAACGCTCAGAGAACGGACATATCATGACTTACGCAGCGGACCAACGCTGCGTAAAAATCACGCACATGTCTGCACGGCCCCATAGACCAATATAGGTCCGTGCGACGCGCGTGAAAATCACGCACGTTGCACAGATGTATATCCCGTTCGTCTGAATAAGCCCTTCGGGTATGTTCACACAGCAGCGTCCGATACGGCTGAAATTATGGAGCTCCGGAATTTCAGACGTAAATTGCTCATACTCGTGTTTTTCACAGCGTCCGAGAGACAAACCACCGGCCGTCCGGATCAGCGGGACACTCCCCGGAATCTGGGACTGTCCTGCTGAATCCAGGACGGTTGGGAGGTATAGTAATACTGTCTGCCGGGGTCCTGCATATAATCCTATCATATGTGATACTGTCTTCTGAGCCATGCATTTAATCCTATCATGCTTTAAGCTGTCTGCTGGGGTCCCGTATTTTAGCCCATCATGTGTGATACTGTCAGCTGGGGCCCTGTATCTAATCCTATCATGTGTGATACTGTCTGCTTGGGTCCTGTATCTAAGTCCATTATGTGTAATATTATCTGCTGAGCCATGTATCTAATCTAATATTGTGTGATGCTGTCTGCTGAGCTGCTGTATCTAATCCTACCATGTGTCATACTGTGTGCTGGGGTCCCGTATCTAAGCCCATAATGTGTGATAGTTCCCAAGAGCACAGTGGCCTCCATAATTCCTAAAGGACTCTCAGATTGTGAGAACCAGGCTTCTGTGATCTGATGAAACCAAGATTGAACGTTTTGGCCTCAATTCTAAGCGTCATGTCTGGAGGAAGAAGGCGCTGCTTATCACCTGTCCAATACCATCCCTACAGTGAAGCATGGTGGTGGCAGTATCATTCTGTGGGGGTGTTTGTCAGCGGCTGGGTCAGGTAGACTGGTCAGGGTTCAGGGAATGATGAATGGAGTAAAATACAGAGATATTCTTAATGAAAACCTGATCCAGAGTGCTCTGGACCTCAGACTGTGCCGACGGTTTACCTTCCAACAAGACAATGACCCTAAGCACACAGCCAAGACAACACAGGAGTGGTTTAGGGACAACACTGTAAATGTCCTTCAGTGGCCCAGCCAGAGCCCTTAGAGAAGATTTTATTAGTAAAGCTTTATTATAAATTAAGGCACAGTGTAACATGTATTTACCATGATTTAGTAAATATGTTTTGATGTATTTCAGAAAGAAGTTATGAGCTCCCCCACCCGGTGTTCCCCTGTCTCCCGTGTGGTCATCTTTGGAGGTACACATGGAAATGAGATGTCAGGTGTCACTCTGGCTAAACACTGGCTGAAGGATCCTTCTGAATTGCACAGGAAAACCTTTATGGCTGAACCATGCCTAGCAAATCCACTTGCTGTGGAGAAATGTGTGCGGTACATTGACAGGGACCTTAATCGCTGCTTCTCACATGAAGTACTAAGGTGAGGCTATTGTATTAGAGAATGTCTTATGATGAACCACTTTTCTAGAAGCTTGGTGAAAGCTCTAGGGTCTGTAGTTGGCTTTTTCTGAGATTTTAAAACTGTAAAATGTATTGCAACGCCTCATGATCTGTGTGTTCCCGGCATACCAGTGATATAATGGTAACAGCCTGGGCTGGTATTAGGGGTATGAGAACTGTACGGTGGAACGGGACGCCACAGATGGCCTGGCACCCTAGGATTAAGGTCCCTAATTATTATTTAGACATTGTAAAGCACTGTTATTAGATTTTTTTTTGATGCATGGATCTCTGTTTTTTGTTCGCTGTATTTGCTTTATCTATTATTGAGCACATTAAGACACATGATGATCAACTATATGTTCTTTTAGCTCACCAGAATCTGAGAGTGATCCTTATGAGGTTAAGCGTGCAAGAGAACTGAATCAGATATATGGATCACATCTATTTGATTTTGTCTTTGATCTGCACAATACAACTTCCAACATGGGGGCCACGCTGTTACGCTGCTCAAATGATGACATTCTGTCAATGCATTTAGCAAACTACTTACAGGTAAGCACTATAAATGGCGTAGAGAAAAAGTTATGTGTCACTATATAGGTGGTGCAGAGGATGCAGTTTTACCTCAGGGGGGCCAACAGCTTGTTTCCTACATAGAAGGACAGCATTACAATAAGTGGCATATTTGTCCAGTTTCAGGTTATGCCTCTCCCAACAAGGTTTAGAACTGCCAAACCTTTGGGCAGTGGACAAGCAGGTAACAAAGGTAGGACAAGGAGAGATTTGAGAGAGTGGGAAAAGTTGGGTTAATCTCTCAATCTAGTTAATAAACAGTAGTAAAATATTAGGTGAAATACTGTATCTGTTATTGCATTATAATTAATATGGAAGAATAATGGAATGTCCAATTCATGGATACAAATTATTTTTTACATCGGATTTGAAATGAATAGACAGTTTTGAAATAAAATTCACAAAAATATAAGATTAACTTAGCAACATTCTTCACAATTCCATTTTAATTACCTCAACAGTTTTGAAGAGTATTTCAGTATTTTTTAGAGATGTGTGCCACATTTTGATACAAAATATTGGTTTACATGTCTGCTAGCCATATGAAAAATACTGCAGTTTTTTTTTTTTTATCAATTAACAAAATAAAAAGTGGATTAACAGAAGAGAAATCTAAATTAAATCAATATTTGGTGTGACCACCCTTTGCCCTTAAAACAGCATCAGTAAACAGCATTCTTTTAGGTACACTTGCACACAGTTTTTGAAGGAACTCTGCAGGAGGGTAGTTCCAAACATCTTGAAGAACTAACCACAGATCTTCTGTGGATGTATGCTTCCTCAAATCCTTCTGCCTCTACATGTAATCCCAGACAGACTCGATGATGTTGAGATGAGGGTGATATGAAATCACCAGTTGAGCAATTCCCAGGGTGGAAGTTTATGGAATTGCTAGGTGAGCGATTCCCCAAAGGCTGCTGGAGACTGTCAGGAATGAGCGAGCAAATAAATCTGCAACCGCAAATCCGTCACAACTCTAATCAACAGAATCTAAGGTTACTCTATGGTTTTCGCCAGAGCTCACCGCAAGGCAGGTTGGACTTTGCAGCATAGAACCCAAGTTGTTTTAACAAAATTCAGCGTTAGAAGCGTAAGAAGTGCAATACAGGCAATACCAGAGCAGATAAGACAGTCTGAGGGTAAACAGAAAGTCCAAATTACAAAGCTAGGTGGATATCATGTATTGCAGAGAGTCCAAATCAGTAGGCAAAGGGTAATTCAGACACAAGCCAAGGTCCAGTTCCAAAAGTTAAAATAGTCAAAGGTACAGGGTATAATCAGGAGCTTGATCAAACACATGCAAACAAGGAGAATCACAAGCAAAGAACACAGAGGCAAACAAGATTTAAATACTACACCTTTAATCTGATAGGAAGAAAGACAGAGAAGTGAGATAGGCTCTTCAACTAAAACCAGAGCCGCCCAGAAGCTAGACTAATAGTCATGGCAATCTTAAAGGGACGGACGTTTCCTAACACAGGGCTCTGTGGGGGCCATATCATCACTTCCAGGGCTCCTTGTTCTATACGCTGAAGATAGTTCCTAATGACTTTGGCTGTATGTTTGAGGTCGTTGCCCTGCTGCAGAATAGATTTGGAGCCAATCAGACACCTCCCTGATGGTATTGCATGATGGATAAGTATCTGCATGTATTTCTCTGCATTGAGAACACGATTAATCCTGACCAAATCTCCAACTTTATTTGCTGAAACACAGCCCCAAACCTGCAAGGAACCTCCACCATGCTTCACTGTGCCCTGCAGACACTCATTATTGTACCGTTCTCCAGCCCTTCGGCTCTCCAGCCCCAGGTGCTCATCAGTCCAGAGCACCTGCTGCCATTTTTCGGCACCCCAGTTCCTATGTTTTTGTGCATAGTTGAGTCGCTTGTCCATGTTTCCACGTCTGAGCTAATGGCACTGCTGGACATCTTCCAAATGCATGCATGATGTGTGTTTGATCTGCTGCACTAACTTCCTGTGGCCAATCATGGCGCCTACGGTCCTCAACGTTGCCCGTTTCTTTGTGCTTCTTAAAAAGATCTTGATCAGCACATCTTGAAGCCGCAGTCTTCTTGCTTGTTGCTATTCTCAGTCTTGCCATTGTGAACCTGTGACATGAAACTGTCTTCCACAACTTCACCTTTGCAGCTGTTCCTCATCCAGTTTTAAGCCTCCCACACAGCTGTTTCTGTTACCGTTAATGGCTGTGTTAAATTAATTCTACCTACATATGAAAATGATGATCATTTTCACCTGTTTGCTATAATTGGTTAATCATACACCTGACTATGATCCTACATATTCCATGTACCTAGAAGAATTGATGCTGTTTTAAAGTCTATTGGTGGTCACACCAAATATTGATGTTATTTAGATTTCTCTTTTGTTCATTCACTTTGTATTTTGTTAATTGATAAAAAGAACTATAAAGCATTCTTACTTAGCAGCATTTTTCCACAACTGCCTCTAACTTTTGCACAGCACTGTATATTTAGATCACATATTTGTCTGTGTCTAACGTATATGCCAGGAAAAGCTCCCGATGTATATGTTAAACAGAGGCTGTAATGGATACACAGTATCTAGGAAATATACGCCACTCCGACGAATAGTGGTGCTCGAGTAGGATTTTACTCCTCAATATAAATACAAGAACTCGGCACTCAGGTTTGTGGTGAAAATAAGTTGTCATTTTTATTATGCAATCCACTTATGAACGTTTTCGGGCACATTAGGCCTTCATCAGATAATTAGGATTACTCAGGAACAAATTGAATATAACAAATCTTCAAGACTCCGTGTACTGCTCTCATACGCAAAATCCTTCCATTCAATACAGCAACGGACGTTGTGTATGAGAGCAGTACACCGAATCTTGAAGATTTGTTATATTCGGTTTGTTGTTGAGTAATCCAAATTATCTGATGAAGGACCAATGTGGCCGTAAACATTCATAAGTGAATTGCATAATAAAAATTAGAACTTATTTTCACCACAAACCTGAGTGCCAAGTTCTTGTATGGATAGCGGACAGTGTCATCCATCATCATAGACTAAAATGGTATCCGTTTAACGTATATGTCATAAAAAGCTATTGAAAAGCTCATAGCGTTAAAAAAAAAAGTATGTCTTTATTACTTGACTCCTCAGGATG
The DNA here is from genome assembly GCF_050947455.1 of Rhinoderma darwinii. Classification (NCBI taxonomy): domain Eukaryota; kingdom Metazoa; phylum Chordata; class Amphibia; order Anura; family Rhinodermatidae; genus Rhinoderma; species Rhinoderma darwinii. Next base: position 238,822,408 of record NC_134688.1, on the reverse strand, counting down.
GAATATCGTTTTCTACTATGCTATTCCATAGCTTTTTTTTTGCAGTATACTAATGTTTACCAACCAGACGGATGCCAAAAAGACAATCTTTTGGCCTTCATCTAACAAAGAAGCGCTTTTTAACGTATACGTCAGGAGCTTTCCAGACGTACACACTAAGGCCCCATGCACATGAACGTAAAAACGCCCGTTATCACGGGCCGTAATTACGGGCCCATAGACTTCTATTGGCCACGGGTACCTCCCCGTATGCTTACGGGAAGGTGCCCGAGCCGTTGAAAAATCTAGAACATGTCCTATTTCAGGCCGTAATTACGGCACGGGCAGGCCCATAGAAGTTTATGGGGCTCCCGTAATTAGGGGTGACTACGTGTGTGCTGAAAGAGTTAACTGATCGGCAGTAACTCTTTCAGTACCCTGGACAGTGACTTCCGATCACAATATAAATCAACGCGTAAAAAAAATAGTTCATACTTACCCAGAACTCCCTGCTTCTTCCTCCAGTCCGGCCTCCCGGGATGACGTTTCAGCCCATGTGACCGCTGCAGCCAATCACAGGCTGCAGCGTTCAAATGGACTGCTGCGTCATCCAGGGAGGTCGGGCTGGATGTCGAGAGGGACGCGTCACCAAGGCAACGGCCGGGTAAGTATGAATTTCTTTTACTTTTACCTCGGAAAGGGCTGCCCCTTCTCTCTATCCTCCACTGATAGATAGAAGGGGCTGCCGATTAGTGCAGTGCAATTTTGCAGCGAAAACGTGCCCGGAAATATTGTGATTGGCTGCAGCGGTCACATGGGCTGAAACGTCATCCCAGGAGGCTGGACTGGAGGAAGAAGCAGGGAGTTCTGGGTAAGTATGAACAGCTTTTTTTTTTTTTACAGGTTGATCTATATTGTGATCGGAAGTCACTGTCCAGGGTGCTGAAAGAGTTACTGCCGATCGTTTAACTCTTTCAGCACTCTGGACAGTGACTATCCCCTGACGTCGCCTAGCAACGCTCCCGTAATTACGGGTGCACACACGTAGTCACCCGTAATTACGGGAGCCCAATAGACTTCTATGGGCCTGCCCGTGCCGTAATTACGGCCTGAAATAGGACATGTTCTATATTTTTCAACGGCACAGGCACCTTCGCGTAAGCATACGCGGATGTACCCGTGGCCAATAGAAGTCTATGGGCCCGTAAAAACGTGCCGTAATTATGGCCCGTAATTACGGGTGTTTTTACGTTTGTGTGCATGGGGCCTATATGTGTACTAAAAAATGATGTATACAGGGCCTAACATCCTTAGAGTGTTGGCCAGATGTCCAAGCCTCTCCAAGCTTTACCTCCTTTGCCAATATCTAGTCTTCTGTCCCAATTACAGGAGTATTACATAGTATGGAGAACTTACATGGGAAGGGTGGGACAGGAACTTGAAGGCTGGGTTTCCACGGGTCGTATACGCTGCATAAGAACTACGCAGCGTATCCGACCTGGAACCCGCAGCACATTCCGTCCGTAAAACTGAACATAGTGATGCCGTTTTTCGGGTGGAATTTCCACTGTGGAAAGCAGCGCTGGAAAATGCTTTATTTCCCCCTTCCCTCCCTTCTACACGTAGTGAGGCCTCCTAAGATGATGTTGCAGGCCATGTGACACTGCAGCCTGTGTTTGGCTGCAGCGGTTACGTGGGATGAAACATCATCCCAGAATGCCGGACTGCAGGAAGAAGCAGGGAGTTCTGGGTAAGTCTGTTTTTTTGTTTTTTTCCTGAGTTGCGTTTTTTGTGGCGGAATTGGTTAGATTCCGCCACAAAATCGCAACACTTGGTTTTGCATCCCCTTTGAATTCAATGACATGCTGCGGATTGAAATTCTGCACGGCAGGTGAATTTATTAACGTTTACTAAATCTCATCCACTTTGCTGCTACCGTAAATGTTGCGGAGTTTCTGCACAGAATTCGGTTGCGGAAATTATGCAGCATTTATGCTGCGTGGGAACCCTGGCCTAAGATTTTAGAATTGCATTGCCATAAATAAGTCATGTTTTTTTTGCTTTTTTATATGTATTGTATACATTTTCAAGGTAAATATTAATATTGTACCAATGATCTCAACTTGTACTTTCTGAGATGGTGATGTGAAGCTGATTCATATAAAACTATTTGAGTAGCTTCTAGTTTCCATGTTAAGATCTCTCCTCTATTTTAGAGCAGCAGTGGGAATCAATCTATGCCATGCTACAACTATATCATCGATATACCAAAGAAAGATAGTATTTACCTCCAGAATATAGGAAAACATTCACTGTGTAAGCATACTCTATTATATCCTTCTTCCTTCTGTAGTATTTATTCAGCTAAAGCATGATATGTGCACCTGGTCTGAATGTTTTATACAGTTTTAGAAATTTGCTCTCATATAACAATGAGCTATATTATGGTTGTTTGCACACCTGCATCCCTATACAAGCGTGTATGTGATGGATACACATATATTGATCTGTATTGTATAATGCATGTCATTATAGGTTGCCATATAGACAGGAGTTTAACTAGGAAAGACTGCCCCCCCCCTAGGTGCCACACGCAGCCCCCCTGATAGATAGTGTCCCCTGTAGATTGTGCCATACAGCCTCCCTGTAGACAGTGCTATACAGCCCCCCTGTAGACAGTGTCACACCCCACTTGTAGATAGCGCCCCCACCTCGCCCTTGTAGATAGTGCCATACAGCCCCCCTGTAGATATCGCCATAAAGCCCCCCTGTAATAGCGCCATACACTGCCCCTGTATATAGTGCCACACTGCCCCCTCCCTTAGTAGATAGTGCCACACTGCCCCCCTTATAAGATAGTGCCACACAGCCCTCCTTTAGTAGATAGTGTAACACACAGACCCCTATAGATAGTGGCACAGCCCCCCCCCCCGTGTAAATAGTTCCATACAGCCCTCCTAGTAGATAATGCCACACAGCCCCCCCCCTTAGTAGTGGTACATAGCCCCCTTAGTAGTGGCACACGGCCCCATGTGTATAGTGCCACACAGCCCCCTCCTTGTATATAGTGCCACACAGCCCCCCTAGTATATAGTGCCAATATGCTCCCCACTTGTATATAGTGCCATGCTGCTCCCCCTTGTATATAGTGCCAACCTGCTCCCTCCCTTGTTTATAGTGCCACCCTGCACCTCCTCTTGAATACAGTGCCATGCTGCCCCCTTGTATATAGTGCCACCCTGCTCCCCCTTGTATATAGTGCCACACAGCCCCACCCAAAAATATATATATTGTACTTACCTTGCCCCATTCCCTCAATGGACAGAGCGCTGCACAGGCTCCGGTCGGGACACATGTGCAGACCAGCATGATAAAGTGACATCGTCACGCCGGCCTGTGCAGGGGGTCTTCCTAGCGCCTTACAGGCTGCAGGCCTAAAGTGGCCTGCAGCCTCAGGGCCGATTCTAGCTTTTCTGCTGCCTGAGGCGAAAATTTAAATGGCACCCCCCAAGTTTTGATTGACATTCCCCTGGCTGTTCTACATCACTACCAGCCTCCTCAAACTCTTGCGCAGTGGCATGCGCAGTGCAGCGATGAAGGCAGGCAGAGTAAAACTCGCTGCATGGTGCGCGTCCAAGAAGTACAAGGCAATTGCTATGTGACTCATCAGCATAGCGGCACCACCCCATGACACTTTAATGACCAATTAAACTACAGTCTGTGCCGGTTTTAAAGTTGATTTTATAGATTTTGCTGGATCTGAAAAAAACATACAAGGGAGTGTTTGGAAATATTGTCAGGTCATGTATTACCGCATGGTCGCGGTTCAAGTGATTAAAACTACCAGACAGGTTCCCATTAAATTTACAATGAATTGAAAACAATTCCATCTACCCTGCAATTTTGTTATTATAAATATATCCTACATAATTACAGCATCAGAACCAAGCTCATACATATATACAGTACCAGAACAAGCTAAGTACATATATACAGAACCAAGCTCATACATATATACAGCACCAGAACAAAGCTCTGAAATATATACAGCACCAGAACTAAGCTCAGTACATATATACAGCACTAGAACAAATCTCAGTACGTAAATACAGCACCAGAAGCAAGCTCAGCACATATATACAGCACCAAAACCAAGCTCAATACATATACACAGCACCAGTACCAAGATAGGTACATCTATACAGTAGCAGAAACAGGCTCAGTACATATATACAACACCTTAACCAAGCTCAGCACATATATACAGCACCAGAACAAATACAGCTCAATTTAGTGAAACCCCTGTCGTATAGGTTTGTACAGCGTAAAACTATAGCTCCCAGCATGGCCCAAACTATGGTAAGGATATGCTGGGAGTTGCTGTTACACAAAAAAAATCATACCATAATCAAACCACCCATCATCTCGCTGCAGATCATACATTGACTACAGTTCTGATTACAGGCAGAATAAACATTTACAGTAAGTGACTCACCGGTGACGTCACAGATCCTAGTTGTTCTTTTTCTCTTTTCTTCTCCACCCGGTCCAGAACTCTATGATGATTTCTCCTGGCCACAGCCCATTTCTGCAGTTTGGATGTCTTCAGCTTCTCACTTTTAAAAAATTTCTGCACCTATAAACGAAGATAAAATTCTCAACACCCCTAAATATAATAACACCATACACTGCACTTCTAATTATAATAGCGCCATACACTGTGTCCCAGATTATAATAACACCATACACGGTGTCACTCACACACTCACACACTCACACACTCACACACTCACACACTCACACACACACACACACACACACACACACACACACACACACACACACACACACACTGCGCCCCTTGTAGATAGTGCCCCCTGTAGACAGTGACCCCATAGAGCCTCTGTAGATAATGCCCTACATAGAAGCCCCTGTAGATAGTGCCCCACATACACCCCCTGTAGATAGTGCCCAGATATTTACTCCAGAGCTGCAAGGCAATTGTGCTAAACACTGAGCCAGCATGCTGCCCTACATTTAGCTCCCCCTATAGATAGTGCTCCACATATAGCTCCCCCTGTATATAGTGTCCCACATATAGCCCATCCCTGTAGATAGTGCCCTACAAATAGCTCCCCCTATAGATAGTGCTCAACATATAGCCCACCCCTGTATATAGTGTCCCACATATAGCCGACCCCTGTAGATAGTGCCCTACATATAGCTCCCCCTGAATATAGTGCTCCACATTCCCACATATAGACCCCCCCTGTAGATAGAGCCCCCCTGTAAATAATGCCACCCACAGTTTTATTAGAAAAAAAACTCACATGATCCTGTTCCTGCGCCGTCCAGTGGCAATGCAGGCCTGCTCTCTTCTGATCATGTCTGCTGGGGCTGAACAACGCAAGCGGCGGGATGATGTCATCGCGCTGCTAGCGTTGTTGAAAGGAGCTGATTGGCGGGTCAAGTCCTTTTGCCCCATCAATCACAGGGTCATTGTAGGGCGCTGAATGGTCGGGCACGGAACGTGCCTGGTCATTCAGCGCTAATGCATGTATTTGTATCTGTGTGCCATAGACGCAGGTACAATTATTGCAAGAGGGGCTGGCGGTGGCTGGTTTCAGTGGTGCCGCTGCCCCCTCAGAGAGGCAGCATCAGCCTTTTAATATTCATTTGTATCTACAGCCAGAGGACACAGATACAAGTGAACGTGGCTGTTGCTAGCACCAGGGCCCCCTCCGGTGCTAGCGATGCCACCGGGCATGAGGGGGCCCATGCCGCCTGGCCCATAAATGTTAGAGGCCGGGCGGCGCGGGCCCCATAGTGGCATCGCTACTGCTGTAGCAGCCATAGCGGCTGCTAGCGGTGCCACCGGGCATGCGGGGGCCCGTGTTAGCGGGCGGCACGAGCCACCACATGCCGCGTGCCCTGTAGCAGCCTCTATGCTACTGCATATAGACATTATTGTATAGAAAAATGCAGCATGAGATCTCAACTCCTAGTGTTTCTTTAAGAGTCAAAATGAATTAAGAGGTAGAACACCATTTTCTGGATTCACCCTGTAAATTATTGAAGCTACACATTGTTATCCTCTGTTGAAGCAATCATGGCCCAAAATATATTAAATTGAAATTTGTAGTGGGTATGTCTACCAATACCCGCCCAGTGAATTTATCCAGATCCTAATCATAGGTTATTGATATATCGGCGAGAAGGAAGACACAGGGACCATGCTTGTATACTCAAATATCCTTCTCTGATTTTTATTGATCAAACAATTACAATAATATCTTTCGAAAAAAGCAGTAGCTTAATTCCAGCCAATAGTTTACAAAGTTTACAATGTGACGTTGATTTTGATTTGATTTAGCCAAAAGCATACCATAACAATATGTTTTGTCCTGAACCAATCATAGGCTCAGAACACTTTTTAAATGTAAAACCATGTTTTCCCATGAGTTTTTAGTCATGATTTTTGATACGGAATCCACGTCGGAAACCGCGCTTAAAAACGGCTGAGAACGCCTTCCATTAATAAGAATTGATTGGTAAAAGCCGCTCACTGGAAAAAGAACTGACATGCCTTATATTCGGGCGTTTCTGTCTCTGACCTCCCATTGACATCAATGGGAGGCAGAGAAAGCGGTTTTCGCCACATTTTTTGCCCACGACGCTAAATGGCCATGGTCAAAAAAAACGCAGCAAAAAACGCAGCAAACAGTGTGCAGGCAGGTCAAAATCTGCTGCAAAATTACTGAAGGGATTTTGAGATTTTTCCGCCTTCAAAAAACTGGGTAGGGCTGGGCAATTTTTCCAAATAATAAAATCTAGATTTTTTTTCAACACTTTTGGTGATTTTCAATTTGAATCTCAATTTTTATTTTTGTTTCCTGTTTAACAGCAATTCCAAGAGATAATTTAATAACTTTTCTTTATATAAATAACGTTTTAACATAAATTGCTATAATTATTGTACGCAACGTCACAACTTTTAACCTCTGCAAATACCTTTTTTTATCATCGAACCAATTGGAAAAATGTCTATCTTAGGCTCTGTTCACATCTGCGTTGGGGTCCTATTCTGACATTCCGTCGGAGCTTTCCGTCAGAACGGGACCATGAGCAGACACAAACTGACACTTTCCATTTCCATCACCATTGATTTCAATGGTGACGGATCTGGTGCCCGTGGTTTCCGTTTGTCTCTTTTGTGCACTGGATCCGTCGTTTTGCCGGAAGCAATAGCCTAGTCGATCCGGTGCACGGATCCGGTGCACAAAAGAGACAAACGGAATCCACGGGCACCGGATTCGTCACCATTGAAATCAATGGTGATGGAAACGGAAACCTCTGGTTTCCGTCGGTGTCAGTTTGTGTCTGCTCAGGGTACCATTCAGACAGAAAGCTCCGACGGGAACGTCAGAACGGGACCCCAACGCAAATGGGAACGAAGCCTAATTTATTTAACTTCTGTGTTCCCTGGCAGGGTACAGGTTAACAGAATCTATAATCAATTATACGGTGCCCACCAAAAGTTCCGGAACACCCTCATAACTTTTGAACGACTTGAGGTAGAGGGTTGAAATTTGGTGGGTTTTAATGGGGTCATAAAATCTACCAGTTAACACCCCAAAAAATCACCCCCACCCCCTTGGGTCGGTGGGGTGGACGGGGGCAGCAAAATCTTAAATGGCACGGGGAGGTTTTCATATGAAAGCTCTTTTCAATACGAAAACAATGCCGCAATCGATTTTGAGATAGGATTTATCTTCGCTGAGATATTTAACTTTTAAAGTTATCATCTTCATTATCGGCTACCGCAAGTGTTAGCATTACCCAAAATGTACCGTGTGGGTAAAATCCTAAATGTGTGTGGGCGCGTGTGCGTGTGTGTGTGAGCTTGGGAATGTCACATCAAGGTGACTTTAAATTACATATTATTACAATCAGCCTCGGCGATACAAAATGGAACTTGTCTACGATTGTAACATGATTTCATATTCTCCATAGCAAGAAAGACTAAGTCTACATTCACACAACAATGTGTGACTGCCGTTTTCAGAACAATGAAGTTCTATGGGTGTATTCACATGGCCGTGCAGGACATGTCCTATTTTTGCCCGTCTTCACGGCCAGACGGCTCCCATAGAAGTAAATCGATGAGTTTTTACCAGCCGTTTTTCAGGAATCAATCCTTGTAACGGCCGGTAAAAACGGATCCTGGCCAAGGACTCCAGGCAAACAGCGCTACTTTGAGCGCTGAGCCCGGGGAAGCCCTTGACATTACTGTCCATATAAGGACAGTGATGTTGGGCTTTCATCAATGGACTCCCCGGCCAGAGCATCGCAAGATCTCTGGCCAGGGACTCCTGTGTTGTAGATAGCACCCCCTGCCTGAAGATAGCATCCCCATCCACCGTAGATAGCACCACTCTAGCTCCCTGTAGAAGCGGGACCAGGGGCGTAACTAGGAAAGACTGGGCCCCATAGCAAACCTTTGACTGGGGGCAACCCTCCCCTGGATATCACACAACCCCCCCTTGTAGATAGTGCCTCCCTATAGATTCCGCCATACAGCGCCACTATAAATAGCACCATACAGACCCCTGTAGATAACGCCTTACAGCCCCCAGTAGATAATGTCATACAGCCCCCCCTGTAGATAACGGCATACAGCCCCCTTGTAGATAACGCCTTACAGCCCTCCCCCTGTTGATAACGCCATACAGCCCCCTGTAGATAATGCCATGCCCTCCCCCTGTAGATAACGCCATACAGCCCTCCCCTGTAGATAGCGCCATACAGCCCTCCCCTGTAGATAGCGCCATACAGCCCCCCTGTAGATAACGCCATACAGCCCCCCTGTAAATAACGCCTTACAGCCCTCCCCTGTAGATAACGCCTTACAGCCCTCCCCTGTAGATAATGCCATACAGCCCCCCTGTAGATAAAGCCATACAGCCCTCCCCTCTAGATAACGCCATACAGCGCCCCTGTAGATAACGCCATACAGCGCCCCTGTAGATAACGCCATACAGCGCCCCTGTAGATAACGCCATACAGCGCCCCTGTAGATAACGCCATACAGCGCCCCTGTAGATAACGCCATACAGCGCCCCTGTAGATAACGCCATACAGCGCCCCTGTAGATAACGCCATAAAGCCCCCCTGTAGATGTCCTACAAAAGAGATGTATCCCCTATCCACAGGATAGGGGATACATGTGAGATCGCTGGCAGCGATAAGGAGAACGGGGGACCGAAAGTCCCCCGAAGTTCTCCATGAGAAACCTCGGACTTCCGGGGTCTGCGCAGTTCAATAAAAATTAAAGGAGCGCTGGTCACGCATGCGAAGAAGCGCGACCGGTGCACAATTCATTTATATGGAGCTGCCGACAGACCCCGGAATTCTGAGGTTTGTCATGGAGAACTTCAGGGGACTTTCGGTCCGCCATTCTCCTTATCGCTGGGCGTCCCAGCGATCCCACATATATCCCCTATCCTGTGGATAGGGGATGCATGTCTTTTGTAGGAACAACCCCTTCAGTGGCGTTGCGCTGTAGCAGCCATAGCGGCTGCTAGCGGAGGCTCCACGGCTACAGCTGCTACAGCGGTAGTTACGCCGCTGAACGGAACCATTGAATTCCATGGGTGCGTGATGTGCAAAAAACGCACATGAATAGAACACGCAGTGAGTTTCACGCAACGGACACACGCTACGTGAAAAACACTGAATATCTGGCCCCATTGAATTGCACAGGTCCGTGTGACGTCCGTTGTTTTAACGCGCGTAACGCGGATGTTAAATACGCTCTTGTGAATAAGGCGGAATTCACACGACAGGGTTTCCCGGCCGGGTGCCGGCCGTTCATAAATCGGCCGGCACCCGGCTGCATTAGGAACAATAGACCCCTAATGGGTCTATTCACACGACCGATTTTTTGACGGGCCGGGGAAACCGGCCGTCAAAAAATGGGACATGCCCTATTTTCAGCCGGGTACCCGGCCGCCTGGCTCCCATAGAAGTCTATGGGGCCGGGTAATACACGGCCATCACCGGAATGTGTCCCGAGTGATGGCCGGGTCTACCGTCGCTCGCACTCTCTCTCCTCCTCCTCCTCCTCACAGTGCAGAGTGCATGTGAGGAGGAGGAGGGTCTTTTTTTGCTCCCTGTAGGAGTCGGAATCCCCAATCCCCGTCCGGGGATTGGGGATTCCGCTACAGGAGAAGTGAGTGACTACACTGTCCATATATGGACACAGCGAAGTCACTCACTTCTGCAGCGGAATCCCCGACTCTATGGCCGGGGATTCCGCTACAGGAGAAGTGAGTGACTACACTGTCTATATATGGACACAGCGAAGTCACTCACTTCTGCAGCGGAATCCACGACTCTATGGCCGGGGATGCCGCTACAGGAGAAGTGACTGACTACACTGTCCATATATGAACACAGCGAAGTCACTCACTTCTGCAGCGGAATCCATGACTCTATGGCCGGGGATGCCGCTACAGGAGAAGTGAGTGACTACACTGTCCATATATGGACACCGTGACGTCACTCACTTCTGAAGCGGAATTCCTCTCCAAGAGAAGTCAGTGACTACACTGTCCATATATGGACATTGAAGTCAGTGACTTCTCCTGGAAGGGGGGGGGCTGGGTGGCATCACCTACAGGGGGCTGGGTGGCATCACCTCCAGGGGGCTGGGTGGCATCCCCTACAGGGGGCTTGGTGGCATCACCTACAGGGGGCTTGGTGGCATCACCTACAGGGGGCTGGGTGGGATCACCTACAGGGGGCAGGGTGGCATCACCTACAGGGGGCAGGGTGGCATCACCTACAGGGGGCAGGGTGGCATCACCTACAGGGGGCAGGGTGGCATCACCTGCAGGGGGCTGGGTGGAATCACCTGCAGGGGGCTGGGTGGCATCACCTACAGGGGGCTGGGTGGCATCACCTACAGGAGGCTAGGTGGCATCACCTGCAGGGGGCAGGGTGGCATAACCTACAAGGGGCAGGGTGGCATCACCTACAGGGGGCAGGGTGGCATCACCTACAAGGGGCAGGGTGGCGTTACCTACAGGGGGCTGGGTGGCATCACCTGCAGGGTGCTGGGTAGCATCACCTGCAGGGTGCTGGGTGGCATTACTTGCAGGGTGCTGGGTGGCATTACCTGCAGGGGGCTGGATGGCATTACCTGCAGGGGGCTGGGTGGCATTACCTGCAGGGGGCTGGGTGGCATTACCAACAGGGGGCTGGGTGGCATTATCTACAAAGGGCTGTGTGTGGCAACAAATTTAAATGAAATTCATCCGATTTTAAAACGGACAGGGAAAAAAACGGATGCAAATTGGGTCCAAATCGGCCGGTAAAAATGGCAACACGGCCCGGAACGGAATCGGAACGGATGCAAACCGGCCGGGAAAATCGGCCAAAAACGGCCGATTTTCCCGACCGACACTCGGACCCTGTCGTGTGAATGAGGCCTAAGGCCTTACTCACTTTCACACCCTCTGTCAGTAAATAGCTACTGAAAATGGGGAGGAGCAAGCTATATTCAAAGTCTCTACTGACTTTCTCTATAAATAAGGCCGGATTCACACGAGCGTGTGCGTTTTGCACGCGCAAAAAACGTGGCGTTTTGCGCGCACAAAAGGCACTTGACAGTTCCGTGTGTCAGTTCCGTATGATGCGCGGCTGCGTGCTTTTCGCGCAGCCGCCATCATTATGACACTCCATTTGGATGTTTGTAAACAGAAAAGCACGTGGTGCTTTTCTGTTTTCATTCATCCTTTTCACAGCTGTTGCGCGAATCACGCTTGTCCCACGTAAGTGCTTCCGTGTGGCATGCGTTATTTTCACGCACCCATTGACTTCAATGGGTGCGTGATGCGTGATGCGTGAAATATGCCCAAAGAACGGACATGTCGTGACTTTTTCGCAGCGAAAAATCACGCAACTGTCTGCACTGCCCCATAGACTAATATAGGTCCGTTGCACGGACATATATCCCGTTCGTCTGAATAAGTCCTAACTAGTAATAGCAGAAGGGTAATTTTAAGCTCCTATTCCCCAATGAAAAATACAATACAATGTAACTAGACATCAAGTCTTATACAAGCTGCGCGACAAAAATATGTCTGCGATTTGTCTGCGACTTACTGTCTCGTCAAAGTTGCACAACTATTTAAAAAGTGCGATTTGGTTACGAGTCGCATGTGTTTTAGGTCCATACATGCATGTGTTTTAGGAAACATCCAAAAAAAAAACCACTGGCACGTCGCAAATGAAACGCAGTCGTATGCAATTTACATTGAACTCTTTGTTGGAAAAGTAGCTTGCAATATGTGATCTGCGAGCAAAAATCCAACAAATGACGCGGTCGCACCACGTCTTGTGTAGGAAAACGACCGCATTCCCAAGCATTACTTGTGATGTTGCAATGAGACCCATTATCTTTGCGTCGTGCATCCAATGTCGCCTTTTTTACACTAGCCTAAAACAAAGGAGAGTTTCACTTTAAGGGTATGTTCACACAGCTTATTTTCGGTCGTTTTTGATTGCAATGGGAAAACGGCGTTCTGTTCCACTGGCCGTTTTTTTACGAGGCCATTTTGAAAAACGTGCATGTCACTTCTTGGGATGTTTTTGGAGCCGTTTTTCATTGACTCTATTGAAAGCTGTTTTCCCTTGAAAACAGCTCTGTATTTTCAGACGTTTTTGAGTTTGTGTGTGCACATACCCTAAGGCAGGAACGAAGCCCTGACAGACACAAATGTAAACCATAAGTTTCCGTTTCCATCACCCTTGATTGCAATGGTGACAGATCTTTGTGCCAATGGTTTCTGTTTGTCTCAGTTGTGCAAGGGTTCCGTCACTTTGATGGAATCAATAGCGTAGTCGACTGTGGTATTGATTCCATCGAAATGACGGAACCCGCACACAACTGAGACAAACGGAAAGCATTGGCACCGGATCGGTCACCATTGAAAGCAATGGTGATTGAAACGGAAACCTATGGTTTCCGTTTGTGTCTGTCAGGGCGCCATTCCGACAGAACATCGTAACGGAGCCCTAGCGCAGATGTGAACGAAGCCTAATGGATTATACAGCGCAAGTGTGAATTTAGGGTATGGTCACACGGCCTATTTTCAGACGTAATTTGGGCGTTTTATGCCTCGAATTACGTCAAAAACACTCCCTTAATACGCATACAAACATCTGCCCATTGCTTTCAATGGGTTTTACGGTGTTCTGTTCCCACGAGCCTTAATTTTACGCATCGCTGTCAAAATACGGCGCATAAAATGACGGCTTGTCAAAAGAAGTGCAGGACACTTCTTGAGATGTTTTTGGAGCCGTTTTTCATAGACTATTGAAAACAGCTCCAAAAACAGCCTTAAAAAATGCAGCGAAAACACAGAAAAGAACGTGAGTTGCTCAAAAAACGTCTGAAAATCAGGAGCTGTTTTCCCTTGAAAACAGCTCCGCATTTTCAGACGTTTTTTGTTAAGCGTGTGAACATATCCTAATCCTAATCTGAGGCATAAATCAAGCTGTGTACAGAGATAAATAAATGCAACTAGTTCAAAGAGCTGCATACATAGACACAAATATGTTTACAAACATAGCCACACTGTAATGACGGGGTAGGGAGACAGACAGGTGAGCCCTAATCTACCCGCCACTCAGTCCCTGCCTACTTGCACGGCCCGTCCTAGGCGACGGCGTACAACTGGGCGACGGTCCCTACGCTCAATATGTGCACGACAGACAAACAGACAAGGGTACACAGAAGCTAAGGGAAATGGGGCAGTTGCCCACGGCAAGACCGTGAGCAACAAGAGTAGTGAACGAGCCGAGTCAAACCAGGAGTGTACAAGGTACCAAACGCAGAGCAGGAGCGTAGTCAGTAAAGCCAGGAACAAAATGAAGCAAGGTCAATAATGATAGCAGGAGCAGCAGAGCCAGGAAACAGGAAAGAATCACAGGCAGAGACAAGCAGGAAATGAAGGTATAAATAGACCGAGGGCGGGAGCTAGAACCGTCTGGCCAGGCTGTGATAGGTTCTCCCACTCCTGAGCCTACCAGCCTGAGTGGTAGCAGATCGAGTCACTCTATCAGACCTAGGAGCAGGTGCAGACTGATTAACCACGGGCGTCGACACAGAAGCTGTGTCTGGCAGATCCTTTACACACACCCTCAGCCGCAGTCCCCGAGATCTGCTCTCAGGGAACAATTCAAAAGTGTTATTATCAGAAGCTTTTATACTCCAGAAACCTGGCCTAGTAAACTCCACCTTTTATTGGCATAAATGTAATTATCTAAAGTTTTCTGATAGCGTCTTGTGTTTTTTGAAGGTTTAGAAGTTGGACCTCAGCCTCAAGGAGTAATCAGAGCAGATGCGTTATCTAGCATGAGAGAACTCGTGAACTGTGGCCTAGACTTTATTGACCTTTTTAATCAAGGTAAGAAATTGCCTAGTCAATTATATATTTTCAGGAAATGTGGAGTATTTTGACCTTCAGGACACAACATATTTTTCCATTTTTGGCTCACTGCATTCTGAGAGCCATAACTTTTTTATTAATTTGTAACATTCCCGTGTGAGTTCCGTATTGAGGTATAAATCTTTTTGTTGCATTTTTTCAGTAATAAAAATTAGCGGTTAATTTTTTGAGTCATAGCAAAAAAAAAAAAAGCTATTCTATTTTTTTTTTTTACGTCATTCCGCAAACAATCCCAATTAAGGGAAAATGTCACCTAGAATTTTTTCATAATAAAAACCAGATATCGAAACAATCTTTTTTTCTGATCTGTTTTTATTTTTTGATTATAGATTTTTCTTACATTTTATTTTCTGTACATGAGTATGAAGGAAGCCATCTTACCTGAGTTGCTGTTAACCCTTTAACGACCGCCATGTAGTCTTTTTATGGTAGCCGCTCAGGATAGTTCTTCTGAAGCCAATAGCAGTGATCTCCGTTTGTGTGATGGCGTCCGTTTAACCTCTCAAATGCGGTGGTCAATAGCGACCACCCGGGGCCGATTCTAGCTTTTCTGCTGCCTGAGGTGAAAATTGAAATGGTGCCCCCCAGATCTTGATTGAAGTCCTCCTGGCTGTTCTACATCTCTACCAGCATCCTCCAACTCTTGTGGATGCGCCGTTGCAGAGTACACCTCGCTGCACAGTGCCTGCCCATGGAGTACAAGGCAATGGCTCATCCGAGAAAGCTGGAGGAGACTGGTAGTGATGTAGAACAGGCAGTAAGATGTAAATTAAGCATGAAAAGGTGGGTTTGGAGTAAGGACTGTGTGACTCTTCAGGATAACAGCACCGCCACATGACCCTTTAATTAGCATACAGCGTGCACTGTTTTTAAAAGCTCTGACATGTGTACGGCACCATAACCAAGCTTAGTACATAAATAAACCACCAAAACCAAGCTCAGTACATATAAATAGCACCAGAACCAAGCTATCTACATAAATACAGTACCAGAACCAAGCTCAGTACAAATATACAGATCCAGAACCAAGATCAGTACATAAACACAGCACCAGGACAGAGCTCAATACATATTTACAGCTCCAGAACTGAGGTCAGTACTATATACAGCACCATAACCAAGCTCAGTACATATATACAGCAGCAGAACCAAGCTCAGTGCCACGATCTGTGGGTATTGTGGACCCACTTGGCCGTACCGCCTTGACGGTATGTCAGCTGGCCAACAGGATACAAGTCAAAGTCTATAGTTCATATAGGTGTACCTGTGGTAACTTCAGACAGTAGCAGGATAGGCTTGGATGTGACTTTGACAGCAGGCAGTATAACAAGACAGGCTTAGTATACCGCACAACATGACTCCAACTCTACATGGCACTGGAACATGATAGCACGGGATACAGGGTACAGGTAGCCCGAATGGGAACACTGGAACTGGAAAACACTCAAAGGACTGTTTGCAGAGACAGACACGGATAGGTACAAACAATGCTCAGGCAATGCAGGAAGGGGCAGGGCTCTTCTTATAGTCCAGGGTGATCTGGGAGCAATCAGCTTAAATCTAAAACATCTGTGTTCTCTGGCTCATTAAGGCCGAGAATGAGCTCGAGCCCGCACCCTAGTGGTCACTGCAGGACAGGACGGCCGCATGTGCTGTCATCTCTGGGGAAGACGACGTGTACAGGAACATAGGAGTCTGCGATCTGCGACCGCGGACGTTGCACTCAGTACATAAATACAACATCAGAACAAAGCTCAGTACATATATGCAGCACCAGAACAAAGCTCAGTACATATATACAACACCAGCACAAATACATCTCAGTACAGAGATCATTTGCAAATTCTGTGTAACCCCTGCCGTATAGATTTGTACAGCATAAAGCTACAGCTCCAGGCATGGCCAGAACACTGGTAAGGATATGCTGGGAGTTGCTGTTTCACAAAAAAATCATACCACCCATCATCTCGCTGCAGACGATACAGTGACTACAGTACTGATTAGAGGCAGAATCAACGTTTACATTGCGTGACTCACAGGTGACGTCTACTCAGGTTGAAGTTATTATTTTTCTCTTTTCTTCTCCATCTGGTTCAGACGTCATTACAACTTCTCCTGGCCACTGCCCATTTCTGCAGTTTGCCGCTTAGATGTCTTCAGCTTCTCTCTTTGCAAACATTTCTGCAAGTATAAACGAAGATAAAATTCCCACACACACAGTGCCCCCTGTAGATAGTGGCCCCCTGTAGATAGAGCCCCACATAGAGCCCCCTGTAGATAGATGCCCCTGTAGGTTGGGTCCCCTTGTAGGTGGGGTCCCTCTGTAGATAGGTTTCCCCCTGTACGTTGTGTCCCCTTATATATAGGGGCCGGCCTGTATATGGGGTCCCCCTGTACATGGGGGCTGTCCTGTAAAAAGAGGCACTCACACGGGTAACTGGAAAAAAAAAGCCTTTACAAACTCACCTAATCCCGTTCCCGTGCAGTTCTCTGTCAATGCAGGCCTAGTCTCTTCTGACCAAGCTGGCTGGAGATGAAAGACGCAAGTGGTGCGATGACGTCATCACTCACGCTGCTCACGTCGTTGAAAGGTGCTTATTGCCCTGCCATACAACGCCTTTCAATTACGCAAGCGGCACAATCACATCACTAATGTTCCTTGCCCTGCCTAGTGATCCATGTAATTGTATCTGCGTCCCAAAGATGCAGATACAATTATAGTGCAGGAGCGGGTGGCGACAGTTTGTTTTAGTGGCACCACGCCCACTTAGAGAGGCAGCAGGCTGTCGCTTTCCCTCTAAGGGGCAGCAGGACGCCACTGCACCCTCACCTCGCCTCCTGGACGGTGCGGCCCTGCTACCACCGCATCTCTGGTTTTAAATGGAGGGGGCTCCCTCTCTCACCCCATCGAGATGCGATCGTGGGTGTGTAGATTGTTTTTATGGAAGCAGGGGGCCTAACAATGGCACCCAGGTCTGCCTGTAGTGAATGCCTCTTAGGCCATGTCAGAGGCATGACCTAACAGATGCCTGTCAGTATTTCACTGATAGGCAATAATACACTGCAATACATAAGATCAAATGATCTCATACAAAGTCCCCTAGTGGGACTAAAAAAAAAGTTTCATGAAGTTTATAATAAATAAATGAAAATCCCAACTAAAAAAAATGAAAAACCCACTTTTTCCCCTTCCAAAATTCTTTATTCTGAAAAACAAAAAAGGAAAAAAGTTATACATATTTGGTATCGCCGCATCTGTAACGACCCCAACTATACGATTACATTATTTAACCCCTTCAGGACTGAGCCTGTTTTGGCCTTCAGGACGAAGCCGATTTTTCAAATCTGACATGTGTCACTTTATGTGGTAATAACTCTGGAATGCTTTTACCTATCCAAGCGATTCTGAGATTGTTTTCTCGTGACATATTGTACTTTATGTTAGTGAAAAAATTTGGTCGATAAATTCAATATTTATTTGTAAAAAACACCAAGATTTACAGAAAATTTGCAAAAATTTGCATTTTTCGAAATTTAAATGCATCTACTTGTAAAACAGATAGTAATACCACACAAAATACTTACTAGTTTATATTTCCCATATGTCTACTTTATGTTTGCATCATTTTTATGAACATGCTTTTATTTTTCTAGGACGTTACAAGGCTTCGAACTTTAGCAGCAATTTCTCATATTTTCAAGAAAATTTCAAAAGGCTATTTTTTCAGGGACCAGTTCAGTTCTGAAGTGGATTTGAGGGACTTATATATTAGAAAGTCCCCATAAATCAACCCATTTTGAAAACTGCACCCCCTCAAAGTATTCAAAACAGCATTCAGAAAGTATTTTAACCCTTTAGGCGCTTCACAGGAATTAAAGCAATGTAGAGGTGAAATTTACAAATTTCATTTTTTTTTGCCAAAATTTATTTGCAATAAAAAAAATTCTGTACCATAGAAGGTTTTACCCAAGAAACGCAACTCAATACTTATTGCCCAGATTCTGCAGTTTTTAGAAATATCCCACATGTTGCCCTAGTGCTCTAATGGACTGAAACACCGGCCTCAGAAGCAAAGGAGCACCTAGAGGATTTTGGGGCCTCATTTTTTTAGAATATATTTTAGGCACCATGTCAGGTTTGAGGAGGTCTTGTGGTGCCAAAACAGTAAAGACCCCACAAAAGTGACCCCATTTTGGAAACGACACCCCTCAAGGAATTTATCTAAGGGTATAGTTAGCATTTTGAACCCACAGTTTTTTTGCTAAATTTATTTGAATTAGTATGGGAAGATGAAAATCTACTTTTTTTCTGAAAAAACATATACATTTTTAATTTTTACAAGGAATAAAGTAGAAAAAACAACCCCAACATATGTAAAGCAATTTCTTCTGATTATAGCAATACCCCATATGTGGTAATAAACTGCTGTTTGGACCAACAGCAGGGCTCAGAAGGGAAAGAGCGCCATTTGAATTTTGGATTTTTGATTTTGCTGGAATAATTTTCAGTGCCGTGTCGCGTTTGCAATTCACTGTAGGAACCAAAATAGTCGAAACCCCCCAAAAGTGACCCCATTTTGGAAACTACACCCCTCAAGGACTTTTTTTAGGGCTAAAGTTGGCATTTTGACCAAACAGTTGTTTTGCTGAATTCATTGGAATTAGGCCTCACTTCCAGGAACGTGATATACGTCCGTGCGACGCTTTTCACGCGGGTCGCACGGACCTATACAAGTCTATGGGGGCATGCAGACAGTCCGTGAGTTTTGCTCAGCGTGAGTGCGCTGAAAAAAACTCACGATATGTTCTAAATTTCTGCGTTTTTCGCGCTTCACGCCAAGTCAATGGGTGCGTGAAAACCACGCAGGTCGCACGGAAGCACTTCCGTGCGAACTGCGTGATTCGCGCAAGAGCTTTCAAACTCTGAATGTAAACAGAAAAGCACCACGTGCTTTTCTGTTTACTAACATCCAAACGGAGTGTCTTAGAGATGAGCGAACGGTCCGAACCGAACCGAACTTCACCGGGTTCGGCCGAACTCGTTTTGACCGAACCCGGCAAAAAATTTTCCGCGACGTCAGGAGACAGTCATTGTCCAGGGTGCTGAAAGAGTTCAACTGGTTCAGCACCCTGGACAGTGACTTCCAATCACAATATACATGAACGTGTAAAAAAAAATAATAAGTTCTGACTTACCGATAACTCCCGGCTTCTTCCTCCAGTCTGACCTCCCGGGAGGACGATTCAGTCCAAGTGACAGCTGCAGCCAATCACAGGCCAAGCACAGGCTGCAGCCAATCACAGGCTGCAGCGGTCACATGGACTGCCGCGTCATCCAGGGAAGTGGGGCCGGATGTCAAGAGAGGGACGCGTCACCAAAGCAACGGCAGGGAGACCGGACTGGAGGAAGCAGTACGTTCTTGGTAAGTATGAACGTCTTTTTTTTATTCAAAGGTTGATGTATATTGTGATCGGAATTCACTGTCGAGGGTGCTGAAAGAGTTACTGCCGATCAGTTAACTCTTTCAGCACCCTGGACAGTGACTGACGTCGACTAGCCTCATCTCTATGATGGCGGCTGCGCAAAAATCATGCAGCCGCGCATCATACACTGATGACGCACGGAGCTGTCAAGTGCCTTTTGCGCACGAAAAACGCTGCGTTTTTTTTGCGTGCGCAAAACTCACACGCTCGTGTAAATGAGGCCTTAGTCTGTAAAGGTAAAAATCTACTTTTTTGCTGATAAAACTTAGACATTTTTAATTTTTACAAGGAATAAAGGAGAAAAAGCACCCCAACATTTGTAAAACAATTTCTCCTGATTACGTAAATACGCCATATGTGGTAATAAATTGCTGTTTGGACCCACAGCGGGGCTTAGAAGGCAAGGAGCGCTATTTGGCTTTTGGAGCTCAAATTTAGCTGGAAAACATTTTGGGTGTCCTGTTGAATTTGCAAAGCCTCCGAGGGACCAAAACAGTGGACGCCCCCCAAAAGTAACCCCATTTGGAAAACTACACCACTTAAGGAATCTATCTAGGGGTATAGTGAGCATTTAGACCCCACACGTCTTTTGCAGAATTTATTAGAATTAGGCTGTGAAAATTAATATCAACATTATTTCCACTAAAATGTGGAATTATTTACGAAGGATAAAGGAGAAAAAGCCACCCAACATTTGTAAAGTAATTTCTCCCGAGTACGGCAATACCCCACATGTGGTCATAAATGCCTTTTCATTAGAAAGTGATTAACCCTTTCCGGACTGATCCATGTTTTGCTTTTTCTTTTTAAATTTTCCCTCGCCGCTTTCCTTTTTTATTTTTCCATCAATAGAGCGGTGTGAGGGCTTATTTTGTTTGCGGGACGAGCTGTTGTCTTTATTGGTACCATTTTTTGGTACAAACAACTTTTTTAGCACATTTTATTACATTTTTTGGTAGAGCCAAGGTAACCAAAAAACAGCGATTTTTCAGTTTTAAATTCTTTATTTTTCACCGTGCGAGTTAAATAATGGTATATTGTAATAGTTTGGACTTTTATGAATGCAGCGATACCAATTTTGTGTATTTTTAAAACAAATTGATATTACTTTAGAGAAAAAATGTGAAAAGGTTGTTTTTTTGGACTTTAAATATTTATTTCATTTTTTCCACTAATAATAACTATTTACTTTTGTTTTTACACATTTTATTAGTCCCCATAGGAGACTTGAACCAGCGATCGTTAGATCACTGGTAGAATGCACTGCAATACTAATGTATTGCAGTATATTGTAATTTTTACATGCTCCTGTATCAGCGCGATCGCTGTTTCTGTCCGTTAGTCCCGAGTGTCAGCTGTAATACACAGCTGACACCTGCAGCGTATGGCACGGGCTCAGTGCGTGAGACGCTCCATACATCATCCCCCACAACACGACCTGCTATTAAGTCATGGTGCGCAAAAGGTTTCATGCGCAGTGGATGGTGCAAAGAGAAAATTAAAATTTTCGACTGATGTGCTATTTTAGTGCACTATATGTTGTGCCCAGTTTGTGTCACAAATACCACAAATAAAATATTAACCGGGTTCTCCCAGGTATGGCGATGCCATATCGGTGGACGTAAACGGCTGTTTGGGCACGCTGTAGGGCTCAAAAGGGAGGGAGCACCATCTGGCTTTTGGAGCGCAGATTTAGCTTGGTAGTAGCTCTGGCGTTTTGCTGGTATTTCAGTTTATAATGTGGGGGTACATGTAGGTTGGGCAGAGTACATCAGGGGCATAATAAGAGGGTATAATAATGGGGTAAATAAATAATAATTCGCAGATATGTGGCCAGTGTCGCACTTATAAATGGCACCCGATCTTATCCGCTTTTGGAACACTTTTTGCATCGCTATATTCTGGGAGCCAGAACATTTTTTTATTTTTTTTACCACCGGAGTCGTGTGGGGCTTATTCTTTGCGAGACAATCTGTAGTTTTCATTGGTACCATTTTGGGGTACATGCGATTTTTTTTGATCACTTTTTATTCAATTTTTCGTCAAGCAAGGTGAACAAAAACCATCAATTCTGCCAATTTTTTTAATTTATTTTTTACGGCGTTCACCCTGGGCTATAAATGACCATTCTACTTTATTCTGCGGGTCGATACGATTACGGCGATACCATATGTATATCGTTATTTTTACATTTTGCAGCGTTTGCGCAATAAAAGAACTTATTTATAAAATAAACTATTTTTTGTGTCACCATATTCTGAAAGCCATAACTTTTTTATTTTTCAGTCAAAAAAGCTTTGTAAGGGCTTGTTTTTTGCGGGACGGGTTGTAGTTTGTATTGATACCATTTTGGCGCACATGCGACTTTTTGATCACTTTTTATTGTAGATTTTGGGAGGGATGGTGACCAAAAAATAGTGATTCTGGCATTGTTTTTCGTTTATTTTATTTGCGGTGTTCACCGTGCGGGAAAAATAATATTATAGTTTTATAGTTGGGGTCGTTACGAACGTGGTGATACCAAATATGTGTACTTTTTTTTTACGTGTTCATTTTTTTTCCTATAATAAAAGACTTATTATAGGAAAAAAAGCAGTTCTTGTTTATGTCACATATAACTTTTATTTTGACACTTTTTTTAAATATTTGTATTCTTTTTTTTACTTTCTTTACTTGTCCCACTAGGGGACACTTAGACTTGCAGCTCTGATCGCTGCTGGAATACATTACACTACCTACGTAGTGTAATGTATTCCAACTGTCATTGTGACGTGACAGTCACGCTGAGAAGAAGCCTACGACGACCAGCCTCTGGCTGGTCCTCATAGGCTTCTGTACATGGCAGCCCGTAAAGCCATTGTCTGGCGTCCGGTTGCCATGGGTACCATCACCAGCCCCCGTTGTTTCACGTGGGGGTTGCCGATCTCCGCTAAACTCCTTAGATGTGGCGATCGGAATCGACCGCCGCATCGAAGGGGTTAACTGCCGAAATTAGCGTCGATGGGCCGTTGATCAGCAACGGGGAATGCAGGGCAGACACCCTGCACAGTTAACCGCCGCTGCGGTGTAGCGCCGCACGGCGGTTAACTGTCAAAGCACTGACGTAACTGCACGTCGAGGTGCGCAAAGTTACTGCTCACCTCTCGACATGCATTAACGGCAAAGTGCGGGAAGGGGTTAAACGGCATAGTGAACGCCGTATAAAATAAAAAACAATGCCAGAATTTCTGTTTTCTGTTCATCCTGCCTTCCCAAAAATTTGACAAAAAGTGATTAAAAAGTCATATGTACTCCAATATGGTACCAGTAAAAACTACAAGTCGTCCCGAAAAAAAAAGCCTCATACAGCTATGTCAGCAGAAAAATAAAAAAGTTATGGCTCTTAAAATATGGCGGCACAAAAACAAATAATTAAAAAAAAAAATGTTTTTAATGTGTACAAGTAGTTAGAAAATAAAAAAACTATATAAATGTGGCATCGTCGCAATCGTAATCACCCAGTGAATAAAGTTCTAATGTTATTTATACCGCACGATAAACGGCATAAATTTAAGACGCAAAAAGAATGGTGAAATTTCAGGTTTTTTTTTCCACTACCCCACCAAAAAAGTTAGTAAAAGTTAACAAATAAATTATATGGACCCCAAAATGATCCTATTAAAAAATACAACTTGTCCCGCAAAAAAAGTCCTTTTACAGCTATGTCGGAAAATAATATTTTTTTTAGCTCTTTTAATGAGACGATGGAAAAACTTAAAAAATGTCTTGGACAAACAGCTGATCCATTGACTTCTATGGGAGAGTTTTCTAGTTATGCTCTGTGACCTGTGCAGAGGTCATTGTACAGGAAGGTATAGGAGGGGAGCCGTGTCCATCACCTATTGTGAATGGTAGATCCTGTGTTACCTTTTATTGTAATCCTGCTACCTGTGATGATAATGTGATGAGTGCTGAGGAGTGATCTCTACAGAACAAGAAGTGTCAGTCTATTGTAAGGCTCAGTGGCCAGAGTGGAAACTGCAAGATTTTAAGATCATTATTTAATATAGAAAATGCCATAGAAAATGTAAAAGGAAATCACCCAAAATTCTTAAAAATATGTTTAACATAAGAGCTTGATTAAAACAATAGATAATTTTTTGATGGCACGTTCCCTTTCATTGTAGAAGTTGTAGCAGGGATACCTAATATGTATTTTTTCTGTATATTTTATTACATTTTATTTAATTATTTAATCAGGATCCCCGGCCTTATTTAATTGAACTTAATTTAACTTAATGTTTTACTACTTTTGCACAATAAAAACACAAAAAAAAATGATATTGTTTTTGTGTCGCGACATTTCCAGTCCTATACCATTTTTATTTTTTCTTCATCAGAGCTGTATGAGGGCTTGTTTTTGCGGGACAAATTGTATTTTTTAAATGTCACTATTTTGGGGTACTTATAATGCATTGTATAACCTTTTCCTATTTTTTATTTTTTTTGAGAGGGTTGGAAAAAAACAGCAAATCAATCATTGTTTTTTGGGTTTTGTTTTTGCAGTATTAACCGTGCGGTATAAAAGACATGTTAAGACTTTGTTCACATCTGCATGGGGTTCCGTTCATGAGCTTTGTCTGACCTTTCCGTCAGGGGAACCCATGAACGCAAACCAAACTGAAACAAACGGAAACCATAACTTTCCGTTTGCATTACTATTGATTTCAATGGTAACGCATCTGTTGAAAATGGTTTCGGTTTGTCACCGTTCTGTACGTTTTCCGTTGTTTTGACGGAATCAATAGCGTAGTCGACTGCGCTATTCATTCCGTCAAAACAATATACACATACGTATAGATATAAATACATAAAACACTTCGCTTTACAATCCCCCTGTTGTCGGGAACCCGACAATGAAATTTGGAGTGTTTGTCAGTCTGTATTTACCCCCTCAACCTCACTTGTTACTGGTAATGGTATTAGATGGAATGAAGTATACTTTTGTATTTAGGTACTCCGGGCATCACTTAACCCCTCAAGGACACCTTCCTGCGAGTCCTAAAAGTCCATCGAACGAAACTCAGTCCATAGAAATGCAAAGCCCATTGAATAAACCTCAAAATCCCTCGTACAAACCTCAAAGTCCATAAAACTAAACTGAAAGTCCATAAAAACTCAAATCCTATAAAACAAAACTCAAAGTCCCAGATCTCCTTCTTTCTTTGATCTTGATCTCCCTTTTCGAATCTTTTCCTCTTTAGCGGCGTCAGCAGTTCTTTTCAGTGGCCGATCCCATTTTAGCGTGCCAACCTGTGTAAGGCTACTTAGATTCCCTCACACGGTCAGCCTTGGAATGGCTTAGTCCTGCCTTTTGACAACCTTTCTTCCTTAAACACTGTCCGTTAATCGGCCCTTGCGGCACCACCTTCAACTGGGTGCGTGGTCAACTTAGCTTTTCAAATCTCCCAACCACATTGATTGAAGACAAAAAGCAATGTTTGTGGGCCGAAACCCAGGTCTCTACAATGGTAAGTTAGCATTCCTGAGTAGGAGGTGATGTCTCAGGACCTGAACTCTAATTGTGGGGAGGAGCCTTCCATTTCTCCTCTACCTAACATTCAATCCATCTTATGAATCATACCAGTTCTAAGGTTGAGGTGGCAATTACCTACAAGGGTGTGTGTGTGTACCTTACCTGTCCCTAAGGGTTCCTACACACTAACCAATCATACATACAAAGTGTAAAATAATTAAACATACAAAAATATTCCCCCCAAAACATAGGTATATGTACATATAGAGAATCACGCTTAAACAGCATATCTCTACTCATCCATAGACACGTGCATAGATGGGATGAATACAGGCTGTAAATATATATGCCCGCCCACACATACACACTCACTCACTGTGAGACAAGCGTGTCCTAACTGAGTATGCCTATGTCTCAGACATATATCTACACCTAGAATGTCTATATGTACACCTTGGAAGTTTTTGTAAGACTTATCGATTAATATTACACTACACAAATATACAAATATATATACACAGTAGACAATTTCGGGTCGTAGGAGTGTATTGTATTTTGTTAATCACAGATTGTATTGTAGGACTGTATTGTATTTTGTAGGTCCCATACCGTATTGTAAGACTGTATTGTATTTCGGGTCGCAGGACCGTCTTCCATTAAAGTGTAGCTAAACGTTTGACAAACTTCTGACATGTCATAGAGACATGTCAGAAGTTTGGATTGGTGGGGGTCCGAGCACGCAGACTCCCACCTTTCGCTACAACGAAGCAGCTGAAGCACTCGTGTGAGCACTCAGCTGCTTCGTGTCTGTTCGGCTATTTCTGTAAACTTAATGTATCGGTGTACGGACTCAATAGAAATCTATGTGCCCGTACTCCGATACATCGGCTTTCCGGAAAAAGTCGAACAGACACGAAGCGGCTGAGCGCTCACACGAGCGCTTCAGCTGCTTCGTTCTAGTGATTGGTGGGGGTCTCAGTGCTCGGAACCCCACCAATCCAAACTTCTGACATGTCTTTATGACATGTCAGAAGTTTGTCAAACGTTTATCTACACTTTAAGTTCATGATTCTCTATCTGACCTTGTACTTGGTTGGCCAGTCCTTTCACTCGTATGAAGAACAGTCCAAAGTACATGATGACAACCAGAATCAGAAGTATTACCACAGGGTCGATGACCATGTTAAAGAATGAAGTGGCCTTGGGGCTGTATCCGAACAGGCTCTCCCACCAAGACACTTCCGAGTCTGTTTCCAGGTCCTTCACAATCCCTGTGATCTTTGCAGTTTCTCCACAACATTCTCTTTCTCACTGAAATCTAGCAGGAGCTCTTTCAGTTCGGTGCCAAACCCATGAAGGATCGTCTGGAGTCTCACAGGGGTAAATGGAGTCCTTCCCTTGTGATCTGCCACATTGATGCCTAGGACAGAATTAAGGGTA
Source organism: Rhinoderma darwinii (assembly GCF_050947455.1). NCBI lineage: Eukaryota > Metazoa > Chordata > Amphibia > Anura > Rhinodermatidae > Rhinoderma > Rhinoderma darwinii. Next base: position 238,795,474 of record NC_134688.1, on the reverse strand, counting down.
CAATACGCTCCTAGGAGGAGTATTCCTCTTTCAGTGCAGTTAGTCGCATATATGGCGTAGTTGACATTTTCCACTCGATACCAACACCAATGCCCTTGATCCATGTCTTGAGGAGGGCATTGGGTTGGCCTTCATCTCACAGGACCCCTCAGTATCTCAATACTGGTGTCTAAGCTCCCGGTCCTAACTACCTTAGCAGAGGATCCTTCTTTCAACATCCATCTGTATCGAACAGATATGGATGGCTGCCCTCATAGGTTAGGATAATCGAGGGGAGCTGTGGGTGAAGCACTGTTTTGTGGTTCTACATAATTCACAAGTTTGTGGAACTATATTCCTGTCTTACCAAACCCATCATCTTATAATGAAGATATGGGTGTTATTCCAGGGTTACCTCCCACTGTCAACCTTTCTTAAATGAACATTCTAGTTAAACACAAAAGAATCAGCCATACTTTTTCGCTGTAATTATTTGCTCTCACATTAGGTAACTGTGTTACCTGTCTGACCTCCCAGTCCTAGGTGCACAGTATAACATAACACTACACCGTGAACTTATGTTACCTGCCCGCACCTCTCTACCTGAGTTCACAGTATGTTAACAATTTCAACGTTATATCCTAATAGAGAGCAATTAAAACATGTTGCGACTGTAGATGTAAATGCGCTACCAGCCTGAACTTCAAGGTCCAGGTGCGCAGTATAACACTACTCTGTGAACTTATGTTACCTGTTCGCACCAATCTACCTGATCTTACTTAGTTCACATAACCAGCAAATACACCGCTATCCAATGGTTGATTCTCCAGTTATTTTCCTGGAGTGGCTTTCTAATTATGTATTATAAATACAGGCAACACCCATATAGTATAAATACATATTACTGATATTAATGAATATACCACAAAAGAATCTGTGAAGGAACAACAAAATGAAAATACAAATGAAAACAAAAGTACAACTGGGGACAAACACATAATGCAGACCATAAACACACAGTACAGACATCAAAGAGATAACACCTGACTGTGAACATGTCATTTATGGCCTACTTCACACCTTAACTCCCCAGTTGTGGTTTGTCATTTTGACCCTTCAGCACATGGTGGGGCACATAAGGCTGTAAGGAGACTCTCATACAGCCATTTTGTCCTTGCCTAAATCCACCATTTGATGTAACGTGGCCATTTTCTATTGTTATTTTTCTAGACTTTCCACAGTTGCTTATACCGTGGCAGTGGCAATTCCTAGAAATATGTCCACTATGACCACATTTAAAACATTTAACAGGACCACATTTCCTCTGCATCTTAGTACCCAAAGACTTGCAGTACTTCGCAATATGGCCTGAGACAGCACATGCAAAACATTTAATATTACATGCTATTCTGGACTTAGGACAGTCAACAGTGCATGATCTCTTAGGGTAGAGTTTTTTGCAGGCTGAAAATTCTGCCTCAAAATTCTGCCTGCCTGCCCGCCGTTTGCCGCGTTTTCAGCTGCGTTTTTCGCGCGCGGCCATAGTGCGCTGTGGCCAAAAACACAGCGAAAAACGCTTTCTCTACCTCCCATTGATATCAAAGTCAGAGACGTAAATGCCCGAAGATAGGGCATGTCACTTTTTTTCCCTGCGAGCCGGTTTTACCGCTCATGGGAAAAAAACGCCCCCGCCACCCATTGAAATCAATGGGAGGCGTTTTCAGCCATTTTTTTGGCCCGTTTTCCGATGCGGTTTCCATGTCAAAAAACGTGTAAGAAAAACTCAGTGTGAACAGGGCCTTAAAGTGCTGCATGGCTAATACCTTGCCATAAATCACACCACATTGTGATGCGGTTTTTCAGATGCAATTTCCACTGTGTAAAAAAGCGCTCATACTTAACCCCTCCATCCTTTGACGTCCGCTCCAGCCTCCTACGATGACGTTGCAGGCCATGTGACTCTGCAGCCTGTGATTGGATGCAGCGGTCACATGTGTTGAAACGTCATCCCAGGAGGCTGGACTGCAGGAAGAAGGAGGGCGTTCTGGGTAAGTATGATTTTTATTTTTACGGAGTTGCGATTTTTGCGGCGTAATCGCTGTGGTTATGCCACAAAAGTCACAACACTTGGATTTCTGTTGCGGGTTTTGCATCCCCATTGAATTAAATGGGGAAAACCCGCAACAGAAAATCAACAAAAAAGCAGCATAAATTGATATGCTGCGGAATTAAATTCCACACCGCAGATCAATTTATTAAAGTTTACACCGCTTTTTTTCCTGCAGCGTGGGAATGAGGTTTACTAAATTTCATCCAATTTGCTGCTACTGTAAATGATGCAGAATTTCCGCACACAATTCCGTTGGGGAAATTCTGAAGCGTTTACGCTACACAGCAACCCGACCTTAGGGTTAGGAATGATCCTTAGACTGCTGGTCTTGTAGAGTCAGTTCAGCAGGCCTGCATTGGTGGTATAAAGCTTCTGTCCAGGTCTGGGGGTGGTGTGTAGGACTGAGGTCGGCGGTGGAATGTAAGACTGGGGAGCCGGGCAGAGAGGTCCTCCGTTGATGGTGGGAGCAGGGAAAGGGAGAGAGAAGTGTAGTACTCCGGATTATTTAAACCCTCTCTCTGTACACTTCTTTATGACATCATTGTGCCAAACTCATGAACGTGCAGGGGTTGGGAGTAGGGCAGTCAGTGGGAACCTCCTGTGACGTGGGAAAACATAACAAGATGTGTCCATTGTTTATGGCTCCCGCCACTCTAGGTGTGTAGGTCGGAAAAGAAACAAAAGAAATCTTATGCTCCTCCCAGATTGTAAACAAGACAATGCAGCCAGCTGGAGCCAACTCTTATCTCATTACCTAGGGAGTTTTCCCATAGGCATATGTGTGAATACACACCTATGTTTGGTGGGACAATATATATATACATATACACATACACATATACACATATATATACATATACAGTTAGGTCCAGAATTATTTTTACAGTGACACAATCTTCATGATTTGGGCTCTGCATGCCACCACATTGGATTTGAAATGAAACAACTGAGATGCAGTTGTAGTGTAGACTTTCAAGTTTAATTCAAGGGGTTGAACAAAAATATCCCGTGAAACGTTTAGGAATTGCAACCATTTTTCTACACAGCCCCCTCATTTCAGGGGCTCAAAAGTAATTGGACAAATTACATACCATAAATAAAATATTTTTTTAATACTTTGTAGAGAATCCTTTGCAGGCAATGACTGCCTGAAGTATGGAACGCATGGACATCACCAAACGCTAGGTCTCCTCCTTTGTGATGCTTTGCCAGGCCTTTACTGCAGCTGTCTTCAGTTGTTGCTTGTTTGTGGGTCTTTCTGCCTTAAGTTTTGTCTTAAGCAAGTGAAATGCACGCTCGATAGGGAAGAGATCTGGTGATTGACTTGGCCATTGCAGAATATTCCACTTCTTTGCCTTAAAAAAACTCCTGGGTTGCTTTCGCAGTGTGTTTTGGGTCATTGTCCATCTGTACTGTGAAGCGACGTCCAATCAACCTTGCTGCATTTGGTTGAATCTGAGCAGAAAGTATATCCCTGAACAATACAGAATTCATCCAGCCGCTTCTATCTTCAGTCTCATCATCAATAAACAGTAGTGAGACAGTGCCTTTGTCAGCCATGCATGCCCATGCCATCAGACTGTTTCCACCATGTTTTAAAGAGGATGTGGTGTGCTTTGGATCATGAGCTGTTCCAAGCCTTCTCCATACTTTCTTCCGCCCATCATTCTGGTACAGGTTGATCTTAGTATCATCTGTCCAAAGAATGCTGTTCCAGAACTGAACTGGCTTCTTTAGATGTTGTTTTCAAAGTCTAATCTGGCCTTTCTATTTTTGAGGCTGATTAATGGTTTGCACCTTGTGGTGAACCCTCTGTATTTGCTCTCATGAAGTCTTCTCTTTATCGTAGACTTAGATACTGATACACCTACTTCCAAGAGAGTGCTCTACACTTGGGTAGATGTTGTGAAGGGGTTTTTGTTCACTATGGAAAGGACTCTGCGATCATCCACCACTGTTGTCTTCTGTGGACGTCCAGGCCTTTTGGAGTTCACGAGATCACCAGTGCGCTCTTTTTTTTCAGGAATGTACCAAACTGTTGATTTGGACACTCTTTACATTTGTGCTATATCTCCGATGGATTTCTTCATTCTTTTCAGCCTAATGATTTTTTGTTTCACTTGCATTGAGAGCTCCTTTGACCTCATGTTGTGGGTTCACATCAACAGCTTGCAAATGCCCCACCTGGAATCAACTCCAGACCTTTTACCTGCTTAATTGATGATTGATTAACAAGGTCCTAACTGCATATATACATATCTACACATACATGCATATAGATACATAACACACTTCCCTTTACATGCTTATATAGTTATAATTTATAATTATGTTAGTTTATCCAATTACTTTTGAACCTCTGAAACAAAAGGGACTATGTAAAAAAATAGCCGGAATTCCTAAACAGTTAATTCAATATTTTTGTTAAACCCCTTAAATCAACCCCTTTTTGCTAAATAACGTAACTGTACGATGAGTTTTTTTGTGTCTTTCCGCAACTCGATATACAGTTAATTTATGTAAATGGCGCGGGCTCAGAAGCTGTGCCCGCACCATCCAGACCGGGTGTCATCAATTATTTATTTATTTATTTCAGTTACTTATATAGCGCCAACATATTACGCAGCGCTGTACAGAGCTCCTCTTTTTTACTGTCCCCCTTGGGGCTCACAATCTAAATTCCCTATTGGTATTGTAAAGGATCTGCTAGACACAGCTTCTGTGTCGACGCCAGTGGTTAATCAGTCTGCACCTGCTCCTAGGTCTGATAGAGTGACTCGATCTGCTACCACTCAGGCTGGTAGGCTCAGGAGTGGGAGAACCTATCACAGCTTGGCCAGACGGTTCTAGCTCCCGCCCTCGGTCTATTTATACCTTCATTTCCTGCTTGTCTTTGCCTGTGATTCTGTCCTGATTCCTGGCTCTGCTGCTCCTGCTGTTATTATTGACCTTGCTTCATTTTGACCCTGGCTTTACTGGCTACGCTTCTGCTCTGCGTTTGGTACCTCGTACACTCCTGATTTGACTCGGCTCGTTCACTACTCCTGTTGCTCACGGTGTTGCCGTGGGCAACTGCCCCATTTCTCTTAGCTTCTGTGTACCCTTGTCTGGTTGTCTGTCGTGTACATATCGAGCGTAGGGACCGTCGCCCAGTTGTACGCCGTCACCTAGGACGGGCCGTGCAAGTAGGCAGAGACTGAGTGGCGGGTAGATTAGGTCTCACCTGTCTGTCTCCCTACCCCGACATTACAGGTATGTTTTTGGGGTGTGGGAGGAAACCGGAGTACCCGGAGGAAACCCACGCAAACACGGGGAGAACATACAAACTCCATACAGCTGACACCTTGTTGCAAAAGCCGGGTTCAGTGCTAGCTTTGATGCTGCGATTAACAGGAATCACGGCATCTAAGGAGTTTAAGAGCGGGAGGTGGCTTTTCTGTTAAGACATCAGCGCGCCTGTGACATGATGGCAGGGTGCTGATGGTTTTTTATGGCAGCCAGGAACATAACAAAGGCCCCCCTGTCTGCCATCTCTATTTGCCTATAAAATACTACCTAGGATTCTTAACCCACCTCTGGGACCCACACCTATGTAAAGAACGGGGTTACCCTGACTCCTGTCGCACCCGGCTAGGCCGCTTCATCCAGGTACAGTCAGTTCTATGGGAATACAAGTTGGGAATTCCCCTTTAATTCCTTGATTTGTTTTTTTTTTGTTGTAATATCATAGCATGTTGTTTTTTGTTATTATATAATCATAGCATGTTGTTTGTTTTAATTCAAAAGGTAAGGAGTTTCCAAGTTTTGAAACTGATATGTACAGAGTTTTGTCTAGAGTGGATTATCCACGAGATTCTACTGGAGACATTTCAGCTTTCGTCCACAATGGGCTGCAGGTAAGGTTTTTATATATTTTTAATTTTTTCAAATTGCTCACAGCACAGAAATAGCACACTAACAGTAGGTAACATCTTTGGTATATCGATCAGTAGGCGCAAGCAAAATTCATTGTCACATTGAGTACCCATTCTAAAGGCTTTGTGGAAGTTATGTCATATGGAAGTAGCAGATATCTCTGTATTATGCAATTCCAGTGCAAACTTTTATAAACACAGCTCTTATGTGTAATTTAGATACAGTACACTGAAGTGTTTAAAATAAAAAAATCTTATTAAAGGAAAAAAATAAAATTCTTATACTACTAATTAGTTCACCCAGAAAAACGTAGAGGCAGATGTACTAAGACTGGCTTTTTATATGCAAGTCTTAGCTATCTGCTCCGTTGGATGAAGATGTAACAGGTTTATTAAAAAGACGCACTCATCTTCTAGCTGACTGTGACTGCGGCCGTGCGTCATAATTGTGGCGCATCAACCGCGGCCAGGCACCTTCCAGCCCCCCCATCGGACTTAAAAAAAAACAAAAAACAAGTTTACACACCTTACCGCATTTCTTCTTCCCTTGTGTCCCTTCAGACTCCCCCAGGATGCGGCGGCTCATACAGGGTCCTTATATGCAACATCATCAGTGCTCCATCACATACAACGCTGTATGAGCCGTGTCATGCTGAGGGTACCTGAAGGGAAGAAGAGGAGTGGTAAGCTGAGCATTATTTTTTCTTTTTTTTACATTTATATATTTGTCCAAAGTGGGGAGTGTTGGGATATATTCCAATAGGGAGTGAAAGCTATGGGTTCCGTCACGAGCCTCTACTTTGCTATGACCCACTAGGAGCTGGTGTAGATTTCCACTACACTTTGCAATTATAATTAATTTTTCGGACCCTGCCCCCTTTTGTTAAGTCATGCACCTTTTCCACAAACGTGGCAAGAGTGGCATAAAAAGGCCCTTTTGCAACTTTTCTATGCCAGAAAACTGGCGTAGAAAGTTTTATAATTTACACCCCCCTTAGTCCTCTAATCATTAGGGCTCATACACATGACCGAATTGCAGCTCTCCACCAGTCTAAAGCCATATTATGGTGTTAAGGGTATGCTATTAAAGTTTCCACACACTCGATTCTGTTGTGTTCTTTTTAATGTTTATTTTTGATGTTCTTATCACTCTGCTACAAAAACATCAAAATGACTTTAATGGTCTAATTGTGGTTTAATTGGTTCATAAAATCTCTAGTCTTTTATCCACCCCTGTAGTGCTTGGAATGTCATTGGACATGAGACTAGTAAAAGTTGCCTGCTTCACAAATGTAGTCACCAGAGAAATGAGGGGGAAGTGGGATTGTTTTTAATAAATTTAGTACATTTTAAGGACTTTTAATGTCGTTTAAAATCTAATAAGTAAATTATTCCCATTATGCTTCTAAACTAGGACAAGGATTATGTTCCTTTAAAGCCTGGAGATCCTATTTTCACAACTATTAATGGAGAAGATTTGCTCTATGATGGAGAGACGGTTGTTTATCCAACATTCATTAATGAGGCAGCGTATTATGAGAAAAAAGTTGCATTCATACTGACAGAAAAAGTCAGCTGGAAAGTGCCTGCTTTAAAACTGGAAATTCTAGGAGATCATCTTGGATATTCCAAATAGGTGCCATTGTTTTACTGAAGTGCCAGCAATGCAATATGTATATAATATCCCAGAGTACAAATTTAAGCCAAAGATAGTGAAGCATATACTAGTAGGGTACATTATGCAATCACTCCTGTAATTTTATACATATTTTGCCTTGCTTATTTTGTACTAATAGTTAGTTCCCTTTTCATTATAGATGCACATCCAGTGCTTGACAGAGACATCATTTGGCCTTACATAGGAATTATTTTCTGCTCCAGTTTAAAGGGTACCTCATGTTACATTTCTAAATTAATCAGAGATTACCTAGCTGATGTTTTTGTGAAATGCTGCATTGCCTGAATTTCATTATAAAAGGGTGAGCTTTGCCTACTTGGCTTACTGTACTCAATGCGGGAGCCTCTATGACAATATCAGTCAATATGAGCTGCACACCAAGGCTCCTATACTGAATATGTATGTCTAGGAGTCAGAGAAACCATTCTTTTCTGCATTTTATGGACGGTGTGTAGCACGAACAAAAGGAAATTAATGCTGTAATAATTTAAGAAGCAAAGACAATTGGGTAATAATTTATATGTAGAAATCTAAAGGGAGAAAGTTTTGTGCCGCTTAGTTCACATATAAGGCATGGATAAATGCTATATGTATGGCCTATTTTCTATACTGCCCCCAGGTATGTCCTCTTCTCAGCCCTGTTAAAAGGTTACAATATAACAGGGATGGAATGATGAGCAGTTACACATCTAATCACCCCCTACACCTGATAAGCGCACTTATCAATTCCGTGACTAAGAGCTTGTTCACATCACCGTTGTCCTTCCAATGAGGGGTTCCGTCTCAGGTTTCCGTCGGGTTAACCCCTCAACGGAAAGGCAAACGGAAACCTAAGCTTCCGTTTCCCTCACCATTGATATCAATGGTGACGGAAAGCAAGCTAATGGTTTCCGTCTGTCACAGTTTTGACAGGGTTCTATTGTTCTTGATGGAACCAATAGCACAGTCAACTGCACTATTGATTCCATCAAAACGACGGAACCCTGTCACAATGGTGACAGACGGAAACCATTAGCTAGGTTTCCATCACCATTGAGTTCAATGGTGAGGGAAACGGAAGCTGAGGTTTCCGCTTGCCTTTGTGCTGAGGGGTTAACCCGACAGAAACCACCGACGGAACCCCTCAGCAGAAAGCGACGGTGATGTGAACACAGCCTTAAATGTTTACGGTATCTGTATTTTGGTCTCAAATCTGGTGATTATATAAAGATATGTGCATGTAGACATATACATTAATGGCATGTATGAACTGTGCACTTTTTTAAGTTACATTTTTTAATTTTTTATGAAACATGAAGTTTTGTTGAAAAATTGCATGAAGGCACCCATGATTGGAAAGTGCTGGGTGTCATTTTCACAATGTGTCAAGTGTGTACTATCAGAAAATATATGGGAATTGAGTTCTAATATGATTTTTTAAAATTTTATAGTATTAGGTTTTATTTGTGTTTATCAAAAGTGTGAAAATTGTTGAACAGCAAAAAGGAACCTTTTTTGGGGAGATAAAAGGATAAAGTGCACAACAAAGAATTCATGCTGCAGAATATAAAAGCATATCAATAAATTACATATACATATACAAGTGTGTCATTGTCATTTGTACATTGCATAAACCGTACATGCTGTAAAAATACCCTTTACAAGCGGTATAGTGGCGCCTCTGTCGCAGATGTGTGCAGAGCCTAAGGCATTCAACTGTAGAATGGAGATTTCTACTCCATGTACTGTCACGGTTTGGTTTTGGACCCAATTTAATTAAATGTATTGGCCTATTGTATGCCAGAGCCCAAGCGAGAATCGTGGTCGACTGCCTCCTATCTCAATACTTTCCTTTTAGTCGTAGAACAAGGCAGGGTTGTTCAGAGTCTCCATTATTATTTTCGTTGGTGATTGAACCCCAGGAAGAACATGTTATACTAAATTCATGTAGTATGGGTTTAAGAAAGGATTGCTAAAACACAGAATATCTTTATATGCAGATGACATGTTGATCCTTTTGGCGGATGTGTCGGTCTCTCTGAACGTGGAGACATTCCTGTTGAAGGAATTTGGAAAATTGTCAGTAGTTAGAATAAACTGGGCCAGATTAGTTCTCCTTTTGAAAGTGACATAGGTACAGAAGAGTCAAGAGGAATTAAACATTTTATAACTGAATGGAAGCTTTAAATACCTGGGTGTCAATATCTATAAAAATAGATCGATTACGAAGCCCTAAATATATTCCCATTATAACAAAAGCCCAGGATAAAGAATAAAGTGTGGAAACATATGCCATTATCATTCGTGTCTAGGAAAGCACTTATTAATATGACACTTCTTCCAGAGTTCTTGTATCAAATATTGAACTGTTCTGTGTGGATTACCAGAAAAATTTTTAAGTTAGTAGAAAGTCTGTTTAGAGACCTAATTTGGATCGGTAAGCAGCACCGGATAAAACTGGAATATATGACACATCTAAATGATAAAGGAGGCTAATCGATTCCCAATGTAAGGGCGTACTTTCTGGCAAGTCAGTTGTCCTTTCTTCTGTAATGGCAAAAGGATGATTTTCTGTTTTTCTAAATGCAGTAAAAGGTGTTGCCCAGTTTCAGCAAATTAATGTTATTGTTTTGTATAATTAAAAGTTAAACAATTTTCCAATATACTTTCTGTATTAATTCCTCACGGTTTTCAAGAATTCTTGCATGTTGGTATTCTTTAGGAACTTTCATTGTTTTCTTCCAGTGGATAAAATTCTGTCCATGGTCATGTGATGGACACACGTGCACAGCTCATTACAGTATGTGTATTAGAGCTGTATATTGTAAGGATCCCAGCACGTGTGTGCAATACATGACCATGGACAGAATTTATCCACTAGAAGTAAACCATGAATGTTCCTAACAACAACAAGCAGAGGTCTTGAAAACCGCGAGGAATTAATACAGAAAATATATTGGAAAATTGTATAACTTTTAATTATACAAAAATAACATTAATTTGCTGAAACCGGACAACATCTTTAACAGGTTCCCGACCGCTGGCTGTGTTTTTACGGCCAGCAGTCATGGTCTCTGAAGTCCGCAGTATAGACTAATTACGGCGGCACTTCAGAGACTGTGCACGCGCAATCACGTGCACACAGCCCTGTGCCCTGGCTATTGCTAACAGCCATGGGCACTGGGCAGAGTGTCAGGGGCCAATCTTTTGGTCCCTGAACATGTGATCGCTGTGACAACCAATCACAGCGATCACATGCATTTCTATGTAAAATACAGTGTGCACACAATCGCGTGCACACAGCCCTGTGCCCGCGCTGTTACCAACAGCTCTGGCCACTGGGCAGAGTATCAGGGACCAATCTGATGGTCCCTGAACATGTGATCGCTGTAAAAACCTATCACAGCAATCACATTTGTTTTTATTTTTACATTTCTGGCAGCAAATCTCATGCCTTTTTTCTTCTCCTCACACATTGTTTTAGTGTGAGGAGAAGAAGATACTTGAGAGAATTTCTGCCAGAATAATACAGTAAAAAAATATATAGTGTTACACACCAATACACTCTTTGTATAGATAGATTTCTATCTATTTATACAATCTATCCACCTATCTTTTATTCTATCTTTCTACCTTTCTATCTTTTATTATATTGGAATAGGCAAGTTGGGAATATATATATATACACGCGAAACAGAAGCAAGTAAACACAGCACTCCACAAATCCAAGAAATCAGGCCATGTGCTCGTCACCAGGTGATGAATCAATTCCCCTTCTTTTTAGATGGAAAACAGCGTAGAACGTAGTAACAGCACGAGGACTCTAAGACAGATGAAAAACAGGGTGGATTTATTTTACCTCAAGACACATCAACGTTTCGGTTCAACAGGAACCTCATAGCTTGAGAAAGGTTCCTGTTGAACCGAAACGTTGCTGTGTCTTGAGGTGAATAAATCCACCCTGTTTTTCATCTGTCTTAGAGTCCTCGTGCTGTTACTACGTTCTACGCTGTTTTCTCTCTCTCTCTCTCTCTCTATATATATATATATATATATATATATATATATATATATATATATATATCCACGTGTATATGTATATATATATATATATATATATATTATATATAGCAATAGCGGTTTATTGTTTTATTAGCGGTAGTGTAGATATATATATATACCAGTTAGTTTGTGTGTTTAGTTAGTGTTAGTGACGTTATGGCGAGGACATTTTTTAGTGCTGAGGAGGCATACGCCATGCTGTGGTCTGAGTCTGAGACCGCATCAGAGATGGAACCTGTTTTAAGCAGTGACGATGATAGCGTCACTTCAGGTTCATCTTCAGGGGACGTTGTCCCTGAGGCAGTTGAAACTGCAGAACATGGAAGCGCAGGGCCTAGTAGCGCTGTAGCACGGGACAGCCTGGACCCTCCAGTTTAGGCTCTTGTATGGGCACCTGCTCCATCTTTTGGGCCTAGAGTCCACGGATTTACTGCCACTCCTGGCATAACCGTGGACAATACAAATTTTGTCCAAATGGATTACTTCCATTTATTTATTACTGACGACATCCTAAATATGATTGTCCATGAAACTAATTTATATGCCGCTCAGTATATAAGGCAGAAACCTTCATCCACCCATGCCAGAGATTGGACGCCCACTAATTTGCAGGAATTAAAAAAAATGTTGGGGCTCACCCTAAATATGGGTATTGTCATTACATTTTTATGGGTGAGGGAGGGAATGGATGGGGGGTGGATGTCATGTTTGCATATTTTCTAAAGTTAATCTGCTGGAGAGCTCCACTTGCATAAACCTGCAATTTCTTATTTTAGAAAACCCAAAAAAAATAAATTCCCATTATACCCCTAGATGAATATTTTGGAAAACCCCGCAAGAACAGATATTTTGGAAGTGTTATAGAAACTCTGTTGAGTTTTGTAAAACCAGCTTTGAAAAAAGGCGATTTGTGAAATAAGCTTCTTCTATCGTCCGCCCTTCTACATCTCTATGTGATAAATAAGGCAGAAATATTTGGTATCCCCATGCACAGGAGAAGTGGCAGAATGTGAAAGGAGATTAATTTTGTCCGTGGTCTATACTATGTGTGAAAAATGCTGGCATAGACTGACGCATTTGCTAAAAAATTGCTAATTTTATTTTGTTCCATCTTATTCAAGAAACTTTCAGAAGAAAACTGGACTTTCTAAAAATATGATCAACCCCTTGAAGAAAATCTTGTGGGGTCTACTTGTGTGAATGAAGTAATTTATGGGGTGATTCTAATGTTTCAGCAGCATTAGGCCCCCCCAGAAAACAGTATGCGGCTCTAAAATCAAATGCAAAATTCCTGGACCGAAAAGGCCAAAAAGCCTCCTTTTATGCCAAGCCCTGGCACATGCCCGCACAGTGAATAAAGCAGACATATTTGGTATCCCCATGCACGGGAGAAGTGGAAGAATGTGAAAGGAGATGAATTTTGTCCGTGGTCCATACTGTGTGTGAAAAATGCTATCATAAACTGACGCAATTGCTAAATTCTTGCATTTTTTTCCAATTTTGCCCACTTTAGAGAAAAAAATAAAAATTATATATGCTGACAAATGGCACTAAAACAAAGCCCTATCTGTCCTTTAAAAAGAGTGTAAAATTCAAAGATGAACTTTATTCACCTGCAGAGTTATAGTCATCTAAAGAAGCGCATAGCAAAATTGTGAAATTTGCTCTGGTCATTTAGCTGTAAAACAGCCTAGTCCTTAACCGGTTAAACCTGTCTTAGAAATTTTATTATATTTTTGAGCTGTGAAAATTGGGCAAGCTGGCGAAACATCCATGTAATGTTAATCAAACAGCTATGATTCTGAAGTACGACACTATGTTTGTAGAGTAGCTATAGGTAGGATGCCTCTATAGAGCAGTATAGGGGTCTCAATGTTAATAGGATTCCATAATAGGAGGTTTTAGCAAGATAAAGGTATTAAAAAATGTCTCAACAATTAGTAGATGGGAAATAAAGTAATTAAAAACTGAGTATAATCTTTCCAACAAATCATTTTATCAGTACCTACAATTAAGTCATGTATGTTAAAAAAATAGGTCAGTTAACCCCTTCACGCACCATGACGCAACTGTACGTCATGGTTTGCCCTGCTTTAAGGCACCATGATTGTACAGTTACGTCATGGTTTTGTTCTGTCATCATGTCAAAAGACATGGTGACAGAACAGTGATATCGGCTGTCACAGACAGCCGATAGTCACTATGGTGTGACTAGGGACCAATCACGGCGCCGCATTGTCCACGATCACTGTGATTGGTCAGTCAGTAGTGACTGACCAATCACAGCATTGCAGCATGGTTACCCGACAAAAAGAGCCAGGGAGTCAATTTGCTAGCCGATTGGCTCCTGGCAACATGAGGCCTAACAATGGCCTCCTGTCTGCCAAGTACGGAGGCCTGCACCATCAGCCCCGGATGTCAGCTATATGTTATTGCTGCTGTAATGGCAGGGAACGGAGTTAGCTCCGATCGCTGCCATTAACCCTTTATATGCCGCTATCAAAAGCGATTACGGCATCTTAGTGGTTTCTAGCTGATCGGCATCGCAGCGATGTGATTGTGTGGGTGCCGATTGTTGCTATGTACAGAAGCCCATTAGGCCATGCCCAGAGGCAGAGCCTAATAGGCTTGCTGTCAGTGAACAACTGACAGCTGACTATGTGGGTAGTGCAATGTATTAGAGCAACGATCAGAGGTGCAGGCCTTCAAGTCCCCTAGTGGGAAAAAAAAAAAGTTAGAAAAATGTTGTACAAAAGTGTAAAAATTTAAAATATAAGTAAAAAAACAAAAGATATGAGATAGATAGATATTTGCAAAAAAAAATAATTTTTTTATTATTACTATTACAGCAGGTCCGGGAGTAACAGCAGTACCACTAGTACTGCTCTGATGGCAGCCCAGCACACCCAGCGTTGGCCCATCACTTTTAAATTAGTGGGGACAGGAGGCTGAGCGCAAGCCTCCTGCCCTCACTGCATTACTTACCAGCCGCTCTCTTCTTTTCTTCAGGGGAGAGCGTTCAACCACTCCTTCCACAGACCTCCAGCTTCTCTATGCTCCTCTCTGTCGGTGCGTGCACCATCAGAGAGGAGTGTACTAGCAGATGTGCGTCTATCGTGCCGCACGTCTGCTAGGTAAAGTACGCTCCCCTGCCCTCCCCACACGTCCCCCCGGCACTGCCCGTATGCACAAGATGCCACCGACCGTTTTTAGCTCAGTGATGCCACCTGAGGCGGCAGGCTCATCTCGCTTCATGGCAGGTGCGGCCCTGACTATAAGTGAATACAGCCCATTTATATCTAGTGACTCACAGGTGATGTTTTCTCTGATTAGTCATTCACTTTCCCTTTTTTTTCTCCATCTGGCCAAGACCACTGTGACGACTTATTCCAGCCATGACTCGTCTCTGCAGAATTTGACACAGACATGTTGGTTTCTCGCTTTTCAAGCACTCTCCACACCTATACCCCATCCTTTAAACAAACTCGTAATCTACAGTGCCCCAGATGGTAATAATGATCCCTCAGTGCTTGACACAATAAAAGTGCCCCATCAGTAACCGTGCCCCCTTTGTGACCCCACAGCAGTAATGACCTTTTTGTGCCCCCTGTAGATAGCGCCACACACAGGCCCTATAGATACTGTAGATAGCATAACACACAGCCCCCCTGTAGATAGTAAACGTCCGCGTTCAAGTCCGCACACCTAGGATAGGCAGAAGTAGGGAATCTCCCTACCAGGTAATTTTGCATTGTTGAAATGTAGGCCTGGGTTGGTATCTTATTGGATGTTTGGAGAATTTCTGGACCAACAAATGTTTAATATGTAGGATTTATAAAAGGGTAAAAAACCATTTGGTAACTATGAGTTATGAGTAAGTTACCGACTTGTACGAGATAGGAGGAGGAGGTGAGTAATATAGAAGAGGCCCAATGGGATGTTATGTATAAGTCAATTAAGAGGTCACGCGTAACGACTCGCTTCAATATCACAATGGTTTACTATGAACCAACTTCATTATCCCCCTAACAGAGAGCACATAACTTTGGTTACATATGATAGGGTTAAGGAATTCTTCCGAATGTCCTAAAAACTTAGAAAGAAATGCAACTTTATTACATTTATATTGTAGATGCCCAAAGTTATTTTGATATTGGCAACAGATAGTTGAACATCTGAGAAAGGCATGCTCAATAATTCTGAGTTTGGATCTTATTATTTGTATTCTTGGCGATATAACCAAATTGACGTGTTTCCAATGGGCTAAATGACAGTACTTGGTTTGCTGATAATAGTAAGAATTGCAGTATAAGGCAGTATCGCACACAGTTTTGTTACAGTTTTTGGCTTCGTTTTTTTTGAGCCAAAGCCCGAAGTCGATGGAAGAAAGCTTTGTCTCAGTCGCAGGTCATGGGTCCTCCAACATCCAACAGGATAATGACCCAAAACACACAGCTAAAAACATCCAAGAATGGCTAAGAGCATAGCATTGGACTATTCTGAAGTCGCCTCTATGAGCCCTGATCTAAATTCTATTGAACATCTGTGGAAGGAGCTGAAACCTGCAGTCTGGAGAAGGCACCTTCACACCTGAGACAGCTGGAGCAGTATCCTCACGAGGAGTGGCCAAAATACCTGTGGACAGGTGCAGAAGTCTCATTGAGCGTTACAGAAATAGTTTGTTTGCAGCGATTGCCTCAAAAGGGGGCGCAACAAAATATTAAGTTAAGGGGACCATCATTTATGTCCAGGCCAGTTTCATTATTTTTTTATTTTTCTGTTGAACAACAATTCAAAAGCAATGTCTGATTTACATTAGTTGATTCTCAGTAAATTAAAATGTATTATTACTTTTGTCAGTTTCAAGTTATTTCAGTGACCATTGTGGGTTTTCCTTTTTTCAAAAGAAGGGTACCAACAATTTTGTCCACGACTTTTAGATCCACTTCTGGCTTTGGTTAAAAAAAACTGAATCCAAAACTGCATGAAAAACGGCATCAAAACTGTGTGTTTGTGATCCTGGCCTAAGGAAAATAAAGAAACACCGATTTCGTTTGATCTCAGACAAATGGATTGTTACATAAACTATCGAGAAACAGGAATTATTATGGTCCTAATTTAACGTATATATATATATAATTTCCCCCCCCCCTCAGCAGTTGCTAATTTGGGGGAGGTGATTGTGATATTTAATTTTAGTTTTTTTGCGACAGCAAAAGGGGTATTTATTGGCAGAGAAAAGAATAAAGTGCACAGCAAAGACCTATAAAATTAGAATTCATGTTCCAGAATATGAAAGCAGATCAATAAATTAAATATATACAAAGCAGAGTGTGTCATGTGGTAAAAAAAAGAAACAAAATAAAAGCGGAGCAATAATCCACAGTAAAGTATCTGGCAGTTTTGCACTTCTGTATTTTCATCACTAGGTGTCACTGCTGTATTCTTCATAAATGTATCCATTCTAATAGGAATGCAGCAAATATATTTTCTGTAAGTACACCGCATGTATTGTGATATGGCACAGAGGTTTTATTGCATGACCCCAACTTTTCATGATAAAGCACTTTTATTTTCCTTATGTGTTTGAAAAACTGCAATGCCCCGTTTAGTAAAATTGCTTCTAGTTGCTTTCTATCTATCTATCTATCTATCTATCTATCTATCTATCTATCTATCTATCTATCTATCTATCTATCTATCTATCTATCTATCTATCTATCTATCTATCTATCTATCTATCTATCTATCTATCTATCTATCTATCTTAAATCTGTGACAAGCAGAGGCGCACTCTTTTAAGGCTGGGTACGCATTCAAGATTAATTTACATCGGGGGATATTAGGGCTACCCCAAAATCAATGCATGAAATGAAAAGAGAGGTAACCCCTATCATTGTCTATGTGCTGTCCTATGTCTATTCTAAAGGGGAACATATGGAGACAGACTACCAGATGTGGCTACTGATTCTGATACAATTATGGATCCCAAGTAGAACAGGGCTATAAAGGTCCAGCAGAAGAATACCTCATTTGGGGCTGACTTTAGAGCCAATCATGTGCCTCTAGGGTTTATATTTTTCATGAGTTGAATCACATATAACCTATTAGATCTTATTAAATATATTTTTTTCAGTATGAAAAGTGTACATACACATGTTCTGTAGAGATGGAGGGTCGGGTCTCTTTATGCTGACCGATAGACAATGATTTGCATAGCTGCCCTCTAGGTAGAGGCCAGATCCCTGTTACTTGTACAGCCATACCTCCCAACTTTCATTGATTTAAAGAGGGGCAACTCATGTGGCACATAGAGCGCGCCATGGCAAATTATTTTTTTTTAAACAGTAAGCTATGCCTCTAACTTGTCCCTATCCCAGGCTAATCCCTGTCCATACACACACAGTATTATGTCCCAGTGGTGCCCCCACACAGTATAATGCCCCCATAGTGCCCCCATATATAATTCCTCCACAGCATAATGCTCCCATACAATATAACAAAAAACAAAAACAAGACGGGCACACTAAGGAGGTCAAATTCGTTGCCCCAAATAAATTCAAGTATAGTCAAGGCACAAAGCAGGGCAAAATAAATTAGCATGCACATCCACATAAAGAACAATTTATATTTTGTTAGAACCAACACACAACAAAAAGCACTGTATACAAGTAAATAAATCCATAATAAGATAGTGGTGTGTATGAGCCCATAGGCCCAGTTCACACATAGTTTTTTTAACACTGATTTTGACGCGGAAACCGCGTCGCAATCAGTGGCAGAAAAACTTCCGATTTGATTTCAATGGGAGGCAGATTCGTTTTTTTTCTGCAGCGGATATTAGCCGCTCCCGGTAATAATAAGCGGCATTGTCTTTCTTGGCCCGGTTCCGCCTCTGACCTACCATTAAATTCAATCGGAGGCAGAGAGAGCGTCTTCCACTTCATTTTTTTGCCCGCGACGTTCAATGGGCGCAGACGAAAAACGCAGCAAAAATAGTGGCAAGAAATTGCAGGCAGGTCAAAATCCGCCTCAAAATTCCTTCATTCCTTTATTTTCTGCCTGCAAAAAAAACCTTTTTTAATAACACAATGTATTATAGTGTTTAATGCAACTTTAGAATTGGTCTTTATTCAAAGAATGTTTTACTTTTTGCGATACATCTTCTATGTATCCTGGATACATAGAAGCTGTATCTTGCTCTAAAGCAGGGTTGCCAACCGTCGCCAAATTTACAGACAGCCTGCAAAAATTTGTGTTTTTTTTCTGCCGTCCGTAGCATTCGGCAGAAAAAAGCACAGTCCGGGATTTTACCGCATTCTCCCAGAACTTTGCACTGCTCATGCGCCAAAATGTACATGCGCAGTGCAAAGTAATAGTAGGCCGCGGCCTTGAATATTTTCAGATTCCGCTTAACTTCTGCAGAATCTGAAAATATGTAGGCCGGCCGCTGCCAAGTGAGGTCGGTGCCGGGAGTGGACCAGTCCAGTCAACTGACCTGTCACCTGACATGATGTCAGGTGACTCAGGTCAGGTGACTGGACTGGTCGACTCCCGGGCTGTCACCGACCCCAGTCAGAATTGAACCTCCGCTGCTTCGCTGCATGACCACCTCCTCCTAACAGTCAGTCACGTCCGGCAGATCGGAGAGTGGTAGCGGTAGACTACCACTACCGCTCTCTGCTCTGCTTGCACTAAGTACAGGGCGGCCTGTGTGGCGTTATTTACAAGGGGGAGCTGTGTGGCTCTATATACAAGGGGGGCTGTTTGGCATTATTTACAAGGGGGATCTGTGTGGCATTATCTAGAAGGGGGGTTGTGTGGCGCTATCTACAAGGGGCTGTGTGTGGCGCTATCTACAAGGGGGGGGGGGCTGTGTGGCACTATTTACAAGGGGGGGGGGGGCTGCGTGGCACTATCTACATAGGGGGGCTGTTTGGAACTATCTACAAAGGGGGCTGTGGGGCGCTATCTACAGGGGGCTGTGTGGAACTATTTACAAGGGGGGCTGTGGGGTGCTATCTACAGGGGGGCTGTGTGTGGCGCTATCTACAAGGGGGGCTTTGTGGCGCTATGTACAAAAGGGTGCTGTATGTGGCGCTATCTAAAGGGGCACGGTTGCTGTTGGGGCACTTTTATTGTGTCGAGCACTGAGGGAACATATTACCATATGGCACACTGTGGAGTTTGTTTAGAGGATGGGGTAAAGGTGGGCAGGACAATGGAAAAGCGAGAAACCAACATGTCTGTGTGTCAAATTGTGTAGAGACGAGTCGTGGCTGGTGGCTGGAATAAGACGTCACAGTGGTCTGGGCCGGATAGAGAAAAGAAGGGAAAGTGAACGACTCTAATTAGAGAAAACATCACCTAAGTTAGCGGGGAAAGCTACAAGCGGAGCTGTGATTGGCGAGTCACTCCTAGCACAGTGCACAGGCAATGATTTTGTAATGTGTCCGTAAAAATTTTGGTCTGTCTGCGACTTTAGTTCAGTTGTCCAGAAATTTCTGGTGGAGGTTGGCAACCCTGCTCTGAAGTACAACTGATGGCCTCGGTGACAGCGGATCCTGCGTGTCTCTGTTATCGATCACATCTAAGTTATGAACCCTTTACCTGGATCCTTTACCTGACTCTACCCTGGCTTCTTTGAGTATGCTACAGTCTACTTTATGGTACCACATCCCGGTTCTGCCTGTCCTCCATTTCTGAGCTTGGCTAGTCTTATTATGTCTATGCACTCCTGTTTTCCCAGTTCATTTATATTACCCTCAATGGCAGGTTTGTTTTTTTTACATTGACTTTCTGGCGTTATTGCCCCTAGCAACTGTTTCTCCAACCTATTCCTGGGTATTCAAGTTGGAACCTCTGCTAGATGTTATTCAGGGGATCAAACACTGGACTAGCTAAGTGTCTCAACTAACCCTGATCATGGGAAAAGGGGATCCTCTAGGTAAATTGTGCTGTCTGGTTTGGTTTTTCCCTGAGTATTGCAGGAACCAACACATAACACATTGGTGCAGATTTACTAATACTGTCTAAGTTTCAGACGGTGTAAAGAAGTCAGAAGATTTGCCAAATTTATCAAAGTGGTGCATGCTAGATGACACCCCCTAATTTTTAAGCTATACACCATTGTTGAACTTGGCGATAAAAGAGTCGAAAACAGTTAACAAATGTAATGCACAGCATGTACGCCAGAATTCTGGCTCAGTTTCAATAGTCAATCTGCCCCACTGTGTTAAAACATGGTAGCAGGCTGACAGCCAGAAATTTTAGCAAATATACTCATGCTGCTCTATGTATTTATAAGTATTTTGGTTCAAATAGGAGATCCAAAATGTAGGGAAAATATATTTACAGAAAGGACATCCTGGGTTTGCTACATGTTTTTTTTAATTTCTATTTTCATTAATTCAAGAGCTTCCCATTGTCTTTCAGATTCACAAATAAATATTTTTATGCTGTTTCCTATACTGTGAACCATATATGCTTTGGTTGTTGCTTAGTAACAGAAGATATGACTGGTAGGTATCATTGACAGAACCCCAGGCTCTTGTGGAAACCCATTGTTATATACATTGAGTTCAAGGGACTGATGTCACATTCATATGAATGCGCTGGCTACATCACAATAACCATCAAGGTGTGACTTCGGAATAAATACGGTATTGAACATTCATGGTTGAAGAGGGGTTACCAGGACTTGAGGTGACTTTCATTCTCCTGCCTCACATCACAACCTTGGATACATCTATCATCTATGTAAAATCTGTTTTATTAGAGTTTTTGAAATACAGACAAATCAAGGGAAATACAGATAACAAATAGTACATACAAAGCGTGAAACATATACGATAACAAATAGTACGTACAAAGCGTGAAATGGGTCAATCAAAAAGTAAAGACAACAAAAATAGAGGTTTGCGAATTTAAGTCAGACAGGAAATCATGAGACAAAGTAGTGATAACTGAAGCATCCGTTCCTACTCCAATATGGGAAATGAGAATCTCAAGAGGCCTTATGGGAAGATTCATACCCCAATATATTGCAATAATCAGAGAGTTGCCCATTTATTTTTAGTTTTGCTACCTGGGATTGATATAGCAACAGCACCAATGGCAAGAACCTCGGTCCAAAGCTCCGAAATCCGCTTAATGTAGTCCCACTTGACCGCATCGAGTGAGACCACCACACAATTAGAGGCCACAATGTTCTAATATTATCTGCGGTCGAACACCCTGGTATAATTCCTGTCTGATCTTCGTGAATTAGTGTACGAATTACAACAAACATCCTTTTCGCAACATTTTCAAGAGGACACCTTATAGTCCGTATGTAACAAAGATAGCAGTCTAAAAGGTGCTGGGTCTGCTGCTTCATTGTTCGGTTTTAATATAAGAGTTAGGCCTCATGCACACAAACGTATTTTTTCCCTCCCGTAAATACTGGCGTAAATACGGGTCCTTGGTCACACGTATTCGACTCGTATTGCACCAGTATTTACGGACCCGTGCCCGTAAATACGGGTCCAGTGTCACCAGTATTCCACCCGTATTTACAGGCACGTATTCGCTGCAAAATTGCACTGAACTAATCAGCAGCCCCTTCTCTCTATTAGTACAGGATAGAGAGAAGGGGCAGCCCTTTCCGAGGTAAAAGTAAAAGAAATTCATACTTACCCGGCCGTTGCCTTGGTGACGCGTCCCTCTCTTGACATCCAGCCCGACCTCCCTGGATGACGTGGCAGTCCATGTGATCGCTGCAGCCTGTGATTGGCCTGTGATTGGCTGCAGCGGTCACATGGGCTGAAATGTCATTCCGGGAGGCCGGACCGGAGGAAAAAGCAGGGAGTTCTGGGTAAGTATGAACGTCTTTTTTTTTTACAGGTTGATCTATATTGTGATCGGTAGTTTCTGTCCAGGCTGCTGAAAGAGTTACGGCCGATCGTTTAACTCTTTCAGCACCCTGGACAGTGACTATTTACTGACGTCGCCTAGCAACCCTCCCGTAATTACGGGTGCACACACGTAGTCACCCGTAATTACGGGAGCCCCATAGACTTCTATGGGCCTGCCCGTGCCGTAATTACGGCCTGAAATAGGACATGTTCTATATTTTTCAACGGCACGGGCACCTTCCCGGGGAGGTACCCATAGCCAATAGAAGTCCATGGGCCTGTAAAAACGTGCCGTAATTACGGCCCGTAATTACGGGCATATTTACGTTTGTGTGCATGGGGCCTAAGGGTATGTTCACACGGCAGCGTCCAATACGCCTGAAATTACGGAGCTGTTTTCAGGCGAAAACGGCTCCTGAATTTCAGACGTAATTGCTTGTACTCGGGTTTTTCGTGGCGTCAATTACGGACGTAATTGAAGCTGTTTTTCAATGGAGTCAATGAAAAACGGCTCCAATTATGTCTCAAGAAGTAACATGCACTTCTCTGACGCGGGCGTCTTTTTAAAAAAAAGCCCATATGCACAGAACATCGTAACCTCATTCAATGGGCAGATGTTTGCCGGCGGTTTGGAGCCATATATTCGGACGTAATTCGAGGCGAAAAACGCCCGAATTACGTCCGTAAATAGGGCGTGTGAACATACCCTAACAGTTGCCTCTCTCTTAGGGTTTGAGAGGGAACCCAACGCAAATGCTGAGTTATACATTTCCAACAGATCCTGGACCATTATATAGGCCCATTTGGACCAGAGGCTTTATTTCTCGGCATATCTTTTAATACATCTAAAATTTCAGCAGATGTGAATGGGGCCTCCAAACTCAAAGCCTGTTTTACCTTTTTTCATTGTAAATAATCCCTTTGTACACTTTTAATGACTGAAATAAAGGAGTTGGCCTGTGTACCTCTGATCAACTTAGACATCCAAACATGAGGCTTCTCCCCTTCTTCATCTATTATTATTTTTTATTTTCAGACATGAGAGCATCTCAGCACTGGAAAAATGTATTGATAAAAAGAGAGCGATTGCTTGATATAAAAAATTCAATGGAAAAACACCAATTACATAATAAAAGTTATAGAGGTCAACAGGAATGGGGGTAAGCCAATATAGATGGATGACTGTACAAATGGGAAGTAGCAATATCTCATGGATGGTAGTGAGAAATGTTGTTGCGGTGCTGGGTTGTTGCAAGTTTGGATTCTTGTCTCTTCATTGTTTTTGTTTTGTTTTTTTAAACAGTTTTTATTAGTTTTCAATAGTTTAACCACAGAACAGCGTCCAATTAATATTACATGTGGTCCAAGTGTCACGATAGTGTATAGTGGTACGTAAGCCACGTTGATTTAGATATATATACGACCATAGGCCCGCATTCGGCCAATAGTGGACAAAATACATCACATTACCGTATAGAGGTTCCATCTTATGGTTTTAGTTATAGAGGGTTTAGCAAGTCTGAAGTTACAGATTTACGAATCGCTGTCAAAATACGGCGCGTAAAATGACGGCTCGTCAAAACAAGTGCAGGACACTTCTTGGGACGTTTTTGGAGGTGTTTTTCATTGACGCCATTGAAAAACAGTTCCAAAAACGGCCATAAAAAATGCAGCGAAAAACAGCTCCGTATTTTCAGACGTTTTTGCTCAATGCGTGTGAACATACCCTAACAAGTGGTGTTCACAAGGAACGCCAACATAGAAACACAGCCGAATCCCCTTAAATGAAATGTAAAAGTATCACAAGTTAAAATACATTATATACATTAAATACACCATATGGTTGAAGTCTAATTATATACAATATTTTTTAAGAAATGTATTTGCTGCTGTATAACGGCATTTTGAGGTATTATTAAAAGTTACATATATATATATATATATATATATATATATATCTATATATATAGATATATATATATATATATATATATATATATATATATACACACACATACATACATACATACATACACACACACATAGCTCAAGCAACGGGATAAATATTACACAGATATTAAATGAGTGTTGCGAACAAGTTCTGAGGACTTCTGTGGATTAAAAAGAACGAGCAGCGTTGTATAAATGCATGGTTGTCATGGTGACATGACGCTGAGGAGCTACGGAAGCCTAAAAGGCTCAAACCAAAACGGTGTTGTTAGTGCCAGCGTAAGCGTCAATGAATGCCACATTTTGATGACAGATGAAGAAGAAAGGAGCAAAGGAAAGCAAAGACTCTAGAGTTTTCCTTGGGTGGAAGCTCATTCATGCATACAAAAAACTACTCTCAATAATCATATTTCTGTTTTTTTCAATTTATAGAGCTATAATATATCTTGAGCTCCACTAGATTCCCTAACGGTTATAGAACATTCATTTGTTATACCCTTAACCGCAGTAGCTACAGTTACTATATGCTATATATCGAGATTAGACACATGGAATAGCCTTTTGATTTTACCAAGTCACTAAGTAGATTCTTTATGTGCACCCTGCACTTTATATATATATATATATATATATATATATATATATATATATATATATTATATATTTTTTTTAATTCACACTTACCCTCTAAAGACTTCCACTAAAGGAAATTTTCCCTTTCCTTTGGTCCTTTCTTCTTCATCTGTCATCAAAATGCGGCATTCATCGACGCTTACGCTGGCACTAACAACACCATTTTGGTTTGAGCCTTTTAGGCTTCCGTAGCTCTGCTCGTTCTTTGTAATCCGCAGAAGACCTTAGAACTTGTTTGCAACACTCATTTAATATGTGTGTAATATTTATACAGTTGCATGAGCTATGTGTATATATATATATATATATATATATATATATGTATATATATATAAAATTTTCAATAATATCTTAAAATGTTGTTATACAGCAGCAAATATATTTTTTTTTAAATATTGTATTTAATTAGACTTCAACCATATGGTGTATATCCATATAATGTATTTTAACTTGTGATACTTTTACATTTACATTTAGTTTAAGGGGATTCGGCTGTGTTTCTATGTTGGCGTTTCTTGTGAACACCGCTTGTTATAATGAATGTGACCTGTAACCTTGACCCTGTAGTCTTCGTTACAGTCAGTCTAAGCTCTGTATATAAAAAAAAGTATGTATCTTGAACTTATACATCATTTGTACCTAACCTGATGAAGAGGCTGGTCCAGCCTCGAAACGCGTCGTTTTAATTGTGCAAATAAATTATTTTTGGACATCATTGGACTTCGCTCCTTACTGATCCACACCGTACCTATATGGTGACGGAGTGATTATTTCACAGCTGCACCCTCGAATATTCCGTTTTTTCTTTCTTTACCTCTATTACATATCGGGACCGTATTTGGTCTTGGATCGGAACCCGGGCTGCAACCTAATCAATTCTTCCATTTCTGTTGATCACTCGATCACGCTCTATTGGATGTTGTGCTCCTAGCATAACTTTACCAGGTCAGCATATTTGACCACCGTTTCCAATACCTATTGTTCTCCCACTGGTTCATGCACTATGTGTGCTTTGTTGTTCTTTTTTGCTTTTCTCATTGAGCAATCTATGTCATCTATCTCCTGCTTGGTCCCAGGTAAACGTTTCCATCTATGTTCTACCACATGAGCTTTTATCGAATTATCACATTGGGCGTTTCCCCCATTAGGATTTGTTCCTGATACCATGTTGTATGTTGGAAACTCGTGCGTAACTTATCTTTAACATGTTGGGGCCCTTTTTGGACCCTTTTCTCTTTATGGTGTGTTGCTTCTACCCGATCCATCTTCATTATGAAAGATATCTTATCCAAAAAAAAACACGAATAGGCGATGCCTGTGGGTGATTCCATACTTGCAGGATTGCTTTTCTGCCAGCTGCAGCTATCAAGTTCAGTATACGGATATCATGTTTGTTAAGCTCTTGTGTTTCTACATCTATGTATCCCAAAATTGCCCACAAAGTGTTAAGAGGGAATGTACCAGTCATATTAGCTATTGTGAACTCCCTAACCTTCTCCCAGAATCTCTGGATTTGTAGGCACAGCCATAGGCAGTGGTATAGGTTCGCTTCTGTTTGTCCACATTTAAAACAATTAGAGGTCATGTATATACCCATTCTATGTCCCTTTTGAGGAGTCAAGTATGCTCTGTGAATTACCTTGAGCCACATGTCTATATACCTTGCTGTGGGTAGTAATTTATATGCATTAATAGCGGCTTGTAATATAACAGAAGGCAGGGCCGTTTCTGCCATGAGGCGAGATAAGCATCTTGCCTCAATCGGCAACTTGCAGTGTTTTGGAGTGGGTGGCACAGCGGCAAACAGATGCCTCCTTCTAAGTGCGGCAAAGGCACATGGTTTTCAGCTGCTCTGCACTATTTACTCAATCCTCCTTTATGTTGATGCATTCCCTGCTGCTGACTCACTGAAAATTAAGATCGTCTGTCAGCTCCATTGATTGAGTGACTCCAACAGCAGCTAACACCACTTGCACTGCACATGCCAGTAATGTTGTAATGGAGGGAGGGGGGGCCTTTCTGCCCTCAGAAGTGAGCAGAAGCTCTGAACTCGTGGTGCCAGAAAGAGGCGGAGCTTAGCACCCTGTTGTGACAGGGTTCCGTTGTTTTGACGGAATCAATAGCGCAGTCAACTTTGCTATTGATTCCGTCAAAACAACATAACCCTGACACAACGGTGAGCAACGGAAACCATTAACAATGTTTCCATCACCATTGAGATCAATGGTAAGGGAAACGTAAGCTAAGGTTTCCGTTTGTCTTTCCGTTGAGGGGTTAACCTGACGGAACCCTCCAACGGAACCCTCAACGGAAGGGCAACACTGATGCGAACAGGCCCTTTCTGTTGAGGGGTTACACGACGGAAACCTCAGATGGAACCCCTCAATGGAAGGGCAGCGGTGATGTGAACCGGCCCTTACTAATGTGTTTTTTTTTTTGTGTTTTTGTTTTTTTACAGGTACGGTCGTTGGACTACGTCGGGTTCGAGGACTACTTCAATTACAGCTTTTTTTGAAATAAAATGATTGATGAGGGTTGTGCAGTTTTTTTTTTTTTTATTTCAATAAACCTATTTTTCCTATATCTTTGTATTTTTTTTTTAACTTTATCGCTACCGCCTTAGTAATGGCCACTGACTGATTGACAGTGTCCATTACTAAGGCGGGGCTTAGTGTTAGCCGATGAAAAGGCTAACACTAACCCCCATTATTACGCTGTAGGCATCGCCACCAGAGATGCCCGGAAGAGCCTTGTACGATCCAGTACCTGACCATGGGGACTGGGGTGGCCGCAGGCTGGTATTATTAGGCCGGGAAAGGCCAAAAACAGTGGCCCTTCTCATCCTGGTAATGCTAGCCTGCTGCTGTGTTGTATCTGGTTGGTTATGAAAAATGGGGGGAACCCCACGTAAGTTTTTTTTAAAATAAAGAAATAATTGGAAAGAACGATGTGGGGTTCCCCCATTTTTATAACCAGCCAGATACAACACAGCAACAGCAGGCTAGCATTACCAGGGTGGGAAAGGCCACTGTTTATGGGGTTTCCCAGCCTAATAACAGCCGGCGGCCGCGCCAGTGCCCCCCTGTCACTACAGATGGTTGGCTACTGGATCGTACCCGGCTCTTCCCGGTTCCCCTGGTGGCGGTGGGTACCGGGGTAATAATGGGGGTTCGTGTTAGCCTCTTCATATCTAACATTAAGCCCCGCCTTAGTAATGGACGTTGTCAGTCAGCCAGCAGCTATTACTAAGGCGGTAGTAATAAAGTTTAAAAAAATACAAAGACATAGAAATAATATTTTTTTGAAATAAAAATCCCACACACAATCTTAATGAACTATTTGATTGAGAATAAAAAAAACGCTGTTATCGAAGTTGTCCAACAACCGAACTTAGCACTCCACACAAATTTGTCAAGTGAAAATAGTTTTATTCACCCATAAAAAGTGTGACGTTTCAGCCCCGATGTGGGCCTTTCTCAAGCTAGTTTAACAATGTGAACAACCCAGTTTATATATCATAGGAAATGCAACCCAATGATTACATAAATTAGGTATAAAAATAGTGATAAATATATATCAACAGACAGTTTCTCATATTATACAAATATCCCCTGTTATAGTTTAAAGTGACCAGTGCAAAATAGTGAAAATAAATTAAAAACATATACAGCATGTATTTTAAATCGTATACATATGGTTAATCACGTAATTACAGACATATTAAAACATGTGTCCCAGATTAACCTACTTATCAGAAGTCCATGTAGATCATGCTGCCCTGTATGCGGATAACATATTCCGGCATCTAATAACTTTAACTGCGCATTTTTTTCTGCAGGTGAATAATCATATTTGAATATGTGATAGCTCTGATGTATGTGCGTTCTAGCTAATCCAATGGATATCCACAGTCCACTGTGCATGCTAGGTCAGCACGCACATGCGCATAGTGAAGTCCACTGCGATCATGACCATATTGAAGAAGGGCAAAAAAATAAACTCTATCCCATACTTGTTGGTATACATATGTGTGGAATAAATTATATTCATATTATTGCTGTTACTAGATTGGTTTGGGGGTACCATTTCTACTATATCATACTTTTGCTTTTACAAGTAGGACATTCCATTTTATCCGCATGTCAACCCGTACCTAAACCACCAGTCCCTTTCTCAAGAGAACCTCGTTGTCTGGTGACCAGACGCATATACGAACAATATGTGCAAATCGCACACATTGTTTGTCTTGCATCGGTGTTCGGGAGACCAATTCGCGGAGTGATGGTTTCAATACCACACACAGGGCTTGTCCATATCTAAGTAAGTCAACCAAACAGTAAGTAAGCAACCACATAACCATATCTTTTTTTATTTTTTACACAGGGTAATATTAATCAGATAGAAAAACATATTAAGAGGTCATGTTGCTCTACATGCATAGACATTGATATATATTGCCATAACTTGGCCTAGATATTAATACAAATATATATTTTATCGGGGCAGCAATGATTATCTGGTCCTGTACAGAGGGTTTTCCATTAAGATCACTGAGCATATATCTTTTTCCTTTTCAGATTTCCTATCTACGGAAAGAGAAAATATAAATGGACTATATATGTAATAAATTTCATAAAAAGTAATTTACCTTTATAATACAGCTAGATCACATTGCATACTAAAGCCCATACAGATCAGAACTTAAATCAAATCTCCCTTGGGAATTTACAGGCAAGTCATCAAGCTCATAATACACCACCTAATTTATAATCCACATTCGATAAATCCATTCTAACTCTTTCTTTTTCAATAAACGTATCCTATCGCCTCCTCACCTCAGAGGCGGTACTATATCTATAATACGAAATCGTAACTGTTTTTCTGTATATTTGAGAAAAATGCTTAGAAACTGGTAAATCGAATCGTTTGCATCGGATCGTGTAACGATGTTGGTTGATATGAGTTTTTAAATCCAACGTGGTCTCCCCCACGTACAACAAATCACAAGGACATTGGAGTAAATATTTCAGAATGTCTGTTCTACAGGTCAAATACTGATTAATTTTATATATCTCTTTCGTTTTTGGATGTGAAAAAGAACCATTCTTAATCATAAGTGGGCAATTAATACAGTTGAGACATGGATAACACCCCATCTTTGCTCTGGCAATAAGTGTCTGGGATGTTGTCTTATTCGAACCTAAATCTGATCTAACAAGGTTATTTCTCAAATTGTGAGATCGATGATATGAAAACAAAAGCAGATTTTTTAATTCTGGTACATTTAATAAACATCCCCTCAATATGGGCTAATGTCTACGTATAATTGAAGAAATAGGTTGGCTGAGTTCGCTGTAGGTAGATACAAATGGTATCCTTTTAATCTTATCAATTCTTTTAATTTCTTGTAATGGGTCCCACAAGAGATCCACTCATCCCAAACTCTCAACCTTCTCCAGATGTTCGTGTTTAACTGAGACAGGGTATCCCCTATCTCTAAAGCTTTGTGAAAGGATATCAAACTTATTACCCAATAACTCATCTCTGTTAATGATATTTTTAACCTATGTAGAAGGGATCTTACCATCAAGCGAGGGTGGTTGCTCTCAAACCTTAAAAGATTATTCTTGTCTGTGGGTTTCATGAATAAGTTTGTAACAAGGGTCTGATCGATAAGTCTGACCTCAACATCCAGAAAATGAATTACTTCTCTAGAATATACCACCGTAAATCTAAGATCAGGCTCAATATTATACAAAAAAGTTAGGAAATTCTGTAATTCCCCTAGTTCCCCTTTCTAAAGATATCGTCTATGTATCTCCACCACTTCAGAACCCGTCTGAAGTGGTGGGATACATAGACGTGTTCCTCCTCCAATATACTCATGAATATCTTCGCATAAGTGGGCGCAACATTTGCGCCCATAGCCATCCCACCCATTTGTAGAAAAAAAATCATCCTCAAACAAGAAATAATTTCAGGAGAGCACAATCTGTAACAAACTTATCAAAAACTCACTACTCTACAAAGAGAAAGTTGTAGTCTGAAGTTTTTTACATCAATGGGAGGCAGAGAAAGCGTATTTCGTGTTGTTTTTTGCCCACTGCGCGCATTGGTCGCGGGCAAAAAACGCAGCGAAAATCGCGAAGTGCAGGCAGAGCAAAATCTGCCTCAAAATTCCATGCTGAATTTTGAGGCATATTTTCTGCATGCAAAAAACTCAGTGTGAACCCAGCCTAAAAGACATCTATTAGAACAGTTACAAAAAAAAGAAAAGAAGGTAAACTATAGCAAATGTGGTTCACATAAACATTTTTATTTTGTAAATGGAAGATCTAATATGTGAAATACAACAAAATGAATACGAATTACAGACATATTCAGTACATCTGTAAGGTAATATCTAAACAGCAACTAATGAGATGGATTTTCTTCTTTTAAACATTGCAAGGCAACATTTTATGTCATATAATATCTAAGTAATGGAGGGAAAAAGTAAAAAGAGCGGGGTCTATGGGCACTGACTATTACTAAGACAAAAATGGCATTCCACATAAAAGGTTAAAAAGTATAAAAGGTATTAGTGTTATCTATGCAACGCATTTTGGCGCTGTACCAGTTCTTTCATCAAGCTTGACTAGAAATGCATACAGTCGACATTTCTATAGCACGTTTCAAATGCACAGGCGGGAATACACAATTGAGAAAGACATGAGAGGCAGGGGAGGATTGGGTACCTGTATACATATTAAGTACATGTCAATAAAAATCAAATATATTAAAAAAATATAAAAATCACATTATGAACAAATGAGCTGCTGAAAACAATAGTGTGTATGGAAGAGATTTCACAGAGCAGCAGTAAGGGTATAAGCGATCGCTGATCCACAAATAAAAAAGCGGAACAAACAAGAAAATAAATTAGCTAATACCAGATAATAGTAGCTCCAATTTTTGCGTGATACAACACGTGTCATTGAGCATTACGGGCTGAATTAAACGGGAGTGGAGGGACATAGAACAATTTACAATAACTCTAGGAAAATAGCACAACGTGACAACTAGTACATGATGCAGATTGTGTGAGTTGGACTGAGGGGGATACATGAAAGGATTTGCAGGGGAGAAGTAACAGTTTATTGGTTGCTTTTAAAAATAATTCACCTCAAATGGAGATATATTACTTCGAGATTCCAAGGTGAGAAGTGCTAGCGAATCTAGAAGAATTTATTGGGCTGGAAATTCTATCTTAGTAATTATTGTTGTGAAGTGGTATTCAAGTTCATTGGTTTGTTTTACTTTGCTTGTATTCGGAGAGAATTTATAGATAAATATGAAGTGGTTACTTAAAGGGAACCGGTCACCAGCATTTCATCTAGTGAACTCTCCTCACTCCTCGCTGGCCGTTGCTGTCAAAAGTTCATTGCTGTTATCCCTTCTCCTAAACGCCTCCTCCGACCGTAAATAACGGTCTGCAAACATATTGCGCCTTTTATTGTAATAATCCAGCAGTCTCGTACGTTCCTCTTATTATGCCCGGTCACCGCCAAAAACGGACCCATCTTGAATGCTATCCATCAAAAATAAGCTGTCAATCAAAAGTAAGGAGGGCGGGGTTAACTTGGAAAGGCTTGAGGAATGAAGATATAACTCTTTTCAAACGAAGATATGACTCTTTTATGCTCATTATCATACGACGTGGGAACAATTGAAAACGGAATACTAAAGGTACAGAGGCTACTTAGAAGACAATTATAGATTACATATACATGATTTTTCACCCACTACCACCAGGCATTGCTGGTTTAAAAGGTAAAATGTTGGTGACAGGTTCATTTAATAGTTAAGAAATAGTCGACTGCGCTATTGATTCCATAAAAAAACGGAACCCTTTCACGATGGTGACAAACGGATACCATTAGCAAAGTATCCGTCACCAGCGAGATCAATGGTAATTCAAACGGCAGCTAAGGTTTCGGTTTGCCTTCTGTTGAGGGGTTCCCCCGACGGAAAGCTCAGACGGAACCCCTCACCGGAAAGCAACGCTGATGTGAACAGGTCCCTAAAGTCTGGGTCGTACGCTTCACGTACTGTAGTTTGCAGGAACAAGTAATTAAACAAATAATGTAAATAGAACAGAAATTCATAAAGAATTTTATATTGAAGAATTCTTCGGTGATTTCCAAAATGGAAATTCAGTATCTTATGGCTGATATTTGAGCAGTATAAGCAACGAGCTCTATCACATTTGAAGGCTCCTAATCATATTGGGAATAACTGAGTCTTAGGCTTTATTCAGACGAACGGGAACTATGTCCGTGAAACGCGCATGATTTTCACGCGCGTCGCACGGATCTATATTAGTCTATGGGGCCATGCGGACATGTGCGTGATTTTTACTCAGCGTTAGTCAGCTGAAAAAAGTCACGACATGTCCGTTCTTTGGGCGTTTTGCGCGAATCACGCACGCATTGAAGTCAATGGGTGCGTGAAAACCACGCATGCCGCATGGAAGCACTTCCGTGCGAACTTCGTGATTCGCGCAACAGCTGTCAAAAGGATGAATGTAAACAGAAAAGCACCACGTGCTTTTCTGTTTACAAACATCCAATTGGAGTGTCATAATGATGGCGGCTGCGCGAAAAGCACGCAGCCGCGCATCATATGCTGCTGCCACCCGGAACTGTTAAGTGTTTTTTGCGCACACAAAATGCCGCGTTTTTGCGTGCGCAAAAACGCCACGCTCGTGTGAATCCAGCCTTAGGAGTTGTGGTTGGTTTGTGGAGTTTGCTTGGGGCATGGAGATTTCCAATTATCATTATCCTTCTGAGGGCTTATTTAGACGAACGTGATATGCGTCTGTGCAACGCACGTGATTTTCACGCGCCTCGCACGGACCTATGTTAGTCTATGGGGCCGTGCAGACTGTCCGTGAGTTTCACACAGCGTGTGTCCGCTGCGTAAAACTCACGACATGTCCGTTATGTGTGCGTTGTTCACGCATCACGCACCCATTGAAGTCAATGGGTGCGTGAAAATCAGGCGCAGCACAGGGAAGCACTTCCGTGTGACGCACGTGATTCGCGCAACAGCAGTAAAAAGTATGAATGAAAATAGAAAAGCACCACGTGCTTTTCTGTTTACAAACATAAAAACAGAGTGTCATAATGATGGCGGCTGCGCGAAAATCACGCAGCCACGCATCATACGAGGGTGACACACGGAGCTGTTAAGTACCTTTTGCGCGTGCAAAACGCTGCATTTTTTGCGCGCGCAAAACGCTGCGTTTTTTGCGCTCGCAAAACGCACGGGCTCATGTAAATCCAGCCTGAATGTGATCTCTGTTTTTTCTGCTAGCAAAGTTTTCAGGAAATGGACATTCAAAAGTATACGCCAGTGTTTTTGCATCATGGACCGGATAAAATTTTTATTAGCTGTGAAGGATGTTATGAAGTTATATTTGAATTAACCCCTTCCCGACATTTGACGTATGCATATGCCAAAGTCGCGTAGGGGAAGTATGGAACGTGTTACAGCTGACACTTCAGAGTAACGAGCGGCATCGCGCTCGAGGGCAATCCCGCTCGTTTAACTCGTTAAATGCTGCGGTCAATAGAAACTGCATTTAAATTGTTAGAAATCGGAGACGACCCCCTCTAACAGCTCATCGCGCCCCCCGCAACGCAATCACGGGTGGGGAGATGGTTGCTATGGCTGCCTGGGGGCCTAATGAAGGCCCCCAGGTCCTCCATCTTTGTTCACTTATTAAGCCCTGCCTCCGGCAGCCTGTCAGAATCACGATATACTGCAATACATTAGTATTGCAGTATATCTTGCAAGCGATCTATCAATCGCTGGTTGAAGTCCCCTAGGAGGAATAATAAAAAAAGTAACAATTATTTCAATAATGTTTTTTTTGTTTTTTTAAAAATTAAAAAAATTAAAAGTTCAAAAAACCCCCCTTTTCCCATTTCCCCCCTAGAGCATAGTAAAAAAATAAAAAAATAAACATAATTGGTATTGCCGCGTATGTAAAAGTCTGAACTATTACAATATATCATTATTTAACCCACACGGTGAACGCCGTAAAAAAAAAAAAAGATGTAAACGTCACAATCTCTATTTTTTGGTCACCTCATCTCCCACAGAAAATGAAATAAAAAGCGATCAAAACGTCGCGTGTACACCAAAATGGTATTATTAACCCCTTCCCGCTCCTGGACGTACTATTAGGTCATGGTAACTATAGCGTTCGCGCTCCATGACCTAATAGTACGTCTCGGGAGTAACGGCCGTTTCGGCCGTCCTCCCGACACATACAGGAGCTGTCACAGCTCCTACAGCGGGGACCGATCGCTGTGTCCCCGCTGATTAACCCCTTAAAAGCCGCGTTCTATAGAGATCGCGGCTTTTTAGGGGTTAAGCTGCCATCGCCGGCCTGCTACACGATAGCGGCCGGCGATGGTGACTATGGCAACCGGACACCAAACAATGGCATCCGGCTATGCCATAGACGGAAGCCTAGTGGGTCCTGACAACGTCAGGACCCACTATACTTGCTGTCAGTGAGTAGCTGACAGTTCTAATACACTGCACTACGCATGTAGTGCAGTGTATTAGAATTGCGATCAGGGCCTCCTGCCCTCAAGTCCCCTAGTGGGACAAAGTAATACAGTAAAAAAAAAGTTAAAAAAAGATGTGTAAAAATAAGAAAATAGAAGTTTTAAAAGTATTAAAAGTAAAAATCCCCCTTTTTACCTTATCAGTCATTTATTATTAATAGAAATATATAAACAAACAAATAAACTATACATAATTGGTATCGCCGCGTCCATAACAGCCTGAACTACAAAATTATTTCGTTATTTATCCCGCAAGGTGAATACCGTAAAAGAAAATAATAATAAACCGTACCAGAATCACAATTGTTTGGTCACTTCACCTCCCGAAAAATGGAATAAAAAGAGATCAAAAAGTTGCATGTACCGAAAAATGGTACTGATCGAAACTTCAGTTCGTTACGCAAAAAATAAGTCCTCGCACGGCTTTATTGATTGAAAAATAAAAAAGTTCTGGCTCTTAGAATAAGGTAACACAAAAAGTGAATGATTTTTTATAAAACTTATTTTATTGTGCAAACGCCATAAGACAAAAAAAAACTATAAACATATGGTATCGCCGTAATCGTATCGCCCCGCAGAATAAAGTGAATATGTCATTTATAGCGCACGGTGCACGCTGTAAAAAAAAAAGAATAAAAAAACAATAGTAGAATTGCTGTTTTTTAGTCACCACGTCACCTAAAAATAGAATAAAAACCGATCAAAAAGCACCCCAGGAAAACTACAATGGATTCCTCAAGGGGTCTAGTTTCCAAAATGGGGTCACTTTTGGGGGGGTTTCCAATGTTTTGGCACCACAAGACCTCTTCAAACCGGACATGGTGCCTAATAAAAAAGAGGCCTCAAAATCCACTAGGTGCTCCTTTGCTTCGGAGGCCGGGGCTTCAATCCATTACCGCACTAGGGCCACATGTGGGATATTTCTCAAAACTGCAGAATCTGGGCAATACGTATTAAGTTGCGTTTCTCTGATAAATCCTTTTGTGTTGTAAAAAAAATGATATAAAGAGGATCTTCTGACAAAAAAAAATGTAAACTTCACCTCTACTTTGCTCTAAATTTCTGTGAAACACCTAAAGGGTTCATAAACTTTCTAAATGCTGTTGTGAATACTTTGAGGGGTCGAGTTTCTAAAATGGGGTGTTTGATAGGGGTTTCTAATATATGGGCCCCTCAAAGCAACTTCAGAACTGAACTGGAACCTAAAAAAATAAATAAATGAGGCAATACTTCGCTTCTTACATTATACTGATAATGAGCCGTGCCCACCCCTAGATGACCACAGTTTTGACCGTTTGTATAAACGGAGACCCCTATTAGACCGTTTCAGTGCCCGGTTTTCCCAAGCATTCACCCCCAAGAAGTGTATTTCTATTGATGAGTCCCTGGTACATTTTAAAGGGAGGGAATTCCCCGAGTACCTGCCGGGTAAGAGAGCAAGGTATGGCGGGAAGATGTATAAGCTGTGCGAGA
The DNA here is from genome assembly GCF_050947455.1 of Rhinoderma darwinii. Lineage (NCBI taxonomy): Eukaryota > Metazoa > Chordata > Amphibia > Anura > Rhinodermatidae > Rhinoderma > Rhinoderma darwinii. The sequence goes on along the minus strand of NC_134688.1, from coordinate 238,758,179 downwards.
GTGCATCAGGGTATACCTACAGGTTTAGGATATATGAAGGAAAGGCCACCCCCAAACCAGACTGCATCCTGGACTACAATAGGTACATGGGAGGGATGGACTTGTCAGATCAAATCCTGAAGCCCTACAGCGCCATGCGGTGTGGTATAAGAAGCTGGCTGGGCACATCATACAGATGGCTTTGTACAATGCGTACGTGCTACGTCGATGTGCAGGCCAGACGGGAACTTTCCTGGAATTTCAAGAGGTGATTATCAAGAATCTAATCTTTAGGGACCAAGAAGGGGGGGCACCCAGTACTTCTGGAAGCGGGGCCACACGCATCATACCAGGGCGGCAACACTTTCCAGGAGAAGTTCCCCAAGCTGTCAAGAAGGGAAAAAGTCAAAAGAGGTGCAAAGTCTGCTGTAAGAGGGCTATAAGGGATGACACAATATATCAATGTGACACGTGTCCCGAATAACCAGAGCTCTGTATGAAAGAGTGTTTTAAAATTTATCATACATCCCTTGGTTTATAATTTACCCCAATTTTACTTACCCTGATGCACTCTGCACAGCTTATCCCCCCTCGTCTTTCCCCTCTGAGCCCTGCTGTGTGCCCAGGCAGCTGATAACAGCCACATTTAGGCTATTGCCATACCCGGGAGAACCCACATTACAGTTTATGGGGTGTAGGTCTCCGGTCAAAATGCTCACTACACCTCTAGATGAATGCCTTAAGGGTGTAGTTTTTAAAACGGGGTCACTTCTTGCGGGTTTCAACTGTACTGGTACCTCAGGTGCTTCTGCATACATGACTTCGCACTAGAAAATCCCCAGTAGGCCAAATGGTGGTCCTTTCCTTCTGAGCCCTCCCATGGGCCCAAACGGCAGTTTATCACCACAAATGGGGTATTGCGGCACTCAGAACAAATTGCGCAACAGAATGGGGTATTTTGTTTCTTGTGAAAATAAGAAATTTTCAGCCAAAACGACATATTATTTGAAAAAAATAATTTTGTTTTCATTCCCAGTCCAATTCAAATAAGTTCTGTGAAAAAACTATGGGTTCGAAATGGTCACAACACCCATAAATGAATTCCTTGAGGGGTGTAGTTTCCAAAATGGGGTCATTTGTGGTTGGTTTCTATTGCTTTGATACCTCTGGGGCTCTGCAAATGCGACATGGCACCCGAAAACCAATCCAGCAAAATCTGGACTCCAACAAACACATAGCGCTCCTTTCCTTCTGAGCCCTCCCATGAGCCCAAACGGCAGTTTATCACCACAAATGGGGTATTGCCACACTAAGGACAAATTGGGCAACAAAATGGGGTTTTTTGTTCCCTGTGAAAATAAGAAATTTTGATCACAAATGACATTTTATTGGAAAAAATTAAATTTTTTTCATTTCACAGCCCAATTCAAATACGTTCTGTGAAAAAACTGTGCGGTCAAAATGGTAACAACAACCATAAATGAATTCCTTGAGGGGTGTAGTTTCCAAAATGGGGTCACTATTGGGGGATTCCTACTGTTTTGGCACCTCAACACCTCTTCACACCTGGCATGCTGCCTAAAATATATTCTAATAAAAAAAGAGGACTCAAAATGCACTAGGTGCTTCTTTGCTTCTAGGGCTTGTGTTTTATTCCACGAGCGCAGTAGAGCCACATGTGGGACATTTCTAAAAACGGCAGAATCTGGACAATACATATTTAGTAGTGTTTCTCTGGTAAAAACTTCTGTGTTACAGAAAAAAAATGAATAAAATTGAAATTCAGCAAGAAAAATGAAATTTGCAAATTTCACCTCCACTTTGCTTTAATTCCTGTGAAATGCCTGAAGGGTTAAAAAACTTTCTAAATGCTGTTTTGAATACTTTGATGTGTCTAGATTTAAAAATGGGGTGTTTTATCAGGGTTTCTAATACATAGGCCCCTCAAAGCCACTTCAGAACTCAAGAGATACCTGTTTATGTTCTAAGCCTTGTAACGTCCAAGAAAAATAAAAGAATGTTCAAAAAACGATGCCAATCCAAAGTAGACATATGGGAAATATGAACTAGTAACAATTTTGGGTGGTATAACCGTTTGATTTACAAGCAGATGCATTTAAATTCTGAAAAATGCTATTTTTTCAAAATTTTCTCTAAATTTTGCAATTTTTCACCAATAAACACTGAATATATCGACCAAATTTTACCACGAACATGAAGCCCAATGTGTCACGAGAAAACAATCTCAGAATCGCTTGGGTAGGTTTAAGCATTCCGACGTTATTACCACATAAAGGGAAATATGTCAGATTTGAAAAATGGGCTCTGAGCCTTAAAGAGGCTCTGTCACCAGATTTTGCAACCCCTATCTGATATTGCAGCAGATAGGCGCTGCAATGTAGATTACAGTACCGGTTTTATTTTTAAAAAACGAGCATTTTTGGCCAAGTTATGACCATTTTCGTATTTATGCAAATGAGGCTTGCAAAAGTACAACTGGGCGTGTTGAAAAGTAAAAGTACAACTGGGCGTGTATTATGTGCGTACATCGGGGCGTTTTTACTTCTTTTACTAGCTGGGCCTTCTGACGAGAAGTATCATCCACTTCTCTTCAGAACGCCCAGCTTCTGGCAGTGCAGACACAGCCGTGTTCTCGAGAGATCACGCTGTGACGTCACTCACAGGTCCTGCATCGTGTCGGCCACATCGGCACCAGAGGCTACAGTTGAGTCTGCAGCAGCATCAGTGTTTGCAGGTAAGTAGCTACATCGACTTACCTGCAAACGCTGATGCTGCTGCAGAATCAACTGGTGCCGATGTGTCCTCGCTCGTCTGACACGATGCAGGACCTGTGAGTGACGACACAGCGTGATCTCTCGAGAACCCGGCTGTGTCTGCACTGCCAGAAGCTGGGCGTTCTGAAGAGAAGTGGATGATACTTCTCGTCAGAAACCCCAGCTAGTAAAAGAAGTAAAAACGCCCCGATGTACGCACATAATACACGCCCAGTTGTACTTTTACTTTTCAACATGCCCAGTTGTACTTTTGCAAGCCTCATTTGCATAAATACGAAAATGGTCATAACTTGGCCAAAAATGCTCGTTTTTTAAAAATAAAAACGTTACTGTAATCTACATTGCAGCGCCTATCTGCTGCAATAGCAGATAGGGGTTGCAAAATCTGGTGACAGAGCCTCTTTAAGGCCAAAAATAGGCTGCGTCCTTAAGGGGTTAAAAACTACAGCTTATCTCGCAAAAAATAAGCCCCCATACCACTTAATCGACGGAATTTCGCGGCACAAAATAAGTTTTCTTTTTTACACTTAGGTTTTTACTTGTAAAAGTAGTAAAATATAGAAAAATCTATATATAGTTTGTATCGCCGTAATCGTATTGACCCACAGAATAAAGTTAACATGTTGTTTTAATTGCAGAGTGAATTCCGTAAAAACGGCGCGCAAAAAACCATGAAGGAATCCCTGTTTTTTTCATTTTCTAACCCACAAATAATTTTTTCCCTGTTTCCTAGTACATTATATGGCAAAATAAATAGTGCTACTATAAACTACAACTCGTCCCACAAAAATCAAGCCCTCATAGGACTATATTGACGGAAAAATAAAGACGTTATGGCTTTTGGAAGGTGGGGAGGAAAAAACAAAAATGAAAATCTGAAAAAGAGCTGTAGCGGGAAGGGGTTAATTATTGTAATTTTTTGGAGTTTCTATTTTGTTTTTTTAGGCAATCCTGTTGGGATAGATCTTTTGTTCTTTTGAGGGTGGCTGTCATTAATTGTTTAGGATATTTTTACTTTAAAGTACTGTTGGAGAATTTTTGATGGTTGGAAAAAAGTTCTATTGTATTACATTTTTTTTCTTATGCGTGTATATGGGCTTAATGGAATGTCTTTATGCCACTTAAGATAATGGATATTAGTGGTAACCATTAATATCCACACTTTTAAGGAAGGTTATCGGGAAAAATTGTTCATATTGTCCTTAGATATTATCAAGATAATCTATGTTCTCCTCTGTGCATTTCATGGTGAATTCTATGCCCTAGGAATGGCCATTAAGAGACTGGATGTAGACACTGGTTTGTTGTGCTATGCCACTCTAAAAGAAAAATAAATCATCTATATAGCAACGGTAATATAAAATGCATTGTTTGTATGGGTGCGGAGTGAAAATGGGTGGGGATTCAAAATGCCCCATGAACAGATTTGCAGTTAGATGGTTGGTTGACAAACTCCTACATATTGAACTACAACATATCAAACAATCTATCCTTTTTCTAACAGCAGACTTTACCTCGCTTTATTTAAACATTCAACATTTTTTAGGCATACAATTGGTAGAACATTTTCTTTCACAATACCCCTTAATGCCACTTATTAAAAAAACAATTCCTCATTAATGAATCATTTCATCTTAACACTGTTTTCAGCTTTGAGTCCACCATCTTTCAACAAATCAAAGCCTGCACTATGGGGACTCAATACGCCCCAAGTTTTTCAAATGTCTTCATGGGGCATTTTGAGACCATGTATAGTTCCTCTCCCCACCCATACAAACAATATATTTTACATAATTATATCACAAAGTAATCGTTATCTTCATGGCCGGCCTTGGATACGTTCGAGCAGTGCGGTCGCACAGGGCGCAAGCCGCCACACTGCAAGAGGGACGCCAGCGGGTGTGTGTATCCCCGCGCCGTTGCAACTACCAGCGGGGATACACACACACTACCTGCAGTCACCTTTCCACCCAGGTGCTTCTTAACTTAGTGGCCGTCGCTACTGCTGTAGCAGCCATAGCGGCTGCTAGTGGTGACACCGGGCATGAGGGCGGTGGCGCCGCTAGCAGCTGCTGCGGCTGCTATATCGGTAGTGACGGCACTATAGCAGAGCAGGGAGGTATCTCCCTGCTCTGCTATCTACTAGCGCCACTGTAGCTCCCTGAAGGAGCGGAATCCCCATGTGGCCGGGGATTCCGCTCCTGGAGCGCTGCTTGATGTCTCTGTTCATATATGGACAGGGACATCAGTGGAATCAAGGGTCAAAGCGTTGCAGATGCTATGACCGGGAATTCCACTCCAGGAGAAGCCAATGACGTCATGGACACAGACGACAGGAGCTTCTCCTGGAGTGGAATCGACGGTCACAGCGTCAGCAACGCTGTGGACGGGGATTCCGCCTCAGGAGTTTCCCCTGATGTCACTGTCCATATATGGACAGAGACATCAAGCAGCGCTCCAGGAGTGGAATCCACGGCCACATGGAGATTCCGCTCCTTCAGGGAGCTACAGTGGCGCTATCTATACTGGAAGGGGTTAGGGGGGGTCCTACCAACCAGAGGGCTGTGGGCTGTGGGGCACTACCCACCAGGGGGCTGTGAGGCACTACCAACCAGGGGCCTGTGTGGCTCCTCCAGTGTCATCCACCCTCCATTATTATCTCCTTCCCAATGCACCATTTTTTTCCCTCCCCACCCAATAACATCTCCCTGTCCCCATTGTCATCTAACCCCCCCCCGTAGAAAGCAAGTGTCTTACCCACTCTGTATGACATCCTCTTGGCACTGAAGCATCGCATTGTATCACTAGCAGCAGCTCTACGACTGGCTCTTATCTCCCGTGAAGCGTAACGTGATAATAAACCAGTCTCCTCCCTCTGGTTACACAGCATGGGAGATAAGAGCCGACATAACAACTGCTACTAGTGATACAATACTATGAAGTAGTGCTGAGAGGGTATAGTACAGTACAGACATGGACAAGACATTGCTTTCTATTGGGAGGAATATGATGTGAGGAGGCAGCAGCAGCAGCCTGACACAGACATAACTTACTGTATCAGAAGTCTGCTGTTGTTGCTGCTGCTGTTTGACGCCTCCACTGGACTTAAATCTCCCGCTGCCTTCATGAAGTCTCTCGTTGTCTCCTCCACACACGCTGTCATGCTGCTGTAGAGGAGGAGAAGGGGCGGGCAAATTTCTAATTTATGGCCGCGCCCATGACGGCAGTACCGCCAGTACTGCCCTGATAGCGGCCCTGTGTGTGGCACTACCTACAAGGGGGCTGTGTGGCACTACCTACAAGGGGGCTGTGTGGCACTACCTACAAGGAGGCTGTTTGGCACTACCTACAAGAGGGCTGTGTGGTACTATCTACAGGGGGGATCTGTGAGTGGCGTGCTGATGGTCATTTTACTGTGAGTGGGGGGCTGATGGTCATTTTAGTGTGAGTGGGGGGCTGATGGTCATTTTAGTGTGAGTGGGGGGCTTCAAGTAGTTTCCACCTCTGGCCTCCAATTGAAATGAACAGGAGGCAGAAAATAGCTGCGGCGCTTGTTTGGGGTGCTTTTTTTGCCTGCGTCTTTTGCATTAGCTTCAACGGCTTAAAAAAAAAATGCAAAAAAACCTGTGTAAAATAACGCTGTCAATTCAACATCTGCCTTAAAAATTCCTGAAGGAATCTTGAGGCATATTTTTTCTGCCTTACAAAAAACGCTGTGTGAACATACCCTAAGAGTGTAGAGCTTGTTTTTAGACGTTTTCTGTCTTTCACGAAACTATTTTTGGTATGGTGCCCTGAGGAATTATTTTTTCTAGTGGTGCCTCGAGTCCAAAAAGGTTGGGAAACTCTGTACTAGGCTACAGGATCACGCCGGCCTATGCAAGGATCCCATCGTGGAGCAGCTCAGTTCGTCGTGGGAACGGGACCTAGGTGAGTACAATTTTTTGTTTGTTTGGGGGCACTGTCTACAAGGGGGAGGTGGGGGGCTGTATGGCACTGTCTACAAGGAGGAGGTGGGGGTTGTATTTCACTGTCTACATGGGGGATGTGGGGGGCTGTATGGCACTGTCTACAAGGAGGAGGTGGGGGATTATGGAACTGTCTACAAGGAGGAGGTGTGGATTATAGCACTGTCTACAGGGAGGCTGTATGGCCAATCTACAGGAGGCACTATCTACAAGGGGAGGGCTGTGTGTGGCAGCCATGGCAGGTGGGCATTATCCTGTGTAAGGGCCACTACGCAGACATTATACTGTGTAGGGGCACTACAAGGGGCAATATACTGTGTGTGGCACTTAGGGGGGCATAATACTGTGTGGGCAGAATTAGAGGACAAAATACTGTCTCCTTGAAGGGGTTATAATATATTATTAAATATTACTATTATACTGTATGAGGGCACTAAAGGGGTATTATACTGTGTGCGGGCGCTATATAGGGCATTAGACAGTGGGGGGGCATTATACTTTTTTATGGGCCATTTTTTTATGATGGAGGTGGGGTGCCGAAGAATAATTTCGCACGGGGCGCCATCTATCCTAAGGCTGGCCTTGCTAGTCAGCACCCATAAATCCCGCTCTTTTTACAATCCATAAGTGTTTCCAGATCGCCCAAGGGTGTAGCAGCGACAAGGAAAGAATTCATTAAAAAATTCTCATACAGGGTTGTGCCTTGTTATTGCAGCAGTTTCCCTACTATTAACTATACGTATCTCATTTATCTATCAGAGGTATTGCACCATAAAGCGCCCGTTGTCTTCTTTGTTTCTTTGTTATAGGTATAGTAAAGCTTGCTAACAAATCTATTAATATTTATAGAATTATATATGCATTGTGGCATGTTGAAAAGAATGTATTAGAAGGACATTTGCCATTTTAGGGCTCTTTTTCTATTTGTTTGGTCAAACATTTTAGAACTTTATAATATATTCTGCATTATGTGAGTGGTATTTTCTTCACATATTTGTAATTGTAATCTTCCTGGATTTCATCTGTGTGTCTAAATAAAAAAGGCTACTAATGACTATTGCTTAGAGGTTATGTCCAGTGCAGCCCCCTTAGAACTCATAATTTAGCAGCTACTTCTACATGCTGACGCCGGACTGGCCTGTCATGTGATCCTTATATTCACAGCTGAGCAACAGAAAATGTAATGAAATAAATTATAGTAAAAATAAAACAAAACATTATTTACCTCCTAAATACCCCGCTGCTCCAGTGCGATGTGCCGATGGCCTCTTGCTGGTCTTTCTGTACATTCCAGCAGCGAAGACGTGCCATACCAGTTTATAAATATAGAGATGGACGTCAGAATAACCTTGAAGTCTTTTACACAAGCAAAGTACTCAAACACCAAACATTTCCGTTTACACAAGAAATGTGTACGCTTGAAAAAGGCTTCTGTGTAAGCCGAAACGTCAGTATTGGGTTTGAGAACTCTACTTTAATAACACACTTCAAGGTTATGCTGACGTCCATCTCATTTTTTTTTCGATACTATGTATAATGGATAGAGACTGAGCCAAAAAGATAGACTTTGCATCAAATAAGAGGAATTGCTGTGCTGTTCATAACCCCACTTATTTTTTTTTTTCCCAGTGTGCCGTACCCGCTTGTGACCACTGCTGCCAATCACTGGCTGCAGAGGTGATATGAGTAAGTAGGGCATGTGACCACTGAGGCCAGTGTTTGGCTGCAGTGGACTCATGTTTGTATGGTACGTCATCGCTGCTGGAATGTAAACAGAGACCGGTAGGAGGCCATCAGCACATCACCCTGGGGCAGCAGGGTATTTAGGAGGCGAGTTATGTTTTCTTGTTTTTTACTAATTTAATGCTTTTTCTGCTAGTTTTTTTTTACTCTTGGCCAATACCTATAAGGCCTCATTCACAGTGTCAGTACCGTATGTCAAATCTGCTTTGTACAAGTCTATAATACGGTGGACACAAACAGTTATATACCCATATTGTACCGCTTTTTCCCTAAGCAGATTTTTTTTTTCTCCCTGATTCATATGGAATCCATGTTAAAAATATATATATTTTACTATGTTTTTAGTCTATCTGTAATTTCTTAGAAATGAAAATTTATTTTGTGGATGTACTTTCAGAAGAAAAGAAGAAAAATTCAGCAACATAGAATGGCAAAAGATGTTAGATTACTGTGGGGAAGTACATAGCAATTATGAAGAAATGTGCTCCATGAGCCTAATATACGCATACTGCAATCCAGCACTTTGTACTCACCTAAAACCCCCACTCACTCATCTGTGCAAATACCTGCACCGAAATGCAAATGTAATACACTAAAAAGTGAAACTCTCGTATTAGTTACTCTTGAAACAACGGCCGTGTGAACGGCCCCATTGAAATACATGCGTCCGCGTGACGGCCGTTGTTTTAACGGCCGTCACATGGACGTATACTATAGTCGTCTGAATTCGGCCTTAAAGGGCAAAATCTCGATGGGACCCATTAACTTTAATTGGATTCCAATGGGTTTCCGTCATTATGTCAGTAATTTTGCCGTAAAAAATAGCACAGCTTGCTGCGCTATTTTGTCTGGCAAAAACGAGCCTTCCACACAGGTGTGAACATAACATAAATTCGATGGTATGTTTTGTTAGACTCCTTTTACTTTTTGTTTTTACTCTTCACTTTCTCCAAACCCTTTTTTTTAAAAAAACAAATGAACCTATGCTATGGTTATTTAACTTGTTTTTGCACAGTGCCATAGTAGTGCATACATTGCAACAGAAATACGTTTTGCTAGCCTTGTTGAAAAACAACTGCGTGGAGAAAAAATTTGTTGTAAAAGGGGCCTAAGGATAGGTTACATTTGCTTAGTTTTGCAGTATGTTTTTGTTACAAAATATGATAACGGTCAATCTTCGGGTACTATTAATTTGCCTCAGTCTCAGTTAAGACATGATCAGTTTTTAAGAATTCTTTCAACTATATCCGGTACTCAGGCTTGGTACTCTCTGTCTTTTATATAACAGTTGGAGGGATACTGGTGACCCAACTGATCTCATTACTGTTTTCAATGGAATTAGATGTGGCCTTTTTAACTGCAAATCGTCTGCCATTAACATTGAATGTCTATTAAAGGCAACAGTCCTGTATGAAGCAATGTTTTAAAAAAATGTGCCTTCAGTTAGGGCCAGAAGGTTAATACGGTCCATTGTACCCAAAAAGCAAGTTGTTTTTTAATGCAAAGGAAATTTATTGTACCTACTTGTATGTGATTGGGCTCTTAGATGATCCATCTTGAACAGAGGACTAACTTCCCGCACCTCGACGTACAGTTACATCGCAGTGATGATGCAGGCAAAGAAGCTGTAAGCACACCATCAGTAGCGAGTGCCGGCTGTACTACACAGCCAACATCCCGCTGCAAAATGGTTTTATTTTGCAAACGTGATACACGAATGTAACAAGATAAACTTAATACGTTATTCAAACTACACGGTGAACGGTGTAAAAAACAACGATGGAATTGTTTTTTTTTCCCATTCCATCTACCCCTCAACAAAAATCATAAAAGTTAATAATAATTTATATGTAAGCCAAAATTGTTCTATTAAAAATATGACTTGTCACGCAACAATCCGACATATAGTTAAAAAAATTATGGCTTTTGGAAAGCGTTGACATAAAAGCTATTTTTTTCCCGTGAAATTTGCTATTATGCAAAAGAAAGACATAAAAAAATACACATATTTGGTATCACCATAATCATACCATCCCATAGAATAAAGGTAACATGTTATTTATGTCGCATGGAGAAGGGCGTTAATCTAAAATAAATACGTAATTGCTGTTTTTCCATTCCACCAAAAATCAAATAAAAGTTATTCATTAATCTATATGGACCACAAAATGTTTATATTAAAAAATAAGACTCATCATGCAAAAAACAAGCTCTCATACAGCTACGTAGACGCAAAAATAAAAAAGTTATGGCTCTCGGAATGCGACAATGAAAAAAACGCTCTAACAAGCTGATCCAAACAGATGTCAGAAGGCCTTTTTTCACAGCTTGTTTTTCAACGCTTTTTTTTTCTTAAAATGTGGGAATATCCATGTACTTCTGTCTTTTTACAGCACTGTATTGGAACAAATGAAATGGCCACAAGCCAAGTGTTTGGGTAGAAAACTTTTTCAAAAGGTGTAGAGAAAAAAACATAGTGTAAAATGAACCTAAGTTCTCCTCTGTCAGATTTCCATTGCTCTTTTACAGCCAGGAAAGTGTAGCATACTGTATTATTGTTTCCAGTTACAAAACCTGAAACCTGACAGCCCCGTTATGCGCCAAGAGGAAGAAAAGCAGATCATGAAGAATCTGCCAAATGTATCATAACAGATCATAACTGATCCATCATATCCATGATGTAATGAATTCACGTTTTACTAGATTTGCTTTCCTACATCTGTATTTCTAGTATGAAGCACTCCAGCATTGCAAATACGTTTCCGCTTACCATGGTATTGGAATAATTGGCGCGTGATGTTTTGATTCTTCACATTGTTTACTTCAGGAACAAACAATATTTCCATGTTTTTTGCAAAACTGTTTTATTTCAGAAGCTTTCACTATGACGTACAATTGTGGGAGAATGGCTCAGATGTACATCCCTTGCTGAGATAACTCAATATATTATTAATGGATTCTATTTGATTTCATTCTTTATTTCGCTCCAAGAGATTTTGGTATACTATGTGAACTTGTCAATAACTTCATATTGCTTGAACCATTTCTTAGAAAGCTAGAGGAGAAGAACTTGAATTGCTTGAGAATTGTTTTCTCAAGAGTTTTCATAGATATTCCAGATATTATTGGTGATATATATTATTAGGAAACATGCAGTCATGCACCTGTTTTCTTACTGCTTAAAGAGGCTCTGTCACCACATTATAAGTGGCCTATCTCCTACATAATCTGATCGGCGCTGTAATGTAGATAATAGCAGTGTTTTTTATTTAGAAAAACTATCTATTTTCACCACATTATGAGCGATTTTAGCTTTATGCTAATTACTTTCTTAATGCCCAACTGGGCGTGTTTTTACTTTTTACCATGTGGGCATTGTAAGGAGGAGTGTATGACGCTGACCAATCAGCGTCATACACTTCTCTCCATTCATGTAATCCGCGCATAGTGATCTTACTAGATGACTATGCGCAGCCACATACACACACATTAACGTTACTGAAGTGTCTTGAGAGTGAATAGACATTCCTTCCAGCCAGGATGGGATGTCTATTCACATTCCCGACACTTCGGTAACGTTTGTGTGGTACTTACAGCAGAGCAAGCATCATCTCGCGAGATCACGCTGTAAATGGCAGTTTACAGTGAGATTACGCTTTGCTGTGCTCTAAATCCCACACAAACGTTACCGAAGTGTCGAGATTCGGAATAGACATCCCGTCCTGGCTGGAAGAAATGTCTATTCACTGTCAAATAGACAGAATAGACGAGGAGACAGCACTTCCAACATATGTCAGCTTTTTAATCACCCGTGCAACGTTTCAGTCCAGCAGGACCTTTCTCAAGCATTCACTGTCAAGACACTTCAGTAACGTTAATGTGTGTGTATGTGACTGCACATACTGATCTAGTAAGATCACTATGCGCTGATTAAATGAATGGAGAGAAGTGTATGACGCTGATTGGTCAGCATCATACACTCCTCTTTACAACTCCCACATGGTTAAAAGTAAAAACACGCCCAGTTGGGCATTAAGAAAGTCATTAGCATAAAGCTAAAATAGGTCATAACGTGAAAATAGATAGTTTGTCTTAATAAAAAACACTGCTGTAATCTACATTACAGCGCTGATCTCATTATATAGGAGATAGGGCACTTATAATGTGGTGACAGAGCCTCTTTATGTCAAATCTACATTGCGCCCTTTGTATATAAATTGTGTTTGTAGTGGGAAATACATACTTCATACATACAAAAAAATAGTTTGAGATATTTTCTGCTATCTTTACACTAATGATACTATTTAATTGTAACATTGTATTGTGCTACAAACCATGTGCTGAAAACATTTGCTGATCTTTCCTGGACACAAGTGTCCAAAATGTACTCTTATTTCTTAAGTGTTCGCCTGACATATTCCTTACTCCATTTCACCTTTATTATGCACTTAGAAAGTGGAAACATACTTCAGTATTAGGGTATGTTCACACAAGCTATTTTAAGCCATTTTTCGGGCCGTATACGCCCTGAAAAATGGCGAAAAATGCGGGGGCTGAATGCCTCCAAACAGCTGCCCATTGATTTCAATGGGAAAAACTGCGTTCTGTTCCCACAGGGAACGCCTTGTAAAAAGAAGGGCATGTCACTTCTTGAGCCTTTTATGGAGCCATTTTTCATTGACTCAATAGAAAAACAGCTACAAAAACGGCTGCAAAAAACGCTAGTTACTTAAAAACGGCTAAAAATCAGTGGCTGTTTTCCCTTGAAAACAGGTCTGTATTTTCAGCCGTTTTTTGTTAAGCGTGTGAACATACCCTTACATGTTAAATAAAACAACACTGGACAAAATAATTGAAAGGGTTTGGGTCATAGTGGTGCATAGTAAACATAACAGTAGTAATCAGTGCCAGGCAGCTGCTGCCAAGGTAACTTATGAAAAGCATTAAAGAGGACCTGTCACGTCCCCATAAAAGTTAATCCGGCTCCATACCTTCCTTCGCAATCAGCCAGTTCATCTCGTGCGCTGATATTCTAATTTATGAATAAATTCATAACTAACAGGGCTATCTCTACCACCCAGATGTCAACGGAGTGTGAACTTCACAGTACTGTAGAACAAGACATGGACTACACATCCACAATATATAATTTGGTCTATAGCTGCTAGGCAAAAACGTATAAACGTGAACATGGGGTTCTTTGTTAACATTTTGATCAAATTGCATAGGCTCACTTGCCACTTAACGGCAACCTCTTTATAGTGAGTCCCTACTCTATTGGTTGCAGCACTGCATCGCGGCCACTGACACACGGCTCCCGCAGAGGGAGCAACCCAGAAGCCCAAAGGCACCCATGCTGCCAGGCTACGTCAAGCCTCCTTGCCTCTGAGCCACGTGCTCCCACAAGTGCAGCATTACAGCAACCACCACACAGCACCACAACATGTGAACAGATTGAAAAAGCTCACTTTACCATGCGCTCCCAGTGGCCAACTGAGAGCACAAGCAAGAGCAGAAACAATTATGAGGTCATTCCCTAATTAATCACCCGGATCAAATGTGTGGAGTGCTGATACCAAGATAAAAAACAAAAAAAAATTAGGGGTATAAACTGCATAATATATCAGTACTGTAGAACAAGACATGGACTTTACATCCACAATATATACTTTGATCTATAGCTGTTAGGCAAAAATGTATAAACATGAACATGAGGTTCTTTGTTGAGCAAGTTGTATAAGCCCACTTGACACTTCACAACGGCCTCTTTATAGTGGGTCCCTACTCTATTGTTTGCAGCACCGCATGGCAGTGACTGCCACTACAGCACCGCTCCCGCAGAGGGAGCAACCCAGAGGCCCAAAAAGACCCATGCTGCCAAGCCACGCCAAGCCTCCTTGGCTCTGAGACACATTCACCCACAAATGCAGCACTACAGCATGTAAACTTTAGATGCTCTGGCTTAGCGTCACACCGCTGGATGGTCAAGACCGCCCAGTTGTCAAGGCGGTGCTCTGAAAAAGTATTTGCCAATTTCTTCTATTTTCTTAATATTTGTCACACTTGAATGTTTCAGATGCTCAAACTGCTTTTAATATAAGACAAATTGTAAAGGATCTGCCAGGTACTACGTCTGTGTATACTCCCGGGATTAATCAGTCGACACCTGAGGCCAGACCTCTTAGACTGACACCGGCTCCCACCAACCAGGGTGGCAGGCTCAGGAGTGGGAGAGCCTATCGCGGCCTGGTCAGTCGGAGTTAGCTCCGCCCCCTGTCCATTTATACCTGCCGTGTTCTCTTCCTCAGTGCTTGTTATTCTTCTTGGATTCCTGGCCCCACTGCTGCCTTGCTCCTGCCTGCTTCTGCCGTGCTTCTGCCTAGCTTCAGTTCCGCTTATCCTGCTTCGCTTTGCCCCTGGCTTGCTTCCTGCTCCGTGCTCTCGTTGGTATACTCCACTACATCCTGATCCTGACTGGCTCATTCACCGCTCCGTTTCCTCGCGGCGTTCCGTGGCCTACTGCCCCTTCCCTTGCGTGTTCCCTGTTTGTACTCCCTTGCACTTAGACAGCGTAGGGACCGCCGCCAAGTTGTACCCTGTCGCCTAGGGCGGGTCGTTGCAAGTAGGCAGGGACAGGGCGGTGGGTAGATTAGGGCTCACTTGTTCCCTTCACCTCCTTCCTGCCATTACATAATAACAAGCCCATACCTAGTCTACCATTTCTCCTACGCTGACGCTATCATGGACCCCCTTGAGACCCTGACCCAGCAGATGCAGGGCCTCTCCCTACAGGTCCAGGCCCTGGCTCAGAGGGTCAACCAGGCTGACGCTGCCTTAGTAGTACCCCTCACCTCACCTCTAGAACCCGACCTCAAGTTACCTGACCGGTTCTCAGGGGACCGTAAGACTTTTCTCTCCTTCCGGGAGAGTTGCAGACTTTATTTCCGCCTAAAACCTCACTCCTCAGGTTCCGAGAACCAGCGGGTGGGTATCATTATATCCCGACTCCAGGAAGGGCCCCAAGAGTGGGCCTTCTCCTTGGCTCCTGACGCCCCTGAACTTTCCTCCGTTGATCGTTTTTTCTCTGCCCTCGGACTCATTTACGACGAGACTGACAGGACTGCCTTAGCCGAGAGTCAGCTGGTGACCTTACGTCAGGGTAGGAGACCTGTTGAGGAATACTGTTCTGATTTTAGAAAGTGGTGCGTAGCTTCTCGGTGGAACGACCCGGCCCTAAGGTGCCAGTTTAGGTTAGGATTATCGGATGCCCTGAAGGATCTGCTGGTTAGCTACCCCTCTTCTGACTCCCTAGACCAGGTTATGGCCCTAGCAGTACGACTTGACCGACGTCTCAGGGAACGTCAGCTTGAACGTTTCAATGTTTTCCCCTCTGACTTCCCTGCGATTCCCCCCGAGGTCCCGTCTCCTCGCTCTTCCACGGAGGACTCGGAGGTACCTATGCAACTCGGGGCCTCCATGTCCCCTCGACAACGTAGAGAGTTTCGCAGGAAGAATGGTCTCTGCTTCTATTGTGGGGACGACAAGCATCTACTGAACACCTGTCCCAGGCGCAAGAATAAACAGCCGGAAAACTTCCGCGCCTAAGTGATCATCGGGGAGGTCACTTGGGCGCACAGGTATTTCCCGTTAATATGAAACGCAATAAAATTTTGCTTCCCTTTCAGGTCTCGTTTGCTGGCCGGTCTGCCACTGGCAGTGCCTTCGTGGATTCTGGCTCATCTGCTAATATCATGTCTGTGGAATTTGCTATGTCTCTAAAAATGCCTTTTATTGATTTGCCTTATCCTATCCCGGTAGTGGGTATCGACTCCACTCCTCTTGCTAATGGTTATTTTACTCAGCATACTCCTGTTTTTGAACTCCTTGTTGGCTCCATGCATTTGGAGCAGTGCTCTGTACTGGTGATGCAGGGATTATCGTCCGATCTGGTATTAGGTCTTCCCTGGTTGCAGCTGCATAATCCCACGTTTGATTGGAATACTGGGGATCTCACCAAATGGGGTAGTGAATGCCTGATGTCATGTCTTTCGGTTAACTCTATTTCTCCCCGGGAGGAGGTAAACACGCTTCCTGAGTTTGTTCAGGACTTCGCTGATGTGTTTTCTAAGGAGGCCTCCGAGGTGTTGCCCCCTCATAGAGATTACGATTGCGCCATCGATTTGGTGCCTGGTGCCAAGCTTCCTAAGGGTAGGATATTTAATCTTTCATGTCCTGAACGTGAAGCTATGAGGGAGTATATCCAAGAATGCCTGGCCAAGGGTTTCATTCGCCCCTCGACTTCTCCTGTAGGTGCTGGCTTCTTCTTCGTGGGGAAGAAGGATGGTGGTCTTAGGCCGTGCATTGATTATCGGAACCTGAATAAGGTCACCGTAAGGAACCAGTATCCCCTTCCTTTGATTCCGGATCTTTTTAATCAGGTTCAGGGGGCCCAATGGTTTTCTAAGTTCGATCTACGGGGGGCATATAACCTTATCCGCATCAAAGAGGGGGATGAGTGGAAGACTGCGTTCAACACACCCGAAGGTCATTTCGAATACCTGGTCATTCCCTTCGGGTTGTGTAATGCCCCTGCCGTCTTCCAGAATTTTATTAATGAAATTCTGAGAGATTACCTGGGTAATTTTCTTGTAGTGTACCTTGATGACATACTGGTGTTTTCCAAGGACTGGTCCTCCCACGTGGAGCATGTCAGGAAGGTCCTCCAGGTCCTCCGGGAAAATAATCTGTTTGCGAAGACCGAAAAATGTGTGTTTGGGGTACAGGATATACCATTTTTAGGTCAAATCCTCACTCCTCATGAATTCCGCATGGACCCTGCCAAGGTTCAGGCTGTGGCGGAATGGGTCCAACCTGCCTCCCTGAAGGCGCTACAGTGTTTTTTGGGGTTCGCTAACTATTACAGGAGATTTATTGCCAACTTCTCGGTCGTCGCTAAGCCTCTTATGGACCTTACTCGCAAGGGTGCTGATATCCTCCATTGGCCCCCTGAGGCCGTCCAGGCTTTTGAGACCCTCAAGAAGTGCATTAACTCGGCCCCCTTGCTGGTTCAGCCCAACCAATGGGAGCCATTTATTGTGGAGGTTGACGCATCCGAGGTGGGAGTGGGGGCCGTCTTGTCCCAGGGTACCAGCTCCCTCACCCATCTCCGCCCCTGTGCTTACTTCTCTAGGAAGTTTTCGCCCACGGAGAGTAACTATGATATTGGCAACCTCGAACTTTTAGCCATTAAATGGGCTTTTGAAGAGTGGCGTCACTTCCTGGAGGGGGCCAGACACCAGGTAACGGTCCTTACTGACCACAAGAATCTGGTTTTCCTAGAATCTGCCCGGAGGCTTAATCCTAGACAAGCTCGTTGGGCACTATTCTTTACCAGATTTAATTTCTTGGTTACCTATAGGGCTGGGTTCAAAAATATTAAGGCTGATGCACTGTCACGTAGTTTCATGGCCAATCCTCCTCCTGAGAAGGATCCTGCTTGTATTTTACCCCCTGGTATAATCGTTTCTGCCACTGATTCTGATTTAGCTTCTGATCAAGGTTCAGCTCCCGGGAACCTCCCTGGGGACATACTGTTTGTCCCCCTGCAATACCGGCTAAGGGTACTCAGGGAAAACCATGACTCCGCACTATCTGGTCATCCTGGCATCTTGGGTACCAAACACCTCATTACCAGAAACTATTGGTGGCCTGGGTTGCCTAAAGACGTTAGGGCTTACGTCGCCGCTTGTGAGGTTTGTGCTAGGTCCAAGACCCCTAGGTCCCGACCTGCGGGCTTACTACGTTCCTTGCCCATTCCCCAGAGACCTTGGACCCATATCTCCATGGATTTTATCACCGATTTGCCTCCATCTCAGGGCAAGTCGGTGGTGTGGGTGGTAGTAGACCGCTTCAGCAAGATGTGCCACTTTGTGCCCCTTAAGAAACTACCTAACGCCAAGACGTTAGCTTCTTTGTTTGTTAAACACATTCTGCGTCTCCATGGGGCCCCAGTCAATATCGTTTCTGACAGAGGGGTACAATTTGTTTCCTTATTTTGGAGAGCTTTTTGTAAAAAGTTGGAGATTGATCTGTCCTTCTCTCCGCCTTCCATCCCGAAACTAATGGCCAAACGGAAAGGACTAACCAATCCCTGGAACAATATTTAAGGTGTTTCATCTCTGACTGTCAATTTGATTGGGTCTCATTCCTTCCCCTCGCCGAATTTTCCCTGAATAACCGGGTCAGTAACTCGTCAGGGGTCTCCCCATTTTTCTGTAATTTCGGGTTTAACCCAAGGTTCTCCTCCGTTTCTCCTGGTTGTTCCAATAATCCCGAGGTAGAGGACGTTCATCGGGAACTGTGCACAGTCTGGGCCCAGGTTCAGAAGAACCTAGAGGCGTCCCAGAGCGTACAAAAGATTCAGGCTGATAGTAGACGTTCTGCTAACCCCCGGTTTGTCGTCGGGGATCTGGTCTGGTTGTCGTCCAGGAACTTGCGCCTTAAGGTCCCGTCCAGGAAGTTTGCACCCCGATTTATTGGACCTTATAAGGTCATTGAAGTCCTCAACCTTGTATCCTTCCGTCTGGAGCTGCCCCCATCCTTTCGCATACATGACGTCTTCCATGCCTCCCTCCTTAAACGATGCTCCCCGTCCTGGTCCCCCTCGAGGAAACCTCCTGTTCCCGTTCTCACCCCTGAGGGGGTGGAATTCGAGGTGGCCAAGATTATGGATAGTAGGATGATCCAGGGTTCCCTCCAGTACCTGGTCCATTGGAGAGGATACGGGCCGGAGGAGAGGACTTGGGTACCTGCTCGAGATGTTCACGCTGGGGTATTGATCAGGAGGTTCCACCTTCTCTTCCCCACTAAACCGGGTCCTCTTAGTAAGGGTCCGGTGGCCCCTCATAAAAGGGGGAGTACTGTAAAGGATCTGCCAGGTACTACGTCTGTGTATACTCCCGGGATTAATCAGTCGACACCTGAGGCCAGACCTCTTAGACTGACACCGGCTCCCACCAACCAGGGTGGCAGGCTCAGGAGTGGGAGAGCCTATCGCGGCCTGGTCAGTCGGAGTTAGCTCCGCCCCCTGTCCATTTATACCTGCCGTGTTCTCTTCCTCAGTGCTTGTTATTCTTCTTGGATTCCTGGCCCCACTGCTGCCTTGCTCCAGCCTGCTTCTGCCGTGCTTCTGCCTAGCTTCAGTTCCGCTTATCCTGCTTCGCTTTGCCCCTGGCTTGCTTCCTGCTCCGTGCTCTCGTTGGTATACTCCACTACATCCTGATCCTGACTGGCTCATTCACCGCTCCGTTTCCTCGCGGCGTTCCGTGGCCTACTGCCCCTTCCCTTGTGTGTTCCCTGTTTGTACTCCCTTGCACTTAGACAGCGTAGGGACCGCCGCCAAGTTGTACCCCGTCGCCTAGGGCGGGTCGTTGCAAGTAGGCAGGGACAGGGCGGTGGGTAGATTAGGGCTCACTTGTTCCCTTCACCTCCTTCCTGCCATTACACAAATATAACCCAAGTAAACGAAAAATACTGTTTTTAAATGATGATTTCACTTATTGATAGAAAAACGCTATTAAGCCCTGGCCCTATCTGGCTACAGCGTCTGTAGCTAGCCAATATCCTAAATGTATTTGAGCCCTGTAGGGGTGTAACAAGTAACCATGGGGCCCCATACCAATGAGAAAGGGGCCCCCATCAACCATGACCACCTTCAGCAGCAAGTGAGTTCAGGACATGAAAATGTTGTGATAATTTGGTCTCCACTTTTGTTTTCTCAGTGACCTACTTTTAATTTTCTACTGCCTCTTTTAACCTCAATTTTCTACTTCCCTTCTACATCTACAGGAATCACTAACTCCACCTCACCTGTGGGAGTGGGAGTAGACCCCCTTGCTGGGCCCAATAACTGCTGCTATACCTGCTACCGTGTGAGCCAATGGAAGTTATTGGACCGATTACATTTTACATGGTACTGTACAAGCTCTAGAAAGAGTAACCTTTTCAACATATTTGATTTAATTGTCACAGACTCCTAGCTTATTGGTATGAATGTTTGTATAGATCTTATTGTGTATGGTAGCCTTTGGCCTTCAATAGCCTCAATACTTCATATCAAACCTATTTATCATTTTCACATAGTGAGAGTTGTGCTCTATTTATTAGCTATATGTGTCCTTGAGACACAAATAGATTCTGAACGATAATTTATCTTACACTATGTACCATTTACTTATTTGTGTGACATCATTTCTCATACTGAAGTAAGTTCTTTCTGCAAAATTTGGCAGTACTGGGTTAAAATTCTTTATAAACGTAGGACTTATGAGTTTCTAAAAAAGGAAAGTCATTAAATGAATATCCTGTGTTCATCACTTTATGTTAATGCTACACCCAGGGGGACTTTCTCTTCAACTAATGCAAGATAATGAAATACATCTGTCAGAGAAGAAAATTGTCTAACAGCGTTAAAGGAAGTGCATCTAAGACACCGATTAAAAGATGCTGCTCTCACAGCTAGTTTATTTCTTCACAATGCATATCATTGGACTTTATCCATTGATGCATATCTAAGCAATATCTCTACAACCGGCATATTCTGATATCAGAAGACGCTAGTTATACTGTCTGATTCTACAGAACTGTGCCACAGGACAGACACCACACCTCTGCACCGAAGTGGCGGATTAGGTAGACCATAGGCCCTGGCCTGTTCCCCAAACTTACCCCCTTCTTACAATAAGAAAGATATTATCCTATTAATTAACCCAGAAAATGCAAAAACAATTATGCACGGTGCCGTCCAAGGTACGATAATTTTACAAAACAAAACAAAAAGATCAATGGACAAAACCAGCACACTCTAGGTAGCACAGTTAGTATCAAAGTAATTACAAAATATATTTATTAATTAAAAATATATGACAATTTTCATTAGCTGAATAAATAACTCCAAAATACAAGGGTCTATGACATACAATAAATACAGTTCAAATATAATATTAAGATAATGTATGCACATGGATCCAAAAAGTCCTTATCTATTTCTAGACATAATCAAAGGACCCCATCAGTAAAAATGTTAAACTGGTTACTAAATCAGCTGGATAATCATTCATAAGTGATGGTAAGAGGAACTTGTAGGAATACGCCAGGATGAAAAGGCATTGAAATCCCTTGAAAGGTTGATAACGTAAAGTTCCCTTCATATGGTATGGGAGAAAGGCGTATTTAGCTCCCCAAACAATACCAGCATGATCCAATTCAAGCCATGTGGCTGGGTATACATCAATCCATACCTCAAAATTTGGGATGCAAGATAGGTCCCAATTGCATTCTTCAAAACTTCATAAACCTCACGGCTTGATCTGGATCTGTATGCCTTTGCACATCAGCGCTTTCAGGCGTGGTGCAGGGTCGAATTACCATGTCCCAGCATGGAGTCAGCTCCAGAGCAGGTACACGGCGTGTGACGTCAAACATGCACTCGTCAAAAGAAGATTCGATTGGCTAACGCATTTCATCCCCTCCGGGACTTCCTCAGGGCCGTCATAGCCCTCCAGGTATGCACAACTTATATAGTGTCCGATATGAGTAGATAGTACTACTCCATACACACGTAGAGACGAAGGGAGACATTTCTCAAGATAACAATATTTAAACTAACTTATCATGCTAATACACATATCTATACATCCCGAATAATCACATTAGATTAATACTTTTGAATTAAGAGAATTAGATCAGTGTACAAATAAATATATTGCATTAAGTTTTATCTAATATATAAATTAATATAGGCTGTGATAGAGAAGGTAACTCTACCACGATTATAAATTTTATTTTAAGTCAAGGATATAGTTGTATTTATACCCCCTTCTTCCCCACCACTGCCCTGATATTCTGTGTCTATTGTCAACTCCACCTTTCTGTGCTAGTATTGACAACTAAGTCTTACCGTTCCACTTGTCAAAAGGCTTTGTCCCTACATACTGACCGTATCTAATCACCGTTGACAGTATCATACTGTGTAGCAATATATCCTTTGACAAGGTGAATGGTAGCATTCAGCTGTCTATTAGTCCTGGGCTACACAGAGACTTTTGGGGAATACAAGAATTTACTATAACAGACACATCAGGAGAGGCGATAGCTTCGCTGTAATTTTAGTAACTCACAGGTGACATCTTCTCTCCTTGTAGACGTTCTCTTTCCATTTCTTCTCCATCCAGTCTGGACCGCCATCGTGGCTTCTCTTGGTCGCAGAGTTTCCTGTTTTTTGGCCCCTTGCTTTTGCAGCAATCCCCAGCCTCTATAGCAACAAAAAATAAATGGCGTCCCCAGACCAGACCCCTAAATAAACTTAGATACCAGACCCCTTAATTCAGACAACAGACCCTAGAATAAATGCAGACCCAGGAATAAATAGAGGCCCCAAATTTCCTAAACTATTACAGACCCCCTAAACAAATATAGACCCCAGACCAGATCCTCTAAATACAGACCCAGACCAGACACCTAAATAAACTAAAATGCCAGACCCACTAAATACAGACCCAAGACCTGAATCTCTAAATACAGACTCAAACCAGACCCCTAAAGTAAGACAGACCCCAAACCAGACCCCCTAAATGTATTCCCTAGACACATATAAACTAATACACACCCCAGCTTACCTAAATACAGACTCTAGAGCAGAACCCCTAAACTAATACAGACCCCACAACAGACCCCCTAAACTAATACTTACCTCAGACTAGACCCCATACAGTTACACAGCAGCTCACTCTCCTCCTGTGGAACCTTGCTGCTCTGCATTCTGGCTTCAGCACCTGCACAAATATAGTTATGTATAGATCAGCAGCACAGGATAAATATTTCAAGAGGGTGCACGTCTCCTGGGTCACAGTCCGAGTAACCCCTCAGTCAAGATAAAGAAGAAATGGAGACAGCACTACCAAATTTTCAAAGTGAAGATCCTTTTATTCCACGGTGCAACGTTTCAGCTCAATACGAGCCTTTCTCAAGCATAATAATGTGACATACAAAACGCATATATATGCAATACAGGGTCATCAAACCAATTACATACATATAATAAACTTGTGCAAGAATGCTACAACAGGTATACAAAATTTTCATATCAATAGGATCCCCTGTGAATGTGCTAATACATAAATAGAAAAATAAATAAAAACATTACATATACATAGTATAAATCGTGCATTCACTGTAATAAGGCCAATCAATCATATGGGCTACATGTGTATAATGACATGTGATAGTGTAAGAAAACAGGTGTATAAAATAAAGTTAAAAACATCTTACCCTCATTGGATCGGCTGATAGCGTTGTACACTTCCTTACTACATGGAAACTAAGCATTGCGTAATCCTAGCACCTGTGTGTATGAGTCATCGCATGATACGTCATTATACGCATGCGCATTGTCTACCAGAGGCGCTAGTCGCCATATTGAAAAAGGGCTATACACCCATAGATGTTTCTCATGAATGACGTCGGATCCTGTCTGTCTCAACTATGAGTCATTAGACATATCGTAGATTCACATCTGCGCAATGCCCATAAAGGATCGTCGGACCCATTTTGAAAAAGGGCAACATCACTCCATATGTTGCCCATACATCCCATCCACTATAAAGTCAAATTGATCAAATATAAAACGATGTGAACTATGTATACTATCTCTGTAGACTGAGATTAAATGTCTCAGACCAATAATCCCTATACTTCATCTATTTAGAAGCGCATATGCGTATATATAGAGCACATAATATACAGAGATTTACACATCGTCTTAGAGATACTGTGGATGGAAGACATGACTAATGTATATGAGAAAACTTTTCAAAAAATAAGATGCATATATTCAGGTATAAGGGTAGTGCAGATACACAGCCTCAACCGATCCTTGAGGAAAATCTTGAGAATAATATCTAAGATAAAAAGAAAAAGGAGAAAAATATATAAAGTAGTTTATAGGACATTGATAATATATATCAGACCTAAATATTGTAAATAGCATACAGAATATAATTATAATATAAATGTAGTCAAATTATTTCCTATTCTCCTAATGCACAGAGGAGGGGGAGGAACAAGGGGAAGATGATAAATGCACGGGCAGATGTTCAGATCAGAATGTACCACTGGATTATCTAGAGAAACTCGGAAAGATTTTGAAGTCTATATTAAGACCTCTAGGGGATAAGGTGTCTAATTTAAAAATCCATTCCAACTCCAATCTTTTCAGTTTGGAGATCCTATCTCCACCTCGTCTATGGCGCGGTACATGATCGACAATATATAACTTAAAGTCATTCTCACCATGGTTATTTTCCACAAAATGTTTGGGTAATGGTAGGTCAATTTTCTTGGTACGAATGGTGGACTTATGATTGTTTATACGCTTCCTACAATCAAGAGAGGTTTCACCTACATACAATAATTTGCAAGGACATTGAATAATATATATTACATGGTCCGATTTACATGTGAGGTGATATTTAATTTTGTAGGTAGAGCCTTTAATAGGATGGGTGAACACCTCGCTCCTAACCATATTCCTACAATTATTACAACCCAGACACGGGAAACAACCAAATTTTTGGGGGGCTAATAAAGACTGATAATTCTTAGTCAAAGAGCCCACATCAGCATGTACTAAACGATCTCTCAAATTTTTGGTCCTGCGATAAGCTATGCGTGGTGGGACCTCAAATTCTGGAATTTTATCAAAAGAACTCCTAAGTATCCCCCATTCTTTTTTAATGATGTTGGCAATATCATTGCTCTTATGAGAGTATGTAGACACCAATGTTAGTCTATTGGAGGGCGATTGTTTGCGATTTTGCAGAAGATCACATCTCGAAATCCCCTCCACTTTAGATTTTTTATTGTCCAATAGTTTTTTAGGATACCCCCGATTCCTGAATTTCTGAGACATATCGCTCAACCTGACGTCGAGAGTTGAAGGGTCCTGCACAATCCTTTTCACCCTCAACATCTGGCTGTAGGGAAGAGATGCGATCATAGGATGGGGGTGGCAACTTTCAAACCTCAATAAATTGTTACGATCTGTAGGTTTACTATACAAATCTGTGGTAAGTTTATGTTCCTGAATATACACTCTAGTATCAAGAAAATTTAGAGATGTTGTTGAAGAATCCATAGTGAATTTAATATCATCATCTATATTATTCAAAAAACTAAAGAAACATTCCAACTCCACTTGGGTGCCTGTCCAGATGACGAAGACGTCGTCTATATATCTCCACCACCTCAAAACCTTGGTGAAGTGGGGAGAGACATAGACGGCGCCTTCCTCTAAAGCTGTCATAAACATATTTGCGTATGTGGGAGCCACGTTAGATCCCATGGCCGTACCCCTCCTCTGTGCATAGAAGGAGTCACCAAATAAGAAGTAATTTTCTGTGAGGACAATTTCCAAAAGACACATAAGAAGGTTAATACATTCATGGGTATAATTAGACTGTTGTAACGCTTCAGATACAGTATGTAGGCCTCTCGTGTGGTTGATTGAGGTATAGAGGCTGCACACATCGAATGATACAAGTGTGCAGTCCCCCGTCAATTCAACCTCATTCAATTTAATCAAAAAGTCAGTGGTGTCCTGAATATATGATTTGGCATTAATGGCAAAATCACGTAACATTTTGTCTAAAAAAATGGCTATCGGTGAAAAAATGGAACCGCAACCCGATATGATCGGTCTGCCCGGAGGGTCAACCAATGCCTTGTGGATTTTTGGAAGACAGTACAGCACAGGAACCACCGGATGCCGCACCGTCATAAAATCCAACAGGTCACCATCAATGATACCCGCATTATGTGCCTCAACCAATATAGTATCAATGGTATTTTTGATTCTAAATTTAGGATCTCCAGGAAGTGGCTCATAAACATTAATATCCGACAATTGTCTGGCTAATTCAGGCAAATAGCGCGATGTGTCCATGACCACCAAGGCACCACCCTTATCCGCGGGCTTGATGGTCAGGGACACATCACGAGAAAGGCCATCGACCGCCACCATTTCATCCCTCGTCAAATTAGGAGGACCTACGAATCTACCATTGTCACTCTCTCTTAAAATACGAATACGATTTTTCACAATATCAATAAATGTATCGATTGCAGGTTCATTAATAAAGGGTTGATGTACACTTTTTTTATGTAGCCCAATCTCTCTTAGTGTGACTTCAGTATGATGTACAGATCTAGTGTCAACATTTTTACCGGCAAACAATACCTTGAATTTTATTTTACGAAAAAAATCGAAAAGATCCAATTCCAATTGGAACCAATCCACACTAGAAGTAGGACTAAACGATGATCCCTTATTCAGGGCTGAAATCTCCACATTAGATAAGTCACGTGATGATATATTTACCACAAGATTTTCTATGGATTTTTGTTGACTTTGTATTCCTTGTTGACAAATTGACGGTCCCTCTTTGCTCTGAAGGCTCGGGTCCTTGTGCCACCTTCTGTGCTTGTGTCCCCCTCTTCTCGGACGTCGATATCCAGATTGACACCTAAAAAACCAGTAGATGTTTCAATATCATCAGTATCGGACGTGTTGGGAAAGCGTTTTCTTCTTTTCATATAATTGGTGTTAGTATTACCCCTATTGATGGTAGGGTCTCGTTGCCAATTATAGATCTTCCCGGATTCATAATCCTCGATGTCTCGATGCCATTTCTGGCGTTTGGCGTTCTCACCATTTAGGCGAAATTTCTGCATTGATTCCACTATACGTAACTTGAAATTCTTCAAATCATCTTCAGACAGGAGAGTTTTGAGTGTATCATCCACACCTTGCATCCGCATCCTGATCTCACATAACTCTTTTTGGAGAAATTCAATATTCAGCAACATTATATCTCGTGAATATTTATTTGCGATCTGTATTGATCTTTGACAGAAATCCGCATTATTGGAAAACAAATTAGGTGCCAGGTGTGAACGCATACCACGGGGTATGCGATTAACTTTGCAATACTCGCCCAGGGTAATCAAATGCAATTCCACTGTAATGGCCTTTTTGGACTCATTCTCCCATTTCCTTTTAATGCTCTCCACAGCCGGTACACTGAGAAACGACACCTCTCCCGGTAATCCCCGTAAAATTCTACTCACATCCTCCTCAGAGTAGGAAAATAAAGTGGATTGAGGTTCCATGTAACCGTCAGGATCTTTACAAATGAGTATCCGTGCACGCTTTTGGGACTCAGCAATAGATATGTATAGATCAGCAGCACAGGATAAATATTTCAAGAGGGTGCACGTCTCCTGGGTCACAGTCCGAGTAACCCCTCAGTCAAGATAAAGAAGAAATGGAGACAGCACTACCAAATTTTCAAAGTGAAGATCCTTTTATTCCACGGTGCAACGTTTCAGCTCAATACGAGCCTTTCTCAAGCATAATAATGTGACATACAAAACGCATATATATGCAATACAGGGTCATCAAACCAATTACATACATATAATAAACTTGTGCAAGAATGCTACAACAGGTATACAAAATTTTCATATCAATAGGATCCCCTGTGAATGTGCTAATACATAAATAGAAAAATAAATAAAAACATTACATATACATAGTATAAATCGTGCATTCACTGTAATAAGGCCAATCAATCAGATGGGCTACATGTGTATAATGACATGTGATAGTGTAAGAAAACAGGTGTATAAAATAAAGTTAAAAACATCTTACCCTCATTGGATCGGCTGATAGCGTTGTACACTTCCTTACTACATGGAAACTAAGCATTGCGTAATCCTAGCACCTGTGTGTATGAGTCATCGCATGATACGTCATTATACGCATGCGCATTGTCTACCAGAGGCGCTAGTCGCCATATTGAAAAAGGGCTATACACCCATAGATGTTTCTCATGAATGACGTCGGATCCTGTCTGTCTCAACTATGAGTCATTAGACATATCGTAGATTCACATCTGCGCAATGCCCATAAAGGATCGTCGGACCCAAGTTTTCTCATATACATTAGTCATGTCTTCCGTCCACAGTATATCTAAGACGATGTGTAAATCTCTGTATATTATGTGCTCTATATATACGCATATGCGCTTCTAAATAGATGAAGTATAGGGATTATTGGTCTGAGACATTTAATCTCAGTCTACAGAGATAGTATACATAGTTCACATCGTTTTATATTTGATCAATTTGACTTTACAGTGGATGGGATGTATGGGCAACATATGGAGTGATGTTGCCCTTTTTCAAAATGGGTCCGACGATCCTTTATGGGCATTGCGCAGATGTGAATCTACGATATGTCTAATGACTCATAGTTGAGACAGACAGGATCCGACGTCATTCATGAGAAACATCTATGGGTGTATAGCCCTTTTTCAATATGGCGACTAGCGCCTCTGGTAGACAATGCGCATGCGTATAATGACGTATCATGCGATGACTCATACACACAGGTGCTAGGATTACGCAATGCTTAGTTTCCATGTAGTAAGGAAGTGTACAACGCTATCAGCCGATCCAATGAGGGTAAGATGTTTTTAACTTTATTTTATACACCTGTTTTCTTACACTATCACATGTCATTATACACATGTAGCCCATCTGATTGATTGGCCTTATTACAGTGAATGCACGATTTATACTATGTATATGTAATGTTTTTATTTATTTTTCTATTTATGTATTAGCACATTCACAGGGGATCCTATTGATATGAAAATTTTGTATACCTGTTGTAGCATTCTTGCACAAGTTTATTATACGTATGTAATTGGTTTGATGACCCTGTATTGCATATATATGCGTTTTGTATGTCACATTATTATGCTTGAGAAAGGCTCGTATTGAGCTGAAACGTTGCACCGTGGAATAAAAGGATCTTCACTTTGAAAATTTGGTAGTGCTGTCTCCATTTCTTCTTTATCTGCACAAATATAGTCATGTGACCTTATGTTTGCAGGTCCTTTTGCA
Organism: Rhinoderma darwinii; assembly: GCF_050947455.1. Lineage (NCBI taxonomy): Eukaryota > Metazoa > Chordata > Amphibia > Anura > Rhinodermatidae > Rhinoderma > Rhinoderma darwinii. The sequence goes on along the minus strand of NC_134688.1, from coordinate 238,728,670 downwards.
GGTTCTGGACAAAACCGCAATGTACTTTAAATCTCTGTGTGGCCATGGGCTTCCTAGGAGCATCTGGCCCCGGATGGGCGCCCAAACCACACATTCTGCCACTTCTGAACCGTTTACATTGTTTCTCAACATTTCTTCTTCTAGTGCTAGTCTGAACAGGTAGACAAAGTTACAGCTGAGTGGTTTTTCACTTATATATATAATAGAATTTTTGGGCACTGGGGCTAGAACTATTATAATAGCAAGTTGCCCGCTGTGGGGCTTCTCTCTCTGCTAGGATCATGAGCTACGTTATAGAATGATTTGCCAATTTTAACCTTGGAATCAGAACTGGGCTGCTGTTTTAAAGAGGCTCTGTCACCACATTATAAGTGCTCTATCTCCTACATAATCTGATCGGCGCTGGAATGTAGATAACAGCAGTGGTTTTTATTTTGAAAAACGATCATTTTTTAGCAAGTTATGAGCAATTTTAGATTTAGTTTCTTAATGCCCAACTGGGCGTGTTTTTACTTTTGACCAAGTGGGTGTTGTAAAGAAGTGTATGAGGCTGACCAATCAGTGACCAATCAGCGTCATTCACTTCTCATTGCTCCAGCCCAGCATGATCCACAGCACAGTGTGATTGTGCTGTGAAAGAAGCTGGGCTGGAACAATGAGAAGTGTAGGACACTGATTGGTCACTGATTGGTCAGCCTCATACACTTCTTTACAACACCCACTTGGTCAAAAGTAAAAACACGCCCAGTTGGGCATTAAGAAACTAAATCTAAAATTGCTCATAACTTGCTCAAAAATGATCGTTTTTCAAAATAAAAACCACTGCTGTTATCTACATTCCAGCGCCGATCAGATTATGTAGGAGATAGGGCACTTATAATCTGGTGACAGAGCCTCTTTAAAGCAATGATGACCTAAAATATATTCTTGCATGCTTCAGTTGCACAACTTTCAAAGTAAAGGATTCAGAAAAGTTTCCTTTTTTTTTTGCATAAAATACGCAATGTTCACATCCAAGTAAATAAAGCCTAAGGGCTCATTCACACGAGCGTGAATCTCGTCTATGTGCTGTGCGTTGAAACAACGCATAGCATACGGCCCCATTGGTTTCAATGGATCTATTCACGCATGTGTGAGCTTTCACGCAGCGAGTGTCTGTTGCATGAAACTCACGGCATGTCCTATATTGGTTCTGTTCGTGTTTTACGCATCAATTACATTGAAAAAAAAAGTGCTTGCAAGTGCGTGAAAAACACATGCCACTCGCAAAGCACACTGATACAAAAAAGACAGATTTTACACGCGTTTTTTTTACACGCCTAAATCTGTCACGCTTGTGTGAATGTAGCCTTATGTCCTGTTCACACAGAGTTTTTGCAGGCAGAAAATATCTGCCTCAGAATTCCTTCAGGAATTTTGAGGTGGATTTTGACCTGCCTGCGCTTTTTTGCGGAGGAAATCGATGGCATATCCTCAGTATGAGCAGTTTGAAATGACAGGGAAGTAGCGCTCATATGAGCAATGCGGCCCCTTCAAAACAGCAGATTGGTAGTGGTGCCAGGAGTCAGACCCCCACCGATCAGGTATTGATGGCCTATCCTGAGGATAGGCCATCAGTTTCTTTGGACTTGAAATCACATTTAACCCATAATAAAAAAAATTGACAACCAAAACACCACAATTTCTAGGTATTTTTCCCTGTGAATTGAACTGATGGATTGAATTTTGTGCAGGTTGTTGGTACTGCTATAGTAAATTAAATGCAAGTAAAGGAAGTTAACATCATTTACATCTAGCCCTACCTGTTCCAAAATTCTGGAAGGCTTGAAAGATTTTACCCAGTGTATTACACTGGATAAATCCACATCAAAATCCATAGAAAAATCCATAGAAAAATCTGAATATATCTCAGAAAAATACTCTAACCGCACAGCCCCTTTTAGGCTAGATTCACACAAGCGTTTCCGTTTTGCGCGCATAAAAAACGCAGCATTTTCTTGCGTTGCAGTACCGTGTGGCATCCGTGTACTTAGTCTACATCTGCATTTTCTATGCACATATGTCATCCGTATGTCATGGGTTTTTTACGTCGGCAAAAAAAACTGGAGGAGGTAGTTTCCTTTTCCCTCATCATTTCATTAGCTACTGGTGTGTGAATAACACGGACAGCACACGGATGACGTCCGCGTGCCGTCCGTTGTTTTCATGTACCCATTGACTTTAAAGGGCTGTGTAGTGCGCAAAAAACGCACAAAAATGGGACAGTAAGTGAGTTTCACGAAGCGGACACACACATGTCTGAATAGCCCCATTGAATTACATAGGTCCGTGTGGCGGCTGTTGTTTTAACGTTCGTAACATGGACGGAAAATACGCTCATGTGAATCATTTTCTGCGAATTTGCTGGAGATAATAGGCATGCCCTATTAGGCCATAAAAGGTTTTGAAATCCACAGTGGAAAAAATCCACTATACAGAATATGAATGTGGTTTTGAAATTCGTTAACATGTATTATACTCTACATTTTTGCAACAAATCCACCATGTCTGAACGTGGCCTTTAGGGTCCCTATGCAGATTAATGTCCACTGATAGACATTGGAGAGCTTGTAACATGTTTAGTAAGTGTACTTAGTGCAGTAGCACTTTCCATTTAACAAATGGTGGGGAGCACAGCACCCGATGCCCCATGATACTATTTTCTTATATGTTTCTATGAAACATAGACGTATATTTACTTCAAATCATGTGATTATACATTGATGGACTATTTTCAGTTTATGATCTAGTCTTAAATTGAGACAGTGCTTTCGCTAGCAGCTATGTATTTTTCCTATTTAATCTGTGGCGATTAGACCATAAACAGAATGAAGTAGGTTGAGGGCATCGATGATAAACATTACACGTATTACATCTGAAGTTTTGTATCCTACAATAGAATAAAAAATATAGAAATAGGAGGAAATAAAAGCAAGAATTGTGTATTCTGACAGGTGCACAGAGATGGAAATTCTCTCCTTTGTGATTTCTTTTTAATCAGTCAAACTCCTGCCGTCATTTCTCCAGAAAGGAAAAGCAAGATGAAAATATTTTGATCTCTTGTGGCTCGCGGCATGAGCAGCGCTCACAGATTTACAATACATAACCTTTTCCCCTCTTGTACCAACGGGTTAAATTTATATTTTACTGCTCATTCACACAGACATGCTGATGATAATTTATGACTTTCCTAAGTATTTTATCTTAATTACACTGATGATTTCTGTTGCATTTTGCATATTGATAGCTGATTTTCTTTTTTTTTCTTTTCCTTTTTTTCGCAGGCATTTTACATTTCAAGTCAGTTCAATGTTTTACTCCACTGAAATTACAAAATCACTTGAGGACGTAAACGCAATTAATTTGAGTACACATGCTAATTCAATGCGACATTTGTTAAAGCAAGGCAAGCTAATTAGTTAATTAAATAAAATTGATCATGTTTCCAAAGAAAACACTTTTATTTATGAAACCGTTCCCACTCAAATCAGTCATTATTTAAGTATGTTATTTTTCTAGGAGGAGCACATCAGTATCTCTAGAAGGATAACATATCAAGTGTTGTCAGTGCTGTAGAAGTGCTAAAATGCATCAAAATCACTGTCATAGTGCAAATGTATTCTTAAAGGCAACCAGTTATCAACAAAGTCTTTAAATGTATGGTAAATATGATATCTATCTATGGCTAAAGAAAACATGAAACCTAGATCGGCCCCTATAGATTTCTGATATACAAACGAGATAATGATGAGCAAATGTGCAAGTATGATAACGTGGAAGAATTATAGTGAGAGATACATTTATTATATACTCCACAACATTGAAATTGCAACACCAGGAAGGGCAAGCTGTAAGGTTATGTAAATCGAGGAAGTAGCGGATGTCGCTAAGATCTGCAAATTATCAAATTTTCAAGCACCTAGCTCCAATCTGTGGCATGTGGGAGGGATATAAAAGGCAGATTGAAAGCAATGTTTTTTTAGCCACATGAAACCTCAAAATTCGGATCAAGTGGTGTGGAATGATTGTGCGATGCCTCCTGTTAGTTGACGTGCTAATTTTCGCCACTTGTCTGAGAGGGACAGAATCCTTGAACTGCGAGACCTTGGTTTATGACTTCGGCAGATCACTAGGCCAAGATGTCAGCACTGTTCAACATTGTGTGTCCTGGAGTTTGGGAGAACAACAACGAACAAGAATGACAGCAAGAGGTGCGCAGAGGCTACAGGTGTTTCATTAACGACAAGCCTCTGCTCTCAAGCGCTATAATGGTGCACAGCAAGATGGCAATGGAGGCTGGAATGGAGGTTTATCCTCTTGAGCGATATGTCCTGCTTTTGCCTCGGACGCAATAATAGCCGGAGATTGGTCTGGAGACCACGTGGGCAATGCCATGAAGAGGCCTTCACAAGGGAATGTCACACTGGTCCTACTCCTGGGATTATTGTGTGGCATAATGTATGGTAGCCAGACCACTCTAGTCTTCATTCCTGGTACATTGACAGCTCAGCTTTACATTGATTTAATTGTGGAATGAGCAGTATGGCCATTTCTCCAAAGTGTCCAGGCCATATGTTGCTTGTGCAACTGTGAGCAGCCTGCATAGTCTAAACGTTCTACAATGGCCTACAGCATCTCTGGACTCCCATCGAGCACATCTGGGACATCGTTGGTCAGCAATTGCAAAGGGAGCTGCCAGCTGCCAATCCTGATGATTCGCGTGCCGATGTGCATTCTGCCTGGCATAACATTAACCAGACAATCATTAATAACCTCATTGATAGCATGCCAAGGCGTGAAAGTGTGTGTATTTCTGCGCGTGGCGCTCACACTCGATCCTGAATAAATCAAGATGTTTGGAATATTTTGTTTTCATTTCTAATTAAATTTGCATATTATTAACATGTCTTTCGATCCTGTGATTTCCACAATTCCAAAACTTTTCCTTCTTGGTGTTGCAATTTCAATGTTGAGGAGTGTATCTCTTTACCGCCATGATTATGGATCAATGCACAATGTGCATGAACAACTTCACAAAAAGGAGTATGGAAAATACATTTCTATAGTGATGACATTAAGGAGGAAGCTCCGGGCAGGGCAGTACATAGATATTTCCTATTACAATATTTGCAGAAATCTGCAGAGCTCATAGAACAAAAATGCTTAAAAACACAGATTACACATAGGATTTCCTCATGCAAACATACATAGTTTTTTTAAATTTTGTTTCATATAGCACATAGACTGGAAGTCTGACTTAATAGATTTGAGCTGGATCCAAAATTGCACGAGATGACAGGTGGTCATTAGGATAAACCAGAGAAAAAGTGTAAAAATGTAGGTGAAGAATATGATATCATTCTGCTGTAAAGACTCATCACAAAGAAAAGTAATCACACTAGGGGAACAAATAAACTGGTTGACTACGCGACAATATAATATCAGGATACAGAGGAATCAATGAGGGAGATTTACTATTCAAAATGCTAAGTTTATGCTGTGCGCCACATTTATTACCTGTTTTTTTTCGACATGCTAGATGAGGGTGTGTGGCTAAGTGGGAAAGGGGACATGGTCTAGCAGAAAGGGGCCGTGGCTTAAAATGCTACACCTTGTGCTAAATAAATTGTCGCATACTAAGCCCACTAATAGGTGGTATAAGGAATAGAAAAGTGTTTTGCTAGATGCACCAAATTTATCACATAGCATGCACCACTTTGATTAATTTGGGGAATTTTCTGACTGCCTGGTCTAGGTTTATGCTGTCTACAACTTAAACAGTATTAGTAAATCTGCCCCAATGTGTAAAACATCAATAAAATAGCTTTAGACATGGTATCATGTAGTTTTGGTAATGCTGATTGAATGAACTGCCAAATTAACACCTTCTGTCTAGGATACTATTTTGTTAGGTCATGTAAAATTCTTACATAGTTCCTCTACTTTTCTGCAGTGAAAGTCCTCTATACATTACTTAATGGAATGCATATACATTTAATGCCAGAAGATAGCTGTAATGGAGTCACTAGTTGAGCAATTCCCCAGAGTGCAAGTTATGGAATTGCTCTGTAAGCAATTCCCCAAAGGCAGCTGGAGACTGTCTGGATAAAGCGTGCAGGTAATCCGCTACCTTAAGTCCGTCACTACTCTGATCAGCAGAGTCTAAGGTTGCTCTATGGTCTTCACCAGAGCCCACCGCAAGGCAGGTTGCATTAAAAGAATACAGTGTTGGGCAGCAGGTGCAATGCAGGCAATACCAGAACGAAAACCAGACAGACAGAGAGTAAACAGTAAACAGAATACACAACCGGGGGAGACTGTAAGTCCAAATCAGAAAGCAGAAGATTACCAGAAGTTGAAGAGGTCAAATCCGGCAGAATGTCCATATCAGTGAGCAAAAGGGTTAATCTAAAGACAAAGCCGAGGTCCAGTTCCAATAATCCAAATAGTCAGGTGATACAGGGTGTAGGCAGGAGCGTGATCAGATACTTACATACACAAAGAAATTCACAAGCAACAATGAAACAACTGACCAAACTTAAATACTCCACCCTAGAATTTTGAATATTGCAATAATGTGGCAGTGGAAAAACTGACAAGAGAGACAATCTCCCTGGCAGAGGGTTTCTTTAGAGGTGTTGCCCCATCTAGACTACCCATAACCCTCCTTCTAACTACAGCAGCTCTATTGATTATTTTAACGACATAGCGAAATTGCGGGCATTCCCACATTTCACTGCAAACTAATGGGCGACCACATAGTACATAGTGGTGCTGAGTCTTTAAGACTGCGAGTCACTATTTGCAGGGGGCCTCAACTGTGGCTAAGAGAGGGGTCCATGATGGTGATCCTTCTCTTTGTTATGCCCTATAGAAGCATATGAAAAAGGGTTGGAATAGGACAATATATTAATTCATACTATAAAAGATCTAAAAAGCGTATTTATGCAGTACTTTTTTTATGTTTTAGTGCACTGAAAAAACAACAACATGCACACAGTAGATTCACTGCAGCAGACACATTTATTGATGTAGATTTAGCTTTAAACACCTTTTTACAGTTTATATTGATATAATTTCCATAAAAGTTTGAGTAAATTTTAAAATGCACTGTTTTACGTATCTTGTTCTAACTTCGGCCTATCTTAACGTTTATTCTCATTCAGAACTGCATTCTCAATTCTGTGCATTTGTGGACTGAAATCTCCATCACTCTCTGCTTGTTCAGTGTCTGAACCGAACTTCATCTGGTAATTTTCATTTGTAACATTTCTGTAATAGTGATAGAAGCCTCCAGTCAGAGGGTCACTTTCATAAAATGTAGGGGCTAAACAGCTAAATTCACTGCAGTGTCGGGTAGAAGAATAAACCGAGTGCTTTACTATGTAAACAAAGGCTCTTAAATTTACTAAATATAGTATAAAATAGCAGTCCAGTTCAAGGGACTGGAGTTTGGCTTTAACCTGTCACTAAAGAGCTTCAGAACACCATGGGAATGAAATGTGTTAGAGATTACTTGACTCGTATTCAACTGAATGGTAAGTAGTGTATAATTGAAGTCATTACAGTTTCATTTTCTTATTCCTTATTTGCATAGTTTGCAGCTATTGTGTTTCTTATATTCCGCTTAATAATTAGCTGTAATATCTCATGACAATTTGTTGTAACATATCTCCCTGAGTTACTGATACTTAAATAAGTTTCCCTATTAAATACGGTATCTGTTTACCAGAAAATTTATTTCCATTTCCATTCAACGTTGAATCATGTTATAATAAACCATTGTATTAATTCTTCTGGGAATCCAATCATAAAAATACCTTGTTTTGAAAGCTAGAATTAAATTGGATTCAATATATTAAACTTTTAAATAACATCTTTTGGATGTATTATTATAAGAGTTTTTGCATGTCTTGTGTCCTTCAGCAAAATAAGCAGAAGAAATATATATGACTATATTCTCTTTATAAATATGCTCCTGTATTTATTATATTGAAGATCTTTATGTAATATTGTGGAGAAAAAAACATTTCATAGAGTTGTTTGGGATAGCGTATTGCAGGTTTTAAAGGAAAATGAACATAACAATCTTTTTCAAAATATGTAAAGTGGTACGGAAGGGAGGAGGCTGTCTCTTAGCTGGCAGAATGCTAAAATGAGTGGTTTTACCGTGTCTGATGTCAGTTACTCAATAAACTCCCTGCTTTAAAAAATTCTGAAACAAGTGGCTGCATCGGCCACAGCACAGACACTTTTTTCTGCTTTTTTGAAGGAACTTTACATAGAGTTCCACCGCAGGGCAAGTCTGCTTAAAGTTGGTAAAACAAATGGCTTTTTTTGTGGTCAGTGATTCGGCACCAGACGGCAAGGGACAGTTTTAATCATAGTTACATAGTTAGTACGGTTGAAAAAAGACACATGTCCATCAAGTTCAACCAAGGAATGGGAAAAGGGAAGGTAAAAATTTCTACACATAGGAGCTAATATTTTTTTGTTCTAGGAAATTATCTAATCCTTTTTTAAAGCCATCTACTGTCCCTGCTGTGACCAGCTCCTGCGGTAGGCTATTCCATAGATTCACAGTTCTCGCAGTAAAGAAGGCTTGTCGCCTCTGCAGGTTGAACCTTTTTTTCTCCAGACGGAGGGAGTGCCCCCTTGTTTTTTGAGGGGGTTTTACATGGAACAGAATTTCACCATATTTTTTGTATGTGCCATTCATATATTTATATAAGTTAATCATGTCCCCCCTTAGTCGCCTTTTTTCAAGGCTAAACAGGTTTAATTCTTTTAATCTTTCCTCATAACTTAGAATCTCCATGCCCCTTATTAGCTTCGTTGCTCTTCTTTGTATTTTTTCTAACTCCAGGGCATCCTTTCTATGAACTTGAGCCAAGAACTGAACTGCATATTCTAGATGAGGCCTCACTAATGGTTTGTAAAGTGGTAATATTACATCTCTGTCCCGCGAGTCCATGCCTCTTTTAATACACGACAATATCTTGTCTTGTCTTGTAATAGCTGATTGACATTGCATGCTGTTATTTAGTTTATGATTTACAAGTACACCCAGATCCTTCTCAACAAGTGACTCCCCCAGTGTAGCTCCCACTAGGACATATGATGCAAGCAGGTTGTTGGTACCCAGGTGCATAACTTTACATTTATCTGCATTAAACTTCATTTGCCAAGTGGACGCCCAAGCACTCAGTTTGTTTAAATCTGCTTGTAACAGTCCTCTTACATTTGCCCTTGACAGTCCATTATTAAAGGGAATATCAAGGATTAGAAAAACATGGCTGCTTTCTTCTTAAAACTTTGTCACACCTGTCCATAGGTTGTGTCTGGTATTTGAGCTCCACTTCATTCAAGTAAATGGGGCTGTCACGATGCGGGGTGTGGACCCACTGGGCCGTACCGTGTATAAGGATGGCAGCTGGCCAAACAGGTAAGTACAGAGTTCAATTAGTTCAGCGAGGGTACCTGAGGCAATCATAGGCAGTAGCAAGGCAGGCACGTCCAGGACCAGGCGACGGGAAGTCGTCAGGTGAGGCGTAGCAGATCAAGCGTAGACTGTAGCACAGCACGGCAATAGCACAGCACGGCACTAGAACTAGGTAGCACGGAAACAGGATACGGGATACAGGGGCAAGGTACACTGGGAAACTGGAAGACACTGGGAGACCATAAGCACGACAAACGATGTGTAACAAACAACGCTCTGGCAAAGAGCAAGAGGACAGAGCCCTTTTTATAGCCCAGGGCATCCTGGGCTAGATTGCAGACTTCCTGCAAAAATGCGCGCACTGACCCTTTGAGGCCGTGCACGCGCGGGCGCGCGCGCCCGCCCGAGACCCTCGAGGTCCGGAAGTGAGTTCCGACGCCTCACATGAGGACGACGCTGCAGCGAGGTAAGATGTCCATGGCCGTCGAGGTTAACGACCGAACGACGGACCGTGGCCATAGACGTTACAGTATCCCCCCTCTTATGCTCCCTCTTCTTGGGACCAGAGCGGGAGAGAAACTTCCTCACGTGGACAGGAGCATCGATGTTCTCCTCTGGCTCCCAAGACCTCTCCTCTGAGCCGAACCCCCTCAAATCGACTAAATAAAATGTCCTTCCTCCCACCTTCTTGGTAGCCAGAACCTCCTTTACTTCGAAAGTCCCCGATGAGCCGCCAGGGGCCACTGTGGAGCTAGGAGTCCTGAAGTAGCGGTTCAGGATCACGGGTTTCAGCAAGCAGACGTGAAAGGAGTTAGGAATCCTGAGGGTAGGGGGGAGCCGCAGCGTGTAGGATACCGGGTTGATCTGTAGCAGGATTTCTAAAGGTCCGAGGAACCTAGGAGCAAATTTGCACGACGGCACCTTCAGCCGGATATTCCTAGAAGACAACCAGACTGTCCTGGAAGGAACTGCGGAGGCGCCTGTCTTCTTGTATCTGCCTTTCTCTTCATGCGGTCCACCGCCAACAGGATAGAAGATCGGGTCTGTTGCCATATCTGTAGAAAGTCCCTGAAGGTAGAATCGGCTGCAGGCACCTGGGACATAGTAGAAACAGGAAGAGGTATCCGAGGATGTTGGTCATAGACGATGAAGAATGGACTGGAAGTGGTCGACTCACTGGTGTGGTTGTAATAAGAGAACTCTGCCCACGGGAGCAACTGCACCCAATCATCATGGCACCTGGAAACAAAGTGACGTAGATAGTTCTCCATAATCTGGTTAACTATCTTGACTTTCCCATTGGACTGGGGATGATAGGCCGAAGAGAAGTCCAATTTTACACCGAGGAGGCCGCAGAGTGCTCTCCAAAACTTCGAGGTGAACTGGACCCCTCTGTCCGAGACAATATGCAGGGGCAAGCCGTGCAGACGGAAGATGTGTTGTATGAAGAGGTCAGCCAATCGCGTAGCAGACGGCAAGGCGGTCAAGGGAATGAAGTGAGCCATTTTGGAAAATCCATCCACCACCACCCAGATCACGCTGCAACTCTCAGAAGAAGGAAGATCCGTGACAAAGTCCATAGCGACATGTTGCTATGCGGCAACGGGCACAGGCAGTGGTTGGAGCAGGCCAGCAGGTCTGGAGTGAGCAACTTTATTTGCTGCGCATACCGTGCATGAGGAGACAAAGTCCATAACATCTTTGGGCAGCGTGGGCCACCAGAACTGACGGGTGATTAGATCTTGGGTCTTACGAGTACCCGCGTGACCTGCCAGCTTAGAACTTTGACCCCAGCGAAGAACTCTTCCTCGGTCAGACAGACGTACAAAAGTCCTACCCGGAGGAATGTCTCTAACTTGCAGGGGATTCACAGAGAAGATGCAGGATGGGTCAATAATATTCTATGGAGATTCCATGGCGTCTTCGGTTTCAAAAGATCTAGACAAGGCATCAGCCCTCACATTCTTGTCGGTGGGACGGTAGAGGAGTTCGAACCGGAACCGAGCAAAGAACAACAACCACCTGGCTTGGAGAGGATTCAACCGCTGGGCCGTCTGTAGGTAGGCCAAATTCTTGTGATCCATGAAGATCAGGATAGGATGAACCCCGCACTCCAGTAGATGTCTCCACTCCTGCAGAACCAACTTGATGGCCAGTAACTCACGGTCCCCAATCGAGTAGTTGCGCTCTGCGGAAGAAAACAGCTTGGAATAGTAGCCACATACCACAGCCTTGCCTTTCGATCTTTTCTGGAACAACAGTCCAACAGCACCAACCGAGGAAGCGTCTACTTCTAACGAAAACTGTAGGGATACATCAGGATGGTGCAGAATGGAGGCAGACGTGAAGGCTTTCTTTAAGGATTCAAATGCGGCTTCAGCTTCCGAAGTCCACATCTTGGCATTCATACCCTTCTTAGTGAGGGTGGAGATAGGAGCAGTCAAAGATGAGAAGTTGGGGATGAACAGTCGGTAGAAGTTGGCGAATCCTAGGAAGCGTTGTATGGCCCTTAAGCCTTGGGGGCGTGGCCACTCCAGGACAGCCTTTACCTTCTCGGGGTCCATCTTGAGGTCCTGATCGGAGATAACATAGCCCAGGAAGGATAGAGACTTCTGAAAAACACACTACTCCAACTTGGCATAAAGGCGATTCCTTCTTAGACGGCGCAACACCTGGCGGACATGACTCTGATGAGTTACTGGATCTGGGGAAAAAATTAAAAGGTCATCGAGATACACCAAAACACAAACATAAAGGTGATCACGAAAAATGTAATTGACAAATTCTTGAAATACTGCAGGGGCGTTAAACAGACCGAAGGGCATAACTAAGTATTCGTAGTGCCCATCACGAGTATTAAAGGCAGTCTTCCATTCGTCACCTCGACGAATCCGAATCAGATTGTAGGCCCCCGGCAGGTCTAGTTTAGAAAAAAATTGAGCCCCCCGTATGCGATCAAACAGTTCAGAAATCAAAGGCAGGGGGTACCTGTTCTTCGCCGTGATCTGGTTTAGGCCTCGGTAGTCAATGCAAGGACGTAACGATCCATCTTTCTTTTTAACAAAGAAGAACCCCGCTCCAGCCCGGGATGAGGATTTACAAATGAAACCCATCTCCAGGTTCTCCTTAATGTAGGCAGACATGGACTGGGTCTCTGGCAGGGAGAGAGGGTACACTCTACCACAAGGAGGAGAAGATTCCGGAACCAGGTCGATCGGACAGTCATATGCCCGGTGTGGCGGCAAGGTCTCAGCCTCCTTTTTATTAAAGACATCGCAGAACATGGAGAAACAAGAAGGCAACCCTGTCAAAGACTGAAGAGGAGCAGGCTGTGGCGGCTGGATATGGCCCAGACAGCGGTCAAGACACTTCGGACCCCACCGGAGGACCTCTCCAGAGTTCCAATCCAGGACGGGAGCGTGCAGACGAAGCCAAGGCAAACCCAGCAGCATGGGGTTGACGGCCTTGGACAGGACGAACAGGGAGATGAGTTCAGCATGAAGGGCTCCCACTTGGAGTCTCAATGGCTTGGTTACGGACACAACTGGGTCCGGCAATGGCAGTCCATCCACCGAGGCAACGATCAGCGTCCTTTCAAGCGGGATAGTAGGCAACTGTAGGAGATCCACAAGGTCCTGGCAGATGAAGTTGGCTGCAGAGCTGGAGTCCAGATATGCGGAGACCTGATGGGACCTCTCGCCAGCAATGATGGTTACGGGAATGAATAGTTTGGTAGAGAGTTCTTGATTCAATGTGTTGACGCCCAGGGTTGTCTCTCCAACCAAACCTAGGCGCTGGTTTTTTTTGGCTTGTGAGGACACAGACGCACTACATGGCCAGCGAGGCCGCAATATAAGCAAAGTCCAGAGGTGCGCCTGCGCTGTTTCTCCTGGACCGATAATTTTAGTCGGTCTACTTGCATCGGGACCTCGGGCAAAGCAATAGAAGCAGGCAAGAGGGGTTGCTGAAAGTTGGGCGCCAGTCTAGGGCACCAACGCACCTGACGAACCTTGTGAGATCTTTCCCTCAGCCTTATGTCTACCCGAGTGGCAAGAAGAATCAAGTCTTCCAAGGCAGAAAGCAGGTCTCGAGTAGCCAGTTCATATTTGATCTCGGATGACAGGCCATGCCAATAGAATGCCACGAAGGCCTCATTGTTCCAGGATAGCTCTCCTGCCAGAGTCCGAAACTGGATCGTATACTCGCTCACGGAGGTGTCCTCTTGGTGAAGGTTGAAGATGGCAGTGGCTACCAATGACATTCGCCCAGGCTCCTCAAAAACAGTTCGGAATATTTGCACAAACTCCTGGAAATCTCGGGTCTCGGGTCCCTGACGTTCCCAGATAGGATTAGCCCATGCCAGGGCCTTGCCAGTCAGGAGGGATATGATGAATGCGATCTTGGCTCCATCTGACGGAAATGCTCGAGAGTGCAGGGTAAAATGAATGTGGCATTGGTTCAGAAACCCCCAACAAGCACTGGCGTCTCCATCGAACCGAGAGTGCAATGGCAGCAAGAACCGAGGATCCGGACAGGAACTGCCAGGGGGAGTAACAGGAGGATCTGCTTGAAGGACTTGCATATAGGCAGGAAGAGAAGCAACTTGCATCCCTACCTGCTGCGCCATAGAGTCCACTGCCACATGGAGCTGATCCTGCCTAGCTCGGAGATCCAGCAGATCCGCCTGCATGGCTTGGGAGGGTGCCAAGCCCTTGAATTGACCGGTGGAGTCCATGGCCAGAGCGTACTGTCACGATGCGGGGTGTGGACCCACTGGGCCGTACCGCGTAGTGGGATGGCAGCTGGCCAAACAGGTAAGTACAGGGTTCAATTAGTTCAGCGAGGGTACCTGAGGCAATCGTAGGCAGTAGCGAGGCAGGCATGTCCAGGACCAGGCAGCGGGAAGTCATCTGGTGAGGCGTAGCAGATCAAGCCTAGACTGTAGCACAGCACGGCAATAGCACAGCCAGGCACTAGAACTAGGTAGCACGGAAACAGGATACGGGATACAGGGGCCAGGTACACTTGGAAACTGGAAGACACTGGGAGACCAAAAGCACTACAAACGATGTGTAACAAACAACGCTCTGGCAAAGAGCAAGAGGACAGAGCCCTTTTTATAGCCCAGGGCATCCTGGGCTAGATTGCAGACTTCCTTCAAAAATGCGCGCACTGGCCCTTTAAGGCCGTGCACGCACGGGCGGGCGTGTCCGCCGGCGACACTCGAGGTCCGGAAGTGAGTTCCGGCACCTCACAGGAGGACGACGCTGCAGCGAGGTAAGATGTCCATGACCGAACGACGGACCGTGGCCATAGATGTTACAGGGACTGCAATACCACTCACAACCTGTGGGATGTTGCTTACTGTCCCATAAACTTTTATTGGAGTCCTATAATAATATTCCTATATATGACTTTATATGGTAATTCATCTTCACTTTCAATATAGTTATCTTATATATTAACAAAAAACAAATGGATCCAGCAGCACCGGTGAAGTGTGGGTGCAGGCCACAGGGAACAGACCAAGTTCCCAACTATATAGTATGCAAAAAATAGGCAGCAAAGTGGGTACTGCACATGGGGCAATAAAGTACCCACTTTTTTCACATTTACTACGGAGTGCTGCCTATTTTTTGAATACTATCTTATGTATTAGCTATATTTTTATTCCAATATGTATATTCACTTATATATTTCCTACATATATTTTTATTGAAGTTGCCCTACAAGAATGTTCCACTAATGTAATGCGTGTCTATGATTCCTTTTTTTAAATCTTTTTCCCTAATTGATTCACAGATTGATTTGATTTACATTAAAAAATATTTAGGATTTTTTTAATGTGAATTTATTTTATTTGAATAATGCGTCTTCAACTTATATAACTATATTTTTCATAGGGACTATTTATTTTATGCATGCGGTCACTACTCACTCATCGCATGTTTTTATTCGCCACAATCTTTTTTTTTCCCCCCTATTTTGTATCACTCATGAGAGGTATATAATAAATTCGAATGTTTATTGTATTTATTGAAATGTTAACAATCAAAGGACATAGGACTACAGAAATATAGGGGTTAAGCAGTACAGGGATTTTTATTTTAATTATATGGATGTAAAATATCCACTTCTGCACGACTGTTGATAACTAGGGCTTGCATGCTGACGTTCACACCTTTTTGTGGATTTACTACTTAGGCATGAGCTGGGCTGAGCTGTTATAGCCTATTACTGTGTCGAGTGTCATACCTTCGAAAAAGTGACAAAGTGTGCTGTTCCTACGCTTACATCTTTCTAGCGCTCATGGTCACGCAAACTCCCAATTTCGGTGTTGCACATTAGAGAGAAGTTCTACACAGCAATACTGAATCCACTTCATCTGTGCAATAAAAGTAGGTATTCTCCCCACCTATTTGCACTGTTTGTACCTATCTCAGCTGTGGCTTTCAGGCTCCTATTGGCTCCTCGGTAATTAAATAGTACTTCCACCCAATGTGACGCTAACCACAAACAAAGCTGTGTTTCTCCTGGGCAGTATATTTGCCATCGTGTAAAATATCCTCTATATACTGTTTAGCATTGTTATTTGACCATTATTTGTTACTCTTGAGATTGCGTTTGCACTTTTACACACTCATATTTGGAAATAGTATTTTTCTCTGACCGGCATATATTATTCTAGATACTGTAGCAGTATATATTGAATGGCAAAGAAAATGTTGTGGTTATGTATTCCTATATTCATGGAATAAGGGGATTTTATGGGGTTTTTAATACTTGAATAAAGATGTATAGTTTGTGTATTTGCATTACTACTGTTTCTGAGGTTTTTTTTCTCATTTTGGTGATAGTTACATCATCTACAGGAAAAAGGAAACTGGAGGAGGTTCAGTGACAACAGCAGAATACACAATGTTAATAAGATTAGCAGTTGTCACCCAGTTTATTCCTATATTGTTGCTATGCAATGGCCCAGGCATATTCTGCCTAATAATAAAGCTACTGGAGGCAGCAATGACACCAGACATCATGATTACAAGTAGGAATTCACGTGGGAAACTATAGTTTTCACTGGGGTCCCCCTTCAACACAATGGCTTTTATTTGGTAGGATTTGGTTATAAGTGCAGATAAAATATTTGAAATAAGTGATTTTGTACACATAAAAGTAAGAAATTAATATCTGACTGGTTATACTAAATGAAGTGTTAGTCACAAAGTATATTTCTTGAAATTACAGTATCAATATTTTGATATTATATTTTTTGAATACATTTTGTAAAATAATCTATAATGATTAGTAGTGGCAATGACTGGAGTTGAGAATAAAGTTTTTAATTGACTAGAAGTTTAATGAGGATGTCAGATCTGTCACCTATTGCTATGAAAATTTTTCTCCATGTGTCGTAATGTATTTCTATTCAATTTCCAGAACATTAATTAGGCTCATTTTCATTCAACTCATTACATGTGCTGTGTATCTTCAGAGTTCATATAAATGAATTATCCACTGTCTGTGCATAAGCGGCTTGCAAATGGATTTAGCGACTTTATAATCCTAGAGACATTTGCTCTCTATTTTTTGTAAGATTTTTTTTATTATTGGGCTGTAATTAATTGTAGATTATTGTAAAAAGTTCAATTCTATAATCAACCAGTATCAAGTAGCATAATTATATTAGGAAGAAGCAGATTTTAGACTTTCCTACCATGTTGTATGGAAGTTTAACCCCTTAATGACCGGGCCATTTTGCACGTTAATGACCAAGGATTATTTTTTTTTTTTTCACGGTCGCATTCCAAGACTCGGAACTCTTTTTTTATTCCGTCGACATAGCCGTATAAGGGCTTGTTTTTTGCGGGACGAGTTGTATTTTGTAATTGTACCATTTTTAGATGCTTATAACATATTGATTAACTTTTATTAACTTTATTTTAGGAGAGAATTGAAAATAAGCAGCTATTCCAGCATTAATTTTCACGTTATAAATTTACGCCGTTTACTATGCAGCGTAAATAACAGGTTACCTTTATTCTATGGGTCGGCACGATTACAGGGATACCAAATATGTAAAGGTTTTATATGTTTTTCCTACGTTTGCACAATAAAAACCCTTTTAGAAAAAAAATTACTTGTTTTTGCATCGCCGCATTCCAAGAGCCGTAACGTTTTTATTTTTCCGTCGATGTGGCCATACGTGGGCTTGATTTTTGCGGGACAATGTGTAGTTTTTATTAGTACTATTTTGGGGTACATAGGACTTATAGATTAACTTTTATTTTATTTTTTATGGGGGGAATGGGAGAAAAGAGAGAATTTTGACGTTGTTTTTTGCGTTTTCTTTGGACGCCGTTCATCCGGCGGTTTAATTAATATGTTCATTTTATTGGTCAAGTTGTTACGATCGCGGGGATACCATATATGTGTATGTGTGGTTTTGTTTTGACCGTTTTACTAAATAAAACCACCTTTTGGGGCAAAAAAGTAGTTTTATTTGACTTTGACTGTAATTATTTATTTATTTTTTTCACAAACTTTATTTAACTGTTTTACATTTATTTTTTTTTGTCCCACCAGGGGACTTCACTATGTGATGTGCCGATCGCATATATAATGCTTTGGTATACTTCGTATACTTCGTCTTTGTTAGACCCCCGGCTGTCATGGAAACCCGACGGCGACCCGCGATTTGTTTGCGGGTAGCGCCGATCGGGTGACAGAGGGAGCTCCCCCCTCTGTCAAACACATTAAATGCCGCTGTCACTATTGACAGCGGCATTTAATGGGTTAAACTGCCGGAATCGGCGCGCGCTTCGATTCCGGCAGTTGCAGCAGGAGCCAGGCTGTGTATAACAGCCGTGCTCCTGCCGCTGATCGCGTGTGTACACTGTCAGTACCCGCGCAATCACAGGATGGATATATCCGTCCTCCTGCGCGAACTAGCAGCTGCTGAGGACGGATATATCCGTCCTTCGGCGTTAAGGAGTTAATAAAACAAACCCAAAAACAGATTGATAAGAAGTGAAAGCATAGTCCTCTGTGCAGCACTATATTCTCCCAATGCTGCTAGGGGAGAATACCCCTGTAATTAACATGCCCCACTGTTTTTTACTCACGTATACATATAAAAAAAACATAGAAAAGAGAGAAAGGGAGACTTGAAGAATAGGACCATGTTGTGCAATAATATGAGCACAACCTAACATGGGTGCTGCTCCGTCCATTATACATTACCTGGTAGTCAATTGCAAAAATAAGGCCCCTCAAAAATGTATGAAAAGTAATCAAAATAATTATATTATGTATGTATGTATGCAAAAAAATACTTCCAAACAAACAATTTAAAAGCACTTAAAAACTAAATAAGTTGTAAGGTGCGTCCTATCATAGAAATGGCACTCAAACCCATGGCTTGCTATGACCTCCTGTCCAAAATAAGTATATATGAATGAAGAAATAGAAGCAAAAAAGGTGACCCCAGGCAGAAATTACAAAGTGCATGTGTGCAAAATAAATCAAAGCATTTAATACAGGTGATACAAACACAGTCAGATAAATAAACATCTACCATCAGAAACTTAATTCATAAATATACACTGCTATAAAGTAGATAATAAATAATAACAAATTCATTAAGTCTCTTATAATTTGATCAGTGTCCGTAACCTAAATAACCATTATGCCCAGGAGGAACACACAAAAACATTATGTAAGATACTTGGTCTAGTAGATAAACAAAAGTCATCATGAAAGTCTGGCAAGAGGCTTTGTAGGTAAAGAAATATCCCAAAGTGTATCACTATGAACGGTGGCTTCTTCAGGGGAAACTGTCTACAACCGCTGACGTATGTCCTTGTCATGTGACTTAACATCAAAATAGACCATTGTCAAAAAAGCCACTTAACGTCCATAACATAAAAAGACTCCAAATACGTCGGAAGACGCTGAGGACTTCAATGTAATAAGGCTGAAGACGAACTACGGAGGAGGTTGTGATCCTTTTCGTGTGTCTACACAAACTAGGCAGAAATGTCTCTAAGATTCTTTTTCATTGGCTAATTCTATTTGAAATGGACCTTCTAGAATTACATAATGAAAAAAAAATCAATCAAGGCCATTTCACTAATGAATGGATTCAGAATGGCGTGCCTTTCTATTCCTATCAATCACTACTGAATCTCAGGGAACATTTACATTTCTCCTATGATTGGTTTCCGTTTTAATACCATTAGTCTTTCATATGAATATATGAGTAAAGACATGTCGAAACCCATCAAAGTGGTTTACTTTTTCTTTTCATCATTAGTATACAAATACAGTTTTGAATTTTAAGGACATTTATTTTGAAAGATTACCAAAGAACATTTTTTACTACTTAAAGGAACACTCCAGCCCAAAAGTTTTAAATCAGCCAGCACATGCAGAAAATGCAAAACTGTAGTTAGAAACAATGTATCATTGAGCCTGACCGATCGAAAAATTAGATATTTATACATCTTAACATTATCCAAGCCCCATCATTGGTGTCTACTTAGTATCCTGCAGGGGAGTAGTCATCATTGCAAAATTATGGGATTCTCTTTGTGTATATTTCCTATACTGACTTCAACGCTTTTGCTGCGACCTAGGAGGGGACATCAGGTTCTTCCGAATGAATGGAGTGGGAGGTCGAGAATGAGCACTGCCGCTCCATTCACTGTCTATAGGACTGCTAGAGATAGCCGAGTACAGCGCTCTGCTATCTTCAGCAGTGGAATAGAGAATGAATGGAGCAGCAGTTCGCATGCTCAACCTTCCGCTTCATTCATTCGGAGGAACGGGACCGTCGTTCTCGTGATCGGTGGGGGTCCCAGCAGTCGGACCCCCAGCGATCAACATATTCTGTGGTTAGGAAATAACATTTAATCTTGGGACAACCCTTTTAAGGTCAATGAAACTTTTGGGGCTTGTAAAGCTGATTTTCTTATGTTTTACTGGAGTCATCTTATAAATGTTCTTCACTTTATTATAGTGGTTGGTTTCTGCAGAAAGCCTGTTACAGTTAAGTTGGCCTAGCTGCTGCTTGTCTGGCTTCAGAAACCACCGATAACCAGTTGTTATCTTCGGGGTAAGCTGCAGACGGCCATTCAACTAAATGTAGTACATGGATGAAATGGGTCCACCAAAGTGGTAACTTGCTTTGAGCATTACGCTTTCTTTGTAGTCTCTTGTAGCATTCCTGCAATATCTTAGATATTTATAAACTGGAAACACTTATACAATAAATCACGTGCATTTATTTTAATCTTAAACCTCAATTTTATCCTTTATTTTATGCAACATGAAGACCTCATAAATCATCTGTTGCTCAGTAAATACATAGGAAATCGGATAGATTTGAATACTGGGAGTATGTCTCTTTGATAGGAATTTAAAAGTCTAGAAAACAATTTTTAATATAGGAGGCTTTAATTAAATACCAAAAAGGCCTAAAGATGTCAATTTATATCTGAATTTCACCTGAGACTTTAACTATAAGTCTTTATTTACTAAGTACTGACTTATCAGTCATAAACATTTAGTTTTCCTTACTACAGTAAGTTGTATTTTATTGTATGGTTTATTATGACCAATAGATAGAAGAATCCTTTATTAATTTATACTGATATTCATACATGTCAACCCTATTATAATTAAGGTATTAATATAAACACTTCTGGTTACACTGGGCTTGTACCCTGAATCTCAGCCTTAGAACTCAATATTCAGAACCAGGACAAAGCAGGTGCTTAGGATGCAGCAGGCTTGTCTAGATTAGTGATCCTGCCAGTTATTTGACAATTGCTCTGTTTCCCCTCCATCATTGCATGAAGAGAAAGCTGAACATATGAATCTACAATTTGAGTTCTTATCAGGGGGCTGGTCATTGCTTTACCAGGGATGGCCACTATGCCACTGATGATCATGGATTCTATTAGAACACAATTGTTAGAGGGTAAACCACTGACATGCAGTGCCAGGGATGGAGACCAAAAGCTAGAAGTGACTTTATTTACTGTACCTATCTATTTACCTTATTTTTACTAGATATATTCTATTAAGTCACTGCATATGTCAGGGGGATATTTTTATTTTTATACAACAATTTTAATAGTTCATCTAGTGTGTAGGATTCATCATAGCATGAGGTTCACTTTAGTTCACGGTTTAACATACTTTATATACAGTTAGGTCCAGCATTATTTGAACAGTGACACAAGTTTTGGCATTTTAGCTGTTTACCAAAACATATTGAATATACAGTTATATATACAATATGGGCTTAAAGTGCAGACTCTCAGCTTTAATTTCAGGGTATTTACATCCTAATTTGAGGAAGGGTTTAGGAATTACAGCTCTTTAATATGTAGCTGCCTCTTTTTCAACGGACCAAAGGTAATTGGACAATTATCTCAAAAGCTGTTTAATGGGCAGCATGCGCTATTCTCTCATTAATCCATCATCAATTAAAGGGAATGTGTTGCCAGAAAAACATGTTTTTTTTAAAAAAATTAAACATTTAGTGTGTGGGTGATTAAACATTGTTCAAATTTTTTTTATTTTTTTCACGAGTCAGGAAATAGTCAGGAAATATTATAAATTAATTCTAATTTATAATACTACCCATTTTTGGTCACTAGATGGAGCTATTCCCAAAATTGCAGCATTGCAACAATGGGTTAAAAGCCCTCGCTCTAGTGAGCTCTCAGCATCCCCCCCTCCTTTATCCTGGCTAGTGCCGGGATAAACGAGGGGTTTGAACGGTGTAACCTCCTACGCTGTGTGTCGCCATTTTTTGAGCTAACACACAGTGTAGTAGGTTTACATACAGTAGTAAACACACACAAACACGAACATACATTGAAATCTCTTACCTGCTCCTGCCGCCGCGGCTCCCTCCGGCCCGTCCGCTCCGTTTGCTGCCGCTGGTCCAAGTGCACAAATCCGGAAGCCGCGACCGGAAGTAGTAATATTACTGTCCGGCCGCGACTTCCGGTCCACAGGAAAATGGCGCCGGACGGCGCCAATTTCGAATTGGACTGTGTGGGAGCGGCGCATGCGCAGTTCCCACACAGACGCCGTACACTGAAGTCAATGGGACGGGAGCCGTTCGCAGTCCCTATGGGACTGTGGCTGCCGTATTCCATGTCTGTATGTGTCGTTAATCGACACAGACAGAAATGGAACAAAAAATGGCAGCCCCCATAGGGAAGAAAAAGTGTAAAAATAAGAAAAAGTAAAACACAAACACACAAATGAATATAAACGTTTTTAATAAAGCACTAACATCTTTAACATATAAAAAAATAATTTGTGATGACACTGTTCCTTTAAGCAGGTAAAGGGTCTGGAGGTGATTCCAGGTGTGGCATTTGCATTTGGAAGCAGTTGCTGTGAACCTACAACATGAGGTCAAAGGAGCTCTTAATGCAAGTGAAGAAGACCACCGTTAGGCTGAAAAAAATGAAGAAATCGATCAGAGATATACTTTCTGCTCAGATTCAAGTGCATGCAGCAAGGTTGATTGGACGTCGCTTCACAGTACAGATGGACAGTGACCAGAATCATACTACGAAAGCAACCCAGTAGTTTTTTAAGGGAAATAAGTGGAATATTCTGCAATGGTCAAGTCAATGACCAGATCTCAACCCGATCGAGCATGCATTTCACTTACTTAAGACAAAACTTAAGGCAGGAAGACCCACAAACAAGCAACAACTGAAGACAGCTGCAGTAAAGGCCTGGCAAAGCATCACAAAGGAGGAAACCCAGCGTTATGTGATGTCCATGGGTACCAGACTTCAGGCAGTCATTGCCTGCAAAGGAGTCTCTACAAAGTTTTAAAAAAAACTATTAAAATAAAAATAAACTATTTTAATTATGGTAATGTTAATTTGTCCAATTACTTTTGAGCCCCTGAAATGAGGGGGCTGGGTAGAATAATGGTTGCAATTCCTAAACGTTTCTCAGGATATTTTTGTTCAACCCCTTGAATTAAACCTGAAAGTCTACACTTCAATTGCATCTCAGTTGTTTAATTTCAAATCAAATGTAGTGGCATGCAGAGCCCAAATCATGAAGATTGTGTCACTGTCCAAATAATTCTGGACCTAACTGTATTAAAGCCTTAAAGCAGTTGTACCTGATAAGAAAAACTGGGCCTGTTTTCTTTCAGAAACATCACCACGCCTGTCCATGGGGGAATTAAGATGAGCTTCAATACCACTCACAACATGTGGACATCAGTGGCAATGTTTTTAGAAGAAAGAAGCCATATTTTTCTAAACATTTACAACCCCTTTAACTTCTTAAGGACACAGCCTGTTTTGGCCTTATGGACCAGGCCAATTATTTCAAATCTGACATGTACCATTTTAAGTGGTAATAACTTTGGAATGCTTTTTTTTTTTTTCAAGCGATTCTGATATTTTCTCATGACACATTATACTTTATGTTAGTGATAAAATTTAGTCGATACATTCAGTGTTTATTTTTGAGAAACACCAAACGTTAGAGAATTTTTTTTTTAATATAAATTTAAGTGTATCTGCTTGTAAGACAGATAGTAATACCACACAAAATAGTTACTAGTTAAGATTTCCAATATGTCTACTTTATGTTGACATCGTTTTTTGAACGTCCTTTTATTTTTCTAGGACGTTACAAGGCTTAGAACTATTTCAAGAAAATGTAAAAAGTCTTTTTTTAGGGGCCAGTTCAGTTCTGAAGTGGTTTACAGGGCCTTATATATTGGAAAGTCCCCATAAATCACCCATTTTTAAAACTGCACCCCGTCAAAGTATTAAAAACAGCATTCACAACGTTTCTTAACTCTTGAGGCGTTTCACAGGAATTAAAGTAATCTGAAGGTGAAATTTACAAATGTAATTTTTTTTTTGCAGAAAATCTGTTTTAATCCATTTTTTTTCTGTACCACAGAAGCTTTTTTACGAGGGAAACACAACTCAATATTTATCGCCCAGATTCTGCAGTTTCTAGAAATATCCAACATGTGGCCCTAGTGTGCTAATAGCCTGAAACACAGGCCTCAGAAGCAAAGGAGCACCAAAACAGTGGAAATACCCCCAAAAAGACACCATTTGGCAAACTACACCCCTCAAGGAATTTATTAAGGGGTATAGTGAGCATTTTCATCCTCAGGTTTTTTGCTGAATTTAGTGGAATTATGCTGTGAAAAGGAAAATCGAAATTTTTTCCAATAAAACGTAAAATGTTTTAAAACATTTGTAAACCAATTTCTCTCGATTATGGCAATACTCCATATGTGGTAATAAACTGCTATTTGGACACATGGCAGGGCTCAGAAGAGAAGGAGCACCATTTGGCTTTTGTAGCTCAAGTTTTGCTGGAATGGTTTGCGGGTGCCATGTCACATTTGCAAAGCCCTTGAGGGACCAAAACAGTAGACCCCCCCCAAAATTGACCCAATTTGGGAAACAACATTTCTCAAGGACTTTATTGTGGGATATAGTGAGCATTTTGACCCCACAGGTTTTATGCTGAATTTAATGGAATTAGGCCGTGAAAATGAAAATCAATGTTTTTTCTAATAAAATTTAGTTTTAGCTCAGATTTTTTCATTTTTACAATAGATATAGGAGAAAAAGCACCCCACGGGTCTTTTGCATAATTTATTGGAGTTAGACCGTGAAAAGGAATATCAACATTTTTTCCACTAAAATGTTGAAATTTTTCATTTTCACAATGGATAAAGGAGAAAAAGCATCCCAACATTTGTAAAGCAATTTGTCACAAATACGGCAATACTCCACATGTGATCATAAACGGCTGTTTAGACACACGACAGGGCTCAGAAAGGCAGGAGCGCTATATGGCATGCAGATTTTGGTGGATTGGTTTTTGGGCGCCATGTCGGGTTTGCAAAAACCCTCAGATACCAGAGTACAGTGGAAGCCCCCAAGAAGTGAGCGGATTTTAGAAACTACACTCCTCAAGGCATTTATAATTTGTCTGGACATATCACAGGGCTCAGAAGTGAAGAGCAACATGCGCATATTTGAGGCCTATTTTGGTGATTTTCACAACATTGGCTCATAAATGCAGGGCTCTGAGGTCAAATAGTAAAACAGACCCCCAAGTAGTGACCACTATTTTGGAAACTACATCTCTTAGGGCAATTTAAGGGGTGTAGAGAGCATTTTGACTCCTAGAAGTAGCCAGAATGCTGGCAAAATGCACGTCGGGCACATAGTTTTAATAATATTCAGGGTGCAGCAGTAGGGTCCACTATCTACAGTTAAGAGCCCAGTCCAGTGACTCACACAGTCTCCCGGATGTAAGCTGCCTAGTACTTAGCCTCTCATGGTATCACACCAAGCCGCGCAGGGCTTAGCAGAGTGGCATAGAGCGAACACTTCGCCTCTGCTACACTTTAGCCTCCCGTCCCTGCACTAGAGAGGAGGCTCTTTCTTACTAGTGTCTGACACCGGACACTGCCCCACCACAACTGCCTCAGGTAGTGGGGCGCCGCTGGAGATGGCTGCGTCCTTTTGTTTGATGGCCTAGCAACATGACAGCTGAGCAGGTGCACACACTCTCCCTATTGCACTCTGGTTTGGGTAACGGCTCCCTGCACCGCTGCCCTCTCTGGCCCCGCTGGAGATGGCTGGGTCCTCTCATCAAGTGCCACAGCTTCATTCTGTGATCAAGTGTTTGAATGTAATCAATAGAACCATTGTGCCTGTCCTTAACCTGACACACAGTAGATACTGCAGACATCCTTGCCCACCTTTGGGGTGTGAGTATAGAGGACACACACACCTGCATCAACAGAATTTTTTTTTTACTTATTTTGCTATTTTAGGAATTACTAATAAAAGTTATATGTTATTTCTACTTAGAGAGACCACATCCTTCCCTCTCTTCACTCCCCCTCAAAATATATACAGTACATTCAATTTAGGTGGTGTACACTGGTGTGGTCTACTCATTCACATAACTTTGTGTGTGATTGGTGGCTACCTTTTCATCACTAAGCATTTTGACCCCACAGGTGCTTTTTCATAAGAAATTAATGCGCAGCAGATGGTGCAAAGTGAAAATTGCAAGTTTTCACTGATATGCCATTTTAGTGCATAATATGTTGTGTCCAGTTTGTGCCACTGAAGACAAGCATCTCATAAACTGTTAAATGAGTTCTCCCAGGTACGGTAATAACATACATGTGGACTGCTGTTTGGGCACGCTGTAGGAATCTGAAAAGTGGGAGCGCCATTTGGCTTTTGGAGCGCGGATTTTGCTTGATAGTAGTTCTGTTTGGGGTTTTGCTGGTATTTCAGTTTATAATGAGGGGGTATATGTAAGCTCTGCGGAGTACAACAGGGCATTATAAAATGGTATAATAATGCGGTAAATAAATAATAATCCACAGATGTGTGGCCAGTGTCTCACTGATTAACGGTGCCCTAACTTTTTTCTTCAACAGAGCTGTGTGGGGGCTTATTTGTTGCGGGACAAACTGTAGTTTTCATTGGTACCATTTTGGGGTAAATGCTTTGTTTGATCGCTTTTTTCCATTTTTTGGCATGCAAGGTGACCAAAAATCAGCAATTCTGACAATGTTTTTATTCTTTTTTTTTTATAGTATTCACTGTAGGCCACGCATGTAAAACACAAGGCCCGCGGGCCACATAAAATGAGGTGGCAGGCCGGATTTGGCCCGTGGGCCTTGTGTTTGACATGTGTGGCCTACAGTGAACACTGTAAAAAAAAAAAGAATAAAAACATTGTCAGAATTGCTGCTTGTAAAAACCTGAATCAGGTCTTTACATACAGCACCACAACCGCAGGACTTTTAAGTCCGTAGTGTCCGGCAGACAATCTCAATCTGAAAATATGCAGGCCACGGCCAAGTGAGTAAGTCTAAGGGAGGTCAGGTTTCTACACTATACCTGGTTAGGCGCTTTCCATATGCATACAGTCATGTATTTTCATGTAGTAACTGAAGTATATAGAAAGTTAGACAATCCTTTATTGTGACATGTCAGCATGATTTTCAGTCCTGCGTTTAAATATTAATGATTTTTTACTTTAATCATGTTTATCTAATAAAAGAATCCTGTATTTATATTAATAACCTTAACCCTGATCGCAATAAGAAGTTAATTCTGAATATAAATCACGCACATGTAATACCATAATAGTATTGTACTTACTGCAGTCTGGTACCCTGTTTAACACTCGCCTAGAAGGCACCAGTATCACCAAAGGCAGACTACGGCATATGGTTGGCATTGTAGTGCAGCTCAGGGCAGAGTATTCCAAGTGAGATGTCTTCAGAGGAAATTTGAATGCAGCATACCGCTAGAGCGTCATTGCTGGATAGTTTGGGGGGCAAGAATGGATAAGTATGACTTTTTGGGTTTATTTATTTCCTTTCCAGGCCCTAAGAAAACATTTTCACATCCCGGATAACCCTTTTAAGCGGCATGGTACTCTAAAATATGTAATTTCTGGGATTGGTTTTGAAATTTTCAGAAATGTCTATTTCACTCACTTCTGCTTCTACATGGGCCATTTAGAGGTACATTTTTTTATTTTTTTTTCCCCCTAGAATAGTATATGCTCTTTGATTTTAAAGTAATTCTTTTTTTTGCTCCAAATTTCCTCACATTGCACTTATAAAATAAAAAATTATGCCAGATGCGTTCAGGACTTTCCCTGTTAAACACAGTTGTTTTCAAAGCCGTGTATCTGTTCATTCAAATATGCAGATTGGCTTCTTTATTGTTTTATAAAAATGGTAATATTGAGCAATGTAATTGAGTTAAAAATTCAGTAAAGGCAAATTAAATACATTCTCGAATGATCCAATCTGCAAGATAATTCAACTGTCAAAAGCAGTACATTTGACTATAAATCTTAGGCATTGTATTTCAAAAGTTTGGACTACACAGTTGGAAAGAGTTTATATACAGAACCCTGAGAGATTATTATCAGAGAGGAAATAGCTATTATAATATCTTTGCAGTTAAATGTTTTCATATACTCGCACATGAAGTGTTCTAACTTTCTAATGTACTTTCTCATGCAATTCTATTCTCAAGCACTGATCTTGGGGACTGTTGCTGCCTAGGGTGGCACAGTTTTAGTCCACTATATGGATGTAGTATATCTGAATTTGTCAATGCAGCAGAACTAAACTTGTCCTCTGAGTTAGCAGGGGGTTATGTATAAAGACTGCCGTACTGGCTATGTGGTACACTAGCCTAAAAGACCAGAGAATGCTGGTCTCATCTGGTTTTGTCCACCATCTTTTTTTTAAACTCGCTGGCACAAGGCTATGCCCCATGTCAGGTAAAGTAGTGGAGACCATTATACATATGGTATTCATGCTAAAACCATTTCTCCTATGCAATTACACTAGATAACTTAAATTGAAACATAATCACAGCAAATAGCAAATCTGTGCACAACGCTGTTGCCACATTTGTAGAACATTGGCATTAAAAACAAATAGTCAGTGGCGTATCTACCATAGTGCAGGTCACTCAACTCTTATGATGCCTTTGGTGAGGGGATACCAAGCCCTAAACTTCTCATTTGCCTTCACACGGTCATCGCGACTACCTAGCTCACTGCATCCATATATAGCTATAGCTGTATTCAGCCAGACTTTTATTATTTATCAAGTTACAATAACAGAGCTTCCCAATACAGATATATTATAAAATGAATCAGCACAGAATTTCTAAATGTTAAGGCAGAATAATGGACATTCACTGTAATAAAGGCATTGTATATTTGGTGGAGCTCTCAATGGGTATTGGAGCCCATGTTGAATTTTACTATGTGGCCCTATAATTTTTGTGTATAGGACTACATAGAGTACCAAGTGATACAAACATTTAATCGAATGTACCTTGCAAGCTATTAAAGCAGTAAATCCCCATCCTTTTTGGTTTCCGTTAATGAATAATTCGGAGATATATTCAAGGTCCTTTATGTAGACAATGACTACCCAAGATACTAATGCAGTAACATGCTATTATTTATCCGAAGACCGATATGAAAGTTTTGAGACACGGTGATGCTGAAACAAAATTGTACAAGAGATCTAGGTGCCATGGAAACTGTAATGGATTTCCTAGCTACAATGCTGTTTGTAGAGTCAAATAAAAAATTAAAGCACATTTAGCAAAAAAAATAAGTCTGAAGTGGTTACAAGGTGGTTACTATGCATGTTTGAAAAAGATGTATCAGCACGTAGCATAGATAGATATAAATGTATTTGGAACCTCTGGAACAGAACTTTATAGCATTGTTCATCCATCCATGAATCTTGCAAAACTATTTTCTGGAACATCATGGTAAATGCTTATCAACAGTGAATGGATTGCTGAAATTTCCTTTATTTCTATTTTAAGCCCATAATACCTAAGATATTTTAAACCTTAATGACCGAGCAATTAAGATTTTCCATCGTCGCATTCAAAGATCTATAACTTTTTTATTTTTGCGACGACATAGCTGTATAAGAACTTTTTTTGCGGGACAAGTTGTATTTTATAATAGCACCATTTTAGGATACATATAATTTATTGATTAACTTTTTAATAACTTTTTTAGTGGGGTACTACTGGTCCGATTTTATTCTTGCCCATTCAAGTCCATGGGTCAATGAAAAAATCGGGCGCTATCCAAGTGCAGTCCATTTTTCATGGATAGGTTGATAGGTGACGCTTAAAATAAATCAGAAACAGACGTAAAACACTGATGATCACTGATGCTGAATGATGGACATGAAAAACGGAAAATACTAGAACACAATGCTGATTCAAGTCGGATGTAAAATCTTACGTTTTTTCCTATTTTAGAAAACAACTGTTACTCTTAACCTGGGTTCATCCACCGCAGTGAGGAAGAATATAGCCTAGGAATAATAAGCAGATTAGATCAGTTGCCTCCAAGCCAAACCACACCGGTTTCCTAAACTAAAATGCCTCCTTTATTAAAGAAAAAGCATATAGGCGGGCATGAGGAATAAACTTGAGACCAATCACAGGATGTTAAAATCAATGTTTAATATACTCACAAACATCAGATCAAAAAGCATCTATAACAATTTATATCCAGGCTGTCTGCAGCTATTTCTCGCCCTACTCGAGTTTCGACTACACTGGCTTCTTCTGAGGCATGACCTTTGACATGTAAGGAGCTCCTTTATAGTCAGTGGAACAGAGGTAGTACATGCTTAACACCATAATAGCATAAATACATGCTAAAATATACATAATCATTATAAAAAGACACGGCACATAATATGTCGTTCATACATATTAGCCTGCTCATGAAACACATTAAAATTCAGATTAGAAAAAAAATGCAAATGTATACAGATGCTTGGATTTCATATCTTCAAAAGAGAAACAAGCACTATTAGGCTGTCATCATTCGTAGGTTATTAAATGTTATTCCCATTCCAATTTTCTTACTTATTTGTCATATAAGGAAGGGATATATAAATCTACATACGGAACTCATATTTTCTTTTTTTTTCCTAAAGAAAGGAGTGAAATAGACATTTCAGAGAATTTCAAAACCAATCCCAGAAAAAGGTAGCCACCAATCACACACAAAGTTATGTGAATGAGTAGACCACACCAGTGTACACCACCTAAATTGAATGTACTGTATATATTTTGAGGTGGAGTGAAGAGAGGGAAGGATGTGGTCTCTCTAAGTAGAAATAACATATAACTTTTATTAGTAATTCCTAAAATAGCAAAATAAGTAAAAAAATAATTGTGTTGATGCAGGTGTGTGTGTCCTCTATACTCACACCCCCAAGGTGGGCAAGGATGTCTGCAGTATCTACTGTGTGTCAGGTTAAGGACAGGCACAATGGTTCTATTGATTACATTCAAACACTTGATCACAGAATAAAGCTGTGGCACTTGATGAGAGGACCCAGCCATCTCCAGCGGGGCCAGAGAGGGCAGCGGTGCAGGGAGCCATTACCCAAACCAGAGTGCAATAGGGAGAGTGTGTGCACCTGCTCAGCTGTCATGTTGCTAGGCCATCAAACAAAAGGACGCAGCCGTCTCCAGCTGCGAATCCGAACTTCAGCCTGTTTTTAGCTGCAGAGGCCTCTGCAGCTTGTGATTAGCTGCAGCGGTCACATGGGCTGTAACGTCACCCAGGAACGTCGGGCCGGATGTCGAGAGGGACGCGTCACCAAGGCAACGGCCAGGAGACCGGACTGGAGGAAGCAGAAAGTTTGCGGTAAGTATGAACGTCTTTTTTTTTTGACAGGTTACTCTATATTCTGATCGGAATTCACTGTCCAGGGTGCTGAAACAGTTACTGCCGATCAGTTAACTCTTTCAGCACCCTGGACAGTGACTATTTACTGACGTCGCCTAGCAACTCTGCCGTAATGACGGGTGCACACACGTAGTCACCCGTCATTACGGGGCCTCATGCACACGACCGTAAAAACACCCGTTATTACGGGTCGTAATTATGACCCGAAATAGCGGGCCCATAGACTTCTGTTAGCCACGGGTACCTTCCCGTTTTCTCACGGGAAGGTGCCCATGCCGTTAAAAAGATAGAAGATGTTCTATTTTTTTATTTTACGGGCCGTGCTCCTATACTTTATAATGGGAGCACGGCTTGGAAAAACGACCGGCTGCCCGTGGCCGGCCGTGCTCATCTCCTGAAATACTCTGTGCTGCCTTAAACTCTGTGGACAGGTCAGGATCCTATTTCTTTTAAATGCTGCTGGGGAGCCCGCTCGATCCACTATTTAAGGCAGCACAGAGTATTTCAGGAGATGAGCGTGCAGATTCAGTGCTGCTGTGAACTCTGCTCTTACGATTACGTAGCTCTCAGTCTGTTACCTCCTGTCCTCAATAAGACCTTCACATGATTGGCAAGTCACCACCCCGCACAAGATCCGCACGCTCATCTCCTGAAATACTCTGTGCTGCTGTGAACTCTGAAATTACCTTTACGTGGTGACTTGCCAATCATGTGAAGGTGTTATTGAGGACAGGAGTGGAGGAGAGGTAACAGACTGAGAGCTACGTAATGGTAAGAGCAGAGTTCACAGCAGCACTGAATCTGCATGCTCGTCTCCTGAAATACTCTGTGCTGCCTTAAACTCTGTGGACAGGTCAGGATCCTGTTTCTTTTAAATGCTGCACTGTAGCGCAGCCTTATATAGTGGATCGAGCGGGTTCCCCAGCAGCATTTAAAAGAAACAGGATCCTGACCTGTCCACAGAGTTTAAGGCAACGCAGCACAGAGTATTTCAGGAGAGGAGCGTGTGATTGGCTGCAGAGGCCGGTGCAGCCTGTGATTGGCTGCAGAGGCCGCTGCAGCCTGTGATTGGCTGCAGAGGCGGTCACGTGGGATGAAGCGTCATCCCTGGAGGCCGGCCTTCTGACGTCATCCTGACGTGCGTGACTGCCACTACAGTCTGTGATTGGCTGCAGCGGCGACATGGATGAAACGTCATAGCTGGAGGCCGGACAGGAGGAATGTAAGTATGAACGTATTTTTTTAATTTTTTTATTACATTAAAATTGTATTTTCCGTGCGCCGAGCATGTACTGTCAAGGTTGCTGAAAGAGTTAGTGCAGCCCATTAACTCTTTCAGCACCCTGGACAGTACCATGCTCGGCGCACGGAAATTACAGGTTCGGTCAGAACTAGTTCGGTCCGAATCTAACTTTTTCGTGAAATTCGGCGAACTAGCCGAACCGAACTTTTCATAAGTTCGCTCATCTCTACTTGAGACCACATGACGTCATCTGCCATATCCATTATTATGGCTTGAAGGAGAATATTATTCAGAAAGCAGAACGAGATTGATTTTGATGGACCAAAATTACTCCTGTTTCGAGATTTGGCGAGACGTACGCTTCGGCAACGAGCGTTGATACGACCCCTCTTATCCATCTTGCAACAGCGTGGTATACCATATAGATGGGGCTTTCCCTTCGCCCTACATGTGCGAGTGGAGGACAAGGTTGTTTTGTAGTCTACTCATGCTGATTTTTTCAGATTTTCCAGTTTTCTTACGGGCTCTGGGTTTGCCTAACATCTCATTGCCGGACTGGGACTCCTTCCAAGTGGATCGTTTGCCTTTGCCTGGTACTGCACCCATCGGGTTGACCAGGTCTGGAAGGAGGGATAGATCCAGATCGCCGTTGCCGCAGAGACCACGTTGGAGACAAAGAGCGTCTCCTCCAGGGCATCGGGAGCATTGATTATTTCTTCTTCCCTCTTAATCCATTTATGCAACAGGTATTCATCAAGAAGGGGACTTTCTGTGTTTTCTTTCCCTAGAGTTTGTAGGTGAGTCACTTGCTGATCATTACTGGGTTGGAGTATGGGCCCTGTTTGTACTAAGTGCTGGACTCTTCATTGATAGCATGTGAAGGCTTTGATAAGGGCTTCTGCTAGGTTCATATTCTTCCCCTATATAGATAATCTCACTGTAATGAAGGTTTGTCCCTATGATTGTATTTTTATATCCCTTTTTTAGGTTGAGGTGATTAGATAGGCCAAGGAGTGTAGACCCATACACTTATCCTACTGTTATTGGTGGATTTTTTCTGTTTGACAGTAGTCTTCCTTGTTCCCCACATAGGAACTTCACTGAGAATTGTTTGGTTCTCAATAGTGATACAGGTGCTTAGTGGCATGAAATAGTAGCCTTTTCTCAACAGGATGTTTTGCTTGTCTTTATGGTTTTTTTTTTCATTTTCGTTATGCTGTTCTCTTTATCTGCAATGTAT
Source organism: Rhinoderma darwinii (assembly GCF_050947455.1). NCBI lineage: Eukaryota > Metazoa > Chordata > Amphibia > Anura > Rhinodermatidae > Rhinoderma > Rhinoderma darwinii. Next base: position 238,694,374 of record NC_134688.1, on the reverse strand, counting down.
ACATGGAGTATTCTGGGGAGAATTTATGTCATTTGTTTTTTTGTGGGCACCGCAGCGACAGATGTGAACTTATCTTGCTGTACAGCTAGTAGCTTCATTGGTTTTATCACGTTCTTGGATAATGGCTGATTTTACTATTACATCCCTGAACGTGAAGGGATTTAATGTTTCAGAGAAGAGGTCGCAGATCTTGTATTCCTCTCATAAACATAAAACCTAGGTTCTCTGTTTACAAGAAACCCATTTTCATACGGATCATGTCCCGCTGATTAAAAATAAATATTACCCTATAGGCTATCATTGTAGTAATCCGGGGTTTCTATATTTCTGCATAAATCATTCCAAGGTAGGGTGGTGGATTCCTTCCTGGATTCCGAGGCACAGTATATTTTTCTTAAATGTGAATTGGGTGATCGTACGATCGCAGTGGCCAACGTATATGCTCCTAATACTAACCAAGTCCCTTTTTTCCTCAAAATGTTGCATGATTTGGGCTCCTTTTCGTCGGGCACTCCTATTTTGTGTGGGGATTTTAATTTGGCCATTAACCCCTTAATTGATACATCTTCCGGTCGGACATCATTAGTATATAATAAGTTGAATAAACTGAGGAAGAGGCTCAGAGATATGCAACTCTGTGACGCGTGGCGATTAGCTCATCCAGATGATAGGGATTTCTCTTTTTTTTCTTTTGCACATAACTCATATAGTGGAATAGATTATATCTTGGTTCATCATAGCTTACTATCCTCTGTGGTTGATACCTCCATAGGTAAAGTGTTTCTCTCGGATCACGCTCCGGTGTATTGCACATTACGCTTATCCCCACAGCTGCGTAGAGAATTTACCTGGCGTCTCAACGAATCTTTATTGAAGGATTCCTTGTGTATGTTGGAGTTGAAGGGGACAGTTGAGAACTTTCATGCGGATCATGCACGGGATACGACTGCCCCAGCCATGAAATGGGAGGCCCTCAAGTGTGTTCTTAGGGGGTTCTTATTAAACATGGTTCTTGTATCAAGAGGCAGCAGGGTGAGCAGCTTAATACTCTTCTAGCACAGTTGCAGGCTCTAGAATCGCAACATAAACAGACGTTGTAAGAGCATACGCTGAGGGAACTTACTAGAACACGTCATGACATTCAGCTTCTCTTGGATAAGAAAAGCGCTCGGCTTCGTCTGGTCTGCTCTCGCTTTTATTATGAATGGGGTAATAAGGCTGGGAAGGTGTTGGCTAGGGTGATGCGGGATAGTGCTCCCCCTTTTTTTACCCTCCATAAGAACTGAGTCGTGGGAGTTAGCGTACAAGACGGCGGATATAGAATCATCCTTTTGCGCGTATTATTCCTCGCTTTACAATTTTCCCCCCTACAATTTCAGGTAACATCCCTCCCGAGCCGTTGCTATCCCTATCGGAGTATATTCAGGATACTGCGCTGCCTACACTGTCCCGGGATGAGGCTCTGTGTCTGGATTCGCCGTTCACTAAGGAGGAGATAGTTTGGGTTATTAAAGCCTTGCCAGCTGGGAAGAGTCCAGGGCCTGATGGGTATACGGCGGGTTTTTACAAGTCATTAGTGGAGGAGTTGGTGCCATCATTCCTGGAGTCGTTTAATTCGATATCTGAACATACTAAATTTCCTGATTCATTTTGCAGGCTCATATCACGGTCATACCAAAGGAGGGTAGGGATCCGCAACACTGTGCTAATTATCGATTGATCTCTCTCATCAATACTAATGCTAAGATGTATGCTAAGCTGATAGTAAATAGACTGGCCGGGTTATTGGGCTCGCTGGTTCACTCAGATCAAGTGGGTTTTGTACCAAGTCGTGAAGCAAGAGATAATACTCTAAAGACCTTCTCCTTGATTTACCATGTGAAGCAGCATAACATTCCTTGTATGCTCTTGTCTTTGGATGCTGAGAAGGCCTTTGATCGGGTGGACTGGGGGTTCCTGGAGGCGGCCTTAAGTCAGATGGGTGTTGGTCAGTTGATAAAGAAGCGTATACTGTCTCTTTATAATAGGCCTCAGGCGCGACTTAGGATCAATGGTTCACTGTCTACTCCATTTATGGTTGGAAATGGCACTAGGCAGGGATGCCCACTCTCACCCTTGTTATTTGCTGTGGTTATAGAACATCTCTTGGTAGCGGTGAGGAACAATGGTGACATACATGACATGACATTGTTGTTTTATATTACACAACCCCATTTATCTTTGCCGTCTCTGCTGACATCCATACGCACATATAGTTATTTTAGTAATTATAAGATGAATATCTCTAAGAGTGAGGCTATGAACATATCTTTGCCGGCTTCTGAAGTTGGACAGTTGCGCAGTAATTATTCTTTCTCATGGAAAGTTGGGTCTCTGAAATATCTGGGGGTAAAGATACCTGTTGACTTTGCAGATTCCTACTCCCTCAATTTCCTGCCTATTCTTCAAGCTCTTAGAGCTGATTTGGCCAAGGATTTTTCTTGGTTGGGAAGAATAAGTGCTGTAAAAATGAATGTCCCTCCTCGGCTGATGTATTTATTTCAGACGGTACTGTGTACACTCCCTAGACAGTTTTTTCTTTTGTTAAATAAAGCTCTGAACAAGTTCATTTGGCGATCTAGGCCACCCAGAATTGCGAAAGCTACGCTTGTTAAGAGAAAGCGATATGGGGGATTGGGTGTCCCTGACTTTCAAGCCTATTACTTTGCGACGTGAGTGCTAGAATATTGGACTGATTCCATCATAAAACCTCTAAGTTATGGGTGAAGCTGGAGGATTCTTTGGCGCCGGTTCCCCTTACTGCCCTTCCGTGGCTTGGAATGCGGTGTTACACAGCTAGTTACAACACTCAACTCCCTTTTGTAGCAGGACAGGTAGTTCTCACGTATAAATGGTTCCCTTCACCTAGCGATAGTGATACCTTCAGATGGTCCGCTGGTGTCGATATCCCACAATGTTGATTTTCCCCCGGGGTTGCGCCACAATTTTCTTTCTTATTCCTCTAGGCCTTCTCCTTTGACTTTCCATCATGTTTTGACGACTCAGGGTCTTAGGTATTTTGATGTACTTGTCCGGGAAATGGAGAGATCTATAACAAGACGCTGGGACTTTCTACGGGTACAACATTCTATAATGATAATAAGACGAAGCTGCGTCTGCATAGGGACCTGACACCGCTGGAGCAATTGTGTGTTGCATCTGTTCCTCCAGTTAAAACTATCTCTATCATGTACAATTTTCGCAGGATTTAAGTAATGATACACTTCCGTCCATAAATTCTCTATCTCTTGTAAAGCCCAGGAAACTAACTATAAGATATTATCTAGGTGGTATAGGGTCCCGACGTTGCTCCACTTATTTTATCCAGCTCTACCAGATGAATGTTGGCGGTGCAAAAGCACAGGTGGCACTATGTTGCATATTTGGTGGGGGTGACCATTAATACACACATTCTGGTCTACAGTAGTGGACCTGATTCACAAGATCAAAGGTAAGGTGCTTCCCAATACTCCGGAAGTGTTGCTTCTCTCCATGCTTCGTGGTGCGATTAAAAGATATATGAAAACCCTGATTAGTTTCCTATTAATTGCAGCTCGTACTGTTATCCCACGTCTTTGGAAGACCATTAGCGTTCCTACGATTACTGACTGGTTTCAGGAGATACTACATCTGCAGAGAATGGAGGAAGCAACACAGACCCATCATATGTCATCTGGGAATGTGAGTTTGGTTTGGCAGGAGTAGAGAGTGTTCTGTGAGTCTGACGACTACTTGTCGTATGCATAGGATTCATATGGGGCGGGAGAGGGGGGGTTCCTTGGAGTCCGAGTAATGTTTCCGTTAGCTGGGGGAATTTGGAGAGCGTGCCTTACACTGACATGTTCTCGGGGGTTGAGATGTAGGATCCGTTAGAGTTCTCTGGGTTTTCTTGTTTTGCTTCCATTTAATTTCCTCTCTCTGAGAAAGGCTGTGTATATTGGTGAACTGCGCTGCTGAGTGGTTTTGGTTCTGGTCGCCGTGGTGCCTACATTCTAGCCTACATTTCTATTAGTTCTGCTCATTTTGTAATGACATGTATCTGCTTTCTAATATCCATGCTTTCTGTTTCCATTATAACTTCTTCTTCTGCTGGGTCAGAGGACTGCTATACATTGTGTATTGGAACTTTGTATGCATAATAATATTCTATTATTTTGTTTTATTTTCTATGTACACTTTGTGCGAATATTTTATGTTTTGCTGTATACTTATTCAGACAAAAATATAAATAAAGGAATGTAAAAAAATAAAAATTAACATTTACTTCCAGTAACTTACATGTGACATCTTCACTGATTGGAGTCATCCTCTTTCAATTTTTCCTCCATTCAGCCAAGACCTCCATGATGACTTCTTCCAGTTACGTTTCAACACTGCAGAGTTTGCCACCTAGATGTCTTTGACTCCTCACTTTTGAAGCACATCTTCACCTTCTATAGTAACACAAACTCCTCATATTGTCACACACTGTGCCTATGAGTATAATTATGCCCCCTAAAAATAAAGTACCACATACACAGTGCATCCTAAAAAAAGTGCCACATAACATGCCCCTTGAATATAAAGCCTCCCCTCCCACGCACACACACACTGGGCCATGTGTAGATAGTGCCATACACTGTGCCCACTGTAACTTGTGCTATACATTGTGCCCTCTATACACCCAGTGCTCCCTAAAGATAGTGCCACTCCCTAAAGAGTATTTATAACTGCGGAGGGGGCACTGAGCTATGGGGTAGTAAGAGAATCTCCTCTTAGGTTAAGTGCTTTTATTGACTCAGAGGTCTGGAGGGCCGAAACACTGTGAGGGCTCCTCCAAGAGACATAATGTATGAAGTTGGATACATCCTGTATATATATTTTTTTTTTTCATTTCTCCTGTACTTTTTGTATATGTCAAATAAATAAATAAAAAAAGAAAAAAAAAAAAGTGTTATGGAATCACCAGTTGAGCAATTACCAGGGTAGAAGTTTAGCGAATTGCTGGGTAAGTGATACCCCAAAGGCTGCTGGAGACTGTTAGGAATGAGCATGCAAATAAATCCACAACCCCAAATCCGTCACAACTCTGATCAACACAATCTAAAGCTACGCTATGTTTTTCATTGGAGCCCACCGCAAGGCAGGTTGGACTTTGCAGCATAGCACCCAGGTTGTTTTAACAGAGTTCGGTGTTGGATAAGTGGTGCAATGCAGGCAATACCAGAGCAGATAACAAGACAGCCCGAGGATAAACAGAAAGTCCAAATCAAAAAGCTAGTGGATATCAGGGATTACAAAGGTCAAAACCAGCCGGGAGCAGAAAGTCCAAAACAGTAAGCAAAGGGTAATTCAGAGACAAGCTGAGGTCCAGTTCCAAAAAGTGCAAATAGTCAAAAGTACAGGGTATAGTCAGTAGCTTAATCAAACACATAGAGACAAGGAAAATCACAAGCAAAGAAGACAGAACCAAACCAGATTTAACCCCTTCCCGACATCCGCCGTATATATACGGCGCTGTCGGGAAGGTGTTCCCACAAACCGCAGTACAGTTACGTCGCAGTGATGGTGCGGGCTCAGAAGCAGAGCCGGCACCATCACCGTGGGGTGACAGCTGTATTATACAGCTGGCACCCTCCTGTAACTGCCAGGAACGGAGCTATTCTCTGATCCGGCTGATTAACCCCTCAGATGCTGCGCTCAATAGAGCACAGCATCTGATGGGTTTTAACCGGACCGGCAACCCAGCGACGCAATCGCTGGTTTGCTATGGCAATCGGAGGCCAAATAATGGCGTCTGAGTCTGCCTTGTACGGGAGCCGGCGGCGTGTCCTCATAGGCTTGCTGCCAGTGAATAACTGACAGCGCTAATACACTGCACTACATATGTAGTGCAGTGTATTAGAGTAGCGATCGGGGCATCAGGCCCTCAAGTGCCCTAGTGGGACAAGTCAAAAAACGCAATAAAAATGTCGTAAAACAATAAAAACACACAAGTTTCAAGTAAAAAACAATTTCAACTGCCTTTTATTTTTATTATGGGAAAAAACGTAAAAAATTATAAAAAACTATACATAATTGGTATCGCCGCGTCCGTAACAACCCAAACTACAAAACTCATATGTAATTTATCCCGCACGGTGAACGCCGTAACAAAAACATGAAAAACAACGCCAGAATTGTTGTTTTTAGGTCACATCTCCTCCCAAAAGATGCTATAAAAAGTGATCAAAAAGTCACATTTACTCCAAAATAGTACCAATAAAAATGACAATCCGTCCCGCACAAAATAATCCCTGACACCGCTTTGTCCACGCAAAAATAAAAACGTTATGGGTCTTAGAATATGGCGACACAGAAAACAAATGATTTTTATAAAAAAAAAAGTGATTTTATTGTGCAAAAGCTGCAATACATAAAAAAACTATATAAATTTGGTATCGTCGTAATCGTATCGACCCACAGAATAAAGTTAACATGTAATTTATGGCGCACTGTGGATGCCGAAAAAAAAATAAAAAATTCTTCCAGAATTGCTTGTTTTTGGTAATTTCCTTTACCAAAAAATGAAATAAAAAGTGATCAAAAAGTCATGTGTGTTCCAAAATGGTACCAATAAAATCTACAGCCCGTCTCGAAAAAAGCAAGACCGTACACCGCTCAATCAACTGAAAAATAAAAAAGTTATGGCACTAGTAATGCGGTGATGAAAAAACATCTCAATGCGCAGGCCGGAGGGGAACATTCCTTCAGTTTCAGGGCCCTAATATTTAGGAACTAGGAAAGGGAAGGGACATAGCACATCCGCTGGAAGCAATGGTGCCCGTATTATACCAGCACAAAACTTTCCAAGCAAAATTTCCCAAACTACAAAGGAGAAAAGTCCCTAAAAGGTGCAGAGTGTTACAAAAGGGGGATAAGAAAGAAAACTGTTTATCATTGCGACACCGGTCTGTGCATAACAGATTGCTTCACAGCGTACCACACATCTATGGATAATTGTATTATTCACCCCATTATTATACCCTCTTATTATGCCCTGATGTACTTGTCACAGATTACATATGCCCCCACATTATAAACTGAAATACCAGCAAAACTCAAACAAAACTACCAAGCAAAATCCATGCTCAAAATGGCGGTCTTTCCCTTCTTAGCCCTACAGCGTGCCCAAACAGCAATTTATGTCCACAAGTAAGGCATTACAATTCCCGGGAGAACCCGCTTAACAATTTATGGGGTAAGATTCTCTAGGGGCACAACATATTGTGCGATGAATAGGCAGATCAGTGGAAAAATTGCAATTTTCACTTTGCACCATCCACTGCGTATTCATTTCTGAAAAACACCTGTGGAGTCTAAATTCTCACTACACCCCTTGATAAATACCTTTAGGGGTGTAGTTTATAAAACGGGTCACTTTTGTTTGGTACATCAGGGGTTTTGCAAGTGCAACATGCTGTCCGCAAACCATTCCAGAAAAATCTACGCTCCAAAAAGATAAATACCACTCTTTTTCTTCTGAATGCTCCCATATATGTAAACAGCTGTTTATAACCACATAAGGGGTGTTACTGAACTTGGGAGAAATTGCTTTACAAATTTTGGGGTGCTTTTTCTTCTCTATTCCTTGTAAAAATGAAAAAATGTTGATCTAAAACTACATCTTATTGGAAAAAAATGTAATTTTTCATTTTCATGGCTTAATTCTAATTAATTCACCTTTGGGATCAAAATTTTCACTATACCCCTAAATGATTACTCAGAGGGTGCAGTTTCCAAATGGAGTCACTTTTGGGGTGTTTCCACTGTACTAGTACTATTGGGGCTCAGCAAATGTGACATGGCGCCCAGAAAACATTCCAAAATCCAAATGGTGCTCCTTCCGTTCTGAGCCCTACCGTGTGTCCAAACAGCTGTTTATGACCACTTGTGGGGTATTGTTTTACTCGGGAGAAATTGCTTTACAAATGTTGCGGTGCTTTTTCTCCTTCAGTCCTTGTGGAAATGAAAAAAAATTAGCTAAACCTATATTTTCTTTGAAAAAATGTAGATTTACATTTTTACAGCCTACTTCCAATAAGTTCTGTAAAACACCTGTGGGGTCAAAATGCTCACTGTACCTCTAGATAAAAAAAAGGGTCACTTGTTGGGGATTTCCACTGTTTTGTCCCCTCAGGGGCTTTGCAAATGCGACATGGCCTCTGCAAATCATTCCTGCTAAATTTGAGTTCCAAAAGCCAAACGGCGCTCTTTCTCTTCTCAGCCTCGCCGTGTGTCCAAACAGCCGTTTATTACCACATGTGGGGTACTGTTTTACTCGGGAGAAATTTCTTTACAAATATTATGGTGCTTTTTCTCTTTTAGTCCTTGTGGAAATGAAAAATTTGCTAAACCTACATTTTGTTTGAAAAAAATTAGATTTTCATTTTCACAGCCTACTTTCAAAAATGTCTACAAAAAACCTGTGGGGTCAAAATGCTCACTATACCCCTAGATAATTTCCTCAAGGGGTATAGTTTCCAATATGGGGTCACTTGTTGGGGGTTTCCACTGTCTTGTCAGGGGCTTTGCAAATGCGACATGGTCACCGCAAACCATTCCTGCTAAATTTGAGCTCCAAGAGCCAAATAGAGCTTTTTCCTTCTAAGCTCTGTCGTGTGTCCAAACAGCCGTTCATGACCACATGTGGGGTATTGTTTTACTCGGGAGAAATTGCTCTACAAATGTTGTAGTGCTTTTTCTACCTTAGTACTTTTGGAAAAAATGTCGATTTCAATTTTCATGGCCTAGTTCCAAACATTTTTTGCAAAAAAAAAACGGCACGTCAAATTGCTTGCTACACCCCTTAATAAATTCCTAGAGGGGTGTCGTTTTTTGCACTTTTGGGGGGGTTTCCACTGTTTTAGTACCACAAGACCTCTTCAAAGCTGACATGGTGCCTAAAATATATTCTAATAAAAAGGAGGACAAAAATCCACTAGGTGCTCCTTTGCTTCAGAGGCCTGTGTTTCAGTCCAGTAGCGCACTAGAGCCACATGTGGGTTATTTCCTAAAACTGCAGAACCTGGGCAAGTTGCATTTCTCTGGTAAAACCTTCTGTGGTACAAAAAAATTTGATTCAAAATGAATTTCTGGAGAAAAAAAAATGAACTTTATAAATTTCACCTATACTTTGCTTTAATTCCTGCGAAATGTCTAAAGGGTTAAGAAACTTTCTATATGCTGTTTTGAATACTTTGAGGGGTGCAGTTTTTAAAATGGGGTGACTTATTGGGGGTTTCTAATATCTAAGGACCTCAAAGCCACTTCGGAACTGAACTGGCCCCTGTAAAAATAGCCTTTTGAAATTTTCTTGAAAATGTGAGAAATTGCTGCTAAAGTTCTGAGCCTTGTAACGTCCTAGAAAAATAAAAGGATGTTCAAAAAATGGGGGATGTTAATTAGCAACAATTTTGTGTGGTATAACTGTCTGTCTTACAAGCAGATACGTTTAAATTGAGAAAAATGCTAATTTTTGCAATTTTTCGTTACATTTTGGTGTTTTTCACAATTAAATACTGAATGTATCTAGCAAATTTTGTCAGTAACATAAAGTCCAATGTGTCATGAGAAAACAATCTCAGAATGGCTTGGATAGGTACAAGCATTCCGAAGTTATTACCACATAAAGTGAAACATGTCAGATTTGAAAAATGAGGCTCTGTCAGGAAGGTCAAAAGTGGCCAAAGAGGGAAGGGGTTAAATACTCCATCCTTCAATCTGATAGGAAGAAAGACAGAGAAGTGGAATAGGCTCAACAACTAAAACCAGAACTGCCAAGAAGCTAGACTAGTAGTCATGGTCATAGTCATCTTAAAGGGATGGATGTTTCTTAACAAAGATAGTGCCACCCACTGAGCCCCTGAACATATTAGCACACACAGTACCCCCTGAAAATACAGCACCATGCACACAGTGCCACACACAGTACCCCTTGAAAATAAAGCTCTACACATAGTGCCCCTAAAAATGAAGTGCCACACAAACAGTCCCTCAAAAACAAGTAAAATATACTCACCTGTCCCCGTTCCCATGCTGTCATCCTGCAATTCAGACCTGGCCTCTTCTGGTCAGGCCTATCCCCGGCAGAACGACGCAAGTGGCACAATAATGTCATTGCGCAACCTGTATTATGGAAAAAGCACTGAATTGCATTGCAGAGAACCGATGGATCCCTTTGTCTCTCCAGTGCCAGTTATGCTGTCTAATTGAAGCCTAATGACGTGGAGACAAATTGAGTGCAAGGGGGACCAGATGGGAATTCCTCATCTCCCTGGTTCTGCGAACCGGATGTCATTTTAACAACCAGTTCAGAAGAACCATGAAGAATTGGCCGGATCTCACCCCTGGCTTTTCAATGATGGTTCCATTTTTAGTATAGACCAGTGTTTGCTCAATACAGATCTCATTATGTCCTACTGATAGAAATTAATCTAATTCTATTATCTCCTCCTGTATTAAATGTTGTTGGTGTTAAAAAAATGTAATAATAATAATACCAACCTAGCTTCTTTTCTTTCACAGCTCTTCTTCCAGTCTGCTGCTTCCAAATGGAGGGGGCAGGCCTATAATCTACCTGATTCATTTATTGACACTGTGCTGATGTCTATTACAGGTGTCACTGTCCTAGATTTCTGTTTCACCCCAGATTGCCATTGGAGAAATGCGGTAGTCTGAAAGTGGCAGCAACATCATTTTAGTATGAATATCACCACGATTGTGCTAGCAGCTCAAAGCCACCAATCCTAGCGATTCTAAAGAAAGTATGTCAGGGCAGAATGTATCTAATATCTATATTCATATCTAAAGTGACTGTCACACTAGACAGTTGCTGTCTCAGCTTCAGTGATTGCCCTGACTCTTACCTTTCCTGAGTACAGAACCACTGCCTGCATCAGTTTTGATTCCAATCATATTCTGGCACCCACCACTCAAACAAGATGAGTGTACAGATATGATAAAAAATGAATGAAATCTGGTTACAAAGAAAATTGTAAGTGTATGGCCAGTGGCGTAGCTATAGGGGTCGCAGCGGTCGGAGTTGCGGCTGGGCCCACAAGCCTGGGGGGCCACTGTGGAAGAGCCGATGCGGAAGAGCATGGTAGACTGCAGGTGAGGTGCAGAGGGGGCCCGTAATGTATGTGTGTTGTATTGTATTGTATTGTACTGTCTGTGTTTGCGGTGGAGAGAGGGGCTTTAAATTACAGGGGCTTTAAATCGCCACCGCAAACACAAACTGCACGACACAATATATTACAAACTGTGGGTCGCACTCCCCCTGGGGTGTCGTGTGAAGACCTCTGGGGGGTCTCGAACCACTCACCGTGGTCCTGCTTCCAAGTGTATTTGCGTCCTCAGGACGCAGATCCAGTTGAATTTAATCCTGGAGCAAGGAGCTGACGGCTCCTTCCTCCAGCATTCACTGCCGTGAGCTATTAGCGGCTCCGCGCAGACAGGCGCGATTTAGTGACGTCATCACGCCTGTCTGTGCCGAGTCACTCATAACACAGAGCAAAGGAGGAGAAGGATCTCCTCCACCCGTCGTGGGAACGGGGATAGATAAGTAACTTTATTATTTTTCTATTATGAACATATGGAGGAATTATACTGTATAAGGAGGGGGGCTGATATGGTGGCAGCTATGAGGGACATTACTGTATGGGAGGCTGATATGGTGGCAGCTATGAGGGACATTATACCGTATGGGGCATTATACTGTCGGGGGGGCTGATATGGTGGCAGCTATGGGGGCATTACACTGTAGGGAGACAGCTATGGGGGATTTATACTGTGTGGGTGTAAAGGATCTGCCAGGCACTACGTCTGGGTATACTCCCAGGATTAATCAGTCGACACCTGAGGCCAGACCTCTGAGACTGACACCTGCTCCCACCAATCAGGGTGGCAGGCTCAGGAGTGGGAGAGCCTATCGCGGCCTGGTCAGTCAGAGTTAGCTCCGCCCCCTGTCCATTTATACCTGCCGTTTTCTCTTCCTCCTTGCTTGTTATTCTTCTTGGATTCCTGGCCCCACTGCTGCCTTGCTCCAGCCTGCTTCTGCCGTGCTTCTGCCTTGCTTCAGTTCCGTTTATCCTGCGTTGCTCTGCCCCTGGCTTGCTTCTGCTCCATGCTCCCGTTTGTATACTCCACTACTGTATTCCCTTGCGTGTTCCCTGTTTGTACTCCCTTGCACTTAGACAGCGTAGGGACCGCCGCCAAGTTGTACCCCGTCGCCTAGGGCGGGTCGTTGCAAGTAGGCAGGGACAGGGCGGTGGGTAGATTAGGGGTCACTTGTTCCCTTCACCTCCTTCCTGACATTACATAATAACAAGCCCTTACCTAGTCTACCATTTCTTCTACGCTGACGCTATCATGGACCCCCTTGAGACCCTGACCCAGCAGATGCAGGGCCTCTCCCTACAGGTCCAGGCCCTGGCTCAGAGGGTCAATCAGTCTGACGCTGCCTTTGTAGTACCCCTCACCTCACCTTTAGAACCCAACCTCAAGTTACCTGACCGGTTCTCAGGGGACCGTAAGACTTTTCTCTCCTTCCGGGAGAGTTGCAGACTTTATTTCCGCCTAAGACCTCACTCCTCAGGTTCCGAGAACCAGCGGGTGGGTATCATTATATCCCGACTCCAGGAAGGGCCCCAAGAGTAGGCCTTCTCCTTGGCTCCTGACGCCCCTGAACTTTCCTCCGTTGATCGGTTTTTCTCTGCCCTCGGTCTCATTTACGACGAGACTGACAGGACTGCCTTAGCCGAGAGTCAGCTGGTGACCTTACGTCAGGGTAGGAGACCGGTTGAGGAATACTGTTCTGATTTTAGAAAGTGGTGCGTAGCTTCTCGGTGGAACGACCCGGCCCTAAAGTGCCAGTTTAGGTTAGGATTATCTGACGCCCTGAAGGATCTGCTGGTTAGCTACCCCCCTTCTGACTCCCTAGACCAGGTTATGGCCCTAGCAGTACGACTTGACCGACGTCTCAGGGAACGTCAGCTTGAACGTTTCAATGTTTTCCCCTCTGACTGCCCTGCGATTCCGCCCAAGGTCCCGTCTCCTCGCTCTTCCACGGAGGACTCGGAGGTACCTATGCAACTCGGGGCCTCCATGTCCCCTCGACAACGTAGAGAGTTTCGCAGGAAGAATGGTCTCTGCTTCTATTGTGGGGACGACAAGCATCTACTGAACACCTGTCCCAGGCGCAAGAATAAGCAGCCGGAAAACTTCCGCGCCTAAGTGATCATCGGGGAGGTCACTTGGGCGCACAGGTATTTCCCGTTAATACTAAACGCAATAAGATTTTGCTTCCCTTTCAGGTCTCGTTTGCTGGCCGGTCTGCCACTGGCAGTGCCTTCGTGGATTCGGGCTCATCTGCTAATATCATGTCTGTGGAATTTGCTATGTCTCTAAAAATGCCTTTTATTGATTTACCTTATCCTATCCCGGTAGTGGGTATCGACTCCACTCCTCTTGCTAATGGTTATTTTACTCAGCATACTCCTGTTTTTGAACTCCGTGTTGGCTCCATGCATTTGGAGCAGTGCTCTGTACTGGTGATGCAGGGATTATCGTCCGATCTGGTATTAGGTCTTCCCTGGTTGCAGCTGCATAATCCCACGTTTGATTGGAATACTGGGGATCTCACCAAATGGGGTAGTGATTGCCTGATGTCATGTCTTTCGGTTAACTCTATTTCTCCCCGGGAGGAGGTAAACACGCTTCCTGAGTTTGTTCAGGACTTCGCTGATGTGTTTTCTAAGGAGGCCTCCGAGGTGTTGCCCCCTCATAGAGATTACGATTGCGCCATCGATTTGGTGCCTGGTGCCAAGCTTCCTAAGGGGAGGATATTTAATCTTTCATGTCCTGAACGTAAAGCTATGAGGGAGTATATCCAAGAATGCCTGGCCAAGGGTTTCATTCGCCCCTCGACTTCTCCTGTAGGTGCTGGCTTCTTCTTCGTGGGGAAGAAGGATGGTGGTCTTAGGCCGTGCATTGATTATCGGAACTTGAATAAGGTCACAGTGAGGAACCAGTATCCCCTTCCTTTGATTCCGGATCTTTTTAATCAGGTTCAGGGGGCCCAATGGTTCTCTAAGTTCGATCTACGGGGGGCATATAACCTTATCCGCATCAAAGAGGGGGATGAGTGGAAAACTGCGTTCAACACGCCCGAAGGTCATTTCGAATACCTAGTCATGCCCTTTGGGTTGTGTAATGCCCCTGCCATCTTCCAGAATTTTATTAATGAAATTCTGAGAGATTACCTGGGTAATTTTCTTGTAGTGTACCTTGATGACATACTGGTGTTTTCCAAGCACTGGTCCTCGCACGTGGAGCATGTTAGGAAGGTGCTCCAGGTCCTTCGGGAAAATAATCTGTTTGCGAAGACCGAAAAATGTGTGTTTGGGGTACAGGAGATACCATTTTTAGGTCAAATCCTCACTCCTCATGAATTCCGCATGGACCCTGCCAAGGTTCAGGCTGTGGCGGAATGGGTCCAACCTGCCTCCCTGAAGGCGCTACAGTGTTTTTTGGGGTTCGCTAACTATTACAGGAGATTTATTGCCAACTTCTCGGTCGTCGCTAAGCCTCTTACGGACCTCACTCGCAAGGGTGCTGATGTCCTCCATTGGCCCCCTGAGGCCGTCCAGGCTTTTGAGACCCTCAAGAAGTGCTTTATCTCGGCCCCCGTGCTGGTTCAGCCCAACCAAAGGGAGCCATTTATTGTGGAGGTTGACGCGTCCGAGGTGGGAGTGAGGGCCGTCTTGTCCCAGGGTACCAGCTCCCTCACCCATCTCCGCCCCTGTGCTTACTTCTCTAGGAAGTTTTCGCCCACGGAGTGTAACTATGATATTGGCAACCGCAAACTTTTAGCCATTAAATGGGCTTTTGAAGAGTGGCGTCACTTCTTGGAGGGGGCCAGACACCAGGTAATGGTCCTTACTGACCACAAGAATCTGGTTTTCCTAGAATCTGCCCGGAGGCTTAATCCTAGACAAGCTCGTTGGGCACTATTCTTTACCAGATTTAATTTCTTGGTTACCTATAGGGCTGGGTCCAAAAATATTAAGGCTGATGCACTGTCACGTAGTTTCATGGCTAATCCTCCTTCTGAGAAGGATCCTGCTTGTATTTTACCCCCTGGTATAATTGTTTCTGCTACTGATTCTGACTTAGCCTCTGACATCGCGGCCGATCAAGGTTCAGCTCCCGGGAACCTCCCTGGGGACAAACTGTTTGTCCCCCTGCAATACCGGCTAAGGGTACTCAGGGAAAACCATGACTCCGCTCTATCTGGTCATCCTGGCATCTTGGGTACCAAACTCCTCATTACCAGAAACTATTGGTGGCCTGGGTTGCCTAAAGACGTTAGGGCTTACGTCGCCGCTTGTGAGGTCTGTGCTAGGTTCAAGACCCCTAGGTCCCGACCTGCGGGCTTACTACGTTCCTTGCCCATTCCCCAGAGACCTTGGACCCATATCTCCATGGATTTTATCACCGATTTTCCTCCATCTCAGGGCAAGTCGGTGGTGTGGGTGGTAGTAGACCGCTTCAGCAAGATGTGCCACTTTGTGCCCCTTAAGAAACTACCTAACGCCAAGACGTTAGCTTCTTTGTTTGTGAAACACATTCTGCGTCTCCATGGGGCCCCAGTCAATATTGTTTCGGACAGAGGGGTACAATTTGTTTCCTTATTTTGGAGAGCTTTTTGTAAAAAGTTGGAGATTGATCTATCCTTCTCCGCCTTCCATCCCGAAACTAATGGCCAAACGGAAAGGACTAACCAATCCCTGGAACAATATTTAAGGAGTTTCATTTCTGACTGTCAATTTGATTGGGTCTCATTCCTTCCCCTCGCCGAATTTTCCCTGAATAACCGGGTCAGTAACTCGTCAGGGGTCTCCCCGTTTTTCTGTAATTTCGGGTTTAATCCTAGGTTCTCCTCCGTTTCCCCTGGTTGTTCCAATAATCCCGAGGTAGAGGACGTTCATCGGGAACTGTGCACAGTCTGGGCCCAGGTTCAGAAAAACCTAGAGGCGTCCCAGAGCGTACAAAAGATTCAGGCTGATTGTAGACGTTCTGCTAACCCCCGGTTTGTCGTCGGGGATCTGGTGTGGTTGTCGTCGAGGAACTTGCGCCTTAAGGTCCCGTCCAGGAAGTTTGCTCCCCGATTTATTGCACCTTATAAGGTCATTGAAGTCCTCAACCCTGTATCCTTCCGTCTGAAGCTGCCCCCATCCTTTCGCATACACGACGTCTTCCATGCCTCCCTCCTGAAACGCTGCTCCCCGTCCTGGTCCCCCTCGAGGAAACCTCCTGTTCCCGTTCTCACCCCTGAGGGGGTGGAATTCGAGGTGGCCAAGATTGTGGACAGTAGGATGATCCAGGGCTCCCTCCAGTACCTGGTCCATTGGAGAGGATACGGGCCGGAGGAGAGGACTTGGGTACCTGCTCGAGATGTTCACGCTGGGGTATTGATCAGGAGGTTTCACCTTCTCTTCCCCACTAAATCAGGTCCTCTTAGTAAGGGTCCGGTGGCCCCTCATAAAAGGGGGAGTACTGTAAAGGATCTGCCAGGCACTACGTCTGGGTATACTCCCAGGATTAATCAGTCGACACCTGAGGCCAGACCTCTGAGACTGACACCTGCTCCCACCAATCAGGGTGGCAGGCTCAGGAGTGGGAGAGCCTATCGCGGCCTGGTCAGTCAGAGTTAGCTCCGCCCCCTGTCCATTTATACCTGCCGTTTTCTCTTCCTCCTTGCTTGTTATTCTTCTTGGATTCCTGGCCCCACTGCTGCCTTGCTCCAGCCTGCTTCTGCCGTGCTTCTGCCTTGCTTCAGTTCCGTTTATCCTGCGTTGCTCTGCCCCTGGCTTGCTTCTGCTCCGTGCTCCCGTTTGTATACTCCACTACTTCCTGATCCTGACTGGCTCATTCACCGCTCCGTTTCCTCGCGGCGTTCCGTGGGCTACTGTATTCCCTTGCGTGTTCCCTGTTTGTACTCCCTTGCACTTAGACAGCGTAGGGACCGCTGCCAAGTTGTACCCCGTCGCCTAGGGCGGGTCGTTGCAAGTAGGCAGGGACAGGGCGGTGGGTAGATTAGGGCTCACTTGTTCCCTTCACCTCCTTCCTGCCATTACAGTGGGGGCAGCTAAAGGGGGCATTATACTGTATGGGGCATTATACTGTGTGGGGCAGCTAAGGAGGGTATTATACTGTGTGGGGCAGCTATGAGGGACATTATGTTGTATGGGGCTGCTATGGGGGCATTATACTGTATGAGGGCATTTATTGGGGGCATTATACTGTATGGGGCATTATACTGTGTGAGGCAGCTAAGGAGGGCATTATACTGTGTGGGGGCAGCTATGAGGGGCATTATATTGTATGGGGCTGCTATGGGGGCATTATAATGTATGAGGGCATTTATGGGCAGCATTATACTGTATGGGGCAGTTACAGGGAGCATTATACTGTAGGGGGCAGCTACGGGGAGCATTATACTGTATGGGGCAGCTACGGGGGGCATTATACTGTGTGGGGGCGGCTATGGAGGGAAATATACTGGGGGGGCTGTTGGGCAAGGCAGCTGGCCATAGGCGCGGCTGGTGGGGCCCAAGCTGAATTCTTGCACCAGGGCCCATGAGCCTTTAGCTACGCCCCTGGGTATGGCTACACGTAGCAGCTGCCGTTCGGCTGAGATGCAGCCGATAACCACGCCAACATGCGGTTTTACCAGAAATGAGCACAGTTTTTAAATGCTTTTTAATGTCTGCACAGCTTTTGTGGGTAAAACTGCTACTTGCCCAAAAAAAAAAGTGCAGTCATTAATAGGCAATTGAAAACCGCAACGATTTGTGGTGAAACAAAATGTCTGCATGGTTTACGGTCACATATCGATCCAATGGTGTCTGCTACACTTTGTTTTATCTTAGTTTTAAGTGTGCAAATTGGTTCCTTAAAGAATACCTGTCAGCTCTACTTAAAGAGGCTCTGTCACCAGATTTTGCAACCCCTATCTGCTATTGCAGCAGATAGGCGCTGCAATGTAGATTACAGTAATGTTTTTATTTTTTAAAAACGAGCATTTTTGGCCAAGTTATGACCATTTTTGTATTTATGCAAATGAGGTTTGCAAAAGTACAACTGGGCGTGTTTAAAAGTAAAAGTACAACTGGGCGTGTATTATGTGTGTTACATCGGGGCGTTTTTACTACTTTTACTAGCTGGGCGTTCTGACGAGAAGTATCATCCACTTCTCTTCAGAACGCCCAGCTTCTGGCAGTGCAGACACAGCGTGTTCTCGAAAGATCACGCTGTGTCGTCACTCACAGGTCCTGCATCGTGTCAGACGAGCGAGGACACATCGGCACCAGAGGCTACAGTTGATTCTGCAGCAGCATCAGCGTTTGCAGGTAAGTAGCTACATCGACTTACCTGCAAATGCCGATGCTGCTGCAGAATCAAATGTAGCCTCTGGTGCCGATGTGTCCTCGCTCGTCTGACACGATGCAGGACCTGTGAGTGACGACACAGCGTGATCTCTCGAGAACATGGCTGTGTCTGCACTGCCAGAAGCTGGGCGTTCTGAAGAGAAGTGTATGATACTTCTCGTCAGAACGCCCAGCTAGTAAAAGTAGTAAAAACGCCCCGATGTACGCACATAATACATGCCCAGTTGTACTTTTACTTTTAAACACGCCCAGTTGTACTTTTGCAAACCTCATTTGCATAAATACAAAAATGGTCATAACTTGGCCAAAAATGCTCGTTTTTTAAAAATAAAAACGTTACTGTAATCTACATTGCAGCGCCGATCTGCTGCAATAGCAGATAGGGGTTGCAAAATCTGGTGACAGAGCCTCTTTAAGCGCCTGTCAATGGGGCATGACAAGGGAAATGGCAACACCCAGTTGTCAATTTACTGTATTTATAGATTTCCAGGAGCAATAATAGAAGAATGGTACAACACACTGTTCTAAGATAAACTTCTCTATGGGGAACACAAGAACTTCCTGAAATAGAGAAGTTCCCTTTAAATCTTGCATGTACTGGCATTAAAGATATAATACTGTATCTGTTTATTTTGTTAACATGAAATATATCTTGACTATTACAGTATCCCCAGGGAAAGGTAATTGCATTTTTAAAGTCATCAGTTTTAAATATAATTATATGCTCCTGGGTTAGATTTCATTCTATATTACATGTCAATGACACTATAAATTGAGTGTTTCTGTTATTTGTTTGTTTAAGCCAAAGGAAAAAAAATCGGTGTATTTTTGCATTATCATTAATGCATAACACATATCTGCATAACACTTGGTAAAAAATGCACTCTGACAAAGTATTACTGCACATTACAAGTCCCTTAGACATTAAATCATGTCTGAGAGATGTATTATGTTCCCCTGATATGATTTTATAATCCATTTTTAACCAGTATAAAGTTTTTTTGTCTATGTGCTTTCCCATAGGACGATTACCAAAATGTTTATAATATAATTGGGAAAAAATGTTTACATTTTAATTCTTCAAGCGGCCAAAACATCTCATCTGTAAGGGGTCTCGCCGTTTAGGAGGGGCAATCCCTGACTCTAGAGAAATGTTAGAAAGGGGTTAAAGTTGAGGGACAGGCCCATAGTTATGGTAGTCAGGTGCACCAGAGGTGCAAAATGGGGACATTTTCCTTTTTACTGAGGCGGAAGCTTTTTACGGGGTTCGGGCTAATTTAGGTTCCCATTTTTGTGCTAAGGCATGGTCCCACCTGGGGCAAGGGAGTAGTATCCTGATCATCGTTTGCAGGTTACTTTAGACTATTTGTTGTGCTTAAGCAGGTCGAGTGTATCTGGGGTTGTGGTGCAGCATCACATGTTAGGGGTAGCTTTCCATTTTCAGTTGAGGGGATGATTGGATGTTAGTAATCAATTCCTGGTCCAGATGGAAAAAAGAGTAAACCTGGACAGAATGTATGTCTCCTATTTCAGTTGACTTACTTATCAGCCTGCTTAGTGTGTTGCCAGCGATAGGTTCTTTCCCATTTGAAGTGGCTTTGCTTGGTGCAGCTTTTGGCCTGTCCTTTTTTGGGGCATTGCGGGTAGGCAAATTAGTTCCTCCCTTAAAAAATCAGCCCGGCGGTCTCTAGAGTGATGATCTAGTAGTGGGTAATGATTTTGCCAAACTTCATCTCCACTATTCTAAGACAGAGCAATTTGGGAGGAGTTCATTAATCTTGCTGCACTTAGTACAGAGAGTGGAATTCCCTTTTCGCTTTGTGTCCAAATTCTCTCGGCTACGGGCTGCTGGTCCCCAATTCTTGGCACATGGTGAAGGTTTCAGTTTTCTTCCATTTTTAAGAAATGTTTAGGTCTTGCCGGTGACCCTTCAGGAGAGTATGGGACATATTTGTTCCACAGTGGCATGGCTACAGAAACTGGTAGGGCAGGGGTACCAGAGGCAGATATAATGCGGTTTGGGTACAATAGTATGCTGGCTATGTACGTCCTGATTTGGTGGACTGATGATGTATGTTTTTGTTCTTCTTTACAGGAAGACCAGCAGTTTGGCTAGTTGGCCATTCTCTTTTGGGCAGGTCAATGGGCAGAATGTTGTCCCGGAGGAAGGGGTTTAGGCTTCCAAACGGCAGTCGTGCATTGGAGAGGCATAATATGTGGGAGACAAATTAAGAATGTACAATGCACACCAATAGGAGTGATTTTCAAAATTTAGATATTTATTTAGCCAGAATCAGTGAAACATTTCGGTCATATTCTTGACCTTCCTCAGGCACTATAAATTCATGAATGAACATACGTTAAGCTCTATGTACATTAAATCATGTTCAAAAATCATCAATTGAACAGTTTGTAATGTGAAATAACACAGTATATAATAAATCTCACATAACGAGGTAATATGTACACTGTAAAAGAGAGGTATGAACAGGTATGAAAAGGCAGTTTAAATTTCTCAATAGAAGGGTATACTTCCTGGAGGAGTGACCAGTGTTTTCTAATGATATGATGCACCTTGTATGAGCAGGGATGGAAGGTGTGGACAAACGGAATACGTTTTTCCTTTTCAATCCTAGTTCTATCTATATCTCTGGCCTGTGCTTCTTTTATGGCCCTATCAGGGTAGCCCCTATCTCTAAATTTAGTAGCCATTTCCTTTGTTCTAATTTTTCTGTTTTTAGGGTTGTCAACTATCCTGCAAAAGACTATTTCTGTCTGTCTTCTTGGTGTATAGATCTGTACTAAGGTTCCCTCCCTCGTCTTTGATGACCATGGTGTCAAGGAAATTGATAGATGTCAGACTATAGTTCAGAGAGAACTGTAGTTCCGGCCAGGTGGAGTTGATGTGGTTAGAGAATTCCTATAATGTGCTCAAAGGGCCGTTCCATAGACAGAAGACGTTGTCTATGTAGTGTTTCCATAGTAGTGAGTGTGTTTTAAAAAGCATAGCCTTCTATTGAGGAATTTAGCCTTTTTTACCCTGTGTAAAGAAACCCCTAAACTTAAAGGATAGATTAGTGCGGGCTGACATAGGATCTGCTAAAAAAATATCTAGGCAACAATTTCTAAGTACACCTAAGAAAGGAACTTTCCCCTGTCTTGCTTGACTCCAATGTTCACATATAACCAAGGGAGACAAGATCCACCACCCGCACATGGGATGAGGTATTCCGATACGTGATTTTTTTTACGTGTAACAGCAATTATGTAGTTTACGTCATCAGATGCCCGTGTGGACTAGTATATGTAGGAGAAACGACCCAAAGGATCAAACAACATAAGTCCACCATACGATGTGGCAATACCCTCCTCCCTATCCCCACCCATTTTTTGGAGAAAAAGCATAACATATCGCAATTACGTTTCCAAGTAATAGAGCATGTAGCGGCCTCAAGAAGAGGTGGCAATAGTATCCAAACACTAAAACGCAGAGAGGCTCATTGGATCCACACATTACAGACACTCCATCCAAAGGGTCTGAACAAAGAATATGAAATTAGCAGTTTCCTGTAATTATAGGATGCCATCTACATTGGAATCACATATAAAGTGATACATTGTAGCAATTTCCAGCACAAATACAATGAATATCTTTATGCCACTATATGCTGTTACTCTATTCTAATTATAGACTTTTTCATCAGGTTAATTTTGCTATTTTTCGTTACAGATATGATTTCCATATCTTTACTATGCTGGAACTGCGAATGGTTGGATTTACTACTATGTATCCTTCATTGGTATGGTCATCTAAGTAGGTTGTTTCTATATTTTCCTACTTTTATTCCCCTTTTCCTATAACACCCCACACATACATCCCCTTATGTAATACATTTCCCTGTCGTATCCCTGGACCACCTGGTAATAGGCACTATCCATTCTGCCACACACTCTGGTTAGCCCCCGACATGACGAAATACACAACAGTTAGTCATCCCTGACACTGACGATGTTAATGCATCTCTACAAATAATACCTTCATGTATGCCTACAACCCATATGCTAATTAGCCATGCTTTCAGGCATATATATTTACATTACGATGCTCCGTATAGTGACCACATCCGGTTCACTGTTGCATCCGGTCACGTGTTTCCTACACCTCTTTTGACTTCTTCCCATTCATTGTGTATCATTGTGCCACTCGCGGCGCTGTTGAGACACACCTCCTACTACGCATTGACGTCAGTATGCCATACGTGAACTACGCCCACAGTGATGTTTATAATGGCGGTAACCACAGACAAGCGGTCCCCGCCTCTCATTGCGGCCAGCCGTGTCTACTTAAAGAGGCTCTGTCACCAGATTATAAGTGCCCTATCTCCTACATAGTCTGATCAGCGCTGTAATGTAGATAACAACAGTGGTTTTTATTTTGAAAAAGGATAATTTTTGACCAAGTTATAAACAATTTTAGATTTATGCTAATTAGTTCTTAATGACCAACTGGGCGTGTTTTTACTTGTTACCAACTGGGCGCTGTGAAGAGAAGTGTATGACGCTGACGAATCAGTGACCAATCAGCGTCATACACTTTTCATTGTTCCAGCCCAGCTTCTTTCACGGCACAATCACGCTGTGCACAATCACGCTGTGCGGTGAAAGAAGTTGGGCTGGAACGATGAGAAGTGTATAACGCTGATTGGTCACTGATTGGACGGCGTCATACACTCCTCTTCACAACGCCCAGTTGGTAAAAAGTAAAAACACTTGCTGCTAAAGTTCTAAGCCTTGTGAGGTCATAGAAAAATAAAAGGATGTTCAAAAAACGATGCCAATCTAAAGTAGACATATGGGGGATGTTAATTAGCAACAATTTTGTGTGGTATTACTGCCTGTCTTACAAGCAGATACATTTAAATTGAGAAAAATGCTAATTTTTGCAATTTTTCACTATATTTTCGTGTTTTTCACAATTAAATACTGAATGTATCGACCAAATTTTACCACTATCTTAAAGTCCAATGTGTCACGAGAAAACAATCTCAGAATCGCCCGGATAGGTGAAAGCATTTCAACGTTATTACCACATAAAGTGAAACATGTCAGATTTGAAAAATGAGGCTCTGTCAGGAAGGTCAAAAGTGGCTAAAGAGGGAAGGGGTTAAGGAACTAATTAGCATACATCTAAAATTGTTCATAACTTTGTAAAAAATGATCGTTTTTCAAAATAAAAAACACTGCTATTATCTACATTACAGCGCCGATGAGATTATGTAGGAGATAGGGCACGTATAATGTGGTGAAAGAGCCTCTTTAACCCATTAATGACCAGCCTATTTTAAACATTAATCACCAAGCTATTTTTTAAGTTTTTCCATCGTTGCATTCCAAGAGCTATAACTTTTTTATTTTTGCGTCGACTTAACTGTATAAGTTCTTGTTTTTTGCAGGACAAGTTGTATTTTTTAATAGCGCAATTTTGGGGTACATGTCATTTATTGATTAACTTTTATTAACTTTTTTTGGTTGGGCGGAATAGAAAAAACCCAGAAATGTTGCCACTCTTTTTTATGTTCTAAATCTACGCCGTTTACCATGTGGTATAAATAAGACAATAACTTTATTCAGCGGGTCGTTACGATTGCAACGATACCAAATTTGTATAGCTTTTGTATGTTTTATTACTTTTACACAGTAAAAAATCTTTTTTCTAAATTATTTGTTTTTGTGTCTCCATATTTGAAGAGCCATAACTTTTTATTGTTCCACCGATGCAGTTGCATGAGGGTTTTTTTTTGCGGGACGACTTGTAGTTTTTTTTTGTACTATTTTGGAGTAGATGCAACTTTTTGATCACTTTTTATCACTGCGCCTCATGACCTCATGACCTACACACTATCCCTCCATGTTTCACACACTTTTAGATTTATGCTAATTAGTTCTTAATGACCAACTGGGCGTGTTTTTACTTGTTACCAACTGGGCGCTGTGAAGAGAAGTGTATGACGCTGACGAATCAGTGACCAATCAGCGTCATACACTTTTCATTGTTCCAGCCCAGCTTCTTTCACGGCACAATCACGCTGTGCACAATCACGCTGTGCGGTGAAAGAAGTTGGGCTGGAACGATGAGAAGTGTATAACGCTGATTGGTCACTGATTGGACGGCGTCATACACTCCTCTTCACAACGCCCAGTTGGTAAAAAGTAAAAACACGCCCAGTTGTCTATTAACCCCTTCCCGACATTTGACGTACATGTACGTCATGGAAAGCATTGACTTCCCGCAAAATGCCGTACATGTACGTCAAATGTTTGGCACCGGCTCAGAAACTGAGTCGGTGCCATCATCACCGGATCTCAGCTGTATCTTACAGCTGACATCCGACTGTAACGGCGGGGACCGAAATTAGCTTCGATCCCCGCCATTAACCCCTTAAGTGCAGCGCTCAAACGCGATCGCTGCACTTAAGGTGTTTGCAGCTCATCGGAGCCCCAGCAATGAAATTGCCGGGGTTCCGGTGGCTGCAATGACAACCGGAGGCCTAATACTGGCCTCCCGGTCTGCCTAGCACCGAAGCCGGTCAAGATCCGCCCGGCGGCGGAGCCTGATCGGCTTCCGTAGCTGCCGGCAAGATGGCGCCGGGTCAGGAGCTGATCCGGCGTCATCAGCGGTGGATGTCAGCTGTACTGTACAGCTGACATCTACCTGTAACGGCAGGAACCGGAGCTAGCTCCGATCCCTGCCATTAACCCCTTCGATGCAGCAATCGAAAGCGATTGCTGCATCGTAGCGGTTACTAGCAGATCGCCAGCCCTGACAGGCAATCGGGACTGGCGACTGCTGTTATGGCAACAGGAGACACAATGGTCTCCTGCTCTGCCATTATGGAAGCCTATTAGGGCCCGCCGGGAGGCGAAGCCTAATTGGCTTGCTGTCAGTGAATGACTGACAGATCTAATACATTGCACTACATAGGTAGTGCAATGCATTAGAAAAAAAAAAATCTGACCGTTGGACCTTCAAGTCCCCTAGTGGGACTTGAAGAAAAGTGTAAAAAAAGTATAAAAAAGTGTAAAAAAAAGTGCAAAAAATAAAAGTTTGAAAACAATAAAAGTTTCAAGTAATCAAATAAAACACAATCCCCCTTTTACTCTTATCAAGTCCTTTATTATTGAAAAATAATAATAAACCATATGTATTTGGTATCGCCACGACCGTAACGACCTGAGGTATCAAAATATTGTATTATTTATTGCACGCGGTGAACAGCGTAAAAAAAAACGTAAAAAACGTTACCAGAGTTTCTGTTTTTTAGTCACTTTGCCCTACAAATATTAGAATAAAAAGTGATCAAAAAGTCGCACGTATCCAAAAATGGTACCTATAAAAACTATAGCTCGTCCCGCAAAAAACAAGCCCTCATACAGCTCCGTCGACAAAAAAATTAAAACGTTATGGTTCTCACAACTTTGCGACAGAAAAAAAATACATTCTTTTTACAAAAGTAATTTTATTGTGAAAAAAGTTGTAAAACATAAAAAAATGCTATAAATTAGGTATCGCCGGAATCGTACTGACCCACAGAATAAAGTTAACATGTAGTTTATAACGCATGGTGAACGCTGTATAAAAAAACCGAAAAAAGCTGTGCCAGAATTGCATTTTTTTGTTTACCTGGCATCCCAAAAAATAGGATAAAAGGTGATCAAAAAGTCACATGTACCCCAAAATGGTACCAATAATAACTACAGCTCATCCCGCAACAAACCAGCCCTCATACCGCTACGTCTATGAAAAATAAAATTAGTTATGGCTCCAATAAGTCAGGAAATAAAAAAATATGCAGTTGTGCCCGAGGGGAACATTTCTTCTGTTTGAAGAGGCGATTTATCAAGGACCTAAAATTAGGGAACCAGGAAAGGGAGAGCCCAAACATATCCGCTGGAAGGGACGGTGCCCGTATTATACCAGGACAACACTTCCCAGCAAAATTCCTCAAACTACAAAGGTGCAGAGTGTGGACCAAAAGGGGGATAAGAAATTACACCATTTATCAGTGCGACACTGGCCTGTGCGGAAAGGATTGCTTCACAGCGTAACACACATCTATGGATTATTATTATTTTTTCATACCACCTGACTATGCCCCTTATATACTCCGCCCCGCTTACATGTACCCCCACATTATAAAACACCAGCAATACTCAAACAAATTTAGTACCAAGCAAAATCCGCTCTCCAAAAGCCAAATGGTGCTCCCTCGGCTCTGAACCCTACAGCGTGCCCAAACAGCAGTTTCCTTCAACATATATGGCATCGTCATACCCGGGAGAACCCTTTTAACAATTTTTGGGGTGTGTGTCTCCAGTGTCATAAGCTTGGCATGACATATTTGCCACTGAATGGCATATCTAGGGAAAAATATAAATTTTTAATTTGCACCATCCGCAGTGCATTCATTTATGGAAAAGACCTGTTGGGTGAAAATCCTCACTACACCTCTTAATAAATGCCTTGAGGGGTGCAGTTTCCATAATGGGGTCACTTCTCAGGGGTTTCTTTTTATTATTTCACATCTGAGCCTCTGCAGTTGTGAACCAATACTTTGCAAATCGCCAAATTAGGCCTCCTCTCCGCATGGTACTCTTCACTCCTGAGCCCTGTCATATGTCCAGGCAAAAGATTAGGGCCACATGTAGGGTGTTTCTAAAACCGGGAAACACCGCATAATAATTAGAGGGCTGTCTTGTTATGGTGGCACGAGCCGGGCACCACATATTGGCATATCTATGGAAGAAAATCCCATTTTCACTCTGCAACATCGAGTGAACACTAATTTCTACAAAACACTTGCAGGGTTAAAATGCTTACTACACCCCTTGGTAAATGCATTGAGGGGTGTCGTTTCCAAAATGGGGTCACTTCTGGGGGGTTTCCACTGTTTTGGGCCCACAGGCGCCCAGAAACCAATCCAGCAACATCTGCACTCCAAATGGCGGTCCTTTCCTTCTGAGCCCTGCCGTTTGCCCAAACAGCAGTTTATGACCACATATGGGGTATTGCCGTACTCGGGAGAAATTGCTTTACAAATTTTGGGTTCTTTTTTTCCTTTATTTGTTGAGAAAATGAAAAAATTTGCGCTAAAGCTACGTCTTATTGAAGAAAAAGGACTGTTTTTATTTTCACTACCTAATTCTAATAAATTCTATGAAACGTCTGTGGGGTCAAAATGCTTACTACACCCCTAGATGAATTCCTCAAGAGGTGTAGTTTCCTAAATGGAGTCCCTTTTTGGGCGTTTTCATTGTTTTGTCCCCTCAGGGGCTTTGCAAAAGTGACATGGCCTCCGCAAACCATTCCTGCTAAATGTGATCTCAAAAAGCCAAATAGTGCTGTTTCCCTTCTAAGCCCTGCCGTGTGTCCAAACAGCCGTTTATTACCACATGTGGGGTATTGTTTTACTCGGGAGAAATTGCTTTACAAATTTTGTGGTGCTTTTTCTCCTTCAGTCCTTCTGGAAATGAGAAAAAATTAGCTAAACCTAGATTTTTTTTGAAAAAATGTAGATTATTATTTTCAGGGCCTACTTCCAATATTTTCTGCAAAAAAACTGTGGGGTCAAATCGCTCACTATACCCCTAGATAATTTCCTCAATGGGTGTAGTCTCCAAAATTGGGTCACTTGTGGGGGGTTTCCACTGTTTTGTCCCCTCAGGGGCTTCGTAAATGTGACATGGCCTCCGCAAACCATTCCTGCTAAATGTGGACTCCAAAAGCCAAATGGCGCTCTTTCCCTTCTAAGCCCTGCCGTGTGTCCAAACAACCGTTTATTACCACATGTGGGGTATTGTTTTACTCGGGAGAAATTGCTTTACAAATTTTGTGGTGCTTTTTCTCCTTCAGTCCTTGTGGAAATGAGAATAAATTAGCTAAACCTACATTTTCTTTGAAAAAATTTAGATTATCATTTTCACAGCCTACTTCCAATAATTTATGCAAAAAACCTGTGGGGTCAAAACGCTCACTATACCCCTAGATAATTTCCTCAATGGGTGTAGTTTCCGAAATGGGGTCACTTGTGGGGGGTTTCCACTGTTTTGTCCCCTCAGGGGCTTTGTAAATGTGACATCGCCTCTCAAACCATTCCTGCTAAATTTGAGCTCCAAAAGCCAAACGGCGCTCTTTCCCTTCTAAGCCCTGCCGTGTGTCCAAATATCCATTTATTACCACATGTGGGGTAGTGTTTTACTCGGGAGAAATTGCTTTACAAATTTTGCGAGCTTTTTCTCCTTTAGTCCTTGTGGAAATGAGAAAAAAAATCGCTAAACCTACATTTTCTTTGAAGAAATGTTGATTTTAATTTTCACGGCCTACTTCCAATAATTTCTGTAAAAAACCTGTGCGGTCAAAATGCTCACTACACCCCTAGATAATTTCCTTGAGGTGTCTAGTTTCCCAGATGGGGTCACTTTTGGGGGATTTTCACTGTTTTGGCACCGCAAGAGCCCTTCAAACCTGACATGGTGCCTAAAATATATTCTAACAAAAATAAGGCCCCAAAATCCACTAGGTGCTCCTTTGCTTCTGAGGCCGGTGCTTCAGTCCAGTAGCACGCTACGACCATATGTCGGATATTTCCTAAAACTGCAGAAACTGGGCAACAAATATTGAGTTGCATTTCTCTGGTAAAACCTTCTGTGTTATAAAAAAAATTGTATTAAAAATGTATTTCTGCAAAAAAATATGAAATTTGTAAATTTCACCTCTACTTTGCTTTAATTCCTGTGAAATGTGTAAAGGGGTAAGACATTTTCTAAATGCTGTTTTGAATACTTTGAGGGGTGAAGTTTTTAAAATGGGGTGACTTTTTGGGGGTTTCTAATATGTAAGGCCCTCAAAACCACTTCACAACTGAACTGGCCCCTGTAAAAATAGCCTTTTGAAATTTTCTTGAAAATGTGAGAAATTGCTGCTAAAGTTCTAAGCCTTGTGAGGTCATAGAAAAATAAAAGGATGTTCAAAAAACGATGCCAATCTAAAGTAGACATATGGGGGATGTTAATTAGCAACAATTTTGTGTGGTATTACTGCCTGTCTTACAAGCAGATACATTTAAATTGAGAAAAATGCTAATTTTTGCAATTTTTCACTATATTTTCGTGTTTTTCACAATTAAATACTGAATGTATCGACCAAATTTTACCACTATCTTAAAGTCCAATGTGTCACGAGAAAACAATCTCAGAATCGCCCGGATAGGTGAAAGCATTTCAACGTTATTACCACATAAAGTGAAACATGTCAGATTTGAAAAATGAGGCTCTGTCAGGAAGGTCAAAAGTGGCTAAAGAGGGAAGGGGTTAAGGAACTAATTAGCATAAATCTAAAATTGTTCATAACTTTGTAAAAAATGATCGTTTTTCAAAATAAAAAACACTGCTATTATCTACATTACAGCGCCGATGAGATTATGTAGGAGATAGGGCACGTATAATGTGGTGAAAGAGCCTCTTTAACCCATTAATGACCAGCCTATTTTAAACATTAATCACCAAGCTATTTTTTAAGTTTTTCCATCGTTGCATTCCAAGAGCTATAACTTTTTTATTTTTGCGTCGACTTAACTGTATAAGTTCTTGTTTTTTGCAGGACAAGTTGTATTTTTTAATAGCGCAATTTTGGGGTACATGTCATTTATTGATTAACTTTTATTAACTTTTTTTGGTTGGGCGGAATAGAAAAAACCCAGAAATGTTGCCACTCTTTTTTATGTTCTAAATCTACGCCGTTTACCATGTGGTATAAATAAGACAATAACTTTATTCAGCGGGTCGTTACGATTGCAACGATACCAAATTTGTATAGCTTTTGTATGTTTTATTACTTTTACACAGTAAAAAATCTTTTTTCTAAATTATTTGTTTTTGTGTCTCCATATTTGAAGAGCCATAACTTTTTATTGTTCCACCGATGCAGTTGCATGAGGGTTTTTTTTTGCGGGACGACTTGTAGTTTTTTTTTGTACTATTTTGGAGTAGATGCAACTTTTTGATCACTTTTTATCACTGCGCCTCATGACCTCATGACCTACACACTATCCCTCCATGTTTCACACACTAGCACCCCATTATTCATCTATCTTTATTTATGCACTTTACTCATTACTGCCCCCTATATTTCACCCCTATTATCACTTGCACATACACTATTCATTTATTATTTTTTAGTACACATCCCATGCACCACACGCCACTCCCCTCAAGACTAGTGGGAGTGGTTACTATTATTTAAAGCACCTGCTCACTCCCCTTCATCAGCGTTTCTGACCTGGCTGTGTCCATTTGTAAGTATGTCCTTTTTTCTGTGTTTTTGTGTGATATTTCCCCTTGTTTTTATCTGTTTTGTTTGTGCATCAGGAACATTTAGTTCCATTTAGGGAGTTAGGGACTCGCAAGACTGGGGATCCTTGTCGTGGATTGCGAGCTTGCGTCCTTTTGGCCAAAATGATTACTAATACCCCAGGTATTTTTCATTATTACTTATATTTGCTTCTTTTGGACACATCCGGGTCTTTGATGCTGGGAGAGTATGGTGTGCTGTTGTTTGGCATAGTAAGCAGTGTAGCCCACTCTATGAATTATCAAGGCATCACAAATAGGCTTCTACCTGGATATACACGCTGCGCCTCATGACCTACACACTATCCCTCCATGTTTCACACACTGGCCCCCCATTATTCATTTATCTTTATTTATGCACTTTGCTCATTACTGCCCCCTATATTTCACCCCTATTATCACTTGCACATACACTATTCATTTATTATTTTTTACTACACATCCCATGCACCACACGCCACTCCCCTCAAGACTAGTGGGAGTGGTTACTATTATTTAAAGCACCTGCTCACTCCCCTTCATCAGCATTTCTGACCTGGCTGTGTCCATTTGTAAGTAAGGCCTTTTTTCTGTGTTTTTGTGTGATATGTCCCCTTGTTTTTAACTTTTTTTTAAGGCAAGATTCACAGAAAACAGCAATTTTTCCATTGTTTTTTATTTTATTTTTTACGATGTTCACCATGCGGGTTAAATAATGTAATAGCTTTATAGTTGGGGTCGTTACGGACGCGGCGATACCAAATATGTGTAACTTTTTTACTTTATTTAGGTTTTTTTTAATAATAAAGCATTTTGTAAGGGGAAAAAGTGGGTTTTTGATTTTTGTGTCACTTTTTTTTATTAACTTTATTAAACTATTTTTTACTTTTTTACTAGTCCCACTAGGGGACTTTACTATGCGATCATCCGATCGCTTTTATTATACGCTGCAATACTTTTGTATTGCAGTGTATTACTGTCTGTCCGTGTAAAACGGACAGGCATCTGCTAGGCCATGCCTCTGGCATGCAGCGTTCTTATTGAGCGCCGCATCTCAGGGGTTAAACGGGTGAGATCGATACGGATATCGACCTCACACGTTCGAGCCGGGATGCCCCCAGCCCTCAGCTACCTCTGGTAGCTGAGAGCAGGGAGATTTAACGGCTCCCTGCTCTGTTTATTTATTCTGATGCAGCGCCGTGAAAAGGCGTATGCATCAGAATGAAGCCCATTAGTGGCCGCCGTGAAAAGGCGTATTGGCGGTCACTAACAGGTTAAGCGCCATCTTACAGGAACCAGCATAATACAGGTAAGTAGTAGACTCCTCTTTCTACTACATCTTACTGCTAAATGACAGAAAACGTATTTTTATATTGAAATCTGAACTTCTATTGCAGTCCTTTTACTTAGACTAATAGGTCAGTCAGGTAATGCTAATAATTCTCCAACGTATTACTATACCTTTAGACATCTATCCATATATATACCCACTATTACACATGTATACATTTTAATGTATTTTTTCTACATGTTCCTCAACAATTATCTATAGATGTGACTAGAGATGAGCGAACCGGGACAACCAAACCCGGTTTCGGTCCGAACGTCCGGAAAAGTTCGGTTCGCAGCGAATCCGAACTTCACCGGGTTCGGCCGAACCCGTTTTGACCGAACCCGGTCAAAAATATTATACAAATCGGCAGCCACTTATCTCTATCAATCACTGATAGAGAAAAGAGGCTGCTGATTAAAAATAAAATAAAAAGTATTTCATACGTACCCGGTCGTTGTCTTGGTGACATGTGACCATTAGTCGATCGAAGGGTGATGTATCGCAATAGGGACATAATTACAGACTGTTGCTATTTTTTCTGTTGCTGTTTTTTCTGTTGTTGGGATCTTCCTCTGTACTGCGTATACTTTAGTATATATTGTTTTCTTGTTCATATGTATATATATATATATAGAAGAAAGAAAAACTTTGCGGCACTCCAATTTGAAAAAATGGTATTTTATTCAATCCAAATATAACAGCAACGTTTCAATCCTACATTAGGATCTTTCTCAAGCCTAGTGACACATCTAATACTCAAAATATATATAGGGTAGAGCCCATTTAACTTAATTGGTCTCATTATCATGAGTTACAGTGATACGTGTCTGAAAACATGTATTATAAATAATTTAAGGTATCAAAAATAAACAGTAAAATGATACATAAAGTGTATTAGTGCATATACAATAATGTGCATTAAAATAAATAATATAACCCTGGTTAAAAACAACTGATTAGGCCATAATCATTTATGCAAACAGAAGTGTTGAAATATATCGTCATATATCCACTCACCAATCAAAACTTCAGGAGTAACAATGGTATATAGAACCTTAGAGATACAGCGTGTTGTTCAGCTGTATCACTCGTGGCAATCAGGATGTAATGCCCAGAGGCGGAAGTGAAAAGTTGCTAAGCAGCAGGACGCATATGGAGCGCAATGATGATGTATTGCGTTCCAGTGCGTTCCACTGCTATGGTCATGTGAACGGCAGTATCTTAGGTTGCCAAGCAACCTATCCACAAATCCATGATCACAGAAACCAGTGACATTATCGTATTAATACCAAAGCTAGATATAGCCCAAAGAGGTCCAAGATATACCAGAAGCATATAAATGATATGCAACTAAGTGCTCCTACTAGTGGTAATGGAGATATCATATACTGGTAAAGTGTAACGTTTAAAACATTTTTCAACTTTATGGTGGCAGTTTAAAGATCCACACGTGGGTACAAAGGCCCCTGTCCACAATTACGTGTTCAGAGCGACCTTGTTCCCAAGGATTTCAGAACCCACTGGCAACGTTTTCACGTGCACAGGCAATCCCGATAACCCCTAACGTGTAACGGACCAATAATACCATATTAACGACATTAAATCTTCATAGTATAAATAATGTAATAATATCTCAACATCACCTGAAGCTAGAAAGGAGACTAGAAATAATTCATTTAGAATAATATTTATATATAAGTACTTTATTAGTACATCTCAGGACCAAAGAAGACACAATATAGCGATGAAAATTTTTTTTTTATTATATATTATTATTATTGGAAGCAAATATCCAAGATCCTGAAGTTCCGTTGGAAGTGGTGTTCTGATCTAAAGAAATACAAAAAAGGAATGAGAATCATAAAATTCATCAAACATTTCTTTACACAAAAAAGAATATTTAAAATAATGAACATACATGTGTCATTAGTATTGTCAGAGAAGAGAATGTCAGAGAAACTAAAAGTATAGAGCGGAGAATGTGTGTATCTCAGGTTACAATTCTATCTATACCAAATTCTATATTGAGACCAAACGGTCTCAGTGTGTTCAATAAGAATATCCATCTCAACTCTTTTTTATGTAGAACCCTATGTCGATCACCACCATATTGTAATGGCGGGATATGATCCAAGATCATGAATGTTAAATCCCTTTCATTATGGCCATGTTCTGAAAAATGTTTAGCGACTGGCAAATCCAGTTTCTTTTTACGAATTGAAAAGCGATGATTGTTTAAACGGGTTTTAAAAGCACAGGTAGTCTCCCCCACGTATAAAAGGCCACAGGGACACCATAGGGCATAAATGACCCAATCTGAGTCACAAGTGAGATTGTATCTAATCTTAAACTGTTGTCCAGTTAATGGATGGGTGAAAGTGTTACCCCTGCACATCAGGGAACAATTGACACACCTATGACAAGGGACATTACCAGGTTTCAATGGTTTAAGCATGGATTGTGATCCTTTTCTTCCACCTGACACCCTAGTTTTTACCAATCTGTCACGTAGATTCTGTGAGCGTCTATAGGACATTAAAGGATTGTTGTTTAATACGTCAATGTGACCAAAACTATTCCTAATAATTGGCCAATGTTTGTTCATAATCCTTGAAAGATCTCCACTTACATCATTATATGTCGAGATAAAAGGAATACGTTTCTGTTTTTTTATGTGACAGAGATTTGGTTGATTGAAACAAACTATCTCTTGCAGTATTTTGAATCTTATTCTTATGTGTCA
Organism: Rhinoderma darwinii; assembly: GCF_050947455.1. Classification (NCBI taxonomy): domain Eukaryota; kingdom Metazoa; phylum Chordata; class Amphibia; order Anura; family Rhinodermatidae; genus Rhinoderma; species Rhinoderma darwinii. The sequence continues at coordinate 238,659,402 of NC_134688.1, read as the reverse complement.
ACAATAATGATTTGGGGTAACCCCTTTGTAAAAAATTCCTAGTCATGATATCTAAGGATATGTCCAAATCTTCTTGTTTGTCAGTGTTTCGCTTAGCTCTGATCATTTGACTATATGGTAAAGATCTGACCATATTTTTTGGATGACAACTATCAAACCTTAATAAAGTGTTACGATCAGTCTCCTTGGTATACATTTTAGATATTAGTGTATTATTGTCTATCAATACTGTGACATCCAAAAATTGGATATTATCCATTGAATATGTCATGGTAAATTGGATATCAGCGTCCAATGAATTAAGGAATTGGTGAAATTCAGTCAATGCAGTACTGGAACCAGTCCAAATGAGGAAAATGTCGTCAATGTATCGCCACCACCTCAACACATGTGAGAAGTGGTGGGATACATATATCGACATCTCCTCAATGGTGTCCATAAAAATATTGGCGTAGGTTGGAGCCATGTTGGACCCCATGGCTGTTCCTTTTAATTGGATATAATAACTATCATTGAATAAAAAATAATTGGAAGTCAAAATAAGTTCCACCAGGGACATAATGAATTCACATGAAGTAGTGTCATAATTTGAAGTGATTAATTTGCGTCTTATAGCATCAAGCCCATTGTTATGACTGATTGATGTATAGAGAGAGGTAACATCGAAGGAGACCAAAATGGCTCCCTCTGGTAAAGTAATTGCTTTAATTTTTTGTAAAAAATCAGTGGTGTCTCTGATATAGGATTTAGCATTGATAGCAAAATCTCTCAAAACCTTATCAACAAAGATGGAAATGTTGCTCATCAATGAACCTCTACCGGAAACGATAGGGCGACCCGGAGGGTTAGTAAGATTTTTGTGTATCTTAGGCAATAAATACAAGCAAGGAGTGACAGGAAATTCTACAATAAGGAATTTATGTAGCATCTGATCTATAATGCCTTCATTCAATGCTGTATTAATGAGTGAAGTAATCCTGTTGTTGATATCCTGTCTAGGGTCACATTTTAACATTCTATACACATTGCTATCTGATAGTTGTCTGTTACATTCTGTCATATATAAGTCTGTATCCATAACCACGATTGCTCCGCCTTTATCAGCCGGTTTTATCGTGAGATCGTGGTTATGGATCAACTCATCTAATGCTGTAATGTCCGAAGTGGTCATATTAGGCTGCTTAAACGTATGTTCACCTGTCTGAGTCCTAAGTGTGTTAATGTCTTTCTGTACCAATTCTCTAAAAGTTTCTATTGCATGAGAAGTTATAGGTGGTTGAAACAAACTTTTATTAAATAAACCCAATTTTTTCAATGACAGCTCTGGACGAGTATCTTGATCTACCGTATTAGTTGGTTGTATCTCAAACCAAACCTTCAATTTGATGGCTCTAATGAACCTAAATACATCCAATTCTATCTGGAACCAATCAACATGTTGATTAGGGCAGAAAGATAACCCTTTGGACAATAATTGTAATTGCATATCAGACAATGGATAACTGGAAATATTTACCACTATTTGGGTAGTGTCCTTTTGTTGCTGTCCTGTACCGGTTTCTGTCCCTTCTGGTATGTCAATTTCTGGAAGCGGGTTCTTCCTTCCTCTGTTTCTCCTGCGCCCTGCTCGTCTGGTTTTCTTCTTTTTGACGCTTCCATCAGATTGCCATCTAAAAAATCTTGATCATTTCTTGATGAGTATTTTCTAGAATTCTCTTGAGTGTGTATATCGACCTTCTTATAACCTGGTTCTCGCGTATTTTTGTCACGCTTTAGAGCACCATCTGTATACGTAAAGGAATTGTCCCATGAATAGACACGACCTGATTGGTAGTCTGCTTGATCACGGAACCATTTCTTCTTTTTAGTCTCCTCAATATCCATCCTTACTTTGCTGAGTGTTGTACGTAACTTCTCCATATGTGTGTTGAAATCCTCCAACTGTATGAGCGTTTTTAGAGTGCTCTCTAGGTCATGTACCTTCTTTTTTAGACCTCCCAGGTCTCTAGATAGAAAGTCCATGTTGAGCAAAATAGTCTCCAAAGCGTAATTGCTGGCAAGTTGTTCATTCTTACTCCTGAACTCTTCGTGTTGCATATGCATAGTAGGTTTCAATTGTATTCTCATCCCACGTGGGATCATGTTGTTTCGATAATATTGTCCCAATGTAAGTAAATGGAGTTCCACATTGATCAATCGTCTTGATTCAAATTCCAAATTTCTTTTAATGTCGGTTACAGAAGGAACACTCAGAAATGACACATCACCCTCCGCTCCACTTAAGATTCTCGTAACATCCTCTTCAGTAAAAACAGTAGTATTGGCTGGAATAATCCCAACAGGTATATTCACCTGCTCCATGTTAAAACAATTTCAAGGTTGAAGCTGGTGGTGCAAGCTAATGGGATCCAAATATACAAAAGAGAAGACAGCAGCACTCACAGAATAAATGTGAATCGGGTGCCAGCAAAAAACGTCCCAATCCTCGGACGTGATGTGTATAGAAGAAAGAAAAACTTTGCGGCACTCCAATTTGAAAAAATGGTGGTTTATTCAATCCAAATATAACAGCAACGTTTCAATCCTACATTAGGATCTTTCTCAAGCCTAGTGACACATCTAATACTCAAAATATATATAGGGTAGAGCCCATTTAACTTAATTGGTCTCATTATCATGAGTTACAGTGATACGTGTCTGAAAACATGTATTATAAATAATTTAAGGTATCAAAAATAAACAGTAAAATGATACATAAAGTGTATTAGTGCATATACAATAATGTGCATCAAAATAAATAATATAACCCTGGTTAAAAACAACTGATTAGGCCATAATCATTTATGCAAACAGAAGTGTTGAAATATATCGTCATATATCCACTCACCAATCAAAACTTCAGGAGTAACAATGGTATATAGAACCTTAGAGATACAGCGTGTTGTTCAGCTGTATCACTCGTGGCAATCAGGATGTAATGCCCAGAGGCGGAAGTGAAAAGTTGCTAAGCAGCAGGACGCATATGGAGCGCAATGATGATGTATTGCGTTCCAGTGCGTTCCACTGCTATGGTCATGTGAACGGCAGTATCTTAGGTTGCCAAGCAACCTATCCACAAATCCATGATCACAGAAACCAGTGACATTATCGTATTAATACCAAAGCTAGATATAGCCCAAAGAGGTCCAAGATATACCAGAAGCATATAAATGATATGCAACTAAGTGCTCCTACTAGTGGTAATGGAGATATCATATACTGGTAAAGTGTAACGTTTAAAACATTTTTCAACTTTATGGTGGCAGTTTAAAGATCCACACGTGGGTACAAAGGCCCCTGTCCACAATTACGTGTTCAGAGCGACCTTGTTCCCAAGGATTTCAGAACCCACTGGCAACGTTTTCACGCGCACAGGCAATCCCGATAAGCCCTAACGTGTAACGGACCAATAATACCATATTAACGACATTAAATCTTCATAGTATAAATAATGTAATAATATCTCAACATCACCTGAAGCTAGAAAGGAGACTAGAAATAATTCATTTAGAATAATATTTATATATAAGTACTTTATTAGTACATCTCAGGACCAAAGAAGACACAATATAGCGATGAAAATTTTTTTTTTATTATATATTATTATTATTGGAAGCAAATATCCAAGATCCTGAAGTTCCGTTGGAAGTGGTGTTCTGATCTAAAGAAATACAAAAAAGGAATGAGAATCATAAAATTCATCAAACATTTCTTTACACAAAAAAGAATATTTAAAATAATGAACATACATGTGTCATTAGTATTGTCAGAGAAGAGAATGTCAGAGAAACTAAAAGTATAGAGCGGAGAATGTGTGTATCTCAGGTTACAATTCTATCTATACCAAATTCTATATTGAGACCAAACGGTCTCAGTGTGTTCAATAAGAATATCCATCTCAACTCTTTTTTATGTAGAACCCTATGTCGATCACCACCATATTGTAATGGCGGGATATGATCCAAGATCATGAATGTTAAATCCCTTTCATTATGGCCATGTTCTGAAAAATGTTTAGCGACTGGCAAATCCAGTTTCTTTTTACGAATTGAAAAGCGATGATTGTTTAAACGGGTTTTAAAAGCACAGGTAGTCTCCCCCACGTATAAAAGGCCACAGGGACACCATAGGGCATAAATGACCCAATCTGAGTCACAAGTGAGATTGTATCTAATCTTAAACTGTTGTCCAGTTAATGGATGGGTGAAAGTGTTACCCCTGCACATCAGGGAACAATTGACACACCTATGACAAGGGACATTACCAGGTTTCAATGGTTTAAGCATGGATTGTGATCCTTTTCTTCCACCTGACACCCTAGTTTTTACCAATCTGTCACGTAGATTCTGTGAGCGTCTATAGGACATTAAAGGATTGTTGTTTAATACGTCAATGTGACCAAAACTATTCCTAATAATTGGCCAATGTTTGTTCATAATCCTTGAAAGATCTCCACTTACATCATTATATGTCGAGATAAAAGGAATACGTTTCTGTTTTTTTATGTGACAGAGATTTGGTTGATTGAAACAAACTATCTCTTGCAGTATTTTGAATCTTATTCTTATGTGTCAACAATAATGATTTGGGGTAACCCCTTTGTAAAAAATTCCTAGTCATGATATCTAAGGATATGTCCAAATCTTCTTGTTTGTCAGTGTTTCGCTTAGCTCTGATCATTTGACTATATGGTAAAGATCTGACCATATTTTTTGGATGACAACTATCAAACCTTAATAAAGTGTTACGATCAGTCTCCTTGGTATACATTTTAGATATTAGTGTATTATTGTCTATCAATACTGTGACATCCAAAAATTGGATATTATCCATTGAATATGTCATGGTAAATTGGATATCAGCGTCCAATGAATTAAGGAATTGGTGAAATTCAGTCAATGCAGTACTGGAACCAGTCCAAATGAGGAAAATGTCGTCAATGTATCGCCACCACCTCAACACATGTGAGAAGTGGTGGGATACATATATCGACATCTCCTCAATGGTGTCCATAAAAATATTGGCGTAGGTTGGAGCCATGTTGGACCCCATGGCTGTTCCTTTTAATTGGATATAATAACTATCATTGAATAAAAAATAATTGGAAGTCAAAATAAGTTCCACCAGGGACATAATGAATTCACATGAAGTAGTGTCATAATTTGAAGTGATTAATTTGCGTCTTATAGCATCAAGCCCATTGTTATGACTGATTGATGTATAGAGAGAGGTAACATCGAAGGAGACCAAAATGGCTCCCTCTGGTAAAGTAATTGCTTTAATTTTTTGTAAAAAATCAGTGGTGTCTCTGATATAGGATTTAGCATTGATAGCAAAATCTCTCAAAACCTTATCAACAAAGATGGAAATGTTGCTCATCAATGAACCTCTACCGGAAACGATAGGGCGACCCGGAGGGTTAGTAAGATTTTTGTGTATCTTAGGCAATAAATACAAGCAAGGAGTGACAGGAAATTCTACAATAAGGAATTTATGTAGCATCTGATCTATAATGCCTTCATTCAATGCTGTATTAATGAGTGAAGTAATCCTGTTGTTGATATCCTGTCTAGGGTCACATTTTAACATTCTATACACATTGCTATCTGATAGTTGTCTGTTACATTCTGTCATATATAAGTCTGTATCCATAACCACGATTGCTCCGCCTTTATCAGCCGGTTTTATCGTGAGATCGTGGTTATGGATCAACTCATCTAATGCTGTAATGTCCGAAGTGGTCATATTAGGCTGCTTAAACGTATGTTCACCTGTCTGAGTCCTAAGTGTGTTAATGTCTTTCTGTACCAATTCTCTAAAAGTTTCTATTGCATGAGAAGTTATAGGTGGTTGAAACAAACTTTTATTAAATAAACCCAATTTTTTCAATGACAGCTCTGGACGAGTATCTTGATCTACCGTATTAGTTGGTTGTATCTCAAACCAAACCTTCAATTTGATGGCTCTAATGAACCTAAATACATCCAATTCTATCTGGAACCAATCAACATGTTGATTAGGGCAGAAAGATAACCCTTTGGACAATAATTGTAATTGCATATCAGACAATGGATAACTGGAAATATTTACCACTATTTGGGTAGTGTCCTTTTGTTGCTGTCCTGTACCGGTTTCTGTCCCTTCTGGTATGTCAATTTCTGGAAGCGGGTTCTTCCTTCCTCTGTTTCTCCTGCGCCCTGCTCGTCTGGTTTTCTTCTTTTTGACGCTTCCATCAGATTGCCATCTAAAAAATCTTGATCATTTCTTGATGAGTATTTTCTAGAATTCTCTTGAGTGTGTATATCGACCTTCTTATAACCTGGTTCTCGCGTATTTTTGTCACGCTTTAGAGCACCATCTGTATACGTAAAGGAATTGTCCCATGAATAGACACGACCTGATTGGTAGTCTGCTTGATCACGGAACCATTTCTTCTTTTTAGTCTCCTCAATATCCATCCTTACTTTGCTGAGTGTTGTACGTAACTTCTCCATATGTGTGTTGAAATCCTCCAACTGTATGAGCGTTTTTAGAGTGCTCTCTAGGTCATGTACCTTCTTTTTTAGACCTCCCAGGTCTCTAGATAGAAAGTCCATGTTGAGCAAAATAGTCTCCAAAGCGTAATTGCTGGCAAGTTGTTCATTCTTACTCCTGAACTCTTCGTGTTGCATATGCATAGTAGGTTTCAATTGTATTCTCATCCCACGTGGGATCATGTTGTTTCGATAATATTGTCCCAATGTAAGTAAATGGAGTTCCACATTGATCAATCGTCTTGATTCAAATTCCAAATTTCTTTTAATGTCGGTTACAGAAGGAACACTCAGAAATGACACATCACCCTCCGCTCCACTTAAGATTCTCGTAACATCTTCTTCAGTAAAAACAGTAGTATTGGCTGGAATAATCCCAACAGGTATATTCACCTGCTCCATGTTAAAACAATTTCAAGGTTGAAGCTGGTGGTGCAAGCTAATGGGATCCAAATATACAAAAGAGAAGACAGCAGCACTCACAGAATAAATGTGAATCGGGTGCCAGCAAAAAACGTCCCAATCCTCGGACGTGATGTGTATAGAAGAAAGAAAAACTTTGCGGCACTCCAATTTGAAAAAATGGTGGTTTATTCAATCCAAATATAACAGCAACGTTTCAATCCTACATTAGGATCTTTCTCAAGCCTAGTGACACATCTAATACTCAAAATATATATAGGGTAGAGCCCATTTAACTTAATTGGTCTCATTATCATGAGTTACAGTGATACGTGTCTGAAAACATGTATTATAAATAATTTAAGGTATCAAAAATAAACAGTAAAATGATACATAAAGTGTATTAGTGCATATACAATAATGTGCATCAAAATAAATAATATAACCCTGGTTAAAAACAACTGATTAGGCCATAATCATTTATGCAAACAGAAGTGTTGAAATATATCGTCATATATCCACTCACCAATCAAAACTTCAGGAGTAACAATGGTATATAGAACCTTAGAGATACAGCGTGTTGTTCAGCTGTATCACTCGTGGCAATCAGGATGTAATGCCCAGAGGCGGAAGTGAAAAGTTGCTAAGCAGCAGGACGCATATGGAGCGCAATGATGATGTATTGCGTTCCAGTGCGTTCCACTGCTATGGTCATGTGAACGGCAGTATCTTAGGTTGCCAAGCAACCTATCCACAAATCCATGATCACAGAAACCAGTGACATTATCGTATTAATACCAAAGCTAGATATAGCCCAAAGAGGTCCAAGATATACCAGAAGCATATAAATGATATGCAACTAAGTGCTCCTACTAGTGGTAATGGAGATATCATATACTGGTAAAGTGTAACGTTTAAAACATTTTTCAACTTTATGGTGGCAGTTTAAAGATCCACACGTGGGTACAAAGGCCCCTGTCCACAATTACGTGTTCAGAGCGACCTTGTTCCCAAGGATTTCAGAACCCACTGGCAACGTTTTCACGTGCACAGGCAATCCCGATAAGCCCTAACGTGTAACGGACCAATAATACCATATTAACGACATTAAATCTTCATAGTATAAATAATGTAATAATATCTCAACATCACCTGAAGCTAGAAAGGAGACTAGAAATAATTCATTTAGAATAATATTTATATATAAGTACTTTATTAGTACATCTCAGGACCAAAGAAGACACAATATAGCGATGAAAATTTTTTTTTTATTATATATTATTATTATTGGAAGCAAATATCCAAGATCCTGAAGTTCCGTTGGAAGTGGTGTTCTGATCTAAAGAAATACAAAATGTATGAAGATTTAATGTCGTTAATATGGTATTATTGGTCCGTTACACGTTAGGGGTTATCGGGATTGCCTGTGCACGTGAAAACGTTGCCAGTGGGTTCTGAAATCCTTGGGAACAAGGTCGCTCTGAACACGTAATTGTGGACAGGGGCCTTTGTACCCACGTGTGGATCTTTAAACTGCCACCATAAAGTTGAAAAATGTTTTAAACGTTACACTTTACCAGTATATGATATCTCCATTACCACTAGTAGGAGCACTTAGTTGCATATCATTTATATGCTTCTGGTATATCTTGGACCTCTTTGGGCTATATCTAGCTTTGGTATTAATACGATAATGTCACTGGTTTCTGTGATCATGGATTTGTGGATAGGTTGCTTGGCAACCTAAGATACTGCCGTTCACATGACCATAGCAGTGGAACGCACTGGAACGCAATACATCATCATTGCGCTCCATATGCGTCCTGCTGCTTAGCAACTTTTCACTTCCGCCTCTGGGCATTACATCCTGATTGCCACGAGTGATACAGCTGAACAACACGCTGTATCTCTAAGGTTCTATATACCATTGTTACTCCTGAAGTTTTGATTGGTGAGTGGATATATGACGATATATTTCAACACTTCTGTTTGCATAAATGATTATGGCCTAATCAGTTGTTTTTAACCAGGGTTATATTATTTATTTTGATGCACATTATTGTATATGCACTAATACACTTTATGTATCATTTTACTGTTTATTTTTGATACCTTAAATTATTTATAATACATGTTTTCAGACACGTATCACTGTAACTCATGATAATGAGACCAATTAAGTTAAATGGGCTCTACCCTATATATATTTTGAGTATTAGATGTGTCACTAGGCTTGAGAAAGATCCTAATGTAGGATTGAAACGTTGCTGTTATATTTGGATTGAATAAACCACCATTTTTTCAAATTGGAGTGCCGCAAAGTTTTTCTTTCTTCTATACACATCACGTCCGAGGATTGGGACGTTTTTTGCTGGCACCCGATTCACATTTATTCTGTGAGTGCTGCTGTCTTCTCTTTTGTATATTTGGATCCCATTAGCTTGCACCACCAGCTTCAACCTTGAAATTGTTTTAACATGGAGCAGGTGAATATACCTGTTGGGATTATTCCAGCCAATACTACTGTTTTTACTGAAGAGGATGTTACGAGAATCTTAAGTGGAGCGGAGGGTGATGTGTCATTTCTGAGTGTTCCTTCTGTAACCGACATTAAAAGAAATTTGGAATTTGAATCAAGACGATTGATCAATGTGGAACTCCATTTACTTACATTGGGACAATATTATCGAAACAACATGATCCCACGTGGGATGAGAATACAATTGAAACCTACTATGCATATGCAACACGAAGAGTTCAGGAGTAAGAATGAACAACTTGCCAGCAATTACGCTTTGGAGACTATTTTGCTCAACATGGACTTTCTATCTAGAGACCTGGGAGGTCTAAAAAAGAAGGTACATGACCTAGAGAGCACTCTAAAAACGCTCATACAGTTGGAGGATTTCAACACACATATGGAGAAGTTACGTACAACACTCAGCAAAGTAAGGATGGATATTGAGGAGACTAAAAAGAAGAAATGGTTCCGTGATCAAGCAGACTACCAATCAGGTCGTGTCTATTCATGGGACAATTCCTTTACGTATACAGATGGTGCTCTAAGGCGTGACAAAAATACGCGAGAACCAGGTTATAAGAAGGTCGATATACACACTCAAGAGAATTCTAGAAAATACTCATCAAGAAATGATCAAGATTTTTTAGATGGCAATCTGATGGGAGCGTCAAAAAGAAGAAAACCAGACGAGCAGGGCGCAGGAGAAACAGAGGAAGGAAGAACCCGCTTCCAGAAATTGACATACCAGAATGGACAGAAACCGGTACAGGACAGCAACAAAAGGACACTACCCAAATAGTGGTAAATATTTCCAGTTATCCATTGTCTGATATGCAATTACAATTATTGTCCAAAGGGTTATCTTTCTGCCCTAATCAACATGTTGATTGGTTCCAGATAGAATTGGATGTATTTAGGTTCATTAGAGCCATCAAATTGAAGGTTTGGTTTGAGATACAACCAACTAATACGGTAGATCAAGATACTCGTCCAGAGCTGTCATTGAAAAAATTGGGTTTATTTAATAAAAGTTTGTTTCAACCACCTATAACTTCTCATGCAATAGAAACTTTTAGAGAATTGGTACAGAAAGACATTAACACACTTAGGACTCAGACAGGTGAACATACGTTTAAGCAGCCTAATATGACCACTTCGGACATTACAGCATTAGATGAGTTGATCCATAACCACGATCTCACGATAAAACCGGCTGATAAAGGCGGAGCAATCGTGGTTATGGATACAGACTTATATATGACAGAATGTAACAGACAACTATCAGATAGCAATGTGTATAGAATGTTAAAATGTGACCCTAGACAGGATATCAACAACAGGATTACTTCACTCATTAATACAGCATTGAATGAAGGCATTATAGATCAGATGCTACATAAATTCCTTATTGTAGAATTTCCTGTCACTCCTTGCTTGTATTTATTGCCTAAGATACACAAAAATCTTACTAACCCTCCGGGTCGCCCTATCATTTCCGGTAGAGGTTCATTGATGAGCAACATTTCCATCTTTGTTGATAAGGTTTTGAGAGATTTTGCTATCAATGCTAAATCCTATATCAGAGACACCACTGATTTTTTACAAAAAATTAAAGCAATTACTTTACCAGAGGGAGCCATTTTGGTCTCCTTCGATGTTACCTCTCTCTATACATCAATCAGTCATAACAATGGGCTTGATGCTATAAGACGCAAATTAATCACTTCAAATTATGACACTACTTCATGTGAATTCATTATGTCCCTGGTGGAACTTATTTTGACTTCCAATTATTTTTTATTCAATGATAGTTATTATATCCAATTAAAAGGAACAGCCATGGGGTCCAACATGGCTCCAACCTACGCCAATATTTTTATGGACACCATTGAGGAGATGTCGATATATGTATCCCACCACTTCTCACATGTGTTGAGGTGGTGGCGATACATTGACAACATTTTCCTCATTTGGACTGGTTCCAGTACTGCATTGACTGAATTTCACCAATTCCTTAATTCATTGGACGCTGATATCCAATTTACCATGACATATTCAATGGATAATATCCAATTTTTGGATGTCACAGTATTGATAGACAATAATACACTAATATCTAAAATGTATACCAAGGAGACTGATCGTAACACTTTATTAAGGTTTGATAGTTGTCATCCAAAAAATATGGTCAGATCTTTACCATATAGTCAAATGATCAGAGCTAAGCGAAACACTGACAAACAAGAAGATTTGGACATATCCTTAGATATCATGACTAGGAATTTTTTACAAAGGGGTTACCCCAAATCATTATTGTTGACACATAAGAATAAGATTCAAAATACTGCAAGAGATAGTTTGTTTCAATCAACCAAATCTCTGTCACATAAAAAACAGAAACGTATTCCTTTTATCTCGACATATAATGATGTAAGTGGAGATCTTTCAAGGATTATGAACAAACATTGGCCAATTATTAGGAATAGTTTTGGTCACATTGACGTATTAAACAACAATCCTTTAATGTCCTATAGACGCTCACAGAATCTACGTGACAGATTGGTAAAAACTAGGGTGTCAGGTGGAAGAAAAGGATCACAATCAAACCATTGAAACCTGGTAATGTCCCTTGTCATAGGTGTGTCAATTGTTCCCTGATGTGCAGGGGTAACACTTTCACCCATCCATTAACTGGACAACAGTTTAAGATTAGATACAATCTCACTTGTGACTCAGATTGGGTCATTTATGCCCTATGGTGTCCCTGTGGCCTTTTATACGTGGGGGAGACTACCTGTGCTTTTAAAACCCGTTTAAACAATCATCGCTTTTCAATTCGTAAAAAGAAACTGGATTTGCCAGTCGCTAAACATTTTTCAGAACATGGCCATAATGAAAGGGATTTAACATTCATGATCTTGGATCATATCCCGCCATTACAATATGGTGGTGATCGACATAGGGTTCTACATAAAAAAGAGTTGAGATGGATATTCTTATTGAACACACTGAGACCGTTTGGTCTCAATATAGAATTTGGTATAGATAGAATTGTAACCTGAGATACCCACATTCTCCGCTCTATACTTTTAGTTTCTCTGACATTCTCTTCTCTGACAATACTAATGACACATGTATGTTCATTATTTTAAATATTCTTTTTTGTGTAAAGAAATGTTTGATGAATTTTATGATTCTCATTCCTTTTTTGTATTTCTTTAGATCAGAACACCACTTCCAACGGAACTTCAGGATCTTGGATATTTGCTTCCAATAATAATAATCTATAATAAAAAAAAATTTTTCATCGCTATATTGTGTCTTCTTTGGTCCTGAGATGTACTAATAAAGTACTTATATATAAATATTATTCTAAATGAATTATTTCTAGTCTCCTTTCTAGCTTCAGGTGATGTTGAGATATTATTACATTATTTATACTATGAAGATTTAATGTCGTTAATATGGTATTATTGGTCCGTTACACGTTAGGGGTTATCGGGATTGCCTGTGCACGTGAAAACGTTGCCAGTGGGTTCTGAAATCCTTGGGAACAAGGTCGCTCTGAACACGTAATTGTGGACAGGGGCCTTTGTACCCACGTGTGGATCTTTAAACTGCCACCATAAAGTTGAAAAATGTTTTAAACGTTACACTTTACCAGTATATGATATCTCCATTACCACTAGTAGGAGCACTTAGTTGCATATCATTTATATGCTTCTGGTATATCTTGGACCTCTTTGGGCTATATCTAGCTTTGGTATTAATACGATAATGTCACTGGTTTCTGTGATCATGGATTTGTGGATAGGTTGCTTGGCAACCTAAGATACTGCCGTTCACATGACCATAGCAGTGGAACGCACTGGAACGCAATACATCATCATTGCGCTCCATATGCGTCCTGCTGCTTAGCAACTTTTCACTTCCGCCTCTGGGCATTACATCCTGATTGCCACGAGTGATACAGCTGAACAGCACGCTGTATCTCTAAGGTTCTATATACCATTGTTACTCCTGAAGTTTTGATTGGTGAGTGGATATATGACGATATATTTCAACACTTCTGTTTGCATAAATGATTATGGCCTAATCAGTTGTTTTTAACCAGGGTTATATTATTTATTTTGATGCACATTATTGTATATGCACTAATACACTTTATCTATAATTTTACTGTTTATTTTTGATACCTTAAATTATTTATAATACATGTTTTCAGACACGTATCACTGTAACTCATGATAATGAGACCAATTAAGTTAAATGGGCTCTACCCTATATATATTTTGAGTATTAGATGTGTCACTAGGCTTGAGAAAGATCCTAATGTAGGATTGAAACGTTGCTGTTATATTTGGATTGAATAAACCACCATTTTTTCAAATTGGAGTGCCGCAAAGTTTTTCTTTCTTCTATACACATCACGTCCGAGGATTGGGACGTTTTTTGCTGGCACCCGATTCACATTTATTCTGTGAGTGCTGCTGTCTTCTCTTTTGTATATATATATATATATATATATATATATATATATATATATATATACTGTATATATTGTGAAAGGTGTATCTGTTCATACCTCTCTTTTACAGTGTACATATTACCTTGTTATGTGAGATTTATTATATACTGTGTTATTTCACATTGCAAACTGTTCAATTGATGATTTTTTTTTACATGATTTATTGTACATGGAGCTTAATGTATGTTTATTCATGAATTTATAGTGCTTGAGGAAGGTCAAGGATATGACCGAAATGTTGCACTAATACTGGCTAAATAAATATCAAAATTTTAAAAATCACTCCCATTGGTGTGCATTGTACATTCTTCATATCTTACTGGGTTGCGCCCCTACACATGCACCCACCTGAGGACTTGGTGTCAGCCAAACCTGGATAAACTATATATGTGGGAGACTAGTACTATAAATAATGCGTGATGGAGAGTCCAAGGAGCTTCAATTTACTCCTATGGTACAAAACAATTGATGAGTCCTAAAAACATATTTAAGAAGGGAAAATTGAAGAAATCTTTTCCAAACAAAAACGCTAAGCATAAAAACATACAAACTTTGTCCTTTTGTGTCGGTGTAGAGCAGCATCATAGGGATTAAAAACCAATGAGTTTTTAAAGTAATCCATAATTTTAGGATTTAGCTTTACAGCGAATCCTCTTTAGCCTATTGAATCAGATCATATATTGTATAAAAGGCATGCCAAGCAGAAACCATTATAACATACACTGCCTGAATTATCTCTAGATGTTTTCATATAAGATTCAATACATAATGAAATTAAAGTAAAATTAGGTCTACATTTGTATGAATTGCTATAAATGTCTTTGTAATGTTGCAATAATATAATGAATTCTCAAAATCCTTTCAAGCTGATAAAGTCAATGTGTGTAATGGCTTATAATAAATTTAACTCTACCCAACTATGACCTCAGTCTTTAATCCCTTTGATTTTTATGATATTTTGGAGATCATTGAATCATCAAAGGTTTTTTTTTGGGACTATACCTGTAATCCAATTATCAGCTCTTGAAGTTGCGGCTGGCCACACATTCCCCCTGCAGAGGCCAATGCAAGGGAAAAGTGATATTACATGCGCCCAAATTTGAGGATTTATTTTTTATTAAGTCAACTAGCTTTTCTAGGGGACTGGGAAAACAATGATTTTGCTGTATTTCTATTGATTTTTTTTCTCAATTCCAAGACGTATTTGAAATATTGAAATCTGAACAATTAACGAAAAATTCATTTTGGGCATATCCAATGACCATTCTTTTTAATAAAATCTGGAACAAAGCCGAAAATGTAGTCAGTGTGAGTGGTATAACAATTTAAAATTCTGATGTGGTATAATATGCATTATGTCTTTCCACTAGACTTTCACAGCAGGAGATATTGGATTAATGGATTCACCTGGTGTTTAAAATATTTGTAGATGTAAAGTTGAAAG
The DNA here is from genome assembly GCF_050947455.1 of Rhinoderma darwinii. Classification (NCBI taxonomy): domain Eukaryota; kingdom Metazoa; phylum Chordata; class Amphibia; order Anura; family Rhinodermatidae; genus Rhinoderma; species Rhinoderma darwinii. The sequence continues at coordinate 238,643,935 of NC_134688.1, read as the reverse complement.
AGTACAAAAATTTGAAAGAGGAATGTAATCTGGTGAGTTTTTATTGCACTGTTAGAAAATAAGAAGACGGGTTTTAACGGATATGGATGTAAACACGTTTTTGGTTAAACAATATCAGTTCATTCATTTACTGATTTCTAATTTACTGATTTCTAATACATCTATCCAACATGGCCTATGATCAAAACGGTATATATTTATGGTAGTGAAGCTCTTAAATGGCAGACCACTGCCAAGAGAGACAAATGAAGTGCAGACTTGGGGCATTTAGGGGGATATTCAATGGAAAATAATATACAAAATGGTTAAACAAGGATCAATGAATACGTCCGTCACAGAGAACCTCCCAATGGTATATCATAAACAGACTACATCTCTCTCCTATAAGTTTGTAAAGAATGGGTTTAAGGAACTCCTCTAACTGTCCAAAATGTTAGGAGGCTCAGCATTGAAGTGGCCTTAGGATTGCCTATTTTGACAACGGGTTATTTTGGATATTCAGGTGAATTCAGGTATTCAGGTACCATTAAATCTTGATCTAAGTTTGTTGGGAGATAAAAAAAAAAAAGACGTCCGTTTGAAGACTCCTGATATTAGCTAGATTACCATTAACGTCATCTTCTTCCCCTAGAATTTTGAATTTCACGTTTGGAAGGACAAAGTGAGCCATAATATACTTTTTGAACAAGGTTGGTACTGGTATAAAAAAGTTCTAAGGAGATAGGATAACATAGATGTTTGTCTCCGGTGTTTTTTGTTTTTCTCCACACCTTCTCTGGAGGGTGGGGGGAGGCAGAGGGAGATTTTTTATATACACTACCGTTCAAAAGTTTAGGGTCGCTTAGAAATTTCCTTATTTTTTAAAGAAAAGCACAGTTTTTTTCAATGAAGATAACATTAAATTAATCAGAAATACACTCAATACATTGTTAATGTGCTAAATGACTATTCTAGCTGCAAACGTCTGGTTTTTAATGCAATATCTACATACGTGTATAGAGGCCCATTTCCAGCAACCATCACTCCAGTGTTCTAATGGTACATTGTGTTTGCTAACTGTGTTAGAAGGCTAATGGATGATTAGAAAACACTTGAAAACCCTTGTACAATTATGTTAGCACCGCTGTAAACAGTTTGCTGTTTAGAGGAGCTATAAAACTGACCTTCCTTTGAGCTAGTTGAGAATCTGGAGTATTACATTTGTGGGTTCGATTAAACTCTCAAAATGGCTAGAAAAAGAGAGCTTTCATGTGAAACTCGACAGTCTATTCTTGTTCTTAGAAATTAAGGCTTTTCCATGCGAGAAATTGCTAAGAAACTGAAGATTTCCTACAACGGTGTGTACTACTCCCTTCAGAGGACAGCACAAACAGGCTCTAACCAGAGTAGAAAGAGAAGTGGGAGGCCCCACTGCACAACTGAGCAACAAGACATTAGAGTCTCTAGTTTGAGAAATAGAAGCCTCACAGGTCCTCAACTGGCAGCTTCATTAAATAGTACCCGCAAAACGCCAGTGTCAACGTCTACAGTGAAGAGGTGACTCCGGGATGCTGGCCTTCAGGGCAGAGTGGCAAAGAAAAAGCCATATCTGAGACTGGCTAATAAAAGGAAAAGATTAAATATGGGCAAAAGCACACAGACATTGGACAGAGGAAGATTGGAAAAAAGTGTTATGGACAGACAAATCGAAGTTTGAGGTGTTTGGATCACACAGAAAACATTTGTGAGGCGCAGAACAACTGAAAAGATGCTGGAAGAGTGCCTGACACCATCTGTCAAGCATGGTGGAGGTAATGTGATGGTCTGGGGTTGCTTTGGTGCTGGTAAAGTGGGAGATTTGTACAAGGTAAAAGGGATTTTGAATAAGGAAGGCTATCACTCCATTTTGCAACGCCATGCCATACCCTGTGGACAGCGCTTGATTGGAGCCAATTTCATCCTACAACAGGACAATGACCCAAAGCACAACTCCAAATTATGCAAGAACTATTTAGGGAAGAAGCAGGCAGCTGGTATTCTATCTGTAATGGAGTGGCCAGCGCAGTCACCAGATCTCAACCCCATAGAGCTGTTGTGGGAGCAGCTTGACCGTATGGTACGCAAGAAGTGCCCATCAAGCCAATCCAACTTGTGGGAGGGGCTTCTGGAAGCATGGGGTGAAATTTCTCCCGATTACCTCAGCAAATTAACAGCTAGAATTGCAAAGGTCTGCAATGCTGTAATTGCTGCAAATGGAGCATTCTTTCACGAAAGCAAAGTTTGAAGGAGAAAATTATTATTTCAAATAAAAATCATTATTTCTAACCTTGTCAATGTCTAGTTTACATTTTCTAGTCATTTTGCAACTCATTTGATAAATATAAGTGTGAGTTTTCATGGAAAACACAAAATTGTCTGGGTGACCCCAAACTTTTGAATGGTAATATATATATATATATATATTTATATAATATATAATTATATATTTATTTACATAAAAAGAATGTAATTTCTTGGTAGAGTGTATTTCTTTGTTATGATACTACACCGATATAAAGATAATGTCCATGCTGGTAAGGGGGGATTCACACGAGCGTGCATTCGGTCCGTGCGGGCCGCGTGGTTTTCACGCGGCACACATGGACCAATACAAGTCTATGGGGCAGTACAGACAGTCCGTGCTTTTTGCGCAGCGTTTGTCTGCTGCGCAAAAAGCGCGACAGGTTCAATAACTCTGCGTATTTCGCGCATCACGCACCCTTTGAAGTCAATGGGTGCGTGAAAACCACGCAGGTTGCACGGAAGCACTTCCGTGCGAACCGACTGAAACAGCGCACCAGCTGTCAAAAGGATGAATGTAAACAGAAAAGCACCACGTGCTTTTCTGTTTCCGACCATCCAAACGGAGTGTCTTTGCGATGAGCGAAGCCGGACAAGCGAACCGAACTTCACCGGGTTCGGCCGAACTCGTTTTGGCCGAACCCGGCAAAAAAATTATCGATACGCGACGTCAGGAGATAGTCACTGTCCATGGTGCTGAAAGAGTTAAACTGTTTCAGCACCATGGACAGTGACTTCCGATCCCAATATACATGAACCTGTAGAAAAAAAACCGAAGTTCTGACTTACCGCTAACTCCCGGCTTCTTCCTCCAGTCTGACCTCCCGGGATGACAATTCAGTCCAAGTGACAGCTCCAGCCAATCACAGGCCAAGCACAGGCTGCAGCAGTCACATGGACTGGCGCGTCATCCAGGGAGGTGGGGCACGATGTCGAGAGGCGCGTCACCAAGGACGCGTCACCAAGGACGCGTCACCAAGGCAACGGCCGGGAAGTTCTCGGTAAGTACGAACTTTTTCTTTTTTTTCAACAGGTTTTTCGATAGGATGTGTTCAGCATTCACTGTCGAGGGTGCTGAAAGAGTTAGCTCTTTCAGCACCTTGGACAGTGACGGCCGTCGACTAGCCTCATCTCTATGATGGCGGCTGCGCGAAAATCACGCAGCCGCGCATCAGACACGGATGACACACGCAGCTGTCAAATGGTTTTTGCGCGCGCAAAACGCAGTGTTGTTTGCGCGCGCAAAAACGCAACGTTCGTCTGTATCTCCCCTAACTGTAACGGCTCAGCTAACAATGCTCCAGTTAATTTTTTATTTTTTAATTACAATATATTCTGCAGGTTTTCTGCTTTTTTTATGTCTCTTTTTTTCTCCTCCTCTGGAGGTGGCCAGGAAATTATTTTTAAGGGCAATAATAGAGAGAAAAATACACGGTACAGTATAAAAGTAAAAAGTAAAAATGAGATTGGTTACGATGGAATAATATATTTTATAACTCTTGTGCTCATTTGTCATTAAAGCAGTGTTCTACTTTCCGCATCCCAATGAAATTAGCATTTTTCTACATTTAAACGTATCTGCTTGTAAAACAGATAGTAATACCACGCAAAATAACTACTAGTTAACATTTCCCATATGTCTACTTTATGTTTGCATCGTTTTTTGAACGTCCTTTTATTTTTCTAGGACGTTACAAGGCTTAGAACTTTAGCAGCAATTCCTCATATTTTAAAGAAAATTTCAAAAGGACATTTTTTCAGGGACCAGTTCAGTTCTGAAGTGGCTTTGAGGGCCTTATTTATTAGAAAATCCCCAGAAGTCACCCCATTTTGAAAACTGCACCCCTCAAGGTATTTGAATCAGCATTCACAAAGTGTTTTAACCCTTTAGGCGTTTCACAGGAATTAAAGCAAAGTAGAGGTGAAATTTCCACATTTTATTTTAATATTTACCTGAGAAATGCAACTCAATATTTTATTGCCCAGATTCTGCAGTTTTTAGAAATATCCCACATGTGGCCCTAGTGCGCTAATGGAATGAAACACAGGCCTCAGAAGCAAAGGAGCACCCAGTGGATTTTGGCCCTCCTTTTTTTTAGGCGCCTTGTCAGGTTTGAAGTGGTCTTGTGGTGCCAAAACAGTGGAAACACCCCAAAAGTTACCCCATTTTGGAAACGACACCCCTCAAGGAATTCATCTAGGGGTATAGTTAGCATTTTGACCACACAAGTTTTTCGCTAAATATATTGGAATTAGTGTGTAAAAATGAAAATCTACTTTTATTCTGAAAAAAAAAAGAAATGTTTAATATTTACAAGGTATAACGAAGTAAATGCACCCCAACATTTGTAAAGCAATGTCTCCCGATTACGACAATACCCCATATGTGGTAATAAACTGCTGATTGGACCCACAGCAGGGCTCAGAAGGGAAGGAGCGCCATTTGGATTTTGGAGCACAGATTTTGCTGGAATGGTTTTCGGTGCCATGACGCATTTGCAACGCCCTGGAGGGACCAAAGCAGTGGAAACACCACAAAAGTTACCCCATTTTGGAACTACACCTCTCAAGGAATTTATCTGGGGGTTTAGTTAGCATTTTGACCACACAGGTTTTCTACAGAATTTAGTGGAATTAGGCCGTGAAAATTAAAATCTACTTTTTTCTCAAATAACATAGAAATTTTAAATTTTTACAAGGAATAAAGAAAAAAAAGAACCACAAAATTTGTAAAGAATTTTCTCCTGATTGCGTCAATACCCCATATGTGATAATAAACTGCTGATTGGACCCACAGCAGGGCTCAGAAGGGAAGGAGCGCCATTTGGATTTTGGAGCACGGATTCTGCTGGATTGGTTTTCGGTGCCATGTCGCGTTTGCAACGCCCTGGAGGGACCAAAACAGTGGAAACCTCCCAAGTTACCCCATTTTGTAAACAGCCCTCAAGGAATTTTTCTAGGGGTATAGTAAGCATTTAGACCCCACGGGTCTTTTCCAGAATGTATTAGAATTAGGCCACGAAAATGAATATCACAATTTTTTGTCCACTAAAATGTCAAATTTTCTCATTTTCACAAGGGATAAAGGAGAAAAAAACAACCAATTTTTGTAAAGCAATTTCTCCCGAGTACGGAAATACCCCACATGGGGTCATACATTATTTTTTTTTCATTAGAAATGAATTAACCCTTTCAGGACTGATCAATTTTTTTGCTTTCTCATTTTCATTTTTCTCTCCCTGCTTTCCAAGAGCCATAACTTTTTTCTTTTTCCGTCAATAGAGTGATGTGAGGGCTTATTTCTTGCGGGAGGAATTGTAGTTTCTATTGACACTGATTAAAGTGCCATAAAATGTACTGGGAAACTGAAAAAAAATTATTTGCGGGCTGATATAGGAAAAAAATCTGATTCCATTTTTTTGGATTTTCATTTTTACAGCTTTCGCCGTGCGGTAAAAACGAAAACGTTACTTTATTCTGCGGCTCAATACAATTATGGTGATACCAAATTTATATTGTTTTTTTTTATATATTTTACTACTTTTACAAAAAAAAATCTGTTGGTCAAAATAAAAATTGTTTTCTTTCACCATATTCTGAGAGCCGTAACATTTTTCATTTTTCAGTTGATTGAGCGGTGGGAGGTTTTATTTTTTGCGGGACGAGCTGTAGTTTTTATTGGTACAATTCTTTAGTACATTAAAAAGTGATCAAAAAGTTGTACTACATTTTTTTTGAGAGCTAAGGTGACAAAAAAACAGCGATTTTGGCAGTTTAAATTATTTACGTTTTTTACGGTGTTCACCGTGCGAGTTAAATAATGGTATATTGTAATAGTTCGGCCTTTTTTTACGGACGTAGCGATACCAATTTTGTTAATTTTTTTACATTACTTTAGAAGAAAAATGCTAAAAGGTTTTATTTTAACTTTAAACTTTTTTCTTTCTCACTACTAATAACTTTAATTCTTCTACACATTTTATTAGTCCCCTTAGGGGACTTGAACCAGCGATCATTGGAGCTCTGGTGCAATATACTGCAATACTAATGTATTGCAGTATATTGTTATTTTTACAGGCTTCTGTAACCGCACAAGCGCTGTTCCTGTCGTTAGTCCTGGGTGTCAGCTGTAATACACAGCCGACACCCGCAGCGTATGGATCGGGCTCAGCACGTGAGGCGGCTCCATACATCAACCCCCGCACCATGACATGCTATTAAGTCATAGTGTGCAAAGGGGTTAATGCACAGCGGATCGTGTGAATATTGCAATTTTCCACTGGTATGCCATTTTAGTGCATAATATGTTGTGCCCAGTTTGTGCCACTGAAGACAAATACCTTATAAAACGTTAAGCGGGTTCTCTCGGGTATGGCGAGGCCATATATGTGGGTGCAAACTGCTGTTTGGGTACGCTGCAGGGGTCATAAGGGAGGGACGCCATTTGGGTTTTGGAGCGCAGATTTTGCTTGGTAGTAGTTCTGTTTGGGGTTTTGCTGGTATTTCAGTTTATAATGTGGAGGCATATATAAGCTGGGCAGAGTACATGAGGGCATAATAAGAGGGTATAATAATGCGGTAAATAAATAATAATTCATAGATATGTGGCCGATCTTATCCGATTTTGGAACACACTGCACATTTTGCATCGCCATATTCTAAGAGCCAGAACTTTTTAATTTTTTTTTACCACCGGAGCTGTGTGAGGGCTTATTTGTTGCGGGACAATCTGTACTTTTCATTGGTACCTTTCATTGGTACCTTTGTGGTACATGCGATTTTTTTGATCACTTCTTATTACATTTTTTTGCAAACCGGGTGACAAAAAACAAGCAATTCTGACAATGTTTTTTAGTTTATTTTTTGCGGCGTTCACCATGTACTATAGATGACAGTTTTATTTTATTTTGCGGGTCGGTACGATTACGGTGATACCATATGTATATAGGTTTTTTTATGTTTTGCAGCGTTTGCACTATAAAATCACTTTTTTTATAAAATAATTTATTTTCTGTGTCACCATATTCTGAGAGCCATAACCTTTTATTTTTTAGTCAAAAAAGCTGTGTAAGGGCTGTATAATGCCGTTATACCAAATATGTGTACTTTTTTTAACGTGCTAATTTTTTCCCTATAATGAAAGTCTTATTATAGGAAAAAATAACTTTTATTTTGACACTTTTTTTAAACCATTTTTATTACACTTTTTTTACATATCCCACTAGGGGACATTTAGACTTGCAGCTTTGATCGCTGCTAGAGTACATTAAACTACGTAAGTAGTGTAATGTATTCTAACTGTCATTGTGACGTCACAGTCACACTGACAGGAAGCACCGGAGGACCGGCCGGAGGCTGCTCCTCCGAGGCTTCCAAATATGCCACGACAAGCATCGGCAGCCCCCACAATCACTTCGTGGGGGCAGCCAATGTGCTTCAAACCCCTTAAATCGCATTTATGGGGTTAATTGCCGAAATCAGCGGTGATGGTCCGCTGACCAGCAAGACTGGAGTGTCAGCTGTCGGGGACAGCTGACCTCACGGTTCCCGGACACAGTCCGCTAACAGTGAGCGCCGGCAGCCGCTCCACAACTGTACGTCCTAGTGCGGCAAGCAAGCCTTCTGCAGGACGTACAGTTGCGGCGCAGCACGTGAAGACGTTAATGAGGTTATCCAGGGACCAAAAATTGCATTGCAATAATATATTCTTGTGAAACTAAGTAACTTACTAATATATTTTAATTTAAAATTCTGTACTAAATGGTGCAGTACAAACCTCGTGAATTGTTCCTGGAAGTGCTGGAGCTTTTCTAACAATGATGACGCTCCGACATGGCCCCACATAACTGAGGGCTTTCTTAATGTGCTGTTCATGAACATGACGACAAGGGGCTGTCGCATTGCCTATTGCTTGAGTCCCGAGCAGAGCATCAGTTAGCGCTTTTCTCGGGACTCCAGCACTGCTCCCGACATCCATATTTGGTCAGTTCATGGGTTTCCTATCGCTGGAGTTCCTGAGCAGAGCATCAGCTGATGCTCTGCCTGGGGACTACAGGACTTCTGCCAACGTCACTGTTGAGCAGTATTGCTATCTGTATTTGAGGCCATCTAGCTCTTCTTTATTCTATAGAAGTCTACATATACCATATTGCATTAAACATTGTTCTATTGTGTGGCTATGTGGACATGCGTAGCAGATAAAATGTGGGCTCATCATTATGTAATTATGAATACATGGAGACCTATTACCAATTAGGCATTTGTAGACGTTCCTGACGTAGCAAGGGCTGCATTGTAGTGGGACTACATCATTGCTAACTTTCTTTTGAATATATGCGGGAAACCCCACCCTTTTTTCTGGGTTTGGTTGTCGAAGACCGATGGTTTACTATGTTATGTATGGGAAGGTGACTGTCCTTGTAGGTGAGCCTATATAATGTTCTTTTTTCTTTAAATTTGTATTGGTGTGTAATTAGGTGTGCACTCTCTTTTTAAATTAAAGTTATTTTGTATTGTATAGTCTGATATGTTGGATGATGCCATAAAAAGAGCTAAGACTCCTTTCACACCACATTTATGGACATACAGTTGAGGCATACATTATGAAAACGTAGAATCAATGTATGGAAAAAAAAATGGAATTCTATGGCACTTCAGCAACTTTGTCCATGTTTCTGGTGTAGTCTTCTATTGAAGTCCAACAATGTACAGTTGGCAAGAAGTACAGTGGAACATTAGTTTCATGGTCCTAACTTCTGTTTACAGCTTAGTGCCATGACTTGGCATCCCTAATTAAAAAAAACCCTAAATGCTCATTCCTTTAGGCTTACACAATTGTAGTGCCTACTTGTTGTTTTAAGTTTTCCTGGTCATGATATTCTGATTAAATTGCTGTCAACTGCATTGTACAAATTACCTATTTACAGACTGGTGTATATCAATAGGCATTCTGTGGATACCGTTACTCTATGTGAATCAATTTCACTGACTTTGGTGTGAGTGAAAGTGACAACAGCTGCATTGGAGTTATCAGCAAAACAACCCCCAAAAACTGAATGGTTTTGAGGGGTGGCCAGAGACAATTCCTCTCCCTTTATTCTTCCTGACTGCTTGTTCTTTGTTTTACTAGTGTCCTTGTCACTACTGGTAGCATGAGGCTGTACCAGCAGCTCATTCAGGTTGCACAGGTAGTCCACCTCCTCCAGGATGGCATATCCATACTGGCCTTCGTAAAAAGGTTTTCTGTATCTCCCAGCACAGTCTCAAGTGCATAGAGCAGGTCAGTGATGGTCTGGAGAGACATATCCTTGTAGGATTGCACACACCTGCCATGTGCTAGCCAACGGTACCCTGAGTTAGGTACTGGCATATAATCCTCAGAGCCATTGTCAGAACTTGGTGCAACCTGGGTTCCTACTGGTGCAGCAAACTTCACGGCCCCATGTGGCCAGAGTGTGTAGGCAGTTCATGGATGACATGTCATTGCTGCCATTCTGGACCTCACGTTCTTCAGACCTAACTCCAATTGAGAACCTCTAAGACATTATGAATCAGTGCATTCAACGACGCCAAGTAGCGCCACAGACTGTCCAGGAGATCACTGATGCCCTGATCTAGGTCTGGGAGGAGATGCCCAGGACACCATCATCCGTCTCATTAGGTGCAAGCCCTGATGTTGTCGGAAATGCATACATGCATGTGGAGGCCATACACACTACTGAGTCACATTATAGGTTGCCATTATAAAATTCCGGCAAATACAATATGCTTGTGATTTTAATTTTTTTATTCCATTTGTGGGGTGATTTAGAATCCAGCCCTCAATTGGTTGATGATTTTGGCTTCCATTGACTGTTGATACGTCATTTTGTTTTCAACTAGTTACACAATTTCTATCAGTAAAGATTTTCAACTTGAATCTTTCATCGGGATATGATTTGTGATTTTATATATATATATATATATATATATATATATATATATATATATATATATATATATATATATATATATATATATATATATATATATATATACACACACACACAGATGTAGCTGTCTTTACCTTAACCTTTAACGCATTAAATAAACAGTGGCTAGATCTCTTAGGGTATGTGCACACGCTAGCTTCCTTTTACGTCTGAAAAGACAGACTGTTTTCAGGAGAAAACAGCTGCGTCATTTCAGACGTAAAAGCTCCTCCTCGCATTATGCGAGGCGTCAAATTACGTTGCAAAAAGTGTCCTGCACTTCTTTGCCGAGGCTGTCAAACGACGACGCGTAAATGACAGGTCGTCGGCACAGTACGTCGGCAAACCCATTCAAATGAATGGGCAGATGTTTGCCGACGTATTGTAGCCCTATTTTCAGGCGTAAATCGAGGCATAATACGCCTCGTTTACGCCTGAAAATAGGTTGTGTGAACCTAGCCTTATCTTTACTTTTTCAATGACTTTTCAATGGCTTTTGTTGTGTGATGTCACGCTGCAGCAAGTTATCAGAATCAGGTTAAGGATGGCTACATCCGTGTGAGTGTATATATATATATATATATATATATATATATATATATATATATACATTTATACTCATTATAAAATTATGATTGTTTGTTTTAAATGATAAATAAATATTTGGAAGCGTTCTCTTACATTCTTGCCTGTAGGTGAATTTAGGTGAAGGTGGCTGCTTCCACGCTCACGTTAACTCACATCTGTCAGGTTTTCCTAGGAGAATTCTGTGTGCTTTTGTGGGTGATTTTGAATATTATGTGTTTATGTGTTTAATTATGTCATTATTACATGTCAATATATTTTTTTGCAGATGTGATTATTCTTACCATTTGTGCGCTGTGCCAGTGAGATCACCTACCATAAACGAGGGAAATCATACAGCAGCACCTGCTTATTTTTGAGAAAATATAAAGGATGTGTAAATTAGGCTTCGTTCACATCTGCATTGGAGGCTCCGTTAGGGGCCTCCGTTGCAGATCCGGAAGGAATTACCAGAGATTGCCGGAGACAATAGCACAGCATGCTGCGCTATTGTATCCTGTAAAATCACAGACACCCCAAAATGAAAGCCGACGGAACCCATTAAAGTCAATGGGTTCTGTCGGCCGCCGACGGTGTCTGTGGTGCAACGGAATTATTGCTTCCATTACTCCCTTGTTCTGCTTCTCTGATGGAGCAGAACAATAGAATGTCACAACGCAGATGTGAACGTAGCCTTAACTGGTCAAGCAAGCTGAACAGAATCTAAACATAGAAGTTCTATTGTCCATGTAACATAAAGCAGGGTATGTATTATCACATATTTTGACATGATACAATGAAGAGGCTAATAACTGCACTAATATTGGAAAGTGAGCTGATGTTAGGTACTCTATTTTACTAAATCTTCTAACTACTATGCAAGTTTTTGTTTTTATCTAAAATAAAATGGAAAGGTTCAGACCCATGCTGTTTGAATTAGACATCTTTACAAGAGCTCATGTATAGCACAGTTATAATTAACTACGCATCTTGGAAATGTTAATTAAACTTGAGGTACATTTACGCAAGCATATGTTCGTATTAGCGATCTTTGATACAATTGCTGTAAGTGATCGAATAGTGATTACAGACAAGTATTTACACACAACAATATTGTCTTCATAAGGGTATGTTCACACGCTGAGCCAAAAACGTCTGAAAATACGGAGCTGTTTTCAAGGGAAAACAGCACCTGATTTTCAGACGTTTTTTGAGCAACTCACGTTTTTCACGGCGTTTTTCGCGCCGTTTTCGTGCCGTTTTTTCGGCCGTTTTTGGAGCTGTTTTCAATAGAGTCTATGAGAAAACGGCTCCAAAAACGTCCCAAGTAGTGTCCTGCACTTCTTTTGACGAGGCTGTAATTTTATGCGTCGTCTTTTGACAGCTGTCAAACGACGACGCGTAAATTACAGGTTGTCTGCACAGTACGTCGGCAAACCCATTCAAATGAATGGGCAGATGTTTGCCAACGTATTGAAGCCGTATTTTCAGACGTAAAACGAGGCATAATACGCCTCGTTTACGTCTGAAAATAGGTTGTGTAAACCCAGCCTCATAGTTAAAAATTTATAATTTGATCGCCTCTTTAATACCTTCTGGACGTATGACGTATACCTACGTCATAGAAGGGTAGGGGAATTATGGAGCGGGCTCACGGGCTCTTCCTATCCTCCTTTGAACTCTTTTAGTGAATTCACCATAAAAACTTCCTCTGGCACAGAGTTTCATAGTCTCACTGCTTTGACACTAAAGAATCCCCTTCTATGTTTGTTTAGAGACCTTATTTCCTCTAGATGTAGAGGATGTCCCCTTGTTACATAGTTATATAGTTAGTACGGTTGAAAAAAGACACATGTCCATCAAGTTCAACCAAGGGATGGGAAAAGGGAAGGGAAAAATGTCTACACATTGACATAGGAGCTGATATTTTTTCATTCTAGGAAATTATCTAAGCCTTTTTTAAAGCCATCCACTGTCCCTGCTGTGACCAGCTCCTGCGGTGTCTATTCCATAGATTCACAGTTCACACAGTATAGAAGGCTTGTCGCCTCTTCAGATTGAACCGTTTTTTTCTCCAGACGGAGGGAGTGCCCCCTTGTTTTTTAAGGGGGTTTTACATGGAACAGGATTTCACCATATGTTTTGTATGTGCCATTCATATATTTATATAAGTTAATCATGTCCCCCTTAGTCGTATCTTTTCAAGACTAAATAGGTTTAATTCTATAAATCTTTCCTCATAACTTAGATTCTCCATGCCCCTTATTAGTTTTGTTGCTTTTCTTTGTATTTTTTCCAACTCCAGGTTATCCTTTCTATGACCTGGAGCCCAAAATTGAACTGCATATTCTAGATGAGACTGCACTAATGCTTTGTAAAGTGGTAATATTATATCCCTGTCCCGCAAATCCATGCCTCTTTTAATACACGACAATATCTTGCTAGACTTTGAAGCAGCTGATTGACATTGCATGCTGTTATTTAGTTTATGATCTACAAGTACACCCAGATGCTTCTCAACAAGTGACTCTCCCAGTGTAGCTTCCTCTAGGACATATTATGCATGCAGATTGTTGGTACCCAGATGCATAACTTTACATTTATCTACATTAAACCTCATTTGCCAAGTGGATGGCCAAACACTCAGTGAGTCCAAATCAGCTTGCAATTTACTAACATCTTCTATAGACTGAACAATACTACATAGCTTGGTGTCATCTGCAAGAATAGAAATAGTTCTATTAATCCCATCTTCTATATCATTAATAAATAAGTGGAATAATAGTGGTCCCAGCACGGAACCCTCTGGTACACCACTTATAACCAGGGACCATTCATAATAGGAATCATTGACCACAACTCTCTGGATACGGTCCTTGAGCTAATTCTCAATCCAATTACAAACTGAACCTATAGTCTTTAATTTACCCATTAAACGTCTATGAGTGACAGTGTCAAATGCCTTTGCAAAGTCCAAAAATACTATAACCACAGTGGCCCCTCTGTCTAGGGTTCTACTCACCTCTTCATAAAAACAAATCAGGTTGGTTTGACAACTTCTGTCCTTAGTAAAACCGTGCTGGCTGCCGCTTATAATATAATTTTTTTGTCATATAATCCTGTATATAGTCCCTCAATAGCCCCTCAAACGTTTTTGTTTTGTTAAGCTAACTGGTCTATAGTTACCCGGGGAAGACCTAGAGCCCCGTTTTGAAATTAGGAACCACATTTGCCCTGCGCCAGTCCCTTGGCACTATACCAGTCACTAGAGAATCTCTAAATATTATGAAGAGGGGACAGAAATAACTGAACTAAGCGCTTTAAAAACTCTAGGGTGTAACCCATCTGGTCCCGGGGCCTTGTGCACATCTATTGTATTTAATTTAGCTTGGACCATATCTACATTCAGCCAATTTAGTATATTAATTGATGTAATAAAAGCACTGTCATTGGCTACATCAGCTGCTCTTTCTTCTGTTGTATATACAGAGCTAAAGAACCCATTTAGTAACTCTGCCTTCTCTTGATCCCCTGTGACCATCTCCCCATTACCAATATTTAGCGGTCATACATGATTAGACCTTGGGTTCTTTGCATTTACATACTTGGAGAATTTTTGGGGATTTGTTTTGTTATCTTTAGCCACCTGCCTTTCATTTTGTATTTTTAGTGATTTTATTACTTTTTTGCAGATTTTATTAAGCTCTATAGAACTTACAAAGGCTAGAGCTGTACCCTCAGATTTGTATTTTTCAAATGCCCCTTTTTTGTTCTATATTGCCCTTTTTACAGGCAATGTGGGGTTTGTGGGGTTTAATATTAGTAGTTTATACTTGTTACGTATAGGATCAAATATTGTACTTTGATTGAACAAAGTGGATTTTAAGATTTCCCATTTATAATTTGTACCATTATTTGACATAAGTTCTTCCCAGTCTGTGTCCTGAATTGCAGCCCTCATCCTGGGGAAATTGGCCTTCTTAAAATTAAGTGTTTTTTGCCCTCCCAGCCTGTGTTTGTTTTTTACAGTATAGGTAAAATATAACTATACTGTGATCACTGTTACCGAGGTTTTCACGAACATTGACATTCCCAACAAGCTCTGCATTATTAGAAATTACTAGATCCAACAGAGCTCCACTCTAGTCGGGTCTTCCACAAACAGGCTCATAAAAGTTTCCTGCAACAGGTTGAGGAAATTTCTCCCCTTCGCAGTTGAAGCCGAACCATGACACCAATTAATGTCCCGGTAATTAAAGTCTCCCATTATCACTACAGTACCCCCCTGTGCTGTCTGCTCCATCTGTTTATATAGCTGGCCTTCCATCTCTTCAGTTATATTCGGGGGTCTAAAGATTACACCAAAAGTAATTTTTTTCAGTGCTCACCTCTTTTTGTAATTCCACCCACAATGTTTCAACCTCCTCACAATCTTCACCCACTATTGTCTCTTTCACACTCACCTTCATATCACTTCTCACATACAGACATACACCATCGCCTTTCCTATTTGCTCTGTCTTTCCGAAATATTGTAAAACCCTGTAGAGTTGCAGCCCAGTCATGTGAATTTACAGCCCAGTCATGGTAAATTACAGTCCTGGGCATAAATAGATTTTGAGAGAGATCTCTGTATTGACTTTTGATATATTTATACATAGTTATTGGGTCACTCCTCAGCCGTCTTTTTTCTAAATTATATAACCCTAATTTTGATAATCTTTTTGGGTACTGTCGTCCACTCATTCCATGTATCAATTTAGTGGCACTCCCTTTGAACTCGTTCAAGTTCTACTATGTCTTTCCTGTGCACTGGTGCCCAAAATTGTACAAAATATTCTATGTGCGGTCTTACTAGAGATTTATAAAGTGGATGAAACATGTTCTCCTCATGTGCATATATGCCGCTTTTGATGCTCCCCCTGATCTTAGTTGCCTTGGCAGCAGCTGCCTGACACTGGTTGCTACAGTTAAAGGGGTTTTCCCACGAGAGACATTTATGGCACATCCACAGGATATGTGATAAATGTCAGATAGATGCGGGTCCCAGCTCTCAGGTTCTATCTCCAGAACGGGGCCCCCTAAACCCCATTCAGCCGATGTGTGTTGCGGCTGAATGAGGTGTTTTCCGACCATGAAAAACATTATATGGTCGTGAGTTACGTAAACAGTGTAACTCGCGGAGCTACGCTGTTTACGTAAGTCTCATAGAACTTAATGGTAGTTACGGAAACAATGTAGCTGGCATGCTACGCTGCTTCTGTAACTGCCATTCACTACTATTGGAGTTACGGTGGTTGAGTAGAATGTAAAAAATAAAAAAGTTTTATTGATAATTGTAATATTATTAAAAAAGGCTATGTTGAATAATTAATAATCAGTGTCAATGTCCCCTCACTCGGCACTGGAGACAAATTCATGTCTTATAATTAGCATACTAATTATTAAGATATTATTATACACCCGGCGTGCGTTTCACCGGCAATTCAGTTTTTTTCCAGGGGAAGTGCCGGCGAAAAGCGTGTCGGGTGTTTAATACTATCTTAGCAATGTTAATGTTCTAACACATACTCCATACATTGGCTAACAAGCCTGTATTCACTACTATATTAGTTAGTGGCAGAATGCTACATTCTGGTACATACCATCGCTTTCCTAATTCGAGCTGCACATGGCGTGTTCATCCCACAGCGGGATGTGATCATTGGTAGAAGAGCAACAGGAGCCGCACTGAGTTGCACTGAGAACACACTCAGTCAGTTAGTTACGGCTCATTTAGTTGTTACTCCCTATGCACATTTGATTCTATACGGCGTTGTTCACGATCACGCCGTGTTTGTTATCCATGACGGGTTGCTCCACTGCTGGGCTACATACAGTATTACAGCCCGGTGAAGGAACCCCAATGTAGGGAGGGAAACATAGGATTATGCCCTGTTGCACGAATATATTGGGCACAGTGCTTAATCCTCGATTGGTAATATAGGTATACTAACAGCCCACTTGGCATCAAAGGGATCATATTGACCCTTAACTATAAGGCATATACCTGATACGTGTAGTATCAATAGACATTATGTCAACAATTTCTTCCTGATCTGATTGTCTAGTACAATCATAGGTGGTCAGGATTTATCTACCGAGGACCTTTAGAAATTGTGCTCAGGAATTACCTACCGAGGACATTTAGAATTTGCAATACATCAGTTACAGGCATCCAATAATTATATATACAGAGTATGCTAATTCTAAGACATTAAATTGCCTCCAGTGCTGAGTGAGGGGACATTGGCACTGATTATTAATCATTGAACATTGCCTTTTTTAATAATATTAAAATTATCAATAAAACGTTTTTATTTTTACATTCTACTCAACCACACGACTTTCCTACTGTCCCTTCCCTACTGTCACGTTAGGTATGTGAACCCACTGGGCCGTACCACCTTGACGGTATGACAGCTGGCCAACAGGACACAGGTCACAGTCTATAGATCGTATAGTGTACCTGTGGTAGCTCAGACAGTAGCAAGACAGGCTCGGCTGGGATTAGGCAGCAGGCAGGCGCCAGGCATGGCACAGCAGTACAGGCGTGGTACACAGCACAGCAAGACTTCAGCTCAACACGGCACTTGACCAGGATAGCATGGGATACTGGTTACAGGTAGCAGGAACGGGGAACACTGGGAACTGGAAAACACTAGGAGACCATTTACATAGACATACTAGGATAACGACAACAAGGCTCCGGCAAGATAGGAAGGGGCAGAGCCCTTCTTATAGTCCAGGGTGCTCTGGAAGCAATCAGCTCAATCTCACACCAGTGTGCACTCCAAGGCTGACTGAGCTCGCGAGCGCACATTGTTGGTCACTGTGGAACAGGATTTGCTGCATGTGCAGACATCTCTGGAGAGAAGGGCGTCGACTGTATGGAAGGAATTCGTGGTCAGCGACCACAGACATTACACCTACTTTCTATATAGTGGCATACACTGGAGCCTTCTGTCGAAAATATATTTTGGAAAATACTACCAATGTATACCTCCAATGGAAGGCTCCAACACAATGTGAACAGAGCCTTAGAGATAAAGTTTCTGAACATGAACTAATAATAAGAAGTTATTTAAATATTGTTTGTCCAAGCGCAGTTCTAATTTAAATTCTAATTTAAAACAACTCGCTATTGAATGTGTCCTAAATCTGGAAAGCTTTTCATCTTTTAAATGGAATTTTCAAAAAAAATTCTCTATTTGCACATTGGTATTTATGGCCTAAGCATTTATGTTTTGTTAGTGAGATATACATTTTTTTCAATGCCACATTTGCTTTATCCTTTTTTCTGTCTTTGCTTCTCAGGTAAAATTTATCAAGGAGTGCTTTGTGGAAGACCACCTGATATGTTATGTCTCTATAACTTACAAATATTAGAACATTCCCAGTAGTGGTTCTCCTAAATGTTCAATGTAGACATTGTGTACCTGAAGTACAGAGAAGAGAACAAAACCTAAGGGGTAAAGATGCCTTTGAAGGGATGGCACAATTCTATCAGCACTGCTGTGTCTAACTTCAAATATAACCTTGTTCTTTGTAAGTAAGGTGTATTCATTTCAGAGATGACTTTAGTAAAAAAAAATACATCAACGAAGCAGATCTCAGAAAGGCTGATCTAAAATTACTGGAATCTGCAGTATGATGCAGTCTATACAATATATATTTTTTTATAATAAAGTTGTTGTTTTTTTTACTCTTTTTAGGTGTTCAAATATATGACAAGTAAATAATAAAATTAAAGTGTTCCACTGTATAGAGGTTGTCCATATTGGGGGTCACCATCTAAATTTCAAACTAATCTATCAGTATGTTTTTGGGAATGTGGGAGGAAACCCCCACAAACATAGTAAGAACGTACAAACTCCATGCAGATGTCCTTGCTCAGGTTCAAACCAAGGACCCCAGTACTGTAAGGCAACAGTGCTAACCACTGAGGCACTGCGCTGCGATGTATGGGATTTTGTTTATTAACAATATATCATATACCATACCTACTGAGAGAATGATTTTGTCTTCCGTCATATTATTCTTATGGTATGGATGATATATATAATATAGAAATATAGCACACAATGATTAATAAATACCTTTATGGCCAGATACCCTAGGCAGATAATTTCTGTCATTTATTGATCAATTAAATGAGCATTAAAATGTTCAATTTGTAATGACGGGGTAGGGAGACAGACAGGTGAGCCCTAATCTACCCGCCACTCAGTCCCTACCTACTTGCAACGACCCATCCTAGGTGACGGGGTTCAACTGGGCGACGGTCCCTACGCTCAGTAAGTGCACGACAGACAAACAGACAAGGGTACACAGAAGCTAGGGAAACGGGGCAGCTGCCCACGGAGACACCGTGAGCAACGAGAGTAGTGAACAAGCCGAGTCAAACCAGGCGTGCACGTGGTACAAAACGCTGAGCAGGAGCGTGGTCAGTAAGCCAAGGTCAATAACAAGCAGAGGATCAGTAGTTCAAGCAGCAGCAGCAGAGCCAGGAAACAAGCAAAGCAGAATCACAGGCAAAGGAGGAACAGGAAAGGCAGGTATAAATAGACAGTGGGAGGGAGCTAGCTCCGTCTGGCCAGGCTGTGATAGGCTCTCCCACTCCTAAGCCTGCCATCCTGAGTGGTGGAAGATGAAGTCAGTCTCACAGACATAGGAGCACGTGCAGACTGATTACACACGGGCGTCGACACAGAAGCTGTGTCTGGAAGATCCTTTACAAAATTAATGTAAGTTTCCTTTATGGCCCAAGATCTCAGAAGCCAAGAAGATATGACCATGGCATGTTTATTTGCACATGCAGACAGATAAAACAGACATTTTAACAAAACGTACCTTACAAAGGTTTGTCAATTTCCCTGTTTAGATAGTTGAACAATATTTAGTAATTATAGAACCCCTTTGAATTAGCTGTATATTTTTATTTAGTTTGATAATAATACCCCTTTAAATTAACTACCCCTTTTTTTAGTTGGACATTAGAATCCATTTAGATTAGCTGTACCCCTTTTTATGTTTTACATCAGAACCCCTTTACATAAGCTGTACCCCTTTATTTCGTTGTACATTAGAACCCCTTTACATTAGATGTACCCTTTTATTTCGTTTTACATTAGACTTTCTTTACATTAGCTGTACCCCTTAGTTTTACAATAGAACCCCATTACAATAGATGTACCCCTTTTTATGTTTTACATTAGAACCCCTTTACATAAGCTGTACCCCTTTATTTAGTTGTACATTAGAACCCATTTACATTAGATGTACCCTTTTATTTAGTTTTGCATTGGAACTTCTTTAAATGAACTGTACCTGTAATGATAGGGGTAGGGAAACAGACAAGTGAGCCCTAATCTACCCGCCACTCAGTCCCTGCCTACTTGCAACGACCCGCACTAGGCGACGGGGTACAACTGGGCGACGGTCCCTAGGCTCAATAAGTGCACGACAGAGAAACAGACAAGGGTACACAGAAGCTAAGGGAAATGGGGCAGTTGCCCACGGCAACACCGTGAGCAACAAGAGTGGTGAACGAGCCGAGTCAAACCAGGAGTGTACGAGGCACCAAACGCAGAGCAGGAGAGTAGTGAACAAGCCAAGTCAAACCAGGAGTGTACGAGGTACCAAACGCAGAGCAGGAGAGTAGTCAGTAAGCCAGAGTCAATATGAAGCAGGGTCAAATAGTTCAAAAGCTGCAGCAGGGCCAGGAAACCAAACGAGAAGAATCACAAGCAAGGAGGAACAGGAAAGGCAGGTATAAATAGACAGAGGGCGGGAGCTAGCTCCGTCTGGCCAGTCTGTGATAGGCTCTCCCACTCCTAAGCCTGCCATCCTGAGTGGTGGAAGATGGAGTCAGTCTCACAGACATAGAAGCAGGTGCAGACTGATTACCTATGGGCGTTGACACAGAAGCTGTGCCTGGCAGATCCTTTACAGTACCGCTTTATTTAGTTATACATTAGAAACCCTTTACATTAAATGTACCCTTTTAGTAGTTTAGTTTTAAA
Source organism: Rhinoderma darwinii (assembly GCF_050947455.1). NCBI lineage: Eukaryota > Metazoa > Chordata > Amphibia > Anura > Rhinodermatidae > Rhinoderma > Rhinoderma darwinii. Next base: position 238,623,019 of record NC_134688.1, on the reverse strand, counting down.
ATAGAACCCCTTCACAATAGATGTACCCCTTATTTGTTTTACATTAGAACCCCTTGCTACATTAACTGTACCCCTTTTATTTAGTTTTGCATTAGAACCTCTTTACATTAGCTGTACCCCTTTATTTAGTTTTTTAAAAATTTTAAATAAATCCTATACCCTCCTAACTTGAGAAAACAAACACATGCATGCACAGGGAGAGAAACAGGCTCTACACACAGAGAGCAGAGGACAACTGTGCATGCTCATCTTTTGATCTAAAAAAACTACCGGAGGATGTGTCCATTAGCAAGAAGGCAAAAATAATCAATTAGCATGGGGTACTTGGAGGTTCCTGCCAGAAAAACTGTATATTTAGGCAAATTGATTATATTTGCTAATATTGTTTATTTTTCAAACAAGGGACAATGAGCCATGTTTTTAAGTCTGGGAATACCTTTTTAAATAATAGAGCACAAGTCCTCTTATGAGCAAATATACAGTATATAATCTTGGGGACTTCAGCTAAAGGAGCAGGGGCGTAGCTAAAGGCTCATGGGCCCAAGTGCAACATTTCAGCTTGGGCCCCCCCTGCGTGCAACTTCTCTTTACACAGCAGACCATAGCACGTACGTAACTTTCAGCTGCATCGCTGGGTATCTTAAGTGACCCAGCAATGCAGCACTAGCAGCACTTAAAAGGTTTTGCCCCCCACAAAAAAAAAAATATACACATCGGAGCTGGCATATATAGATGACATACATACTTTAATAACACTTAGTTACAGAGGCTCTGCTCTATGCATGAATGTATACATAAATAATGTAGCCACTTAATAACAGATACCAGTTCTACATAGAGAAAAGTGATTGGTTACATCCAGTGACTCACAGGTGACATCTAGCTGTTTACTTGCCCTTTACTTCTCTGGGCTAGACCACCAAGATGTATTTTTCCAGCCCCGACTCCTCTGCACACAAGCTACCTCCAATGCCCCTATGAGTGCCACCTACAAAGAAATGGTGCCTCTCTTTGTGCCCCACATACTTGTTCCCCTTTTGTGTCCCACGGTAATAGTGCCCCCCCCCCCAGTAATAATACCCTCTTTGTGCCGCCACAAACGGATAGATGCCATCTATGTGATCCTACACAGTACAAATTCCCTCTGGGTAGTTGATTATTTTATTAATTGCAAGCTATTCAAGAAAATGCTTCTGATAATAAATAATGTCTAATAAACCTGTAGGCCGCCTGTTTTATTTCTAGCTTGACATGGATATGTCCTCCAGCAGTGCTTCATATACACTGACACCTGGGACGTCCTGGTCCCCTGCAGTTTCCCTCCACCTTGCTGAGTAGGGCTGGGTCACATACTCTAGTCAGTGCTGGTCAGAAGTCGTCCTGTAATGTGCCATGTAATGACCCTCAGTGACCTCTAGCCCCTTATCAGTATGTTGTCCCTACCTTGCCGAGAGCTGTAAATGATGACACCTGTTATCACAGAGTCCGGTCTGCACCGCTAGTTCTATCTTGTAAGTAAACTCTCGTTTACTTACAGAACTAGGAGATGATTTATGGCAGCTACTACCTTGCTGTGGATACTTGGGGGAGAAGCTCTGCCTGCAGTCACATGGAAGCAGGATGTAAGACTTCCTCCCCCCCCAGAAATATAGAGAAAGCAAGCTGTAAAGCCAGGCTAGATAAGAGCGAAAAACAACATTTAACTGTGTGAAACAGGCTCGTCCGGCACTTACACCTAGGGGAAAATAAGCTGTGACGTGCTCGAGCTCCTACGTTACACAGCGCGATGTGCTGCAGCGTGTGTATCTAGCATCCTCCTCCCCTGCCTCCTCCAATCAAGTGCCTCAGAGAACAAGAGGGGAGGAGACAGGAGAGGATTCTAGATACACACGCTGCAGCACATCGCGCTGTTTAAAGAAGGAGTTCATTAAAGGAAGGGTGTCGCAAATTATTTTTTTTTATATCAATTTGCTTTTAGTGTTTTATTAAAATAAATGTTATTTATTTGTGTGTTTGTGTTTTACTTTTTTTTTTTTTCTAACCTTTTCTTCACTATGAGGGCTGCCATTTTTTTTCTCATCTCTGTATGTGTCGATTAACGACACATACAGAGATGGAATATGGCAAATACATCCCCATAGAGAATGCGAACAGGAGCCGTTCCATTCACTATAGCATACGCCGTCTGTTTGGGAACGGCGCATGCGCCGCTCCCACACAGTCCAAATGGAAGGTCTTCGGCCGAGCGACATCCGGCGCCATTTTCTTGTGAACCGGAAGCCGCGGCTGGACAGTAAGATGACTACTTCCGGTCGCGGCTTCCGGACATGTGATTAGAAACAAGCACTAGGAGCGGATGGATCGGAGGGAGCGGCGGCAGCGGCGGCGGCAGGAGCAGGTAAGTTATGTTTGTATATGTTCCTGTTTTAGTGTGTGATTACCACTGTATGTAAGCCTACTACACTGTGTGTTAGCTCAAAAAATGGCGGCACACAGTGTAGGAGGTTTGAACATTCAATCCCCTCCTTTCTCCTGGCACTAGCCAGGATAAAGGAGGGGGGATTGTTTGAGGACGCTAGAGCGAGTGTGTCTTCTCAAATTTTGCAGCATAAAGCAATGTGGTTGCTTTACCACATGCCAATGCTGCAATTTTGGGAATTGCTCCCTCTAGTGACCAGCACAGGGAAATGTTATAAATTAGAATCTAATTTATAATATTTCCTGACTTGTGAAAAAATTAAAAAAATTAAAACAATGTCTAATCATGTATATAATAACTGTTTAACTAAAAAAAAAAATAATAATTTTCTAGTGACACATTCCCTTTAAAGAATTAATTGTATGGCTAGTCTTAGAGTGGTGACGGGGGCCTGTGGGCCCCTTGGCTTACGGGCCCGGTCGCAATTGCGACCGCTGCGACCCCTATAGCTACGCCACTGTAAAGGAGTATTGTATACATGTATGTAATCTTGTCAGTTATGGCAGCTATATGGATGTGCTGCAATTATAACCAGAATAATAATGTAACTTTTTTTGAAATGTAAAAATTATACAGTTATTTAAACACAAAGTATAAATATATAATTATATAGTATAAAGTGATATAATGTATTGAAAACTCAAACATTACTGCAGTTTTCTCTAGTTATTCCAACTTCGGACAATTAGGTCATATCAACAAGATATGCCATAAATATCCAATAGTCGGGTCTCCTGACCTTTGTTTTGTGAATCAAGGCTGGTGGCGGTTACTGTATGTAAGGGATGTGGCTCCCTATTAAAGTCTAAGGGGGGAATTTATTAAACCTTTATACGTCAGTGTTCTATCATAGAAAAGTCGCAAAAAGCCCAAAAGTCGCAATTTACATTGAAAATTTTAACTTTGGGGTCATTTATGCTGCCCTTGCAACTTTTTGAAAAAGGGCTTAGAAAAAAGCTTACAAAGGGGGCAGGGCCACCATGGGTAGACAAGTTTATTATAATTTATACCAGGAAACTGGCATAGATTATAACGGCTCCTAGTTGGCGTAGATTTAACTCTGTGGGGAATAAAAAAGGTAGGGGCCCACGACGGGCCCCATACCTTACCCCCCCAGATCGGACTACACCCTCCATCGGACAATAAAAAAATATGTATACCAAGCACTTCTTAGGCTCTCACTACCGGTCGTGACTGATACAAAGTACTGATGCCAGGCAGCATCAGAACGTGGTATCTGATGCAGCACTGATGACGTTGATTACTGCATTGCATATAAGGCCCCGATACTGCTTGGCATCAGGACCTTATGAGAGCAGCATACATGGATCCGGAGGGGAGAAGCGAAGAGGAGCAGTGAGATGAGCATCCATTTATTATCTTGTGTCCGATAAAGGGGGAATGGATGGATTCCCTTGAATGGGAAAGTGATGCAATACCGTGCACGGCCACAACAAATGTAACAGTGCGTGCAAATACGAACGAGAAGGAGAACCATGTAAACAATGAAGAGGATGCAACACTCATAGGAGCGCCGCAGCCCCTTCAAACAGCTGATTGGCGGGGGTGACGAGAGTCGGATCCCAGTCGATCTAATATTGATGGCGTATCCTAAGGATAGGCCGTCAAATTTAAAAAACCTGGATAACCCCTTTAACTTGCTAGAAGAGCTTTTAATTGCATCATAAACTTTGTTGTTATCATTGAACACACAGAACATATCATCAATAAGGTCTAATAAGTTAAAAGGTTTTTAAGCGCATCACTGAAGGTACACCTCACATATCAGATAATACGCTGGAGACATCTAGAGGTTTAGTTTACTTTTGGTATGGCTTTACACTGTAGTTGATTTGCAACTTTGTTTGTGTGGAGACATCAAATTTTGGTGGCATAGCCAGACATCAATGCATGATCTTGCTCCTAATTTCTCCTGTTTTTATGGTTCATCATATTGTTTTATGTGTGTGTCTTTTCAAATTTATTGTACAGTTTATACAATAAAAATCAGACAAACCTCCAGACTAAGGGAGCGCCGATCAACGATACAGCTCATTGATTGGCGTTACTATGATCAGTAATGTATGGGGACGAGCGGTCGTTACTATGATCGCTCATCCTCATACATTTCTATCATATCGGCAGCACATCTCCCAGTTTACACAGGGAGATGTGCTGCTGACAAAAATAATATTTCATGCTGCATAAACGATACAATCAGCTGATGAATGACCGTATTCTCGTACATTGACTGATTGTTGCCCTGTTTACACAGGGCAATGATTGGGTACGCTCGTTTGTCCGATAATTGGCCCGTGTGAAAGGGCCTTAAGTGAAACACATTGAAAAGTTTTGAGCATTTTTGCAATAATTTTGTTGCACCAAGTGCATTAAAATTAAATAATAAAGCAACTTAGCAAATATCCTTGGCTACAAATATCCTATGTTTTTATGTATACAGCTCCTACGCAGACTTATGCGTCTTCGTGCTTACATACTACAAACAAACCCTGTGTCATCTGATCCTGTAGTAGTCATGTGTTGCTCTACTCCCTCTGCTGCTTCTTCTTCTTGCTAACTTACAGACCAAAGTTCCATGTAACACATTTTGCTAGAATACAGCTTCTTCGGGGACATATAAAAATGCTGTCACTTGTAGCTGTTATTTATTCTGACAATAATATGTCAATTTAGGTAAAATTACATTAATGTATTTTACTATTACGGTTATGATTTTCAAAATAAGAGATTATTACGTCTATCTGCACAACTTATGTGAATTATATTGATTACTTGGAGCATAAATACACTCACTGCAATACTTTATAACTGTAAATTAGGAGAAAATCTTATTAGACTGACTTACATATCTCAATAGAAGTCAAACCAGACTTAAAACAATGATTTATATGATTGCTTTAGCTCTCCCTTGGCGTGCTTATTAAAGGAAGCAGAGTACATGAAAAATCACCGTTGGAAGGAGATATACTCAGATCCAGGTTTAACAAGCTTTATATTTACTATTATTAAAAGGAATAAATGACAAACACATTATTAAAATAAAATAAAATGAAATAGCTGCAATAAACATAGATTTCATGATATTCCTTATTTGGTGAATCAAGCAGAATGGTAATGTTAAATGATTGCTATTAATTCTGTGTGTATATAATATATATGTATATATACAATATGGACAATAGTATTGGGACACCTACACATTACACCTACAGGAGCTTTCATGACATCCCATTCTAAATCCATAGGCATTATTATAGAGTTGTTCCCCCCATTTGTAATTAAAACACCTTCCACTCTTTTGGGAAGGCTTTCTACAAGATTTTGAAGTGTCTGCGGGATTTTTTTTGCCCATTCATCCAGAAAAGCATGTGTGAGCTCAGACACTGATGTTGGATGAGGACCTGGCTCACAAACTTCATTCTAGTTCATCCCAACGGTGTTTGATGGGGTTGAGGTCAGGGCTCTGTGCGGGCCAGTCCAGTTCTACCACACCAAACTCACCCAGCCGGGCAGTTATGTACCTTGCTTTGTGCACTGGGGTACAGTCTTGCTAGAACAGAAAAAGGCCTTCCCCAAACTGTTCCCACAATGTTATAAGCATACAGTTGTCCAAATGTCTTGGTATGCTGAAGGATTAAGATTTTCCTCCACTGGAACTAAGGGGCCCAAGCTAACCCCAGAAAAACAACCTCACAACATTATATTCTTTACCAAACTTTACAGTTGACACAATGCAGTCAGGCAGGTAACGTTCTCTTGGCATTTGTCAAACCTAGACTCGTCCATCAGACTGCCAGATAAAGAAGGGTGATTTCTCACTCCACAGAACACGTTTCCATTGCTCCAGATTCCAGTGGCGGTGTGCTGTATACCACTCCATCCTACGCTTGGCATTGTGGTTGGTGATGTAAGCCTGACATGCATCTGCTCGGCCATGGAAAACCCATGCCATGAAGCTACCGGCGCACAGTTTTTGTGCTGATGTTAATGACAGAGGAGGTTCGTAGCTCTTCAGTTATTGAGTCATCAGAGAGTTGGCGACTTTTATGTACTATGCGCCTCAGCACTCGGCGACTCAGCTCTGTAACTTTAAGTGTCTGCCCCATCGTGATTGAGTGGCTGTGGTTCCTAAACGCTTCTACTTTGCAATAATAGCACTCACAGTTGACAGTGGAATATCTAGGAAGGAAGAAATATCACAAACTGACTTGTTCATCCTAAGGGCATGACCACACGTGGTGGATTTCGTCCGCAACTGTCCGCATCAATGCCGCACAGAATCTGCGTTGCAGATTCTGCTGCGGATCTGCACAAAATGTGCAGAAAATTGATGCGGACTAGCTGCTGCGGACTGCGGGAAAAGTGCTTCCCTTCTCTCTATCAGTGCAGGATAGAGAGAAGGGACAGCACTTTCCCTAGTGAAAGTAAACGATTTTCATACTTACCGGCCGTTGTCTTGGTGACGCGTCCCTCTTTCGGCATCCAGCCCGACCTCCCTGGATGACGCGCCAGTCCATGTGACCGCTGCAGCCTGTGCTTGGCCTGTGATTGGCTGCAGCCGTCACTTAGCCTGAAACGTCATCCTGGGAGGCCGGACTGGAGACAGAAGCAGGGAGTTCTCGGTAAGTATGAACTTCTATTTTTTTGACAGGTTGCTCTATATTGTGATCGGTAGTCACTGTCCCGGGTGCAGAAACAGTTACTGCCGATCGCTTAACTCTTTCAGCACCCTGGACAGTGACTATTTACAGACGTCTCCTAGCAACGCTCCCGTCATTACGGGAGCCCCATTGACTTCCTCAGTCTGGCTGTAGACCTAGAAATACATAGGTCCAGCCAGAATGAAGAAATGTCAAGTTAAAAAAGCAAGACGCATCCGCAGCACACATAACATGTGCATGACAGCTGCGGACTTCATTGCGGAAATTAGAATCTCCATTGAAGTCAATGGAGAAATTCCGCCATGAGTCCGCCACTGCTCCGCAACAGACAGAGCATGCTGCGGACACCAAATTCCGCTCCGCAGCCTATGCTCCGCAGCGGAATTGTACGCATCGTCTAAACGAACACTGCTAAATTAAAGTGAAAGTCAATGGACAAATGGCTCCGCTGCGGATTACAGTACCACACTGGAATTCAGTGAGCTCTTTAGAGTGACCCATTCTTTCACAAATATTTGTAGAGGAAGACTGCATGGCTAGGTGCTGGATTTTATACACCTGTGGCAATGGGACTGAATGAAACACCTAAATTCAATGATTAAGAATTGTGTCACAATACTTTTGTCCATGTAGGCTATATATTTTCATGGTAATAGCTTTAAATCTGTGTTTAGACCGTTACCTAAAAAATATACAGATATTAAATGCGGTCGAGGTAAGCAGTTGGAAAAATTGTCTACTTTATAAAGTAAATCTACTAGGACAATCTATTCCATAGTCTGAACACCAGTCACAGAAACTATACCATTGTAATTAGCAGCCTATACTCTGTAAGTAGATGGTAAGAAAAACCACTGGAACTATGAATCTCTACAGCAACCCTCGGCCATTTTAATTTCAAGTGTAACCTCAAGGCTGAATAACATTTATTGTTCAGGCCCGACATTCTTTGCTGATTATTTTCATAATTTATCTTTATATCTATAACTGATTTAAAGTATCAGTAGAAATCCCTTACATCCCTACGACCATAGAGTTAAGTGAAACATTTCTCTGCATTAGGCTTCTAAGCTACACCACTGCCTTGTGATGGCTGAAGGCAATCAGAATTCTATTATTTAGCTCTAACTTTGTCATTTCACTTTTAGGTATTCTGCATCGATTAATTATATAATATACCTTTACAGTGCTCACAGCACAGTTTCTCTGTTACAAAGCTCCAATTCTACAATTTTTGTTTAAACAGTCATAAACTTAAAAACTAAAATTCTTGTGGCCTGCAGTCACCACTAGGTGGAGCTTAGTATTCATAGATTTATACAGCCGATATTAAAATCCAAATGTAGTAAGCTTCTAAGCTCACCCTGGTGTGAAGGGAAGCAGATGATTGGTAGTTATGTATCAGCGCTATTGCCCTGTAAATATATATTCTGAAATTATTCAGTACAGAATTTTGGCCCTAAGAACAGATGGATATTTAAAATTAGCGATTTGTTGATCCAAAATGAGTTTTTCCTGGCGCGGCTTTTGAGCCCCTCCCAGTTTTCCAAACACAGTATTATGGGTCAGAAATGCATTTTTAAATATTCACAAGAAAAAACAGAAATACATTGATTCATCTTCAGGTAATATCTGAAATACAAAATCTTAGTTTATAACTACCTCAATTCACATCGTCTTAAAAAGTCCTTTAAACGTTATAAGCAAAAAGAGAAACAAAATGCCAGAAAGACATTAAAAGTCCAGTCTTGTACTAAAATAGACATGTTAGATTTATTTCTTGTGTTCCACAATAGCCTCTAATTAAATATCACTCTTCACAAATTTCCCAATACAAGTCTTAAAGGTCATGTCACCACTCATCTGAGCAAAGTTCTTATTCATGAGAAGTATCTGCTTTCCACATTTTACAAAAGCACAATCTTTATAAACGTTTCGATTGATATAAGTTTTTCTTAAAATGCAGTTCTGAACTGCAATGTGATTCTCTAGAACACATAAATTTTTCCAAGGTTATTAATTTCATTAAATGATGATCCTTGTATTGTAACATACATGTAGACGTTTCATTTTTTTCAGCTACTGGGCTTTTTCCCCTTCATTATTATAGTTTAGCAGCACTTAAAGTCAAGCTCCAGTTTTAGATAAAATTTATCTTGCCGGTGTATATCTGCCATACACTCATAAGCTTTTTGTTCCCACAGTTTATCACAAAGATCCTCCTGGCCTCGTCCTGCAGTCTGTATAAATCTTTACACAGCATCCTTTCTGGCTCCTGTGTTGTTGTTTTTTACTTACTGCGACCACTTTCCACAACGGTCAACCTATTAGAGTTAATAGGTGACATAAATCTAGTAACTGTGAATACTGATACTAGAGGATTTGCTAACTATCCAAACAGCAGTGCATAGATTAAAGTAGTTGCCCTATTAGGGTACATCGACATGATAGTGGTGGGTCATCTGTCCAGGGCTCCCCTCTCTATAAGCAAGAGTGGAAAGACGTTAAATAAGAGCAGCCCCACTAAGACGGACACAGAAACTGGAGTATGGCAGCATTGTTTAAATACACTCCTCTCCTGGAGAAGCCCCTGATGTCACTGTCCATATATGGACAGTGATGTCAGGGGCCACCTCTAGGAGTGGAGCCCCCAGCCAGAGCGTCAGCAATGCTCTCGCCGGGGATTCCTCGCCTGGAGGAGCCCTTGATGTCACTGTCCATATATGGACAGTGACGTCAGGAGCCATCTCTAGGAGCGGGAACTCCCAGCCAGGGTATTGGAAGAGCCTGGAAGAGCCTGTGATGTCACTGTTCTGTCAGGGGCTCGTCCTAGACTGGTATTTCCGGCTAGAGCAGTGCCGACGCTCTGGCCGGGGATTCCGCTCCTAGAGATGGCCCCTGACATCACAGTCCATATATGGACAGTGACGTCAGGGGCTCCTCCAGGAGAGGAATCCCTGGCCAGAGCGCTGGCGCTGTGTGTGTGTGTGTGTGTGCCCCGCTCTATCTATCTATCTATCTATCTATCTATCTATCTATCTATCTATCTATCTATCTATCTATCTATCTATCTATCTAGTAGAAAAAAAGATCAGCACATATAAATGCAAAGTATGCGTAGTTGTGTGTGCACAAGCCTCAGGACCTCAGACTCCAGTCCCACATATGTATTTCCAAACGAATAGGCAGCACAACACAGGATAGATAGATGATAGATAGATAGATAGATAGATAGATAGATAGATAGATAGATAGATAGATAGATAGATAGATAGATAGATAGATAGATAGATAGATGATAGATTTATATATCTATAAGGTAATATGGTATATATTTAGATGTGTGGTATATTCGCTGCTGGTATATATTTATATGTGTGATATATTCACTGCTGGTATATATTTATATGTGTGGTATATTCGCTGCTGGTATATATTTATATGTGCGATATATTCACTGCTGGTATATATTTATATGTGCGGTATATTCACTGCTGGTATATATTTATATGTGCGTTACTATACTGACTGTAAAGTGCAGCATGCGTTACTATACTGACTGTAAAGTTCAACGTGCGTTACTATACTGACTGTAAAGTGCAGCGTGAGTTACTATACTGACTGTAAAGAGCAGCGTGCGTTACTATACTGACTGTAAAGTGCCGCATGCGTTACTATACTGACTGTAAAGTGCAGCATGCGTTACTATACTGACTGTAAGGTGCAGCATGCGTTACTATACTGACTGTAAAGTGCAGCATGTGTCACTATTGTGACTGTAAAGTGCAGTATGCGTTACTATACTGACTGTAAAGTGCAGCATGCGTTACTATACTGACTGTAAAGTGCAGCATGCGTTACTATACTGACTGTAAAGTGCAGTATGCGTTACTATACTGACTGTAAAGTGCAGCATGCGTTACTATACTGACTGTAAAGTGCAGTATGCGTTACTATACTGACTGTAAAGTGCAGCATGCGTTACTATACTGAATGTAAAGTGCAGTATGCGTTACTATACTGACTGTAAAGTGCAGCATGCGTTACTATACTGACTGTAAAGAGCCATTAAAGGGGCCCTGACACAAGTTTGAACGCTGACATTGTTGTTTCATTTTTGTGTTTACATTTTGTATATACTTTGCCCTGGTTATTTTACTAGTACTTATAGCTGGGGTAACATAGGGATATTTACTACACAATTGCCCGTAGCATCATGAGACCTTGCAGCTTAAAGGAATGTTCAATAATGTATTTTTAAAAAATAGTTTTCATTTTTAGTTTTAAGTTGTTTCTTACTTATGATAATTTTTTTTTTGCGAATGGGGGGGGGGGGGCGCCATTTCAATTTTCGCCTCAGGCAGCAGAAAAGCTAGAATCGGCCCTGCTTCCCGGTATCCCTGGTGGCAGTGGGTACTGAGATAATAATCCGGGGTTAATGTTAGGGTATGTTCACACTCAGTATTTTCGGGCGTTTCATGGCTCGAATTATGCCTGAAAAAATGCCCCTAATACGCCTACAAGCATCTGCCCATTGGGTTTTATGGTGTTCTGTTCCCACGAGCCTTAATTTTACGTGTCGCTGTCAAAATACGGCGCGTAAAAAGACGCCCGTGAAAAAGAAGTGCATGTCACTTCTTGGGAAGTTTCTGGAGCCGTTTTTCATTGACTCCATTGAAAAACAGCTCCAATAACGGTCGTAAAATATGCCGCGAAAAACGCGAGTTGCTACAAAAACGTCTGAAAATCAGGAGCTGTTTTGCCTGAAAACAGCTCCATATTTTAAGACGTTTTTGGTTACTGCGTGTGAACATACCCTTAGCCTTTCACCTGCTAACATTATGCCTTCCCCCAGTAATGGATGCTGTCAATCAGACAGCGGCCTTTACTAAGGCAGTAGTAATAAAGCTAAAAAAAAAAAGAGACATAGAAAAAATATTTAATTGAAATAAAAAACCCTCACAGCACCCTTGCTAACCATTATATTGAAAATAAAAAAAAACGCCGTCATCAAAGTAGTCCTCGATTCCAAAGTAGTCCAGCAACCAAACCTGTAAAAAAACAAACACAATTAAAAACATTAGTAACACAAAAAAGCATAGCAATTGTAATACTTAGTTTCCTGGATCCAGCGCTGGAGCCGCAATGTCAGCGAACTATGCTCTTTCCGTTACTTCAGCAGTTATAGGCGCCATCAGCACTAAAAGTGCCTAGGGCAGCTTCAACTCTAAGGGTATGTGCACACGAGAACTGTCTTTTACGTCTGAAAAGACAGACTGTTTTCAGGAGAAAACAGCTGCGTCGTTTCAGACGTAAAAGCTCCTCCTCGGATTATGCGAGGCGTCTTTGACGCCCGTAATCTTGAGCTGCTCTTCATTGACTTCAATGAAGAACGGATCAAATTACGTTGCAAAGAAGTGTCCTGCACTTCTTTGCCGAGGCAGTCAATTTACGCGTCGTCGTTTGACAGCTGTCAAACGACGACCCGTAAATGACAGGTCGTCGGCACAGTACGTCGGCAAACCCATTCAAATGAATGGGCAGATGTTTGCCGACGTATTGGAACCCTATTTTCATAATAAGCCTCGTTTACGTCTGAAAATAGGTCGTGTGAACCCAGCCTCAAAAATGCCTGAAAATCAGATGCTGTTTTCTCTGAAATCAGCTCCGTATTTTCAGAAGTTTTTTGTTAAGCGTGTGAACATACCCTAACAAGAAAACTCCCTCAAGTGTGTTACTTCCTTGTCAGGCTACAGATGGTGGCCCTGCTGGATCTAGCTGCGGCTCTCCTCTTCACCACGGCTAGTAGCAGCGGTTTGCTGTCGCAACCAGCACCCACTGGTGATTTCAGGCCCGGTGGCCTATTTAAAGATGAATCAACCTGCCATGCCTTGCCTGCAGATCAAGGTGCAACTTTTGTTTAGCTATTGTTCCTATTGCTCTGTTTCTGACTGATCCTGACCCTGACTTTGACCTCTGACTTGTGCTTGAATTGCACTCCTGTCTGCAGGGCCATATTAAGGCTGGGTTCACACTACCTATTTTAAGACGCAAACGAGGCTTATTATGCCTCGTTTTACGTCTGAAAATAGGGCTACAATACGTCGGCAAACATCTGCCCATTCATTTGAATGGGTTTGCCAACGTACTGTGCAGACGACCTGTCATTTACGCGTCGTCGTTTGACAGCTGTCAAACGACGACGCGTAAAAATACAGCCTCGTCAAAAGAAGTGCAGGACACTTCTTTGGACGTTTTTGGAGCTGTTTTCTCATAGACTCCAATGAAAACAGCTCCAAAAACGGACGTAAAAAACGCAGCGAAAACGCCGCGAAAAACGCGAGTTGCTCAAAAAACTTCTGAAAATCAGGGGCTGTTTTCCCTTGAAAACAGCTCTGTATTTTCAGACGTTTTTGGTCGCTACGTGTGCACATACCCTCAGGCGTTTTTTGAGGCTTTTTTGGAGCTGTTTTCAATAGAGTCAATGAAAAACGGCCCCAATTACGTCCCAAGAAGTGTCCTGCACTTCTTTTGACGAGGCTGTATTTTTACGTGCCGTCTTTTGACAGCGACGCGTAAAATGACAGGTCGTCGGCACAGTACATCGTAAAGCCCATTGAAAGTAATGGGCAGATGTTTGCCGACGTATTGGAGCCGTTTTTTCAGACGTAATTCGAGGCGTAAAACGCCTTCATTACGTCTGAAAATAGGTTGTGTGAACCCAGCTTAAGGGGTACTGTGGTGCAAATCAAGCTGTTACATGCAACATAGTGCAAGTGGTAATTAACAAATTTAAAAAAAGACATGGTCGGCACATACAATTTTTACAGTTGTCTATTGCTGCTAAACAAAGCTATCAAAAATATTAAAAGGAGGTATAAGCCCACTTGCAACTTCATGGCGTTATCTTTTAAGTGTGTCCCTACTTTATTAAGTGCAGTACTGCATAACATCCAATGCCGCCACAATACAGCACCTGCAGGGGGAGCAGCCGATCGGCCCAACAGAACTTCTGCTGTCAGGCCAAGTCATATCTCTACAAGAACAGCATCACAGCAACAGAGACCACGACAAAGCACAACAATCATGTAAGCAGATCTAAAAATAAAAATGTTACCTTTCCATGTGGTTTGAGTGGACAAACGGAGAGCAAATAGGTAGAAACTTTTTGCTAAATTGTGGCAAAAAACACAAATTGACTGCAACATGTAAATCCAGCCATTTGCAGTCTCCTGCAAATGAAAAACACTGGGGTTAAATAGGTGGAGTGCTGGTAGCTAGGCAAAACAAAAAAAGAGACAGGCTAAGCCCCTTTGACTCTGGGCAACATCCCCAGACAGCAACGGTCCCCAACTTTTTATACCTTGTGAACCATATTTAATTTTGAGGTATGGCCAGGAGCCACATTTAAGTAGAATATGAAATTTCAAGTTGCAGGAAAATATTTCAGTTTGAAATTTAACACACTAGTATTTCAGCGCCCAAATTGCCACTTTTCTGGGGAAAGGATATGTCTGTAACATTGTTAATGTGGATATCATATAGTAGCAAGAGCATATCGTTATAACTCAGGATTCCTATGGAGAGCCACATGTGGCTCCCGAGCCACTTGTTGAGGACCAGTGCCCTGCAGGTATAGCACAACAGCCAGGGGCGTAACTAGGAAAGACTGGGCCCCATAGCAAACTTTTGACTGGGGCCCCCCCCCTCTGCTGGGTATCACACAACCCCCCCCCCTTGTAGATAGTGCCTCCCTATAGATTCCACCACACAGCGCCCCCCTATAGATAGCACCATACACAGCCCCCTGTAGATAACGCCATACAGACCCCCTCTGTAGATAACGCCATACAGCCCCCTCTGTAGATTACGCCATACAGACCCCCCCCCCCCAAAAAAAAAACGGCCTATAGTTTGTCCTACAAAAGACATGCATCCCCTATCCACAGGATAGGGGATACATGTGTGATCGCTGGGAGCGATAAGGAGAACGGGGGACAGAAAGTCCCCCGAAGATCTCCATGACTAACCTCGGACTTCCGGCGTCTGCGCAGTTCAATAAAAATGAAAGGAGCGCTGGTCACGCATGCGCACAAGCGCGACCGGTGCGCAAGTCATTTCCATGGAGCTGCAGACAGACTACGGAAGTCCGAGGTTTGTCATGGAGAACTTAGGGGGGACTTTCGGTCCCCCGTTCTCCTCATCGCTGGGCGTCCCAGCGATCCCACATGTATCCCCTATCCTGTGGTTAGGGGATGCATGTCTTTTGTAGGAACAACCCCTTCAGTGGCGTCGCGCTGTAGCAGCCATAGCGGCTGCTAGCGGAGCCTGCGGCCATGGGAGGGGCCGTGCCGGCGGGTGGCACGGGCCCCCTCATGCTGCAGGCCCCGTAGAAGTCGCTACGGCTGCTATAGCGGTAGTTACGCCACTGCGCATAGGTTTGTACGGCGTAAAACTACAGCTCCCAGCATGGCCGAAACAATGATAAGGATATGCTGGGAGATGTGGTTTCACAAAAAAAAAATCATACCACCAACATCTCGCTGCAGATCATACAGTGACTACAATACTGATTAGAGGCAGAATAAACATTTACATTAAGTGACTCACCGGTGACGTCTCAGATTCTAGTTCTTTTCTTCTCCCTCCGGTTCAGACATCTATGATGGATTTCTCCCGACCATGACCCATTTCTGCAGTTTTCCGTTTAGATGTCTTCAGCTTCTCACTTTTAAAACATTTCTGCACCTGTAAACAAAGTTAAAATTCTCAACACATCTAAATATAACTGTCACACACACACACACACACACACACACACACACACACACACACACACACACACACACACACACACACACACACCGTGCCCCCTGTAGATAGTGCCCCCTGTAGATAGTGACCTACATAGAAGCCCCTGTAGATAGTGCCCACATATGGACTCCAGAGCTGCAAGGCAATAGTGCTAACCACTGAGCCACCGTGCTGCCCTACATATAGCTTCCCCTATAGTTAGTGCTCCACGTATAGCCCACCTCTGTAGATATTGTCCCACATATAGCCCACCCCTGTAGACTGTGCACTACATATAGCCACCCTGTTGCTAGTGCCCCACAGGTAACCCACCCCTGTATATAGTGTCCCACACATAGCCCACCCCTATAGAAAGTACCCTAAAAAATAGCTCCCCTATAGATAGTGCTCTACATATAGCCCACCCCTGTATAGTGTCTCACATATACTGCCCCACATATAGACCCCCCTGTAGATAGTGGCCCACATACAGACCTCCCCTGTAGCTAGTGCCCCACATATAGACCCCCCCTGTATATAGTGGCCCACATATAGACCCCCCTGTAGCTACTGCCCCACATATAGACCCCCCTGTAGCTACTGCCCCACATATAGACCCCTCCTATATATAATAGCCCACATAAAGATGACCCCCCCCTGTAGATAGACCCCCCACTATAGATAATGCCATTCACATTTTTATGAGGAAAAAAATAAATAAAGTTGACATACTCACATTCTCCGGTTCCCACGCTGTTCACTGGCGATGAAGACATGCTCTCTTCTGAGCATGTCTGCAGGAGCTGAATGAGCGTCCTTCAATGACGCTGATTGGCGGGGCAGAATGACTTGCCCCGCCAATCAGCACCTTCCAAGCATGGAAGCGGCGCGATGATGTCATCGCGCCGCTAGCCAATCAGTGTCATTGTAAGGCACTGGATGGTCAGGCACGGAACATGCCCGGCCATTCTGTGCTAATACATGTATTTGGCTGCCGCTAGCACCGGGGCCCCCTCCGGTGCTAGCGACACCTACAGGCATGAGAGTGCCTGTGTAAGGCTCGGTGGCGCGGGCCCCACAGTAGCGGTGCTACCCCTGTAAGTAGCGGTGCTACCCCTGTAGCAGCCATAACGGCTGATAGCGGCGCCACCGGGCATTTGGGAGGGCGTGTCGGCTGGCGGCACGGTCCCCCTCAAGCCCCGGGCCCCGTAGCAGCCGCTACTACTGCTACCGCGGTAGTTACGCCACTGACAACAGCAACAGCACCACAGCCATGTGATCAGATCAAAAAAGCTCATCTTGTCATGTGGTTTCAGTGGACAAACCGAGAGCAAATAGGTAGAAACCCTCAGGGTATGTTCACACGGCCTATTTTCAGCCATTTTTCAGGCGGTAAGCTTCCCGAAAAACGGCTTAAAATACGGGGGTTGAACGCCTCCAAACATCTGCCCATTAATTTCAATGGAAAAATCAGCGTTTCATTCCCACAGGACAGTATTTTACGCGACCGTTTGTAAAAACGGAGCGTAAAAAAACACCCGTCAAAAAGAAGTGCATGTTAGTTCTTGAGCAGTTTTTGGAGCCGAAAAACGGCCATAAAAAACACATAAAAAAACGCTTGATGCATAAAAAACGGCTGAAAATCAGGCTGTTTGCCCTTGAAAACAGCTCCGTATTTTACAGTCGTTTTCTGTTAAGCGTGTGAACATAGCCTAAGGCTGGGTGATTGTTAATGACTATGCAGAACTGTGGGTAAAACTGCTGTTTACTTGCAAAACCATGCTTTCCTCCAGATCCAGTGACATTTAAACCCTCAGCACCTCTTTTGCCGGGGCCAGTGATTAAGGGTCCCGATACCTCGCCCTCAGGAGTCATTGGCATTTTTTTAACAGCAGCTGTTCTGCCTTTGGCCAGATAATAGCCTGGCAGTCCCAGCTAAATGTCCTAGTTGTTCACAATTGTTTAGCCGTTTGAGTGGAGGACGTGCTGGAGTGTGGTCTGTTGGAAGCAGCTGATGTCACACAACTTAGTTGAGGAATTTCTTTCTGTAGCTCACGTATGGACTCCAGTATATCCCTGGAAAAGCTCTTGAGTCCTGACCCAGCTTTTCCACTGGCAGTGAAGGGGTTTCCTTTATGGTGGGAGACCGACCTGGGAGGCCACACAAGCATGGTTTTCATCCTCCCTTATATCTTGATGGCTTCTCGTAGAATGTCAAAGAGGGAAGGCTCTATCTCCATTTTTACTTAGTCCCACATTGTACGTTTCAGTGAGCGTCTGTGAAAGCCCAATATGAATAAATCCCTTAACATCTTTGCAGGTTTCATTACCACAGCACATCCCTCTCTGTCCTACTTGGATAGCCTTTTCCATAGACTCTGCAGACCAATCACAACCGCTGTACTGTCTCATGCGGGTGTAGAGCTTCTTTCTAAAAGTTCAATAACAGAGGTGGTGTCTCCAAACAGGACCTCTGGATGGGCAATAATATCAGCTAGTGTGGCTATCTGTGTCTGTGTTATCACCAGCACTGCCTGCCATGCATCACCCTCCGGGAGTGGAGAGCAAGGTCTGCTTGGTAGGAAGCTGGCACCTGGTACAATCGTTCTACTGTGTTTAGTCGCTCAACCCAGTCCGTCAGTGTCATTGACTAGCTATCAAATTTAGGGACATTAGTCATAATGACACCTTTGCCTAGGACTGGTACTGGGAAAGGCATTTTGATAGATGAATCTATTGTGGACCTGCCAAAACTTATCCTGCCGACTACGCCAAGATGTAGGGTGTACTTTGGTGCAAATCAAGCAGATCCGGGGCAAAGTAGTGCAAATGGTTTCAACTTTATTTAAATAATACTACCTTTCATTCGATTCTATTCCGAGGTTGGTGACCTCAACCGCTGTGGGAGGAGCTGGCTTGCGCTACTGCACCTTCGCGGCTCCTAGTGGCTGCTACAACATTACATGCAAAGACTAGTAAAAGGTTCCACCTTATGCTTCCCTGAGGGCGGCAATTTATCAATTTACATAATGCCCAGTCCTGTATACAATAAACGTAGTCCTTGTGGCCTAGTGTATTTGATTGGTTAAGGTACACCGTACCGTTTGGCATCTGTGGGTGAGCACAAGCGGGTGGCATGCCTCATTAAAGAGGCTCTGTCACCAGATTTTGCAACCCCTATCTGCTATTGCAGCAGATAGGCGCTGCAATGTAGCTTACAGTAACGTTTTTATTTTTAAAAAACGAGCATTTTTGGCCAAGTTATGACTATTTTTGTAGTTATGCAAATGAGGCTTGCAAAAGTCCAAGTGGGTGTGTTTAAAAGTAAAAGTCCAAGTGGGCGTGTATTATGTGCGTACATCGGGGCGTTTTTAATACTTTTACTAGCTGGGCATTGTGTATAGAAGTATCATCCACTTCTCTTCAGAACGCCCAGCTTCTGGCAGTGCAGACACAGCGTGTTCTCGAGAGATCACGCTGTGTCGTCACTCACAGGTCCTGCATCGTGTCAGACGAGCGAGGACACCGGCACCAGAGGCTTCAGTTGATTCTGCAGCAGCATCGGCGTTAGCAGGTAAGTCGATGTAGCTACTTACCTGCAAACGCTGATGCTGCTGCAGAATCAACTGTAGCCTCTGGTGCCGGTGTCCTCGCTCGTCTGACACGATGCAGGACCTGTGAGTGACGTCACAGCGTGATCTCTCGAGAACACGCTGTGTCTGCACAGCCAGAAGCTGGGCGTTGTGAAGAGAAGTGGATGATACTTCTCATCAGAGCGCCCAGCTAGTAAAAGTATTAAAAACGCCCCGATGTACGCACCTAATACACGCCCACTTGGACTTTTACTTTTAAACACACCCACTTGGACTTTTGCAAGCCTCATTTGCATAAATACAAAAATGGTCATAACTTGGCCAAAAATGCTCGTTTTTTTAAAATAAAAACGTTACTGTAATCTACATTGCAGCGCCGATCTGCTGCAATAGCAGATAGGGGTTGCAAAATCTGGTGACAGAGCCTCTTTAAAGTCAGTAGAAACTGTATGAATACATATGCAGTGAGTTTATCTATTGACAGCTGTAATCACATAAAGGTGTGACTGAGGAGTGAAGGAGTTTAACCCTGTAAACCCCCCTTTGTGTACACAGTTAGACTTCACTGAAAATTACACACCATACAGTATATTAATGGTCAACGTCTGGTTACACTTTGTGGTTACATGTTTTTATTAATTTCCTCTACCTGTTGTAATTGCGTACACTTGAAACACAACAAAACCTAAAACACTTCCTTTTTTTTTTTATTACCAATTCATGTGTAACATATGCTAATAAATACATTGTACTGTACTCCATTTTACTATGCAGAGATTTTTGGGGTATTTGCTTGCACATGATTTGACACACAGTAACAGCCATGAATGATAGAGATGTCCACTTAATCCAGCTACTCAAGCCTTCTGCACTGCATGTACAGCAACAAGAAAATATTTGGGACATCTTGGAAAAAATATCAAAGCTGTTTACCACAAAAACAATCATTGTTAACCATAGCAACCAATCAGAGTGCAGCTTTATTTTATCCAGAGTTAAAGCTGAACTCTAAATGGTTACTATGGGCAACAAGGCCATTATTTCTATTACAGAGTTTTGATGAATAAGGCCCAAATTGTCTCTAAAATTAGCAGTGAATGAAATATCTAAACATCTTAACACCTTTATTTGGAAAATCGGTGCAATTCAGAGATGACGGCCTATTTGACTTGTCATAAAATGAGAAGGGAAAGAATTTTATAGAGACAGTCATTACTCTTGGCAATAATGTGCTCATTACAGTAGTAAAAACTATTAGCATCACACTAAGGGTAATAAACTGGGCAATAGTCTTTGAAAAATGAAGGCACAACAATAAAACACTTTTTTTTTAATTGCTCCGTGTAGCAATTACAGCAAACTCAGGAAAGAAAAGTGTTTTCAGTGGATCTCAGAATTAATTAAAGCAGAAGAAAGCCTTGCTTGGCAAACCCATGCTGCTCCCTCTTCTGTTTTATGAAGCCCAACGGGTGTCTTTCAATGCAAACATTGGCTTTGGTTGTCCTGGCTGTTTTAAAAGCCCACTTCAGTAAGCCTGTCTATTAAAGCCCTGTTTATTCTACTTTGTTTACTTACTGTAGTCTACGGACAGCGAGAATTTGAATGAGTTTTTTTTTTAGGTGGCACAGCTTTAATTGGACCTGCTTGTCTTGTATTGTGCTTTCTTAATGGGGACAGAGAGCACGTCAAAGAAGAAGGACGCTGTGAAACTGTGAAACATCATGGAGCAAAAGGCTTCTAAAACTCTTTTTTGCTAAATAGTTTACAGCAAGTGCCTACAGAAAATATGTTTTAGCTTATAAAATAGTAGCAAAAGCTATGAAATGGTGTAGAATATGCAGGAGATAGTACTAGATAAAATCTATGTGAAGAAATGGAATTTCCTTAAGGTGAAGATTATAATTTGGTATACTATGGACCCCTAGGCAATCTATGTGCCACCTTATGGTGGCTCTTAACTGTACCACATTCGTCCTAAAGTATACCGCTATAATAAAGAATATGTGTAGCCCTACAGGTTAACAAGTCTGGAATTCAAGCACGCAGCCATGCAATCTTCATATAGAAACATTAGTAGTAGTATGGTCACTGTGAAAGCTAATATTGTGAAGTACAGTAGAAGCCTATGATCCCCATGCGCAATAGCAATCGTTGACTGAAGTGTAAGGCACGCCACCACTGGACTCTGGAGTAGTGGAAATGTGTTCTCTATAGTGTTGAACCATGTTTCACTATATGGTGGCTCAAAGTGGACTATCCGGTCTGATAGACAATGAATGATAATGGTCTTAGGCTGTTTTTCAAGGTTTGGCTATGTCTCTTATTTTTAGTGAAGGTTAATGTTAATGCTACAGCATACAAAAAAACATTTTAGACAATTGTATGTTTAAAACTTTGTAGCAACACTTTGGGAAGGGCTATTTTTGTTCCAGTATGACTGTGCTGCCGTTCACGAAGCGAGGTCCATTAAAACATTGTTTGGTGTGGTGGAACTTGAGCAGTCCGCACAGAGCCATGACCTCAACTCCATCAAACATCTTTTGGATGAATAGGAATACTAATTGGAAGTCAGATCTTCTCATCCAACACCAGTGCCTGACCTCACAAATGCTCTTTTGCCTGATTGGGCACAAATTCCCATGGACACACTCCAAAATCTTCTGGAAAGCCTTCCCAGAAGAGTGGAGGCTGTAATAGTCGCGAAAGGGGGCCCAACTCCAGATTAATGCCAATAGTTTTGGATTGGTATATCCAGCATGAAATAGGTGTGATGGTCAGGCGTCCAGATAGTGTATATACCCACAGATTGAAATATATGAAGTTTATCAAAGCCTATATAATGGTAAGCCAATGACAATTGTTCTTCTTATTCTGTTTGTTGGCTAGGCAGCACATTTGATATAAAATGATTTTCGAGCCATTGCCTAGAAATATGTGTAGCAGGAATAACATGACTACTTGACTCCAATGAACCATCGTTGTCACCCTTTAGCCTGCAGAAGTGTTGGTAGCATATATTGATGATGCACAATCAGCACTTTCGTTACCAGGATTTCTCCAGGAAAGATAATTCCAAGTATCCAGCAATAAAGTGAATAATGAAAGGTAGGCAGAGAACATTTTGTCTTGCTGCAGGAACTTTATCTTAAGTGGGTTGTCCAGGTTTTGAAAAAAGGTAGCAAATAAGTTCTGTATGGCGGTATTGATTTGATTGGCGCTGTTATTTGGACATTTTTTCTTTCCAGTATTACATGGTGCTGCATGTCACTGTTATTGGCGCACTCTGTAACACTATTAAGTGCATTATGGTGGCATTGATCACTGTATGACTCAATGTGTTGACATTGTATGGGCGGTGTTATTTTGCATTGAAAGGAATCTGTGTATGCATGCACGCCATGATTATGGGCCTTGTATGAAAGAGTGTTATCTTCTAGTCCGCATGTATCCATACCTTTAATGCACAATGTATAAACAAATTTTTTTGGTAGCTGTATGTTCTTTTTATCTGTCTACCATATGAACTATTTATCTAAAATGCTCTTTGACACTATTTCTGTCATTGCTCTATATACTATGCAGATGTAATGAATTATAAAATTCTTCGCTTGCTCTGAAAGCCCTTACTAAAATGGGTTCTTCTTGGCAGGTAGATTCCACATGGTATCAGATACCCAGCGGCAAAATTATGCTGCGTATTCATCAACAGAGCGTTTTTCTTTGCTGCAGATTATGCAATTTGCACAACAATTAGGATAAAAAATTTGATTTATAGCAGCGATAAAGTCATCTAATTTATTCCGATTACTATTCTTTTTTAAATAAGGAGAGGCCCACATAAGAGCTTTATCTGTCAGAAGATTGATAATAAAAAATAACTTTTCTTTTCACTGGTAAAATGGAGCAGGTTGCATTTGAAATTATATATGGCATTGATTAAGGAAACCTCGGTAAATGTGATGATCACCGTTAAACTTTGAGGCTAGTGGCATATGTGATCTTGAATCTGCAGAAGAGCCATACAATTTAATAAACTCTCTATGTGGATTTTCTTGTTGTTTCTTAGGCATATAAGTGGCATTAAGATGTAGCGTGATGCAGAGACGTAAATCAGGAAATAATCGGTGTCTGGTACACTAATAGGCAGCAACTGGTTTTAGCATAAGGCAGAGACGTGGTTAGGAAACAGTCCAAGTTGAGTACACAAATGAGCAGCAACAGTTTCTAGAGTAAGGCAGACTTGTAGACAGCAGTAGTATATACTCAGCATGTTTATCATTACCTGTATATAAATTTACTGTACAGGGTGGGCCATTTATATGGATACACCTAAATAAAATGGGAATGGTTGGTGATATTAACTTCCTGTTTGTGGCACATTAGTATATGGGAGGGGGGAAACTTTTCAAGCTGGGTGTTGACCATGGTGGCCATTTTGAATCCAACTTTAGTTTTTTCAATGGGAAGAGGGTCATGTGACACATCAAACTTATCGAGAATTTCACAAGAAAAACAATGGTGTGCTTGGTTTTAACGTTACTTTATTCTTGCATGAGTTATTTACAAGTTTCTGACCACTTATAAAATGTGTTCAAAGTGCTGCCCATTGTGTTGGATTGTCAATGCAACCCTCTTCTCCCACTCTTCACACACTGATAGCAACACCAGAGAAGAAATGCTAGCACCGGCTTCCAGTATCCGTAGTTTCAGTTGCTGCACATCTCGTATCTTCACAGCATAGACAATTGCCTTCAGATGACCCCAAAGATAAAAGTCTAAGGGGGTCAGATCGGGAGACGTAGGGGGAGGAGGAGGAGTTTAGGAGAAGGGATAACGGCAATTAACTTTTTATAGCAGCGGCCAGTGAGGGATAAGTAAAGCTCAATAGGTGAAATGCTGGTGACAGGTTCCCTTTAAATGCAAAAGCATCTATATCAAGAAGCACGGTGCCTCATTGGTTAGAATTGTTGCCTTGTAGCACTGTGGTCCTGGGTCCTATTTTTTTTATTTTTTTTAGTAATGTCGGAGTATAAAAAGGGAAACTTTTACACCATATTTTTAAATGTTTAGGATAAAGAAACTACTTTTCCCATATATTGTTCTGTCAGGTATGTGCAACATGTACTCTATAGACCAGAGGTCTCCAACCTTTTATAGCTGGTGAGTCACTTTCAAATATTAGAGGTAGTATTGAGCCACACTTGATAAAGATATGACGTAAGGATGCTATGACATCTCAGGTAGCACAAGGCACAATAGTACCATCAGCTGCCCAGAGAGCACTATGCAGAGGTTCTCAGAGCTTTATGTGGCTCCCACAACCAGTTGGGAAACACTGATATAGTCTGTTGTATCTTAAATTATCTAAGCTAGTAATTTCAGCTATGATTCCCAAAGCTGCCATAAATCAAAATTACTCAGCTGACAGTATATTTTACTTTCATTTTATCTAATATTGCTGTGCTGCTTATATTTTATGTATTAAGTGATGCCATTGACTTTATAATTGTTTAAAAATGCTTAGCCACAACAAAAAAAGTTGTGAGGGTAAGAGGGAATGAGTGCACAGCTAACAACTTTTAAAGATTAGAATGATAAATATATACAGTATGCAGTGAACAGACTTTTCAGGTGCCGCAGTGCCTCTGTAACAGCGCTTTAGCGTTTATTGGGTGCCTATAAGATTGTCAGCTGCAGTAACCTCATAACAGTGCCAGCAGCAAAGCCTAATCATTTTGACAATCTTAGTACTCCATAGCATCATGTGCTCCCATAACAATTAAAATTCACAGTGCCTCCATAACTTGTAGCCATAATGCCTCCATAGGAAGGCTAGCCATTATGTCCCCATAGCAGTGACAAGCAATGTTTTCCCATAGTAGTTTCAGACAAGGTAATATAAACTACCGTGGCAACCATACTTCTCCAATGACATTGTCAGTCATTGTTTCCTCATAACTTTACCAGCCACAAGCCCTTATAGAAATGCCAACTACAGAGCCCTCATAGCTAAATGAAACAGTTCCCCAATTACAGTGCCAGCTACAGTGCTAACCATCAACCCCCGATAACAGTCAGCCATTGTATGTCAATAGCAGTGCCCCAGTTCTTATACTGTAGTGCCATTTATTGTGCTAGCATTCGCCCAGAGTTGTAATTCCCTCTTGTAGTTCAAGAGATTATCACAAAAAGAAGTCTGGACAGAATGGGCAATCTGACATTCCTCCCAGTGTAGTATGTGATGTGTTAGGAACCATTTGTACAGACTAGTATTCATTCTGCCTACTAGTATATTTACTGTCTGTTCAAGAAGAAATGAAACAAGAAATCTTTTTGCAAAATGTTTTCTGGGTTAGGAGTAAGAATTAACCTATGAAACAATATAGAGCAGATCTGCGAAAGAGAATGTTCAGAACAAGAATTTACATCAATGTCTTTTCATGATTTTCATCAAGGGACTTATTTTTTTTCTGAAACCCCGTAATGATAGCTTGAGGGTATCGGTATGTTCATACATACAAAAAGAAATGGCTCACAATTACGAGCCTCTTTTCAAGGGAAAACAGCCTCTGATTTCAAGGCATTTTTTCCACTAAAAAAAGTCCTTTATTATTTGAAGAAAAAACCAAACTTCACATACTTGGTATCTCCGCACCCATATAAACCAATACTATAAAGCAAATGCATTATTTATCCCACGCGGTGTAAGCCATAAAAAAAATAATATTTTCAAACAAAGCCAGAATTGCTGTTATGTGGTCACCTCGTCTCCAAAATAAAAGTCTTCAAAATGTTGTATGTACCAATAAAAACTACAACACGCCCTGAAAGGAACAAGTCCTCACACAGCTGTGTTGATGGAAAAATAAAAAAGTTAAGACTCAGAATATGACATAAAAACATGAGTAGCATAGTATAAAAATAACTATATAAATTTGGTATCTCTGTAATCATACTGACCCACAGAATTAAGTTTAAATGTCATTTATCTCATACGGCAAATGGCGAAAAAAACAAAACCCCAAAAAATAAAACCCAAAAATTGAAGAATTAATTATTTTTTTTCCATTGCTCCCTTAAAAAAAATTCAATACACAGACTTTTCTACAGTATATGTACCCTAAAATGGTGCCATTAAAAAAAAATACAGCTTGTCTATCAAAGAACAAATCCTTATGTCTTGAACAAATACACAGTAAACAGTGAGGTCCATGTTCTTCCCAAACCTCTGTCCCTACCTACTTGCACGACCCGTCCTAAACGACAGCGCACAACTGGGCAGCGTTCCCTATACTGGTACAAGTGCAACTGACAAACGGATAAGACATAGACAGTACGAAATAACAAAGGGTCACCTGGGAAGTACACGGGGGGAGAGGCAGGGCAATTGCGCCGCAGACAAGTTCGGGTGCAAAAGGCGGAGTCAGGCAGGCAGGGTCAAACTGGGAGAGTGCGGAAAAAACAAAAATCAGAAGGCAAAGAAAAGTCAGGAGTCCAGCCGAGGTCAGGTCACAAGAAGTCAAAAAGCAAGTCGCTCAGGGGAGTCTGAAACAAGGGAAAGCACCAGGCAAGGAAACTCTAATTACAGACAAAGGCCAACTATCCCAGGCTGAACTAAATTAGGAGAGGGCGGGAGCTCAGGAACATCAGCCAGGCTTTCATTGGCCTGATGCTCCTGAGCTCCTATTGGCTGCAGACTGCCTCACTCTGCCAGGCCGGGCAATGCCCGAGCGAGTAACTCTCGATATCCTGGAGACCGAGGGAGCCGCAGGCAGAGAGTACGTGACAGTACCCCCTTTTACGAGGGGCCACTGGACCCTCAACCCCCGAACCAGGTTTATTCTGAAACTTTTTATGAACGTTTTTTATAACGATCCAAGCGTGGATATCTCGGAATGGGACCCAAGTCCTCTCCTCTGGGCCATATCCTTTCCAATGGACCAGGTACTGTATAAACCCCTGAACCTTTCTACTGTCCAGAAACCTGGCCACCTCAAACTCCTGTCCCTCGGGTGTCAATACTGGGACGGGGGGTTTCCCTATTGGAAGGATGGGGGGAACAAATATTTTCAGAAGGGAGGAATGAAACACATCGTGGATGCGGAAGCAGGGGTGCAATTTTAAGCAGAAGGAGACAGGGTTGATCCCCTCCATGATTTCATAAGGACCGATGTACCTGGGGGCGAGCTTTCTGGAGGGTACCCTCAGGCGGAGGTTCTTGGAAGATAACCAAACCCGATCTCCCACCAAGAAATCAGGATTAGCCGATCGCCTTTTATTGACTTGAAGCCGCTGGTGGTCTTGGGCTGCCCTGAGATGACTCCGGACCTGGTCCCAGATGACCTTAAAATTCCCAGTGAGAAGCTCCACTTCAGGGAAAATGAATAAAACCGGGGACTAAAACCATAATTAGCAAAGAATTGAGACACTCCTGACGATGTGCTGATGTGATTATTGAGGGCAAATTCCGCAAGCGCCAAAAACCTGAACCATTTATCCTGAAATTCGGCCACGAAACATCTGAGATACTGTTCCAGAGACTGATTGGTCCTCTCAGTCTGGCCATTAGTTTCTGGATGGAAGGCCGATGAAAAGGACAAGTCTAATCCTAACTGCTTGCAGAACACCCCCCAAAACAACGATACAAATTGGACCCCCTGTCAGAGACGATGTTAACAGGTACCCCATGCAAACGTAAAATATGTTTAATAATAAGGTTAACTAGCTCTTTAGCTTGGGCAATTTCTTCAGGGGAATGAAGTGGGCCATTTTACTAAACCGGTCTACCACCACCCAGATCACTGACCTGCCCTGGGAAGAAGGGAGATCGGTGATAAAATCCATGGCTAGATGGGTCCAGGTTCCTTGGGGCACCGGCAAAGGACACAGCAAGCCTGCAGGTAGGGATCTGGGAGTTTTAGACCGGGCGCAGGTCTCACATGAGACCACGTAGGCTCGGACATCCCGTAGCAACCCTGGCCACCAGAAACCACGGATGACATGGTCCCTGGTACCAGAGATGCCTGGGTGACCTGACAGGACTGAGTCATTACACTTCTGGGGGAGCCTCAGCCGGAGGTGTAGGGGTACAAACAATCTGCCCTCTGGAAGGGCTTGAGGGGCCGAGTCCTGGCTGGCTGTGATCTCTGTTGTCAGGTCAGAGTCTACGGTTGCCACTACCGCACAAGGAAGCAATACTCCTTCGGGCTTGGTCTCAGGCGGAGGGGTGGCCAAAAAACTGCATCCGCTTTAATATTCTTTGAACCAGGCCTGTAGGTAACAACAAAATTGAACCTGGTAAAAAATAGAGCCCATCTAGCCTGTCTAGGGTTGAGTCTCTTGGCTGATTCTAGAAATACCAAATTTTTATGGTCAGTGAGGACCGTGACCCGATGTCTTGCCCCTTCGAGAAAATGGCGCCGTTCCTCCAAAGGGCATTTGATGGCCAGCAGTTCCCAATTACCCACATTGTAATTTTGCTTTGTGGGACAGAACTTATGGGCAAAGAAGGCACAGGGTCGGAGGTGAGTGTGAGAAGTAGGACCCTGATACAATACTGCTCCCACACCCACCTCGGAAGTATCCACCTCCACAATAAAGGGTTGAGTTTGATCCGGTTGGATTAGTACCGGGGCGGAGGAAAAGCACCCCTTAAGGAACTCGAAGACTCGGACCGCCACTAGAGACCAGTGGAGGAGATCCGCACCTTTACGGGTGAGGTCGGTAAGGGGTTTGGCGATTACTGAAAAATTTTGGATAAAACGTCTGTAATAATTTGCAACCCTAAAAACCTTTGGAGGGCTTTCAGGGAAGCAGGCCGAACCCAGTCAGATACCGCCTGGACCTTGGCAGGATCCATGCGGAAATCTTCAGGGGTAAGGATGTGTTCCAAGAAGGGCATCTCTTGAGTACCAAAACTACATTTTTCAAATTTAGCGAAGAAATTATTCTCCCTGAGAATGTGGAGGACAGTCCTGACATGTTTGACGTGCGAGTCTCAGTCTTTGGAAAACACCAAAATGTCATCTAAGTATACCACCAAGAAGAAAAATATAATTTATGAAAGTCTGGAACACAGCTGGCGCATTATATAGACAGAAGGGCATCACCAGGTACTCAAAGTGCCCTTCGGGGGTGTTAAAGGCAGTCTTCCACTCATCCCCCTTACGAACTCTAATCAGGTTATAGGCCCCACGCAGGTCAAACTTAGAGAAACATTGGGCCCCCTGAACCTGATTAAAGAGATCGGAGGTGGGTGTTGGTTCTTTATGGTAATATTGTTAAGCTAACAGTAGTCGATACAGGAAAAACAACCTAAACAACAACCTCACACCAAAGATGGCGTGTACTGGGGTCCCTTATAATGTATAGACCTAAAACCGAACCAAAATGGGACATTAACCCTAAAGCAAGTAAAGCAAGTAATTTACTCCAAAAATAAAAGTACAAAAAATTCTTTATTAAATATAATAACAATGACAAGTAATGAGAAAAGAGATATGATACAATTAACACGGAGAAATATGCAACAGGGTCAGATGGAATCGACCAAAACCAACAGAATCAACCGTCCACTAGAGACCTAACACACGCTCAAGTATAGATCAATAATTAATAAGCCCGGGAGAATGGGGTGGTGAGTCCCATACATAGTGTCATATAATCAGCTAGATTTAACAGCGTGTAAAGTATGTCAATATGCGTAGCCTGCACAGTATAAAGTGCATGTAGTAGTAAGTGCAAAATCTATACAGTATAAAAGTACATGAAAAGTATAACTGAAAACGTATGCAGATAGTATAAAGGCTCAAATAGCCAAGAGGAATAAGACTGCCATGAATAACTAAAATAGCACAATGTTGTGGAGGCTACAAAAAGCTGAAAAAAACTATGCACATACCCAGAGACATGGTAGTCGATACAGGGTCAGAGCCTGTCTTTCTTCCCCACAAAGAAGAATCCAGCACCTACAGGTGATGAGGAGGGGTGGATGTACTCCTGGCCAGGCTCTTCTGAATATACTCCCTCATCGCTTCATGTTCAGGGCAAGATAGATTAAAGATTCTACCTTTGGGGAGATTGGCTCCAGGTACCAGGTCGATTGCGCAATCATGTACTCTATGAGGAGGTAACTCTTCAGAGGCTTTTTTGGAAAAGACGTCACTGAAGTCCTGAATAAATTCAGGAAGAGTGTTACCCTCCTCAACGAGGACATACAAGATGACAAACACTTCTTACCCCAAGTAACAAGTTCCCCCGTCACCCAATCTTAGATGGGGTTATGCTTTCGCAACCAGGGGAGACCTAATAAAATCTCGGTGGATAGCTCCTTAAGGAAAAACATAGTACATTCCTCCAAGTGAATTTAACCAATCTTTAAATAAAACACTGGGGTAGCGGGAAAACGTGCCCGCAAGCTAACGGGGAGGAGTATACTCCTACCAGGGGAATAGAAACAGACAAATCAATAAGGGGTAAACCCATTGACAAAGCAAAACTGTGGGAAATAAAATTGGCAACGGACCCTGAGTCTACAAACGCAGAACCTATCCCAGTCTTGCCCAAAAATGACACCTGGGCTGGCAACAAGACCTTATTAAAACAAATGGGAGATACCTGTGCGCCCAAATGACCTCCCCGATTACCAATTAGGCTCGGAAGTTTTCCAGAGTCTTCTTTTTTGCGTTTGGGACTGGTGCTGAGTAGATGGTCCGCGTCTCCACAGTAGAAGCATAAGGCATTTTTGCGGCGGAACTCCCTGCGAACTTTTGGATCCCCTGTGATCCCTATCTCCATCTGTTCCTCCTGGTAGTCAGCTGAAGAAGAAAGCACTGGGACAGCTTGAGACCTAGGAGGATCGACTGGAGTAGGAGGACCGGACCGTTCCTGCCGACGCTTCCGGATGCATCGGTCGAGATGGACAGTGAGATTCATGAGCTGATCTAGGGAGTTGGGGTGGGTAACCTACTAGCAGGTCTTTCAGGGCGTCAGTCAGTCCTAGCCTAAAGTGGTACTTCAGGGCTGAGACACCACAGGTGGATTCCACAGACCACTTCCTAAACTCAGAATAGAACTCCTCTACTGGCCTCTTACCCTGACGATGTCCCCCTAACTGAGTTTCAGCAAACGCTGTCCTGTCGGGTTCATCATAGAGATGTCCCAGGGTGGAAAAGAAAGCATCGACAGAGGAGCGTTGGGGACTAGTGGGAGATAAGGAAAATGCCCAATCCTGGGGGTTCCCCAGTAGACAGGATATGATGATCCCCACACGTTGAGACTCAGAGCCAGAAGAATGGGGCCATATCTGAAAATAAAGCATGCAGCTCACATGAAAAGATGAAAAAAATATTTTATCGCCAGAGAAACGATCGGGTAACTGGATTTGGGGTTCCAGCACAGGTGCGAGAGGGTAGGCTGCCACGGATAACACAGTGGCGATCACCTCCGGGGCATGCTCCTGCTGGTAGACTCTCTGGGCCAATCCTGCACCAATTGGGTGAAACCCTGCATTTGCTCTGTTAACACTACCAAAGGGTCCATGGCAAACAAAGCCAGACAAACAGGGAAGAGCAGGTAAAAGGTCTGTAATTCTGTCATGAACAAATACACAGTAAACAGTGAGGTCCCTGTTCTTCCCAAACCTCTGTTCCTACCTACTTGTACGACCCGACCTAAACGACGGCGCACAACTGGGCGGCGTTCCCTATACTGGTACAAGTAAAACGGACAAACGGATAAGACAGAGACAGTATGAAATAACAAAGGGTCACCTGGGAAGTACACGGAGGGAGAGGCAGGGCAATTGCGCAGCGGACAAGTCCGGGCACAAAAGGCGGAGTCAGGCAGGCAGGGTCAAACCGAGAGAGTGCGGAAAAAACAAAAGTGAGAAGGCAAAGAGAAGTCAGGAGTGCAGCCGAGGTCAAGTCACAAGAAGTCAAAAAGCAAGTTTCTCAGGGGAGTCTGAAACAAGGGAAAGCACCAGTCAAGGAAACTCTAATTACAGACAAAGGCCAACTATTCCAGGCTGAACTAAATAAGGAGAGGGGGCGGGAGCTCAGGGACATCAGCCAGGCTTTGATTGGCCTGACGCTCCTGAACTCCTATTGGCTGCAGACTGCCTCACTCTGCCAGGCCGGGCAATGCCCGAGCGAGTAACTCTTGATGTCCTGGAGACAGAGGGAGCCGCAGGCACAGAGTACGTGACACCTTATATGGCTATGTTGACAGAAAAATATCTAATAAATTTATGGCTCTCTGTACACAGTAATGCAAAAAATAATAATTGATGCATCCTTAATGGGGATTCTAAAAAATATGCTAAAATATCGGGTGGAAACTGGGAACACCGTCTTAGAAATTCCAAATTGAATTGAACAATTTTCAACATGAGTACAGTATGTGCAGATCCTAGTATTATAGGGTCTGAAACCCAGGGAGTTAAAATTGCAACCAAACCCTTTATTCCCCACAATCAAATTAATGACATTGTAAAGGATCTGCCAGGCACAGCTTCAGGGTTAACTTCCTTAGGTAATCAGTCTTCACCTGAGTCTATCTCTCTGAGACTGACTCCAGCTTCCACCACTCAGGATCGCAGCCTGGCCAGACTCAGCTAGCTCCCGCCCTCTGTCTATTTATACCTGCCTTTCCTTTTCCTCCTTGCTTGTGATTCTTTCCGTGTGGTTTCCTGGCCCAGCTACAGCTCCTAACAATTTGATCCTGCTGCATTCTGACCCTGGCTTTCTGACTACTCTTCTGCTCTGCGTTTGGTACCTCATGCTCTCCTGGTTTGACTTGGCTCGTTCACCACTCTGTTGCTCACGGGGCCGTGGGCAACTGCCCCTTTCCCTTTGCTTTATATTCCCTTGTATGTTTTGTCTCGTGCACTTACTGAGCGTAGGGACCGCCGCCCAGTTGTACCCCGTCGCCTAGGGCGGGTCGTTGCAAGTAGGCAGGGACAGAGTGGCGGGTAGATTAGGGCTCACTTGTCCGTTTCCCTACCCCTATCATTACATAATCACAAGCCCATATACCTAGTCTACCCTGGTCCCTGACACTACTATGGACCCCCTTGAGACCCTGGCTCAGCAAATGCAGGGTCTCTCCCTACAGGTCCAGGCCCTGGCTCAGAAGGTCAACCAGCCTGAGGCTACCTTGGTGGTTCCCCTCACCTCAACTCCTGAACCCCACCTCAAGTTGCCCGACCGGTTCTCAGGGGACCGCAGGGCTTTTCTCTCCTTTCGGGAGAGTTGTAGGCTTTACTTTCGCTTAAAGCCTCACTCCTCAGGTTCTGAGAACCAGCGAGTGGGTATAATTATGTCCCGGCTCCAGGACGGCCCCCAAGAATGGGCCTTCTCCTTGGCTCCTGACGCCCCTGAACTTTCCTCCGTTGATCTTTTCTTTTCTGCTCTCGGACTCATTTATGACGAGACTGACAAGACTGCCTTTGCCGAGAGTCAGCTGGTGACCTTACGTCAGGGTAAGAGACCTGTTGAGGAGTATTGTTCTGACTTTAGGAAGTGGTGCGTAGCTTCTCGGTGGAATGACCCTGCCTTAAGGTGCCAGTTTAGGTTGGGTCTGTCGAATGCCCTGAAAGACCTGCTAGTTAGCTATCCCTCTTCTGACTCCCTAGACCAGGTTATAGCTTTAGCGGTACGACTTGACCGACGTCTCAGGGAACGACAACGCGAACGTTTATGTGTTTTCTCCTCCGACTCCCCCATGATGCCTCCCGAGGTTCCGTTGCTTCGTTCTTCCCCGGAAGACTCAGAAGTACCTATGCAACTCGGGGCCTTCCTGTCCCCCCAACAACGTAGAGATTTCCGCAGGAAGAATGGTCTCTGCTTCTACTGTGGGGATGACAAGCATCAAGTGAACAACTGTCCTAAGCTTAAGAATGCAGCCGGAGAACTTCTGCGCCTAAGTGATCATCGGGGAGGTCACTTGGGCGCACAGGTATTTCCCGTAAATATGAAACGTAATAAGATCGTGCTTCCCTTTCAGGTCTCTTTTGGTGGTAAGTCTGCTACCGGCAGCGCCTTCGTGGATTCAGGGTCCTCTGCTAATATCATGTCTGTGGAATTTGCTATGTCTCTTGCTATGCCTTTGATTGATTTGCCTAAACCTGTCCCAGTAGTGGGTATCGACTCCACTCCTCTTGCTAATGGTTATTTTACACAGCATACCCCTGTTTTTGAACCCTTGTTGGCTCCATGCATTTGGAGCAGTGCTCTGTACTGTTGATGCAGGGATTATCGTCCGATTTGGTTTTAGGCCTTCCCTGGTTGCAGTTGCATAATCCCACGTTTGACTGGAATACTGGGGAGCTTACCAAATGGGGTAATGAATGTTTGACGTCATGTTTTTCTGTTAATTCTATTTCTCCCCCTGAGGAGGTGAACACGCTACCTGAGTTTGTTCGGGACTTCGCTGATGTTTTCTCTAAGGAGGTCTCCGAAGTGTTACCTCCTCATAGAGAATACGATTACGCTATCAATTGGTACCAGGAGCTAAGCTTCCTAAGGGTAGGATATTTAATCTTTCTTGTCCCGAACGTGAAGCCATGAGAGAGTATATCCAGGAATGCCTGGCCAAGGGTTACATTCGCCCCTCTACTTCTCCGGTAGGTGCTGGCTTCTTCTTCGTAGGGAAGAAGGATGGTGGTCTTAGGCCATGCATTGACTACCGTAACCTGAATAAGGTCACTGTAAGGAACCAGTATCCCCTTCCTTTGATTCCTGATCTCTTTAATCAGGTTCAGGGGGCCCAATGGTTCTCTAAGTTTGATCTACGGGGGGCGTATAAAGAGGGGGATGAGTGGAAGACTGCGTTTAACACGCCCGAAGGTCATTTAGAATACCTCGTCATGCCCTTTGGGTTGTGTAATGCGCCGGCGGTCTTCCAGAATTTCATAAATTAGATTTTGAGAGATTACCTGGGGATATTTCTTGTAGTGTACCTTGATGACATACTGGTGTTTTCCAAGGACTGGCCCTCCCACATTGAGCATGTCAGGAAGGTGCTCCAGGTCCTTCGGGAAAACAAACTGTTTGCAAAAACCGAAAAATGTGTGTTTGGGGTACAGGAGATACCATTTTTGGGTCAAATCCTCACTCCTCATGAATTCCGCATGGACCCCGCCAAGGTTCAGGCTGTGGCAGAATGGGTCCAACCTGCCTCCCTGAAGGCGTTACAGTGTTTTTTGGGGTTCGCTAATTATTACAGGAGATTCATTGCTAACTTCTCGGTCATCGCTAAGCCTCTTACTGACCTCACTCGCAAAGGTGCTGATCTCCTCCACTGGTCTCCAGAGGCTGTCCAGGCTTTTGAGGTCCTTAAGAAGTGCTTTATCTCGGCCCCGGTGCTGGTTCAGCCCAACCAAATGGAGCCATTTATCGTGGAAGTTGACGCATCCGAGGTGGGAGTGGGGGCTGTCTTGTCCCAGGGTACCAGGTCCCTCACCCATCTCCGCCCCAGTGCCTACTTCTCCAGGAAGTTTTCACCCACTGAGAGTAACTATGATATTGGCAACCGCGAACTCTTAGCCATTAAATGGGCATTTGAAGAGTGGCGCCACTTCCTGGAGGGGGCTAGGCACCAGGTAACGGTCCTTACCGACCACAAGAATCTGGTTTTCCTAGAATCTGCCCGGAGGCTAAACCCGAGACAAGCTCGATGGGCGCTATTTTTTACCAGATTCAACTTTTTGGTTACCTATAGGGCTGGGTCTAAAAATATTAAGGCCGATGCACTGTCGCGTAGCTTCATGGCCAGCCCTCCTTCGGAGGAAGATCCTGCTTGTATTTTGCCTCCCGGTATAATCATTTCTTCTATTGATTCTGATTTAGTCTCTGAAATTGCAGCTGATCAAGGTTCAGCCCCCGGGAGCCTTCCTCAGGACAAGCTGTTTGTTCCCCTGCAATACCGGCTAAGGGTACTTAGGGAAAATCATGACTCCGCACTATCTGGTCATCCAGGCATCCTGGGTACCAAACACCTCATTGCCAGAAACTATTGGTGGCCTGGCTTGCCTAAAGACATTAAGGCCTACGTCGCCGCTTGTGAGGTTTGTGCTAGGTCCAAGACTCCCAGGTCCCGACCAGCGGGCTTACTACGTTCGTTGCCCATTCCCCAGAGACCTTGGACACATATCTCCATGGATTTTATCACCGATTTGCCTCCATCCCAGGGCAAGTCGGTGGTGTGGGTGGTAGTAGACCGCTTCAGTAAGATGTGCCACTTTGTGCCCCTCAAGAAACTACCCAACGCCAAGACGTTAGCTACCTTGTTTGTCAAACACATCCTGCGTCTCCATGGGGTCCCTGTCAATATTGTTTCGGACAGAGGGGTACAATTTGTTTCTTTGTTTTGGAGAGCCTTCTGTAAGAAGTTGGAGATTGATCTGTCCTTCTCCTCTGCTTTCCATCCTGAAACCAATGGCCAAACTGAGAGGACTAATCAATCTCTAGAACAATATTTAAGGTGTTTTATCTCTGACTGTCAATATGATTGGGTCTCATTCATTCCCCTCGCTGAATTTTCCCTTAATAACCGTGTCAGTAACTCGTCAGGGGTCTCCCCCTTTTTCTGTAATTTTGGGTTTAATCCACGGTTCTCCTCCGTTTCACCTGGTAGTTCCAACAATCCCGAGGTAGAGGTTGTTCATCGGGAACTGTGCACAGTCTGGGTCCAGGTTCCGAAGAACCTAGAGGCGTCCCAGAGCGTACAAAAAACTCAGGCTGATAGAAAACGTTCTGCTAACCCCTTGTTTATGGTCGGGGATCTGGTGTGGTTATCATCTAGGAACTTGCGTCTTAAGGTCCCGTCCAAGAAGTTTGCTCCCCGGTTTATTGGGCCGTATAAGGTCATTGAAGTCCTCAATCCTGTCTCCTTCCGGCTGGAGTTACCCCCATCTTTTCGTATACACGACGTGTTTCATGCCTCCCTCCTTAAACGCTGCTCCCCGTCCTTGGCTCCCTCAAAGAATCCTCCTGTTCCCGTTCTCACCCCTGAGGGGGTGGAATTCGAGGTGGCCAAGATTGTGGACAGCAAGATGGTCCAAGGCTCCCCCCAGTACCTGGTCCATTGGAGAGGATACGGGCCTGAGGAGAGGACTTGGGTACCTGCCCGGGATGTTCACGCTGGGGTATTGGTCAGGAAGTTCCACCTTCGTTTCCCCAGTAAACCAGGTCCGCTTAGAAAGGGTCCGGTGGCCCCTCATAAAAGGGGGGGTACTGTAAAGGATCTGCCAGGCACAGCTTCAGGGTTAACTTCCTTAGGTAATCAGTCTTCACCTGAGTCTATCTCTCTGAGACTGACTCCAGCTTCCACCACTCAGGCTGGCAGGCTTAGGAGTGGGAGAGCCTATCGCAGCCTGGCCAGACTCAGCTAGCTCCCGTCCTCTGTCTATTTATACCTGCCTTTCCTTTTCCTCCTTGCTTGTGATTCTTTCCGTGTGGTTTCCTGGCCCAGCTACAGCTCCTAACAATTTGATCCTGCTCCATTCTGACCCTGGCTTTCTGACTACTCTTCTGCTCTGCGTTTGGTACCTCGTGCTCTCCTGGTTTGACTTGGCTCGTTCACCACTCTGTTGCTCACGGTGTTGCCGTGGGCAACTGCCCCTTTCCCTTTGCTTTATATTCCCTTGTATGTTTTGTCTCGTGCACTTACTGAGCGTAGGGACCGCCGCCCAGTTGTACCCCGTCGCCTAGGGCGGGTCGTTGCAAGTAGGCAGGGACAGAGTTTCCCTACCCCTATCATTACAGACATGTACAACAATTAAAAATATGAATCTTTAAAGACATAAAGACAAAATACAAAATTCAAAATGTATTTCCAACAGCAACCCACATGCAAAAGGTTAACACTAAATAACAATAAAAATGAACAACAAATTTCAAGTGAGAAAAATTCAGCACATACCACTGCACTATATGCTTGACTCCCTTTGGGACAGACCACACTAATCTAGAGACGCAAAAGTGACAACTAAGGTTCCAACCACTGTATAGCGGCCGCTCGTGTCTACTGTAGCTCTGCTCCTATTCACTTGAATAGGAGTAGAGTTGCAGTACTGCAGCACGGCCGCTATACAGTGGTCGGAGTCATCTGCTTCCGGCACCGACCCCTGCATAGCTTCTGGTGCCCGGAGGCAGCCAGAGCAGCTGATCAGTGCAGGGTCTGGGTGTTGGAGCCCCATGAATCATATACTGATGACCTATCCTGTGGATATGTTATCAGTATAAAAAAACAGCCCCCCAAACTGGACAACCCCTTTAAGCACTACATGGTGGTATTTGCATTGTATGACAGTATGGTATGGTGGTATTGGCAGTGTATAAAACTGTTATTTAGGCAACTGTATAGAATTATAGACATTATTTGGCCATATATGGCGCTTTTATACATAATGTATGTTGCATATAATTAGATACTGTTTTTACATCTGCGACAAAATGGCATTAGGACACTTTTTTATTTTAGTCTTTATGCTGTATTTATTTGTTTTTTCATCCTATAAATACCATTTAAAATAAATGCTCCATGATTGCTACCTTGGAATTGTGCCAGTGCATGTCCAAAATGGAAATACAGATTACATATTTTTTTTTTAAAACATAAGCACTAAATATAGATAAATTCATAAATAATAAATGAGTTCTGATTTGGGGACAATAGCATTGGGACATATTTATCATTTAGCCCGAGTGCTGGATTTATATTATTTTTTGCACACTATAAATACTTTTTGGATATAAATGCTCCTTGTTGGCTTCCTTTGAAATGGAGCCACAATGTCCCCAAAATAGAAAAACAGATTGAAATCCACTGAATAAATACCAGTTACTAAATAGTCACAATTGAAACTTCCAAAAGAATGAATCAATATAGAATAAAGAGAGAAAGGGTGAAAAATGTATGTAGCTGTAAAGATAAAATGTAACTTTTTTATTTACTTAAAAAAGGATCATAAAATAGAGTATCAATAGTCTGGTCTTAATGTCTTAAAGGCTATGTAAACCATTGAAAGGCAAAACAAATTTTTCATAAAAAGTTGTTTCAGTGTGTTTTGTGTAACTGTGTAAATACTTTTTATTAAAAATTTGTTTTACTTTTTTAGATACAGCTGCTCTGTATTCTCTATACAGAGCTGCTATTCACTGAATCCATCAGTCCCGCGAACCTGACATGTATAACTTACATGTGATAGTTTACAGGTGGATCCTGCGTGTCTCCCGCCGACACTCAGGGCCGTATTTGCCACTAGGCACTGGGGGTGCAGCGCCTAGAGCGTCCAGCAGGGGGAGGGGGGCGGATGCAGAATCGTGTTTTTTTGTTTTTTGTTCCTGAGTTGAACTTGTGGTTACTTACAGGGCAGGGGGAGGGTTGTGCTTCACCAGCACTCCTCAGACTGTAATACATGCTCTCTGTTATTGGATTGGCCAGAGCTGCTCACGTGAGCAGCTGTGGCCAATCCGGGAACAGTGGGCGTGTCTTAGACTCATAGTCTAAGAAGCGCTGTGGAGAACGGATGGAAGAGCAGGAGGGCGCCGCACCAGGTCCAGGGCAGCTATGTATAAATCATGTACTGCCTAATGCAGTGGTTCCCAACCGGGGTGCCGTGAGAACCATAAATTAAATTTTGGTGTTTTTCACAAATAAGCTATGAATTTATTGGCAAATTTTTCCACTAACATAAAGTACAATATGTCATGAGAAAACAATCTCTGAATCGCTTGGATAGGCAAAAGCATTCCAGAGTTATTACCACATAAAATGACACGTCAGATTTGAAAAAAATGGGGCTGGTCATTGAGGCATCGATGACCCTTGGGCCTGAAAGGGTTAACTATAAATTAGTGGTCTGCATATTACTAAATTATATATTATATAAGGATACAATCTGATTTGCATTAGCAAAACAGTTTAAAATTATTATTAAGACTTCAGTGTGTCAAGGCTTGGCAAGAATCATAAATACATCTAAAAAGCTTTTACACTATTTCCATATTTTCTAAGCATTTAAAATCTGACCCCTACTGTTAAATGACATAAGGAACAGCAAGTAGGGTTATAATTACGGCTATATCGCTTTTTGGCTACTATTTGAAATTAATACTTTGTGGCTACAATTTATTCTAATTTACTGATTTTTTTGAGTAATCTTCTAGCATAACATTTGGGATTATTATTTTATTGTGTGGTCATTATCTGATTAAACTAATAACAGAAACTCTATAACTAATGAACTGATAGGTCAGTCCTATCAGAACTTAGTGTACCTATCGTTTTCATCTTCATGCTATTTGGACATGCATATTTTTCTTTCTCTGTGCCTGCCTAGGGTGCAGACTAATCCTGGTGTGAGGAAGAGCCAATCAGATGCCCCCCTGCTGCTCCCCTCCCTTCTGCCCCTTGTACTATTTTATTTAAAAACCTTTGCGCAGATTCATGCTTACCGGGCTGCATGAAATACAGACAGGCTCTCTCATTACAAAAAACTAAGTTTTACTCTGAAATGCTGCGGTATTTATGGAAAAAAAACATAGTGAATATTTTATTATTCCTTCTATGCCAGTTTTCTGGCGTAGAAATGTCGCAAGTGGCTCAAAAGTTGCAATTTGCGCAAAATTCTTTTTACTTTAAAGGCATTTGGACCACAATTTTACTAAAAGATGGGTGGGGCTTAG
Source organism: Rhinoderma darwinii (assembly GCF_050947455.1). NCBI lineage: Eukaryota > Metazoa > Chordata > Amphibia > Anura > Rhinodermatidae > Rhinoderma > Rhinoderma darwinii. The sequence continues at coordinate 238,581,783 of NC_134688.1, read as the reverse complement.
AGGAAAGGCATGTCCTACCACGGCCCAACAAATTTACTATACTTTATGCTATTGGCGTAATTTATAGTGCAAAGCTACTCCAGCTTGAAGCTGGAATAAATTTGACTTTCTGTCGAATTGATGCCCAGAGATGCACCTAATTTATTAAGAGTCATGTGCCTTTTAATAAATTAGGTACATCTTACTCCAGTGCTCTTCAGATTACGAATGGTGCAGTTTTAAAAAGAGTTGGGCATGGAAAGAAGTGTCCACTGGGCACCTCCACTATGGCTTCTTCCTGCCTGGCTCAGCTTTATTGACAGGTCTCTCGTTTGGACCTCTAGGGATCAACTGTAATCTGTAGGGTAACCTGGCAGTAAGCATTTTATTTTCCTGCATCGCTTCCACAGGGGAAATGAAGCATTACACAGTTCTCATTTAAATCAATGGGCTATCTGTGTAATGCAGGACATGTTGGATCCTTTAGAGAGAGAGAGAGAGAGAGAAAGAGAGAGAGGAACTCTCTTCGTAGATACTTTCCGCTATGGTTAATATATAAGAGTTCTGAACACATCCCCTTAACATCATTTTAAATAGATTTTTACTACCACTGCTAATCTTTATGCCCCCACTGTTAGAAAGTCCAAAGACCAGCTGAGCCTCAATGTTTATGAATATTTTCTCAGGGAAACAGAGCATGGAGCACATTAGTACAGTTGTATGAAATTTGTCTGTGAAAGGACAGCAAAAGTGAAAAATGTATCTACCTACCTACCGACTCTCATTATATTAAACTCACCCATTACGTATAGACCTATATGTGCACATTCAATATCCTAAGTGTGCTCAGCCCATTTAGGTAGGCTGTGGACTGTGAGAAGGATGAAGAACAGTGTGGCGTGCACAGTAAGCCGCGACAACTCTCCCGGCTAATGCACAGATATGGTGCAGGAGCAAGCTCAGTACATATATACAGCCCCAGAACAAAGCCAAGTACATACATACAACACCAGACCCAAGCTCATGCATATATACAGCACCAGAACCAACCTCAGGACATATATACAGCACCAGAACCAAGCCAAGTACATAAATACAACACCAGAGCCAAGCCCATACATATATACATCACCAGAACAAAGCTCAGTATAAATATACGGCCCCAAAACCAAGGTCAGTACATATATACAACACCAGAACCAAGGTCAGTACATATATACAGTCCCAGAACCAAGCTCAGTACATATATACAACACCAGGACAAAGCTCAGTACATATAAAGTGCACCAGAACCAAGCTCAGCATATAAATACTGCACCAGAACCAAGCTCAGTACATATATACAGCCCCAGAACCAAGCTCAGTACATATGTACAGTAGCATAACAAAGCTCAGCATATAAATTCGGCACAAGAACTAAGCTCAGTACATATATACAGTACCCGAGCCAAGTTCAGCATATAAATAAAGCACCAGAACTAAGCTTAGTACATATATAGAGCACAACAACAAAGCTCAGTGCATATATACAGCACCAGAACCAAGCCAAGTACATAAATACAACACCAGAACCAAGCTGCTAGCTTGGTTCTGGTGTTTTATATATGTATTGAGCTTTGTTCTGGTGTTGTATATATGTACTGAGCTTGGTTCTGGGGCTGTATTTATGTACTGAGCTTGGTTCTGATTATGTATATATGCACTGAGCTTGGTTCTAATGCTGTATATATGTACTGAGCTTAGTTCTGATGCTGTATATGTCAGATCATATATGTACTGAGCTTAGTTGTGGTGTTGTATATATGTATGAGCTTGGTTCTGGTGTTGTATATATATATATATATATATATATATATACTGAGCTTTGTTCTGGTGACATATATGTATGAGCTTAGTTCTGGTGTTGCATTTATGTAATGAGCTTTGTTCTGGTGATGTATATGTACTGAGCTTTGTTCTGATGCTATATTTATGTACTGAGCTTGGTTCTGGTGCTGCAGATCTTAGCTCTGGTGTTGTATTTATGTACTGAGCTTTGCTCTGGTACTGTATATATGCTTAGTTCTGGTGTTGTATTTATGTACTGAGCTTTGTTCTGGTACTGTATATATGTACTGAGCTTGGTTCTGGTGTTGTATATATGTACTGAGCTTGGTTCTGATGCTGTATATATTGACTGAGCTTGGTTCTTGTGTTGTATATATGTAATGAGCTTGCTTCTGATGCTGTATATATGTATTGAGCTTTGTTCTGGTGCTGTATTTATGTACTGAGCTTTGTTCTGGTGCTGTATATATGTACTGAGCTTTGTTCTGGTGCTGTATATATGTACTGATCTTGGTTCTGGAGTTGTATATATGTTCTGAGCTTCTCTTTGGTGCTGTATATATGTATTGAGCTTGGTTGTTATGATGTATAAAACTCCAGAACCAAGCTCAGTACATATATACAGCAGCAGAAGAAAGTTCAGTACATAAATATAGCACAAGCACAAATGCAGCTCAGTACAGAGATCATTTGCAAATTCAGTTTAATCCCTGCCATATAAGTTTGTACAGCATAAAACTACAGCTCGCAGTATAGCCAGAACGATAAGTTATGGTAAGGATATGCTGGGAGTTGTTGTTTTCCAAAAAAAGAACGACACACCCATAATCTCGCTGCAGATCATACAGTGACTATAGTACTGATCAGTCACAGGGAGAATAAATATTTATATTTAGTGACTCACCGGTGACAACTTGAGATTGAAGTCTTTCTTTTTCGCTTTTTTTTTGTTCTCTATTATGACTTCTCCTGGCCACGACCCATTTCTGCAGAGTTTGCCGCTTAGATGTCTTCAGCTCCTCACTTTTACAACATTTCGGCACCTATAAATGAAGATAAAATTCTAATGGTGCCGCACGTCTATGCTCCTAAATATAATAGTATCATACACTCTGCCCCCGAATTTAACAGTATCATACACTGTGCCCCCAAATATAATAGTACCATACACTGTGCCCCCGAACATAATAATGCCACACACTGTGCTGAATATAATAGTACTATACACTGAGCTCCTGAATATAATAGTACCATACACTATGTCCATGAATAAAATTGTGTCAAACTCTGTAAAGTAATGCACCACACACAGTACCCCTTGTAGTTAGTGCCCCTCATAGAGCCCCCTGTATATAAGGGCCTTTTACACTTGCCGATATTCGGCCAGTGCAGCGAGCACCGATCAACGATAATATCTTAATTTTTTAAAATTATACGACCAGCAGATGATCGTTTGCTCGTTCATCTGCTGATCGCTAACCTTTTTACACAGGTCATTTATCCGCAACGAGCGTTCTTTGAACGCTTGTCTGCACAATAGTTGCCCCTTGTTAAACCCACTATAGTGCCTCTCATATAGCCCCCTGTATATAGTGCTCCCCATAGAGCCCTTTGTAGATAGTGCTCTCTATAGTGCCCTCTGAAGATTGTAGCGTTGCCTGTAGACAGGACCCCCTGTGGCGTTATAATTATTAATGTTCCCTTTAGAATATATAGATAGTGCCCCCTGTGGCATCCCCTGTAGATAGTGCCCCATGTGGCGTCCCCTGTAGATAGCGCCCCCTGTGGCGTTACCTGTAGATAGTGCCCCCTGATGCGTTCCCTGCAGATAGGGGCCCCTATATAGTCCTCCCCTGTAGTTACTTAGTATGGGAGAACAGTCCGAAAATGCAGGCTGCGGCCCGCGGCCGTGCCCGCATTCGCGGGCTGTGATTACGGGCATGGCTGTGTGCATGAGGCCTTATGCTCAATGCACACGATGCGTATTACATGCGGTTTTGTCGTACGGATTTTTGTGCGCAAATCCGCAGCATAATAAGTACCGTATAGTCAATGACATTTCAGGAAATCTCATGTACACGCTGCAGTATTTTTCTGGACGGAAATTGACCTGCAGTGCATATTATAGAATCCGCAGCATGTCAATTTATCTTTCCGCTTGCGAATCGTATCTGCCTAGTGCTGTGAAAAATCGCACTAAAACCCGCAGCCTGAAAACGCCCCAAAAAACGCATCAAACCGTAAAAATGCACCAAAAAACGCATTAAAAAAATGCATGATTAGGTGTGTTTTTTACCTGAGAATTTCATGCTTATTGCTGCGGTTTTGGTGCATATTTTCTGCAGCAAAATACGCAGCGTGTGCATGTAGCCTAATGGTTTTGATAAATCTCCCCATTACTATTATTAGCATGAGCTATTCACAAGCAACCTAAGCAGATTCGAAGGGCCCTGAATGTTAGAGTGGCTTTATATACAGTACCCACCAAAAGTTCTAGAACACCCTCATAACTTTTGAACGGCTTGAGGTAGAGGATTGAAATTTGGTGGGATTTAATGGGGGTCATAAAATCTACCAGTCAACACCTTGGGGTGGGCGGGAGCAGCACATGATTTCATGTGTACACATTTCGGTAGTCGCTTGTTGTGCTCCACTCGAGACAGATGTATGAGGATTATCATGTACAGTGAGCAGAACATCTAAATCTTTTTCATCATTACTAGCATGTTTGGGTCTTTTGGATCTTTGTGTGTCTTTAATTGAACCGGTTATTTCAAAACAATGAACAGTTCTTTTAACAGTTGACAATGAAATTGGATCACGGATAGGATAAGTGGCGTTGAATAAAGCCGCTACTTCTCGATAGGATCTTATTTTTTTTTCTTCGCCATACCCTATCATCATCAATAAAGTGATCCTTTCGGTTTTGGTCAAATTCATTTTGTGATATGACAATAGAAATGTACAAAAATGAAAATTACTCTTCGAATTAGCGGTCTCTGAAATTCACAAGCATCATGTTACAATCGTAGACAAGGTCCATTTTGTATCGCCGAGGCCGATTGTAATAATACGTAATTTAAAGTCACCTTGATGTGACATTCCCAAGCTCACACACACATGCCCACGCGCCCACACACATTTAGGATTTTACCTCCGCGGTACATTTTGGGTAATGCTAACACCGGCGGTAGCCGATAACGAAGATGATAACTTTAAAGTTACATTTCTCAGCGAAAAAATCGATTTCGGCATTGTTTTCATATTGAAAAGAGCTTTCAAATGAGACCCCACTCGACCCCCCGTGCCATTTAAGATTTTGTTGCTCGTGCCCACCCCACTGCCCCCAAGGGGGTGGGGGTGGTTTTTTTTTGGCGTTATCTGGTAGATTTTATGACCCCATTACATCCCACCAAATTTCAACCCTCTACCTTAAGCCATTCAAAAGTTATGAGGGTGTTCCGGAACTTTTGGTGTGCACTGTATAACACTGAGTACATACTTTCTGAAATCATAGGTAGAATAACCCTAGTGAGATTTCAGAAATCCTCCCCACAATGAAAGGAGAATGTTAGGCCAACTCTGTGGAGTAATGTTGCTCCTGTGGCATAATGGATCATCAATGCTCTTTGTTTTCTAATTTAAACAGAAACCACAATGCAAGTGTAATGAAGGGGGTAAGGAAACAGACAAGTGAGCCCTAATCTACCCGCCACTCAGTCCCTGCCTACTTGCAACGACCCGCCCTAGGCGACGGGGTACAACTGGGCGATGGTCCCTACGCTCAATAAGTGCACGACAGACAAACAGACAAGGGTACACAGAAGCTAAGGGAAAAGGGGCAGTTGCCCACGGCAATACCGTAAGCAACAAGAGTGGTGAACGAGCCGAGTCAAACCAGGAGTGTACGAGGTACCAAACGCAGAGCAGGAGAGTAGTGAACAAGCCGAGTCAAACCAGGAGTGTACGAGGTACCAAACCCAGAGCAGGAGAGTAGTCAGTAAGCCAGGGTCAATATGAAACAGGGTTAAATGGTACAAGAAGCTGCAGCAGGGCCAGGAAACAAAACGAGAAGAATCACAAGCAAGGAGGAACATGAAAGGCAGGTATAAATAGACAGAGGGCGGGAGCTAGCTCCGTCTGGCCAGGCTGTGATAGGCTCTCCCACTCCTAAGCCTGCCATCCTGAGTGGTGGAAGATGGAGTCAGTCTCACAGACATAGAAGCAGGTGGAGACTGATTACCTATGGGCGTGGATACAGAAGCTGTGCCTGGCAGATCCTTAACAGCAAGTGTGAACAGAGCCTTAAGGGGGTTTTATACAGGATGATTATCGGGCAGATGAGCGTTCATAGAACACTCGTTGCTGACAATTGCCCTGTGTAAACAGGGAAACGATCAGCAGATGAACGCGCAAACGCTCGATCATCTGCTGGTCGTATAGTTTAAAAAAAGTTAAATATTATCATTGTCGGCAGCACATCTCCCTGTGTAAACAAGAAGAGTAACGACCGCTCGTCCCCATCCATAGCTCTGTCTGACAGGAGCAAACAAACGCCGACCAACGATGTCTCGTTGATCGGCACTCGCTGCACCAGCCGAGTGGCTGCTGGTGTAAAAGGGCCTTAACCCATTCACTTACATAAACCACCAGAGATGTTCCCTTAATCCCTTCACTACAAAGGACCCAATCACTACCTTTGTGTATTAATTCTATGGCGGTGTTGTGGGTGGGTGCAATTTGCCTTATTTTCCTAGGGCACCAAAATCCTTTGTCTTGGTCCGGATATGAATGGATGGAAAAAGAGTATTGTAAGATCAAGTATAAATCTGTTTTGCGGTCTATAATTTACTTTTAATATAATATATATCTGTCAGTTCTCAAAGTATTACATTGAGATCTGCACAACAATATAGTCACTAACCCCATGAAATGAAGAAGCCATAAATATACTCAAGCTATTTAAAGAAAGGAACATCATCTAAAAAGTAGCTGCTTTCCATAATACTCATTCCAAGTCATGAAATACAAAAGTGATTTTCTCAGTATATCTGTAAGGAGTCCAGATCTTCTTCCCACTGTCTTATCCACATTCTTAATTAGGCTCCATCAGACATTAAGTGCAGTAGTTGGCAGCTCCAGGGAATTAAACTGAAATATTGGTTGAAAGAGCTAAATCTCAAGTTTTAGACTGAACTTTTCTGTTGCCTATCATGAAATTCAGTGTCAAATAATGGTAATTTAGAGCCTGGGGCGTAGTAAAAAAAAAAAAGCTGAGTTATTTTTATGGGATGCTTGTAGAGCTGTCCGCTGACTGACAGATAGTGCCATAAATACATTGCCTCCCTCATTCCCTGTGTCCCCTGAGATGCTGTGTGCAGCTTATTGCTGTAATGCTCTAAGCTGCTTTTCCTGGTCTTTACACAGAAATAAATGGTGGATTCCCAGGACCAGTATAACCTTTTCACATCAGAAAACAAATGTGACCCATTCTAAATGAAGGGACTCATCTAATTAGTTAAACACTTTATACAATATTATTTATCACAGTGTACACATAGACTTAAAAAAAAGAGTAACTTTGTAATTGTATTGCATTACGTACCTTGTACTGAGTTACAATCTGTTTTGTAGCTACAGCTGCATTCACAATTATGTAGGCTTTAGAGCTGAAATCTGCCAGCTTTTCATTGTTCGCTCAATGTCTGCACAAAACTTGATTTGCATTCTAGGAGGTGTAATTTTTAATCTTGCACTATACATTATTTTGATGAAGAAAACAATTTAATCTTTAATTGCATTGTAGGAACTCAGCTAAGCTATTAGGAATATATTTGTTAACAAACTTTAAACAGTTTTCAATGACAACCAGTAGAATTGTGAATGCGAGTTTGGGGCATTATATAGGCTGTAACTCAGGATCAGTGCAATGTGTTTATAAAGTTTCTCAACTTTTTATGGATTACATTTAATTCTAAACCGTAAAAGGGTGTTCAAAGGTAAATATACCCTTGAAGGTTCCCTTGGTGTTTTTCCATTTTCTTGAATTTAACTACTTGGTAGAAAGTGTACACAAATTCACCAAGACTTCAGTGAAAATGTTCTTGTTTTATATATTCTATTGGATACAGTATACAAATGATAAAATATTGCATTTTGGCCATGGGGTCTTCTCAAGCCAATGTACTGTACAGTGAGGCATTAAATGTAGACTTCTATGACCTGCGCGTCAATCTTTGTATGAAAAATGTATTTCTCTTGCTTGACTTTGTTAATGCTGTCTTATTTTTGGAATATTAATAAAAACTATTTTTTTTAAAATGTATACTTTTATTGAGCTAACCATAAAGCATAGGCCTTTCCTGGGTGCAGATGATATCAACTGTTTCCCTGAGCTATTTGTTTGTACACGGATTCTCATAGGGCCACACAGCACACAGAAGAGATTTTGTTAGAGGTCTCCCATGCATTCTCCTGGTGAAGTCAATGGGTTCCTTAACAATTAACATATAAATGAAAAAGTTGATAAAGAATGTGATAATTCTATTTTCCAGTCTATTGTTGGCATTGTCAAGAAGTTATCAATTACATTTAAAAAGTTGCTATGTAAAATACATGACAATGTCTATAAGTGACATTTCTATAGATGCCAACTGTTAGAACAGTCCCTCCTGAAAAATGCAAAAGCAGTTAATAACTGTATCTGCGTTATCCATAATAATGGTTAAAAAAAAAAGGTTATGAATATTCAAATCTATCACGCAAAAACAAAATTACCTTGACATCCAGATAAAGAAAAGTAAATGTATCTATTAAACCATTGCATTCCTACAATAGGTTTACAGTGTATTGTCATTGAAATCCAAAAATACCCCAGTCATGAGGTGTTTAGAGTTGTTTTTCCGTATGGACTACATTGGAACAATTGCTGTTGGACTAAGAAGAAGAAGAAGATATTCTGTATTTGGTGTCATTAATATCCTTTGAGTTATAAGGTTACATTTTAAGTTTTCTTTTATGGAGCTCATAAATGTCAGTTGTCAGTAAATGCAGAGCAAACCTGCATATGAGGAAAAACTCATATAAGCAATTTTTGAAACTGTCACTCATGAGTCCTAGTCATAATCACTGTGCAAGGAATTGGGCACATTGCTAAATATTGGCTTACAGCAGTCTATTAAAAGAACGTATACTTATATTTAACATCCCTTAGGAAATACTCCTACAATGGCAAATTGGAAAAGAAGTGTTTTGGGCAGTAGCTCAAAGCCATTTGCAATTATCGGCCTGCAATCAGTGAAGAGTCAGTAACTTAAAATGAAAGGATGTGTACAACTTTAAAACGTTTTTTTGTTTTTTTTTTAATAAAAATGTCTATCAGTGTGTTTGGTGCAACTTCCTAATTAGTTTTTATTAAAAAATATTTTTACTTTTTGAGATACCGCTGCATTGTATCCTGTATAAAGAGCAGCTGTATCTAGAGCTGAGAACTGTATCCGTCAGGTTAGTGACACTGACACGCAGGATCGAGCTGTTAGCAATCACATCTAAGTTCAGTGACCTGCTTTCACTGAACCCGTCAGTCCCATGGACCTTAGCGCACGATTCAGCTGCTCTGTATACAGAATGCAAAGCAGCTGTATCTCAAAAAGTTAAAATAATTTTTAATGATAACTAATTAGAAAGTTGCAGCAACCACACTGATAAACATTTTTATTTAAAATAAAAACAAGTTTTCAAAGGTGCACATAGCAAAAAATGTAAATAAACCTAGTCTCAATTCCATAACGCAGAGTTTCCCAACCTTTTCAGGCTCGAGGCACCCCAGGAAAAAATAAATTCTCAGGGCACCCCTACCAAAAATTGTTTACAAAACGACAAAAAATTGCTAAAAACAAGCACTACACTCTTGGGGTATGTTCACACAATGTTTTTTTGTAAGGCAGAAACTAAAAATCTGCCTCCAAATTCATTTAGGAATTTTGAGGCAGATTTTGAATTGACAGCATTGTTTGACTTTTTTTCTCTCTGTGTTTTTTGCCCACATTTTTTTTAAGCCGTTGAAGCGAATGCAAAAACTGCAGACAAAAAAGCACCAAAGTTTTTTCTGCCTCCAATTAATTTCAATGGGACGTCAAAGGCGGAAACCACTCAAAGACCATCAGCCCCCCACTCACAGTAATGACCATCAGCCCCCCACTCACAGTAAAATGACCATCAGCCCCCAACTCACAGTAAAATGACCATCAGACCCCCACTTACAGTAATGACCATCAGCCCCCCACTCACAGTAATGACCATTAGCCCCCCCACTCACAGTAAAATGACCATCAGCCCCCAACTCACAGTAATATGACCATCAGCCCCCCACTCACTGTAATGACAATCAGCCCCCCACTCACAGTAAAATGACCATCAGCCCCCAACTCACAGTAAAATGACCATCAGCCCCCCACTCACAGTAATGACCATCAGCCCCCCACTCACAGTAATGACCATTAGCCCCCCACTCACAGTAAAATTACCATCAGCCCCCCACTCACAGTATAATGAGCCCTCAGTAAAGAGACCATAAGCCCCCTCCAGTAAAGTGACCATCAGCCTCAGCCCCCCCAGTAAAGTCACCATCAGCCTCTGACCCCGCCAGTAAAATGACCATCAGCCCCCTCCAGTAAAGCCACCATCAGCCTCAGCCGTCGTCCCCCCCCCCCCCCCCCCCGCCGATAAAATTACCATCTGCCCCTCTAGTAAAGTGACCATCACAGAGAGAAAGTGTGCTTACTCCTGGGGAAGGAGGTATAAGAACTACAACTCCCATCATGTCCATGCTATTATTATGTGATATCAATGGACATTACAGGGAGGAGATATAAGAGGAGAGAACTACAACTCCCAGCATGTCCAGGATGTTATGTGATATCAGAGAAAGTTTACAGGAGGAGGAGGTAGAAGAGGAGAGAACTACAACTTCCAGCATGTCCAGGCTGTTATGAGATATCAGAGGACAATACAGGGAGGAGGTATAAGAGGCGAGAACTACAATTCCCAGCATGTCCAGACTGTTATTATGGGATATCAGAGGACATTACAGGGAGGAAGTATAAGAGGAGAGGACTACAACTACCAGCATGTCCAGACTGTTATTATGGGATATCAGAGGTCATTACAGGGAGGAGGTATAAGAGGAGAGAACTACAACTTCCAGCATGCCCAGGCTGTTATGAGATATCAGAGGACAATACAGGGAGGAGGTATAAGAGGCGAGAACTACAACTCCCAGCATGTCCAGACTGTTATTATGGGATATCAGAGGACATTACAGGGAGGAAGTATAAGAGGAGAGGACTACAACTACCAGCATGTCCAGACTGTTATTATGGGATATCAGAGGACATTACAGGGAGGAGGTATAAGAGGAGAGAACTATAACTTCCAGCATGTCCAGGCTGTTATGAGATATCAGAGGACATTACAGGGAGGAGGTATAAGAGGAGAGAACTACAACTACCAGCATGTCCAGGACGTTATTATGGGATATCAGAGGACATTACAGGGAGGAGGTATAAGAGGAGAGAACTACAACTCCCAGCATGTCCAGGACATTATTATGGGATATCAGAGGACATTACAGGGAGGAGGTATAAGAGGAGAGAACTAAAACTACCAGCATGTCCAGGCTGTTATTATGGGATATCAGAGGACATTACAGGGAGGAGGTATAAGAGGAGAGAACTAAAAGTACCAGCATTTCCAGGCTGTTATTATGGGATATCAGAGGACATTACAGAGAGGAGGTATAAGAGGAGAGGACTACAACTACCAGCATGTCCAGGCTGTTATTATGGGATATCAGAGGAAATTACAGAGAGGAGGTATAAGAGGAGAGAACTACAACTACCAGCATGTCCAGGCTGTTATTATGGGATATCAGAGGACATTACAGAGAGGAGGTATAAGAGGAGAAGACTACAACTCCCAGCATGTCCAGGATGTTATTATGGGATATCAGAGGACATTACAGAGAGGAGGTTTAAGAGGAGAGTACTACAACTACCAGCATGTCCAGGATATTATTATGGGATATCAGAGGACATTACAGAGAGGAGGTATAAGAGGAGAGGACTACAACTTCTGGCATTCCCCTGGCTCCATTTCTCGCACAACTGCTAACAAACGAAAGAAAAAAAATACTTACCCTGCCCAGTGTTAATGGCTCCTGTCCCTCCATCAGGCTTCTAGTGGGAAGTGGTGGGCGGTACTCGTAACAGACGTCCGCGCGTCACGTCTGCTACAACGTCGGGGGCGGAGCTTGTAGCAGTGGATGAGTAGAGTGCCACGGCACCCCGGAACCACTGCCATAATGTCTAACCGCACCTCAACCGCAACGTCTGAATTCACCCTTGGTGAACACAAATGATCTGTAAATGAAGGAAAAAGTTATCCAACACTTATATCAATCATGTAAAAATGTATGCACCCCCTTAACTTAAAGGGGTTTCCCCATAAGAGATATTTATGACATATCCATATCCGCAGGATATGTCATAAATGTCAGATAGATGCTGGTCCCCCCTCTGGGACCCACACCTATCTCTAGAATGGGGCCCCCTAAAACCTGTTCTACTTCTCTTTGTAGCAGCTGAAGCAGGAGATTTCCAACCATGAAGAAGAAATCAGCGTAGCTCGCTGAGCTACACTGTTTCTGTAAGTCCCATAGAACTGAATGGTAGTTACGGAAACAATGTAGCTTGCATCCTACTCTACTTCCGTAACTGCCATTCACTACTATAGGAGTTACGTAAACAGCATAGCTCAGCGAGCTATGCTGTTTCTGTAATTCATGGTTGGGTATCACACTCATCAGCCTGATTTGTGCTCTGCGATTGTCACATACACCGTTCAGTTGTAACATTAAGCCCTTTAGGACGCAGCCCGTTTTGGCCCTGTGGCACAGCTGATTTTTTCAAATCTGACATGTGTCACTTTATGTGGTAATAACTCCAGAATGCTTTTACCTATCCAAGCGATTCTGAGATTGTTTTCTCGTGACATATTGTACTTTATGAAAAATTTGGTCGATAAATTCAATATTTATTCGTGAAAAACACCAACATTTTGAGAAAATTTGCAAAAATGTGCATTTATCTAAATTTAAATGTATCTGCTTGTAAAACAGATAGTAATACCACACAAAATAGTCACTAGTTACCATTTTCCATATGTGTACTTTATATTTGCATCGTTTTTTGAACATCCTTTTATTTTTCTAGGACGTTACAAGGCTTAGAACTTTAGCAGCGATTTCTCACATTTTCAAGAAAAATTCAAAAGGCTATTTTTACAGGGACCAGTTTAGATCTGAAGTGCTTTTGAGGGCCTTATATATTAGAATCCCCCAATAAATCACCCCATTTTAAAAACTGCACCCCTCAAAGTATTCAAAACAGCATTCAGAAAGTGTCAACTCTTTAGGCGTTTCACAGGAAATAAAGCAAAGTAGAGGGGAAATTTACAAATTTCTCTTTTTTTTGCCGAAATTCATTTGTAATAAAAAAAATTGTGTAACACAGAAGGTTTTACCAGAGAAATACAACTCTATACTTATTGCCCAGATTCTGCAGTTTTCAGGAATATCCTACATGTGGCCGGAGTGCCCTAATAGACTGAAACACCGGCCTCAGAAGCAAATGAGCACCTAGTGGATTTAGGCACCATGTCGGGTTTGAAGAGGTCTTGTGGTGCCAAAACAGTGGAAACTCCCCAAAAGTGACCCCATTTTGGAAACTAGACCCCTAAAGGAATTTATCTAGGGGTATAGTTAGCACTTTGACCCCACAGGTATTTTGCTATATTTATTGGAGATAGTCTGTGAAAATGAAAATCTACATTTTTTTTTAAAATAACATAGACATTTTTAATATTTACAAGGAATAAAGAAGAAAATGCACCCCAACATTTGTAAAGCATCTTCTCCCGATTACGGAAATACCCAATATGTTGTAATAAACTGCTGTTTGGACCCACGGTAGCGCTCAGAAGGGAAGAAGCGCCATTTGGATTTTGGAGCGCAGATTTTGCTGGATTGGTTTTTAGTGCCATGTCGCGATTGCAACGCCCTGGAGGGAACAAAACAGTGGAAACACCCCAAAAGTGACCCCATTTAGGAAACTACACCCCTCAAGGAATTTTTCTAGGGGTATAGTGAGCATTTATACGACACAGGTTTTTTGCAGAATTTAGTAGAATTAGGCCGTGAAAATGAATATAAACATTTTTGTCCACTAAAATGTAGAATATTTTCATTTTCACAAGGGATAAAGGAGAAAAAGTCGCCCTAAATTTGTAACGCAATCTCTCCCGAGTATGACAATACCCCACATGTGGTAATAATTTTTTTTTTTAATAGAAATGAATTAACCTTTGCAGGACTGATGCTTTTTTGATTTTCCATTTTCGTTTTTCACTCCCCGCCTTCCAAACGCCATAACTTTTTTAATTTTCCATGAATTGAGCGGTGTGAGGGCTTATTTTTGGCGGGACGAGCTGTGGTTTTTATTGGTACCATTTTTTGGTACATGCAACTTTTTGATCACTTTTTATTACATTTTATTTAGAGCTTTGGTGGCCAAAAACTGTGATTTTGGTGTTTTAAATTCTTTATTTCTTACGGCGTTCATAATGCGCTATAAATTACAATTTTAATTTATTCTGCGGGTCAGTACAATTACGGCGATACCATATGTATATAGTTTTTTTTATCTTTTGCAGCGTTTGCACAATAAAATCACTTCTTTAGAAAATAATTTATTTTCTGTGTCACCATATTCTGAGAGCCGTAACTTTTTTATTTTTCAGTCAAAAAAGCTGTGTAAGGGCTTGTTTTTTTGCGGGAGGGGTTGTAGTTTTTATTGGTACTATTTTCGGGTACATGCGACTCTTTGATCCCTTTTTATTCTATATTTTGGGAGGCGTGGTGACCAAAAAATAGTGATTCTGGCATTGTTTTTAGTTTGTTTTTTTTGCGGAGTTCACCATGCGGTAAAAATAACATTATAGTTTTATAGATTGGGTCGTTCCGAACGCGGTGATACCAAATATGTGTACTGTTTTTTAACGGTTTCATTATTTCCCTATTATAAGTGACTTATTATAGGAAAAAAAAATCTTTTATTTTTACACTTGTGTAAAACATTTTTATTAACTTTTTTTTACTTTTTCTTTACTTTTTACACTTTCTTGTTTACCTGCAGCTTTGATCGCTGCTAGAATACATTACACAGACAGACAAACAGACAAGGGTACACAAAGCTAAGGGAAATGGGGCAGTTGCCCACGGCAACACCGTGAGCAACAAGAGTAGTGAACAAGCCGAGTCAAACCAGGAGTATACGAGGTACCAAATGCAGAGCAGGAGAGTAGTCAGTAAGCCAGGGTCAGTATGAAGCAGGGTCAAATAGTTCAGAAGCTGCAGAAGGGCCAGGAAACCAAATGAGAAGAATCACAAGCAAGGAGGAACAGGAAAGGCAGGTATAAATAGACAGAGGGCGGGAGCTAGCTCCGTCTGGCCAGGCTGTGATAGGCTCTCCCACTCCTAAGCCTGCCATCCTGAGTGGTGGAAGATGGAGTCAGTCTCACAGACATAGAAGCAGGTGCAGACTGATTACCTATGGGCGTTGACACAGAAGCTGTGCCTGGCAGATCCTTTACACCAACTGTCAGTGTGACGTCACAGTCACTCTGGCAGTTAGTCTACGAGGACCAACCAGAGGCTGGTCCTCATAGGCTTCCATACATGGCAGACCCGGAGGCCGTTGTCTGGCCCCATCACAAGCATCAGCAGCCCTCACAATTGCAAGGGGGCTGCTGATGTACTACAAACCCCCTACATGCGGAGATCGCAATCGTGCACCCGCATGTAAGGGGTTAATTACCGAAATCAGTGGCAATGATCCACTGATCGGAAACAGTGGAGTGTCAGCTGTCAGGGACAGCTGACCTCCCAGTTCCCGATGCACACTGTCGCCGACACTGTCACAGAATGGCAGTGACGTCCTGTCACTCTGACATGAAGTCTATCAGGAGGCTGGTCCTGATAGGCTTCCGTACATGGAAGACACGGAGGCCATTACTTGGCCTCCGATCTCCATGCTAGCCATCTGCAAACCTCACGATTTCATTGTGAGGTCTGCCGATGTGCTAGAAACCCCTGAATGCGGTGATTGCAATTGATCACCGCAATTAAGGGGTTAATTGCCGAAATCAGCGGAAATAAGCCGCTGATCGGCATACAGGGACAGCTGGCCACCTGGTTCCCGGTGCACACTGTCGCTGACAGTGTGCACCGGGAACCACGCAGTAACTGTACGTCCCTGTGCGCTAAGACACTGGCCACATGGACGTACAATTGCGTCGTGGTGCACCTAGGGGTTAAAACCCCTAAAAATTGTGTAGGTCCTCTTGAGCAACCAAAACAGTTCTGATCCATCGAGATATGGACTCCACGAGAACTCGAAAGGTGTTCTGTGGTATCTGGCACCAAGACGTTAGCAGCAAATCCTTTAAGTCCTATAAGTTGCAAAGTGAGGCCTCCATGGACTTGTTTTTCCAGAACATCCCACAGATGCTCGATCAGATTGAGATCTGGGGAATTTTAAGGCAAAATCTACACCTTAAACTCTTTTTTATGTTCCTCAAACCATTCCTGAACAATGTTTGCTGTGTAATAGAGTGCATTATACTGCTGAAAGAGGCCACTGCCATTAAAGAATACTGTTGCCATGGGTGTACTTTGTCTGCAACAGTGTTTATGTAGATGGAACATGTCAAAGCAGCATTTACATGAATGTTAGTACCCAAGATTTCCGAGCAGAACATTGCCCAAAGCATCACACTGCCTCCGCCGGCTTGCCTTCCTCCCAAAGTGCATCCTGGTGTCATCTCAACCACAGTCAAGCAGCGCACATGCACCCCGGCCGTCCACATGATGTAATAGAAAATGTGAATTATCACACTAGGCCACCTTCTTACATTGCTCCAGGGCCGAGTTTTGATGCTAATATGCTTATTGTAAGTGCTTTGGTATCAGCATGGGTTTTCTTACAGAACAATAAATCAAGTATATCAGAATGTAATCTAATATGAATGGAATCACTTTATTGTGACATTACATAATACAAAAAAGACACAGACAGAATGAAGAACATTTAAAAATGAACAACCATGTGCTGGAGCCTAGTCCTGCACACCGGTCAGGCACAAAGACAAATTACTCATGTGAAAAACAGGTTATAGCAAGTCATGCACCATGGACCACAAAAAGTATGGATACATTTATTTGAATGATATAGATATCTGAAAGCTATCCCCTTGAATAAACCAACCTATAAGGTCAAAACAATATGAATATCCCTACAATACAAGCAGAGCATATAGAGATGAATATGACAATGTATGTAATCTTAAAAAGGTCATCAAGAAACAGTGGATTGGGTTTACCTATGGCTTCTTGAGGGAACAAAGACCTCATGCGTATAACCGTGTTAACTCCTTCCTCACTAACCTTTTCTCTTTTTTTTTTTCTAAGTTTACATAGTTAGTATGGTTGAAAAAAAGACACAAGTCCATCAAGTTCAACCAGGGAATGGGAAAAGGGAAGGGAAACATTTCTACACATTGACATAGGAGCTGATATTTTTTCATTCTAGGAAATTATCTAAGCCTTTTTTAAAACCATTTACTGTCCCTGCTGTGACCAGCTCCTGCGGTAGGCTATTCCATAGATCAGTTCTCACAGTAAGGAAGGCTTGTCGTCTCTGGAGATTGAACCTTTTTTTCTCCAGATGGAGGGAGTGCCCCCTTGTTTTTTGAGGGGGTTTTACATGGAACAGGATTTCGCCATATTTTTTGTATGTGCCATTAATATATTTATATAAGTTAATCATGTCCCCCCTTAGTCGTCTCTTTTCAAGGCTAAATAGGTTTAATCTTTTAATCTTTCCTCATAACTTAGATGCTCCATGTCCCTTATTAGCTTCGTTGCTCTTCTTTTATTTTTTCCAACTCCAGGGCATCCTTCCAATGAACAGGAGCCCAGAACTGAACTGCATATTCTAGATGAGGCCGCACTAATGCTTTGTAAAGTGGTAATATTATATCCCTGTCCCGGGAGTCCATGCCTCTTTTAATACACGACAATATCATGCTGGCCTTAGAAATAGCTGATTGACACTGCATGCTGTTATTTAGTTTATGATCTACAAGTACAACCAGATCCTTCTCAACAAGTGACTCTCCTAGTAAGCCACCCCCTAAGACATATGATGCATGCAGGTTGTTGGCACCCAGATGCATAACTTTTATCTACATTAAACCTCATTTGCCAAGTGGATGCCCAAACACATAGTGTGTTCAAATCAGCTTGCAATTTACGAACATCTTCCATAGATTGAACAATACTGCATAGCTTGGTGTCATCTGCAAAAATAGAAATAGTGCTATTAATCCCACCCTCTATATCATTAATAAATAAGTTGAATACTAGTGGTCTGAGCACGGAACCCTGGGGTACTCCACTTATAAACGGGGATCATTCAGAGTAGGAATCATTGACCACAACTCTCTGGATACGGTCCTTGAGCCAATTCTCAATCCAATTACAAACTATACTTTCTAAACCTATAGTCCTTAATTTACCCATTGGATGTTTATGAGGGACAGTGTTAAATGCTGTTGCAAAGTCCAAAAACACTATATCCACAGCGGCCCCTCTGTCTAGGCTTATGCTCACCTCTTGATAAAAATAAATCAGGTTGGTTTGACAACTTCTGTCCTTAGTAAAACCGTGCTGGTTGTCACTTATAATACAATTCTGTGTCACATAATCCTGTATATAGTCCCTCAATAGCCCTCAAACATTTTCCCCACGATGGATGTTAAGCTTACTGGTCTATAATTACCCAGGGAAGACCTAGAGCTGTTTTTAAAATAGGCACCACATTTGCCCGGCACCAGTCCTTGGAACTATATCAGTCACTAGAGAATCACTGAATATTATGAAGAGGGGGACATAAATAACTGAACTAAAGTCTTTAAGAACTCTAGGGTGTAACCCATCTGGTCCCAGGGCCTTGTGCACATGTATTTTATTTAACTTAGCTTGGACCATATCTACATTTAGCCAATTCAATATATTAATTGATGTATTAACAGCAATGGCTCCGGCTACATCAGCTGCTCTTTCCTCTGTTGTATATACAGAGCTAAAGAACCCATTTAGTAACTGCCTTCGCTTGATCCCCTGTGACCAACTCCCCATTACCACTACCTAGGGGTCCTACATGTTCAGACCTTGGGTTTTTTTGCATTTACATGCTTAAAGAATTTTTGGGGATTTGTTTTACTATCCTTGGACACCTGTATTTCATTTTGTATTTTTGCTGATTTTATTACTTTTTTACAGAATTTATTAAGCTCTTTATAATTGACAAAGGCTAGAGCTGTCCCCTCAGATTTGTATCTTTCAAATGCTCTTTTTTTTGTCATGTATTGTTCTTTTTACAGAAGGTGTAAGCCATGTGGGGATTAATTTTAGTCGTTTATACTTGTTACCCATAGGAATAAATTTTGCACTATAATTATACAAAGTAGATTTTAAGATCTCCCATTTATCATTTGTACCATTATTTGACATTAGTTCTTCCTAGTCTACGTCCTGAATTGTAGCCCTCATCCTGGGGAAATTGGCCCTCTTAAAATTAAGTGTTTTACCCTCCCAGCCTATATTTGTTTTTAACAGTATAGGTAAAATATAACTATATTGTGATCAATGTTACCGAGGTTTTCACGAACATTGAGATTGCCAACAAGCTCTGCATTATTAGAAATGACCAGATCCAACAGAGCTTCACCTCTAGTCGGGTCTTCCACAAACTGGCCCATAAAATTTTCCTGCAACAGGTTGAGGAAATTTCTCCCCTTCGCAGTTGAATCCGAACCATGACACCAATTAATATCCCGGTAATTCAGATCTCCTATTATCACTACTGTACCCCCTTGTGCTGCCCGCTCCATCTGTTTATATAGTTGATCTTCCCTCTCCTCAGTTATATTGGGGGGGTCTATAGATTACACTAAAAGTAATTTTTTTCAGTGTTTACCTCCCTTTGTAATTCCACCCACATGTTTCAACCTCCTCACAATCTTCACCCTCTATTGTCTCTTTCACACTCACCTTCATATCACTTCTCACATACAGACATACACCACTGCCTTTCCTATTTGTCCTGTCTTTCCAAAACAGTGTAAAACCCTGTAGATTTACAGCCTAGTCATGTGAAGAGTCTAGCCATGTTTCAGCAACACCAACTATTTCTATATGTTCCTCCAGTACCAAGGCCTCCAGCTCCCCCATTTTGCTTGCTAGACTTCTGGCATTTGTGAAGATACACTTTAAGTTTCATTTCAAATTGCCACGTTTGGTATCAGAAATGTGATTATTTGACATTATTTGTTTTTGGTTTTTTTTCATTGCTTTTGTAACAAAAGGATATCTCTTATCCTGTTGTGTAGTCCTCTCCCCACAGACTTTTTCGCCCTCCACCAATATAGTCTGACCTCTCTCTAACCTAACTACCCCTTTATTTTCTACATTGACCTCCCTCCTCAGCCCTAATTTAAATACTCTGCCACCCCAGATAGAATTCTCTCCCCCAGCACAGCGGACCCCCTTCCATTTAGGTACAAATCATCTGCAGAATACAGTTTGTACCCCAATGAGAAGTCAGCCCAGTGCTCTAGGAACCCAAAGCCTTCTCCTCTATACCAAGACTTAAGCCATGCATTTAACTCCGTGCTCCCGCTGTCTTTCCTGTGATGCGCATGGCACAGGCAGTATTCCTGAGAATACTACCTTGGAGGTCCTTCCCTTCAGCTTGTAGCCTAGTTCTTTAAAATTATTCTTAAGGCTCCTCCACTTACCATGTATTCTTTCGGTGGTACCCACATGGACCACGACAGCTGGATCATTGCCAGCCCCTCCCAGTAATTTATTCACCCGTTTCACCACATGCCGAACCCTGGCACGAGAGCAAACTGTTCGGTTAAGGCGATCTTGGCGACAATTTTTTTTTATCTGTCTTCCTGATTATAGAATCGCCTACAACTACTAATTGTCTAGCCTTATCTGTATTACCATCCCACCAACTACTAGCTGGGCTGTTCTCCTGGCTGTTAGGGAGGTCAGTATCCACTAGGGCTGCCATTTCTGAGAAGGACACCTTGCATCATCACCCAAATTTTGATTGGAATAGCAGAAACAGGATTGGCAGTCATTTTCTTGGACCCCTTTCTACTGATTCTAACTACATTAACCAAGCTACTTGCCTGGTCCTGCTGACCCATGTCTTCACCCTCCAGGTCTACCCCACTAACTGCTTGCTCAGTAAGCTGCATGCTCCACTCAAGATTGTCTATTGCCCTCAGTGTTGCATTTTGCTCCTCCAGATCTCTAATGTGAGCTTCTAGGTGAACAACATGCTCATATCTGCCACAGAGGTATTCACCCTGAAACTCCTGCTCCAGTTGTGCATACATACTGTAATGCCCAAGGTCGCTGACCACGAACTCCTTCCATCCAGTTGACGCCCTTCTCTAAAGAGATGTCTGCATATACAGCCGTCCTGCTCCACAGTGACCACCAGGGTTGCGCTCACGAGCTCAGTCCAGACTTAAGAAGCCAGAGCGCACGCATGTTGGAGATTGAGCTAATTGCTACCAGAGCACCCTGGGCTATAAGAAGGTCCCAGCCCCATCCTCCCACGCCTGAGCGTTGTTGTCATATTCCAAGTTTGTTTTGCAAATGGTCCCCTAGCGTTCCCTGCTCCCAGTGTTCCCTGTTCCTGTATCCTGTAACCATTATTCTGATCTAGTGCCGTGCTGAGCTGTAGCCGTGCTGTATAACACGCCTGTCCTGCTTCTCAACGCCTGACGTCTACCTGCTGCCTAGTTCCTGCCTAGCCTGCCTTGCTACTTTCCGAGCTGCCACAGGTACCCTATTTGAACTATAGACTCTGACCTGTGCCCTGTTGGCCAGTTGCCATACCGCCAAGGTGGTTCGGCCCAGTGGGTCCATGAACCTTTCGTGACAGTATGCTCAGGCCATGGACCCCGCTGGTCTATCCAAGACCATGACGACGTCACAAGAGATGCAGGCGGATATGCTAGACCTCCGGTCTCGACAGGATCAACTCCTACAGGCCTTGAACATTCTCGCACGTCGGCAGGAGGCTACTACATCTCCTGGCTGTGTTGATCCTCAGACTACACCACCTAGCAGTGTTGACCTGCGTTTTTCTTTGCCACTTCCGGACCGCTATGATGGAGACGCAGGTACCTGTCGTGGATTTTTGAATCAGTGCCAGATCCACTTCAGCCTGTATACTAAGACATTTTTGTCTGACGGTGCAAGGGTCGCTTTAACCTCTTCCCACGCTGCTCCGCAATAGTACGTCCTGCAGAGGGGTTAGTTCCCGCATCCAGACGTACTATTGCGGAGTAGTTCCCGGTAGACACTCCAGCCTTGCCGGTCAGCGGACCATCGCCGCTGATTTCGGAAATTTACCCCATAAATGCGGCAACGGATTGCCGTCGCCGCATTTAAGTGGTTTGAAGCACATCGGCAGCCCCCACGAAGTGATCGTGGGGGCTACCGATGCTTGTCGTGGCAATCGGAGGTCAGACAATGACCTCCGGGTTGCCATGTACGGAAGCCTCGGAGGAGCAGCCTCCTGCCGCTCCTCCGAGACTAACTGTCAGTGTGACTGTCACGTCACAATGACAGTTGGAGTGCATTACACTACGTGTGTAGTGTAATGTACTCTAGCAGCGATCAAAGCTGCAAGTCTAAGTGTCCCCTAGTAGGACAAGTGAAAAAAATAAAAAAAAAATAATAAAATGTTTACAAAATGTTTAAAAGTGTAAAGATAAAAGTTATAAGTTATATAAACAAACACGTTAAAAAAAGTACACATATCTGGTATCACCGCGTTTGTAACGACCCCAACTATAAAACTATAATGTTATTTTTCCCGCACGATGAACACCCCAAAAAAAATCAATAAAAACGACACCAGAATCGTTATTTTTGGTTAACACCCCTCCCAAAATAGAGAATAAAAAGTGATCAAAAAGTCGCATGTACCCGAGAATAATACCGATAAAAACTACAACTCGTCCCGCAAAAAACAAGCCCTTAGGCTGGATTCACACGAGTGTTGCGTTTTTGCGCGCGCAAACAACGCGGCGTTTTGCGCGCGCAAACACCATTTGACAGCTGCGTGTGTCATCCGTGTCTGATGCGCGGCTGCGTGATTTTCGCGCAGCCGCCATCATAGAGATGAGTCTAGTCGACGCCCGTCACTGTCCAAGGTGCTGAAAGAGCTAACTCTTTCAGCACCCTCGACAGTGAATGCCGTGAAAAAAAGAAAAAGTTCGTACTTACCGAGAACTTCCCGGCCGTTGCCTTGGTGACGCGTCCTTGGTGACGCGCCTCTCGACATCGGGCCCCACCTCCCTGGATGACGCGCCAGTCCATGTGACCGCTGCAGGCTGTGCTTGGCCTGTGATTGGCTGGAGCTGTCACTTGGCCTGAATTGTCATCCCGGGAGGTCAGACTGGAGGAAGACGCCGGGAGTTATCGGTAAGTCAGAACTTCTTTTTTTTTTTTTACAGGTTCATGTTTATTGGGATCGGTAGTCACTGTCCATGGTGCTGAAACAGTTTAACTCTTTCTGCACCATGGACAGTGACTATCTCCTGACGTCGCGTACCGATAGTTTTTTTGCCGGGTTCGGCCAAATCGAGTTTGGCCGAACCCGGTGAAGTTCGGTTCGCTTGTCCGGCTTCGCTAATCGCAAAGACACTCCGTTTGGATGTTCGGAAACAGAAAAGCACGTGGTGCTTTTCTGTTTACATTCATCCTTTTGACAGCTGTTGCGCAAACACGCAGTTCGCACGGAAGTGCTTCCGTGCGACATGCGTGGTTTTCACGCACCCATTGACTTCAATGGGTGCGTGATGCGTTGAAAACGCTGAATCAACGGACATGTCGTGAGTTTTTTGCAACGGAGCAACGCTGCGCAAAAAACGCTGCCATGTCTGCATGGCCCCATTGACTAATATAGCTACGGGCAACGCACGTGAAAATCACGCGCGTTGCACGTGCGTATTTTACGTTCGTCTGAATAAGCCCTTACACCGCTTTTTTAACTGAAAAATAAAAAAGTTACGGCTCTCAGAATATGGTGACAGAAAATAAATTATTTTATAAAAAAAGAGATTTTATTGCGCAAACGCTAGAAAACATAAAAAAAACCTATATACATATGGTATCGCCGTAATCGTACCGACCTGCAGAATAAAATATAATGGTCATTTATAGTGCACGGTGAACGCCGCAAAAAATAAACTAAAAAACATTGTCAGAATTGCTTGTTTTTGGTCACCCGGCTTGCAAAAAACTTTAATAAAAAGTGATAAAAAAAATCGCATGTATCCCAAAATGGTACCAATGAAAAGTACAGATTGTCCCGCAACAAATAAGCCCTCACGCAGCTCCGGTGGTGAAAAAATAAAGACGTTCTGGCTCCCAGGAATATGGCGATGCAAAATGTGCATTGTTTTCTAAAAGCGGATAACATCCGACACCATTTATCAGTGCGACGCTGGCCACACATCTATGAGTTATTATTTATTTACCGCATTATTATACCCTCTTATTATGCCCTGATGTTCTCCGCACAGATTACACATGCCCCCCACATTATAAACTGAAATACCAGCGAAACCCAAAACAGAAAAACTACCAAGCAAAATCTGCCCTCCAAAAGCAAAATGGCGCTCCCTCCCTTCTGAGCCTTGCAGCGTCCCCAAACAGCAGTTTGCGCCCACATATATGGCATCGCCATAACCAGGAGAACCCGCTTAACGTTTTATGAGGTATTTGTCTTCAGTGGCACAAACTGGGCACAACATATTATGCACTAAAATGACACATCAGTGCAAAATTTCAATATTCACACCATCCGCTGTGCATTAACCCCTTTGAGCACTAGGACTTAATAGCACATCATGGTGCGGGGGTGATGTATGGAGCGGGCTCACGTGCTGAGCCCGCTCCATATGCTGCGGGTGTCAGCTGTGTATTACAGCTGACACCCGGGACTAACGGACAGGAACAGCGATCGTACGGTTACAGAAGCCTGTAAGAATAACAATATACTGCAATACATTAGTATTGCAGCATATTGTACCCGCGATCCAATGATCGCTGGTACAAGTCCCCTAAGGGGACTAATAAAATGTGTAGAAGAATTAAAGTTATTAGTAGTGAGAAAGAAAAAAAAAGTTAAATACAAACCTTTTCCCATTTTTCTTCAAAAGTCAAAAAATAAACAGAATTGATATCGCTACGTCCGTAAAAGGCCGAACTATTACAATATACCATTATTTAACTCGCACGGTGAACACCGTAAAAAACGTAAATAATTTAAACCGCCAAAATCGCTGTAGTTTTTGTTTTTACCGCACGGCGAAAGCTGTAAAAACTAAAACCCCAAAAAATGGAATCAGATTTTTTTCCTATATTACTATATTTTCCTATTTTTTTTCAGTTTCCTAGTACTTTTTATGGCTCTTTAAATGGTATCAATAGAAACTACAATTCCTCCCACAAGAAATAAGCCCTCACATCACTCTACTGACGGAAAAAGAAAAAAGTTATGGCTCTTGAAAGGCGGGTAGTGAAAAACGAAAATAAGAAAGCAAAAAATGGATCAGTCCTGAAAGGGTTAATTCATTTCTAATGAAAAAAAATTATGACCCCATGTGGGGTATTTCCGTACTCGGGAGAAATTGCTTTATAAAAATTGGTTGTTTATTTCTCCTTTATCCCTTGTGAAAATGAGAAAATTAAACATATTAGTGGAAAAAAATTGTGATATTAATTTTCTCTGCCTAATTCTAATAAATTCTGCAAAAGACCCGTGGAGTCTAAATGCTCACTATACCCCTAGAAAAATTCCTTTAGGGGGGTTTCCAAAATGGGGTAACTTTGCGTTGCAAAGGCGGCATGGCACCGAAAAACAATCCATCAAAATTCGTGCTCCAAAATCCAAATGGCGCTACTTCCCTTCTGAGCGGTGCCATGGGTCCAATCAGCAGTTTATTACCACATATGGGATAGTGCCGTAATCAGGAGAAAATGCTTTACAAATGTTGTGGTTCTTTTTTTCCTTTATTCCTTGTAAAAATTAAAAATTTCTATGCTTTTTCTGAAAAAAAGTTGATTTTCATTTTCACTGCCTAATTCCACTAAATTCTGCAAAAAACCTGTGTGGTCAAAATGCTAACTATACCCCTAGATAAATTCCTTGAGAGGTGTCGTTTCCAAAATGGGGTCACTTTTGGGGGGTTTCCCCTGTTTTGGTCTCTCCATGGCGTTGCAAACGCAACATGGAACCGAAAACCAATCCAGCAAAATCCATGCTCCAAAATCCAAATGGCGCTCCTTCCCTTCTGAGGCTTGATGTGGGTCCAATCAGTAGTTTATTACCACATATGGGATATTACCGTAATCGGGAGACATTGCTTTACATATGTTGGGGTGCATTTTCTTTTTTTTTATTATTTCTTGTAAATATTAAAAATTTCTATGTTTTTTCAGAAAAAAGTAGATTTTCATTTTTACAGACTAATTCTAATAAATTTAGCGAAAAACCTGTGCGGTCAAAATGCTAACTATACACCTAGATAAATTCCTTGAGGGGTGTAGTTTCCAAAATGGGGTAACTTTTGGGGTGTTTCCACTATTTTGACACCACAAGACCTCTTCAAACCTGACAAGGTGCCTAAAATATATTTAAAAAAAAACGGAGGCCCAAAATCCACTAGGTGCTCCTTTGCTTCTGAGGCCGGTGCTTCAGTCCATTACCGCACTAGGGCCACATGTCGGATATTTCTAAAAACTGCAGTATCTGGGCAATAAATATTGAGTTGCATTTCTCTGGTAAAACCTTCTGTGTTACAAAAAAAAAATGTATTAGAAATTAATTTCTGCAAAAAAAATAAAATTTGTACATTTCACCTCTACTTTGCTTTAATTCCTGTGAAACGCCTAAAGGGTTAAAACACTTTGTGAATACTGATTCGAATACCTTGAGGGGTGCAGTTTTCAAAATGGGGTGACTTCTGGGGATTTTCTAATATATAAGGCCCTCAAAGCCACCTCAGACTGAACTGGTCCCTGAAAAAATAGCCTTTTGAAATTTTCTTTAAAATAAGAGAAATTGCTGCTAAAGTTCTAAGCCTTGTAACGTCCTAGAAAAATAAAAGGACGTTCAAAAAACGATGCAAACATAAAGTAGACCTATGGGAAATGTTAACTAGTAACTATTTTGTGTGGTATTACTATCTGTTTTACAAGCAGATACGTTTACATTTAGAAAAATGCTAATTTTTGCTAATTTTTTCTAAATTGTGGTGTTTTTCAGAAATAAATACCAAAATTATCGACAACATTTTTTCACTAACATAAAGTACAATATGTCACGAGAAAACAATCTCAGAATCGCTTGGATTGGTAAAAGCATTGCAACGTTATTACGACATAAAGTAACACATGTCAGATTTTAAAAAATCGGCTGGGTCCTGAAGGCCAAAACAGGCTGGGTCCTGAAGGGGTTAATCATCTCTCTCCTCACTGGCAAGGCTCTTGCATGGGCGAACCCTATCTGGGAGAGACAAGGACCAGAGACCCGTGACTTCCAGGGCTTCCTCCGGACATTTCACATGGTGTTTGAGGAGCCTGGACGGGTCTCATCTGCAGCGGCTTCCTTGATTAACCTACGCCAAGGAGACACCTCCGTGAGCGAGTATGCCATCCACTTCCGCACCCTGGCGAGAGAACTGTTATGGAACAATGAGGCCCTGGTGTCTGCATTCTGGCATGGACTGTCTCCTAAAATTAAGGACGAACTTGCCGCTCGAGACCTGCCATCTACCCTGGATTACCTCATCCTTCTGTCCATCCGGATTAATATGTGGATCCGAGAACGCCTCCAAGAGGTTCGTCGGGAGGGAGGGAGGCCTTCCTAGTCTGGTCCCTACTTTGCAGCAACCCCTGCTGTCCTCAGATGTCGATCCTCCTAAGGAGTCTCTGCCTAGTTCCTGCCAAGCCTGCCTTGCTACTGTCCGAGCTGCCACAGGTACCCTCTATTAACTATAGACTCTGACCTGCGCCCTGTTGGCCAGCTGCCATACCGCCAAGGCGGTACGGCCCAGTGCGTCCACGAACCCTACACGACACATACGTCAAACTGTGCACTGAAGAAAACCTCCAATCTTGCTATCCATTATGCCAGTTACAAAAAACAGCGAACAATTCAAACAGTAAAGTGCGGGTATGTGCACACGGCTTATTTTAGGTCGTTTTTCGGGCCGTAAATGGCCGAAAAATGGCCGACGAATTGGAAGCAGAACACCTCCAATCTACAAACATCTACTCACTGATTTCGATCGGAAAAACGGCGTTCTGTTTCGACGGGCCATTTCTTTACGTGCCCATTTTGAAAAACGGCCGTGTAAAAAAACACCCGCGAAAAAAGTGTATGTCACTTTCAGCCGTTTTTGGAGCCATTTTTCATTGACTCTATAGAAAAACAGCTCCAAAACGGCCGAATAAAACGCTGTGAAAAACAAGAGTTTGCTTAAAAACGTCTGAAAATCAGGAGCTGTTTTCCCTTGAAAACAGCTCCGTATTTTCAGACGTTTTTTGCTAAGCGTGTGAACTTACCCTAAAGAAGAAGAGTACTTACAGGGACTTTAACTCTTCTTTTCAATTCCGGTTTAATAACTCCACTTGTTACACAATCCACCAAGCCCAAATGAGAGCAAGCCTCTCTTCTTGTCTATCCATCCCTGGAGAGGGGGGTTGGTTTAGGGGTAGAAAGTAGAGATATTTATTCGTTTTTTGGGGATTCTATATTGCACTTTTGTTTGACGTCAATTTTTTACTGGGGCAGTATTAGATTTGGCCATCTTGGGAATCTTAACTTAAAACGTCTTTCATGGGGGTATGAACTTTATGCAGAGAATTCCCCAGTCGCGTCCCTGGAGTAGTCTCCAATAGCAACCGTGACGGCGTGCAGATATTATTTCCAAAGTGAGGTACCAAAATTCATAAACAGAAACACAGGTCAGGCAGACAGCAGTTCCAAGGCAGAGCCAGAAAATAATCCGGGTCAAATTCAAAATAGCAAACAACAAACACTTTCACAAATGGACAGGATCCAAAAGGTCTTGTTGCTCAGGCGAGGTGTGACAGTTCTGGGAAGATTTAAATAATCAGGAAATCATTCCCAGTCTGAGCACTGACCAGCTTATATAGGCCCTTGAAGATGTCGCACAGTTTGCCCGCACACCTCTATGCAGAGACCAGCGCCGGCGGTGAGACTAGGAAAGTATCGTCGGCTGCACAGGTATGCACAGATCCCGGTGAACCATTATTATATTTTTTGCATAAGGGGTCTGCCTGAATAAGCATTTTTTTCCAGATTTTAATTTTCCAGGACTTTTTAGTTGCAGGAAAGTGGTCATAAGTTTGAACTATTGAAACAATGTTCATAGGGTCTGTTTTTAGCGGACACCATACCGATTAAGGAAGGTGCCTTGGACTGTAGGAAATGGGTGGGGGGATAGAAAGGGCTAAGGTTGATAGGCCCAGGGCGTAAGGAATAGCTTCACCACTCCTCCTTCCTTTTTTTGTATTTATTTTCCCCTTACTCTCTTTTTTCTTATAGCTTTGTACTTGTACATGCTGTTATTTTGTGCATAGATTTGTGATGTCACAGCTGGCGGGTAAGTGCTTGCCCAGCAAGTCGGTCAGCTGTCATTAAGGAAGCACTACCACAAAATTTTTTATTTTCTAGTTCATTGGAAAGGCACATTATATAAATTGTGGTGAAGGTAATCTGCTTACCAGTGGCTGTATTTGTGGGTTATCTACGCCCTTCTGGCCCTCAGCTATGTCATGTGACCAGCAATAGGACTCTCCAACTACCGCAGCGTCTCGTGTGGACAGGATGTCAGTTTCTCCATTCATTCCTATAAGACTGACATGGAGGCTGTGATAGTAATGAATAGAAAAACGGACTTCCTGTCCACACATGAGACGCTGTGGCAGCTGGAGAATCCTATTGCTGGTCACATGACACAGCTGAGGACCAGAAGGGAGTGGATAACTCCGAAATACAGTCATCGGTAAGAAGATTACCTTCACTACAATTTACATAATGTGCCTCTCTAATGGGCCAGAGAATCCAAAAAATGTTGTGGGATTGCTCCTGTAAGGAAGTTTGTGTTTGCCAATGTTAAGTTATCGATTAAAGCTGTGGCCTTCCACTTTAACCAAGAAGAGCATCTCGTGTCTTATTCCATATATTTAATGCTATAATTATATTATACAGGTTAACATTGAAGGTAGATGAAAACTTAATTTGTCTGTAATCATTCATTTTCCTGCAGTCCAAAAAATATGTTGGTTATGTTTCACATTGCTAACTACTGTCTGAAGTGATTACAGCGCAATAATGTGACATAACAGGATCTAAGAGCAGAGCTGTCAATCACACTGCAGCAGTCCCACCCATATTCAGCTGATCAGCTTGTAAATACTGGGCAAAACACAGTGGCGGCCAGTAAAGAAAATTTATGGAGTTTTTGTTTGCAAAGTTGTCTTGTAGCTGCTATTATACTGTAGTAATAAGGGTATGTTCACATGCAGTGAGCAAAAACGTCTGAAAATACGGAGCTGTTTTCAGGCGAAAACAGCTCCTGATTTTCAGATGTTTTTTTAACAACTTGCGTTTTTCGTGGCGTTTTTTACGGCCGTTTTTGGAGCTGTTTTACAATGGAGTCAATGAAAAACGCCTCCAAAAACGTCCCAAGAAGTGTCCTTCACTTCTTTTGACAAGCCGTCATTTTACGCGCCATATTTTGACAGCGTCGCGTAAAATAAAGGCTCGTGGGAACAGAACATCGGAATTCCCATTGAAAGCAATGGGCAGATGTTTGTAGGCGTACTAGGGGCGTTTTTTCATGGGCGTAATTCGAGGTGTAAAACGCCCGAATTACATCTGAAAACACTGCATGTGAACATACCCTAATAATAGTTGTAGTAATAATTTTAACAATAGTTATTGTTTATTAATCTCTTTAATTATTTTTGTTGCTTATATTCTTTTCAGCATCTAATGGTATTTTCCAAGTAGAATAGAAGAAATCCACATCATAGGACCAAGTTGCCAGGACCCCAAATTTCATTGTATATGAGTCCACAATATTTGTTATAAAGCCCTGTCCACTCTATAGCCCAAGGCACATTAGCCATAAATTCATGCAAAACTCTTATGAAGGTAGTTTTTTTAAGTGATAGAAATTTGTGTTTTACAAAGTTCATGTAAAATAGCAAATACATGTTCTTGAAGCAGCAGACACTTCATATTAGAGTTAATGAAATATTTTATGCTTTTTTTTCAGACTGTTGTAATAGGAAATTAGATTCATTTTATGAATATCACAGAAAGTTCTGCACTATTGATGGGTTTCTTTTAAATCCATGAAGAATACTTAAAGTCATATAGAAGTCACAAATGCTATCACAGAATAGGCCCCTAATCAGGGTGACAAATTGCTGTGACTAGGAGCACCCGGCAGGCCGATGTGTTTCAATAAGATTATTCTGATTGATTTCATTTGTCCACTACAACCTTGAACAAAGTTGATCTGTAGATTGCAATACAAATAAGACTTTTTGGAATGACACCTGAGAGTACAAAATTATTCTGCAAAGTAGTCTGACAAACAAAGATGGTTATCAGTATACAGCTAAATAAGATGCAGGACACATTGATTTGTTCAGAATTAGAGACACAATGAACACGCTACATATTCTAATAAGTGACAAGCTGGATAATTGATTGCTGGATATGAATGATTCTTGTAAGGAAGCCTATTGTCACTTGTACAGAGATGGCAGACTCTTATCTTGAGTGAGCAAAGCAAGTAGAACTCCTAGAGTTTCCTATATTAATTTACTTTTGCATTTGGACCTTTACCCATCGCATTCACAAGATCTGTTCTCCCTTGCCGTCTTTTCTGATCAATATGAGGTCTGGATACACAGATACAAAATCAAAATGACTACATTTTTGGACGATCCCATCGCCCAAAAATGTAGTCAACTTGATTTTGTATCTGTGAACATGACCAAGTTCTGAGAAGAACAAAAAGCTGCTAGGTTGTGTGTCTCACAGACATTGATGGCACAGGACCAGAGAAATGGGGTCTGTGCTCTGGGGTTCTCTTCACCGGTGGCGGAGTATCATATGGGCGAACCGCACATAGCCTTATAAAACTTTGCAGCGCGCTAGCGCTGCTAACTGCCGCTGCAGAGATGGAGAGAAGGAGCAGGGAATTCAAGGCGGGCTTGGCCAGGATAGTGAAAGCTAGAAGACGCTAAGCACGTCTGCTAGTGTTTAGGACAGGCCTCTCTGACACTGCGGGCACCGCCAGAGAGGAACAGCAGAAAGAGAAGAGCAGGGCGGTCACCGGCGGTGAGGTTAGTGGTACTGGCTGCCAGTTTCTCCTCCTGCCCCAACTAACATTAAAGTCATTGGCCGACGCTAGGTGGGGGATTATGCAGTAAGGGGGGGGGTCTAACCATCTAACTGACTGCAGCTGGCTATATGGGAGGATAATAATTTCAACGTCATCCCAGGAGGCCGGACTGCAGGAAGAAGAAGAGCGTTCTGTGTAAGTATGTTTGTTTGTTTTCCAGACGTTGCGATTTTTGCGGGATAAACGCTGCGAATACGCCGCAAAAGTCACAACACTTGGCTTTATGTTGCGGGTTTTGCATCCCCATTGAATTCAATGGAGAAAACCCACAGCAGTAAATCAATGAAAACGCAGCATAAATGGACATGCTGTGGAAATAAATTCTGCACCGCAGGTAAATTTATTAACGTTTACACTGCGGGTTTATTTCTGTGGCGTGGGCATGAGATTTACTAAATCTCACCTACTTTGCTGCTACTGTAAAAGCTGCGGAATTTCCCCACAGAATTCCATTGTGGAAATTCCGCAGTGTTCACGCTACGCGGGAACCCGTCCTAATAGTTCTTTTTTCTTACGTTTCTAGGTGTGGCTTTTCAATTTTGTTGTGGAAATAGGTGCAGGTTTTATGCTGTAGATTTATTTTTATTTTTTTAAACTAGTCAGAAACCATTTGCAAGCGGAAACGCAAGGTAAATTGACATGTAGAATATTTTCAAATACGCACTGCAGGTAAATTTATGTGGTACTGTATTACACTGCGGATTTGCTGCATGAAAATACCCGTGTCAAATTCGCACGTAATAAGCATTGTGTGCGTTTGGCCTAACAGAGTTTTTTGTTTAACTCCCCCTAAGGCCTCGTTCACACATGTTGGATTTGATACAGATTCCGATGATATGCCGATGATTCTGCATCCCATGCATATGAGGTTTCCGCAACCCAGTTCACATGCTACGAAAAATTTTCCACGTGTATTTTTGTCCACCACAGCAATAAGTAGCATGCTACTCATATTACATGGAAAAGCAGAGGATAAACCTCTTTGAATGACAATGGGACTAATTCTCGTGCGGATCTGCTACACGCTTGTGGCACATCTGCGGCAGAAATCCAAGGGTAAGCCTCAGATTTTTGCCGTGGAAAAACACATTGATCTTTAATGGCAACGTAAGAACGGAGCATTAGTGCTCCTTACATCCTCACAAGCACTCCCCCCTCCCTTAAGGCTCCCTTTACATCGTGTTGTTGCCCTAAGTTTATCATGTACGTCAGGAAATCTCCTAAACAAAGTAGACGATCATTCATAGGTCTCCATTATATCCTTTTAGCATACATCGGGCTGGTATACGTCGGTATACCTTATTTTTGAAGGATGGAATAGCGTAGTAGACTTTGCTATTCCATACTGAGAAATACCACAAAAAAAGTATACTGCTCCTGACATCACTATATAGACAGTGATGTCAAAAGCTTCCCAATGCTGGAGTCCCCAGACAGAGCATCACAAGCGCTCTGCGCAGGGACTTTGTCTCTGGGAAAGCTCCTGACATTATCAGAGGCGTAGCTAGGTTCTCCAGCACCCGGGGTAAAGATTCAGTTTGGCGCCCACCCAACCCCCACCTCTTTCCCGACATCTCCTTCCCCCTCGCCGTGTTTGTTTTCTCTACCAATCAATGACGTGTCATTTCGGCTGGGTTCACACGAGCATGTTACGTCCGTAAAGGACGGAACGTATTTCGACCGCAAGTCCCGCACCGAACACACTGCAGGGAGCCGGGCTCCTAGCATCATAGTTATGTGCGATGCTAGGAGTCCCTGCCTCGCTGCAGGACAACTGTCCCGTACTGTAATCATGTTTTCCGTACGGGACAGTAGTTCCACGCAGAGGCAGGGACTCCTAGCGTCGTACAAAACTATGATGCTAGGAGCTCGGCTCCCCTGCAGTGTGTTCGGTCCGGGACTTGCGGCCGAAATACGTTCCGTCCTTTACGGACGTGACATGCTCTTGTGAACCCAGCCTTCTTTTCCACATTTCTTTTTATGTAACTCTAGCATAAAAACATTTGTACATTTTTACAAGCAATATAGTTCTATAAACAACACCAAAACCAAACTCAGTACATAAATACAACACCAGCACAAATACAACTCAATTTAGTGCAACCCCTTCCAGCATGGCCCGAACAATGATAAGGATATGCTGGGAGTTGCTGTTTCACAAAAAATAAATCATATCATAATCATCTCGCTGCAGATCATACAGTGACTACAGTGCTGATTAGAGACAGAATAAACATTTACATTAAGTGACTCACCGGTGACGTTTGAGATTCTAGTTATTTTTCTCCATCCGGTCCAGACCTCTATGACGACTTCTCCCGGTCACAGCCCATTTCTGCAGTTTGCCACTCAGATGTCTTCAGCTTCTCACTTTTCCAACACACTACGCTCCTAAATATAATAGCGCCATACACTGCACCTCTAATTATAATAGCACCATACACCGTGTCACACACACACACACACACACACACACACACGCACACACACACACACACACACACACACTGTGCCCCCTATAGATAGTGCCCCCATAGAGCCTCCTGTAGATAGTGCCCCCCCCATCGATAGTGCCCCCATATAGCCCACCCCTGTATATAGTGTCCCACAAATAGCTCCCCCTATAGTGCTCCACAGATAGCCCACCCTTTTATATAGCCCCCCTGTAGATATAGCCCACCCCTGTATATAGTGCTCCACATATAGTCCACCCTTGTATGTAGTGCTCCACAGATAGCCCACCCCTGTATATAGCCCCCCGGTAGATATAGCCCACCCCTGTATATAGTGCTCCATAGAGAGCGCACCCCTGTATATAGCCCCCCTATAGATATAGCCCACCCTTGTATATAGTGCTCCATAGATAGCCCACCCCTGTATATAACCCCCCTGTAGATATAGCCCACCCCTGTATATGGTGCTCCATAGATAGCCCTCCCCAGTATATAGCCCCCCTGTAGATAGAGCCACCCCCGTAGATAAAGCCCCCATGTAGATAAAGCCCCCCCGTAGATAAAGCCCCCCCCGTAGATAAAGCCCCCCTGTAGATAAAGCTCCCCCTGTAGATAAAGCCCACCTGTAGATAAAGCCACCCCCATAGATAAAGTCACACACTTTTTTATTACAATAAAATAACAAACAATTCAAACTCACCTTAATCCCGCTCCCACGCTGGCCGGCAGCAATGGAGACCTGCTCTCTTCTGCGCAGGTCTCCTGGGGGTTGAACGAGGCGTCTATGAAAGGCGCTGATTGGCTGGGCAGGATGACTTTCCCTGTCAGTCAGTCAGCGCCTTTCATCGACGGAAGCTTCACTGGTACAAAAGGTACAAGTCGCTTCACTGGTACAAAAGCGCTGAATAGCCGGGCACGGAACGTACCCGGCCATTCATTGCTTCTAATTGTATTTGTGTCCTATAGACACAGGTACAATTATAGTGCAGGAGGTGGCGCTGGCGCCCCCCTCTAAGTTGCGCCCGGGGCACATGCCCCGCCTGCCCCCCCTAGCTACGCCCCTGGACATTACTGTCCATATATGTAAAGTGACGTCAGGGGATTCTCCAAGGCCTGGAATTTCCGGCCAGAGCGTTGCCGAAGCTCTGGCTGTGGACTCAGGCTTTGCAAAGCTTCGGACGTCACTTTACGTTTATGGACATCAGGAACAGCGCCATAGTCCCTGGGCAGAGCGCTAGTAGAAGGCTCCAGCCCTGTTCATGGACAGTGACTTCAGGAGTTTCCCCTGGGCCATTCCCCCGGGCAATGTATCCTACTTTATGCCATAGAGTGGGATAAGTTTTGGCTAAATAGATCAAAATCCAGAGCATTAACTGGTCACTGCCTGCTCCATGGTTTCATTCACTGTAATTTGCATCAGCACCAAAATCAGTTAATGCGTATAACGTACAAACATGAGTGCCACTTTCCATTGCCCACCTCCGGTAATGAAGGGGAGAGGGTCCAGACATCTTGGCTGTATGGGGCCCAGAAATTCCTGATGGCGTGCCAGTACGCAGTGGATTATTTACTATTTTTCTTTACATACTGCACAATAGTGGCACTTTTCATTCCATTTGCTTTGCATATGCCTGTAATCTGATATATCCATGACCTATAGTTTTTCTAGATTCATTGGGGTTATTCTGTTTTTCTTTTTAACTGCATTTATATAGTTCAAAATATTAAGTAAGGTGAAATTCTTTCCATTAAATAATTGTGCTACCTTTCAAATCCCATTTTGCTTCCATTTGAAAAAAACTTGCAGTAAAAGAATATGTGAATAATTCAAATTACTACACAGTGGTGTCATATCCAAAAATATTTACAAAATGCAGGTAAGAGGGTTGGCAGAATGTCCGAACTGTAGGATGAATGAAGCAGATCTAATATATCTACTATGGGATGCCCAGAACGGCAAATTTTTGTCAAAAAAAGTAGTTGTAAAGTGCATGAAAATAGGTGAACATACCGCTGGGACACAGGATTTGTATCCTGGGTGACTTGATGCTACAGTAACTCCCGTACATAATGCTCAAATGTTAGTTTTGCCCAGAGGATTATTAATAGCAAGACGAATCATAACAAACCTATTTATGAAGCATGGTGGGCATCAATTAATATAAATATTCAATATGAAAAAATAATATATTACAGAAGAGGTGATTCATAAGAAAAGAAAACAGGAATCTCCACAATCTGCATTATTTTTTAATGCCAGTAGTTACCCAGAAGTAGAGCAAATGGTTAGCTGCAATCTATGTAAGTATAATGGAGTCACGTAAAGGAGGAGTTTTCAAGATCTCTGCTTGTTGTTATTCAATAGGAACATTACCTGGCGTTTAAATAAACAACA